>NW_024042261.1:4613894-5243894 GCF_014851395.1 Micropterus salmoides | reverse complement strand
CCAGAAGTAGGTTGGGTAATGGAATAGCCTTGGGTCCAAGCTGCGTTAGCTTAGTCCTAATCCCGGCTCTCTTCCCCCATCTTTCTGTGGCGATTGAAACACTTGCCATGACATTTGTTTCAGCATCGTCTCCAGGTTCTGACTGATGCTAAGCTGTTTTTTCTCCAAATATTTACAATTTGTGACATCAAGCAAAAGCCCACATGATCTTAGCATGAGAAACATCATGTCACCACGTCCTGTACTTCATTTAATCACAGCTCTGATGCATACCTTGATACCTGATGGCAATGCCAGTGGATGTGCCTGTAGCGTCTGTGGTCAGCTCAATGAAAAGATGCCTAGATGCGCTGAGTAGACCTTCATTGGGCAGATACTCCACCTCGTATGAATCATACAGGGCTGCTGCGTCAATGCTGTTGCCATTCTTGATCAGCACCCTGGAAGAAAGTGAACAAAGAATCATTTAGCAGCATTCATTTAACATGATTACTAACTAAAAGGAGTTTGACGAGATATCGGGCCACGTGATGTCGCAATATTAAAATGTGATAATGTCTGATAATGTCGACTTGCTGCGCGAATTACACCCAGCTGATGCGACACTGGCATATGTTGCCAGACAGTTTGTTGCCAAGGGGCACAGAGCTGGTAGAGTTTTGCAAAATCTGAAGAGGAACCTTGCTCTATTTGGGACTGTGAGGTGCACTTTATCAGAGGTGCTGAAGTTGATATGTGTGTGGATTCTGCCTGATCACAAGTGTTTTCAGTTGGTTTCTGTTTCCACCTTTTTGTCCCATCCAGTTCTGTGTCATGTCAGTCTGAAGGGGATACTACCATATCAGCAGAGAGGTTTTACTGCTTTGAAGATTTCTTAAAAAGGGTGTTTGTTCTTGGTTCTTGGTGCGTTCCTCGATTATTTGGTTTCGAAACCGAATTGGAAAGACCAAAAAATCAAGTTGTTTTTCCTTTTCCGTTTTAAAACAAAAAAAGACATCAGTTTTGTTTTTCTGTTTTAAAACCAAAATGGACACAGCAACAGTGACACAGCAAACATGAACTGTTACACGGAGTAAAAGGTTCGGGTTCCCAGAGGGAACGATCACTGACTGACCAGTGTGCCTTTTCCACTGGCAACACAACTCATAGTAGGTCTACCGGAGAGGGAGCGGGGCGCTGCACTGTACAGGGTGAGGGAGAGGAGGTCACGGGAGCGACCTGGTGCGTGGCGGACGGTCAGTGATCATTCCTCTAGTTGGATGAAGCCTGACACAGACCACAGCTGTTGCAAACAACAGGTGTGTAATTACTCTCACTGCCAGAAGAAGAGACAAAAGTTCCACAATGTAGTTTTAAAGAAGACCTATTATGCTTTTCCATATTTTATGAGTTATCTACAATGTTACAATATTGGATGTTCATGTTAAACATGGCCAAAGCTTCAAATTAAAGTTAAAGTATTAAAAGAAATCCCTGTGAGCCAAAACCTCAGATTTCCTCCTGTTCTGAACGCTCTGTTTTTAACAGCTTTTTCTACCAACGGCTGTGACACACGGAGCTAGGCGAAGCCGGTATTCCATATATGGTCATTTGCTCCGCACAGCAACATGCTTCAGGTCTTGGCCAATCAGAAGACAGCTGTGAGGGGGGGGCCTTAAAGAGACAGGAGCAAACAGAGACTGAAATGAAGGCCTACATGAAGGGCCAGTGTAAGATAGAAAGTTATTTTTTTGGACTTTGAATGATGCAAAGCTGCCTACAGGAGTCACAGAACTATAATATTGGACTGGAAATGCAGTATAATAGGTCTCCTATTGTGAAAGAGAAGCTATCATAATGCACAAAAAATTATTACAAATGTTTTTTAAAAAATACGAATAAAACATTTGAACAATCCATCCAAACCAGATGTGCAAAATGAAAATAAAAAGTAGGTGCTAAACATTCCAGTAGTTATTTCTTCTACATTTACTCAGCTGTGATGCACCATGACATTAGCAACAGTTACAACCTTGATGTAAAATGATAAATAAATATACCTTGTACTTTCTACTTTCTACATGGGATCCACCAAGTTACAAAGAAAATTAACAAAATGTAGCACAAGTTTCATAAAGCTGCACAAACAAGCAGAGGCCCAGCTCTTAGATCTTCATTATAAAATAGATGAAGTTAGTAATTTTCCTCCTCCTATGGCAATTTACCCAAAAGTCTCAAAACGCCAAAATGGACAAACAGGTATCAATGTATAGACTTGTTACTGGATAAACAGTTGAGAGTATTTTAAAAACCTGGCAATTACAATAAAATGGAAGTTTATGTTCATTACTGGAAAATGTTAAGAGTGAATCTTGAAGTGAAAGATCTGTCTGTCTATCAGCAGCTGGTACAAAGCAGCATATTTCTAAACATAGTTATCGAACACTATGAAATTTTGTGACATTCATGTTGGCATGACCCCATGACCCTCCCTCTAGCCCCACCAGCAGGCCCAGTAGGAGTAATCTCAGTCCGGGGCTCTCCCTTCTCTCGAACCAAGCGCATGTAGGCAGTTGAAAGTGAGTTACCATGGTTTACAAATTATAAGTAAGAGTAGCCGAATTGGAAAAACCTCCCTATCAGCCTCCTAGTCGTAATTATGAGTCTGAGATTTTGGGAATTTCTGATGATGACGATGTCTCCCACTCCTACTGTAAAAAATATACAACACTGGCAAAATGGATGCAGATCCTACATCACTGACAGATACATTAAATAAAATCAGATATTAACAGATTCTGACAACTCATGCAATTGAAAATGTATTTATTGATCATTTTAAAAGTAGCTATACATGTTTGTTTGAATCTGGATTCACTTGTTGCTGAACTGCTCCAACTGACTATTTAAATTGTGAGACTATATGGTGGGTGTGGGGGTAACCATCCTGAAAAAGACTCCCAAGTCAGAATAACACAAGGAGTTCTTCCCACTACTGGCATTGTGTGATTGCACCATGATTCACAAGCCATCAGATGATCAGACTCATTGTAAACAAGACAACAGTTTAACCACATGGTGATGGGAGAGCACGCTTCCACAGCTGAGCTGACCAGTACAGTCACTGGTGTTTTTTGCTACAGCTGGGAACAACTGTGGCAGTGGGTGCAGGAACTACCAAAGGGAATGTAGGAGAGGAGTGAATACATCGCCAAGAGAGAGGTCAATGTGCACGGGTACGATGGAGGGTCCAGGTCAATGGGAGGCGGGTCACCTCTGATGCTGATCCATGTTTCCTCCTCAAGCAACTAAGGGCAAACGGGCTTCAGTCGTGTGTGAGGCCTGCTGTGTTTTAATGAAACTTCACAAAATTATACAATTTCTATTTCCTCGCTTCGAGTCGCAGTGTTAGGTGATCCTATGAGAATGGATCATGATCGCGATGAAAGCTGGTGGTGTATGTATCAATGTAAACAAGAGATGGTGCAAAAACTATACACTATTGAGCTTCTGTCCTCGTCTTATAGACCTTTCTACCTCCCTCCAGAGTTTGGACAGTTATTCATTACTGTTGTTTATATTCATCTGAAGGCAAACACCTGAGCTGCTGCAGATGTAATATACCTGATACCCCCAAATTTTCAGGATTTCACTGGATGTTCCATAAAAACATGTACGGGCTCACTTTCCCCACTATTTTATGTGTTCCACTAGAGGAGAGAGGAAACTTGAGAGGACACTCGCTTTGGCAACATAAAAGATTCGTATAGGGGTTAGCCAAAATGACTCAGACCCTCTGAATGAACAGCCGCTTAAAACCAGAAAGCCTTATTTGAGAACCATCCAGATATGAAATGATGAATCAGTGGATTGTGGTAAGACTATATACTATTTTTGTGTAGACAATTTTATACCAACAAAATGTAAAAAGATTTTACATGAAAGATTTTTTTTTTAAAGCAAAGCTTTCAGCAGGGTGATAGCACACAGGCTAGAGTTTTACAAAAGGAAATTAGGAAATTCAATAGGTGTCAACATAAATATAAGATAGAAAGGAAAGTGAAGGATAACTTATAGAGCCACAGCTCTATTGAGCCAAGTATTCCCATAGCTCTTAGTAGTTATGACTTCATGACCTTCTTTAATGATAAAATTCTAACTATTAGAAACAAAATTCACCAAGACCTGCCCTCAGCTGGCACCGACTTATCTCTAAACTCAGGAACCTTAGAAACAGCTGTAAAACCAGATACATGTTTAGACTGTTTTGCTTCACTCAATCTTTACAGACTAACTTCAATAATTTCTTCATCTAAACCATCAACCTGCCTCTTAGACCCCATCCCGACTAGGTTGCTTAAAGATGTTTTACCCTTAGTCAGCGCTTCTATACTAGATATGATCAATCTGTCTTTATCAACAGGCTATGTACCACAGTACTTTAAAGTAGCTGTAATTAAACCTCTTCTGAAAAAGCCCAAACTTGATCCGGATGTTTTAGCCAACTATAGACCTATATCTAACCTTCCATTTCTCTCTAAGATCCTGGAGAAAGCAGTTGTTTAACAGCTGTGTGACTTTCTACAGAGCAATAGTTTATTTGAGGATTTTCAGTCAGGATTTAGAGCTCATCATAGCACAGAGACAGCACTGGTGAAAATTACTAACGACCTCCTAATTGCATCAGACAAAGGACTTGTCTCTGTACTGGTTTTATTAGATCTTAGTGCTGCATTTGATACCATTGACCATCAGATCCTATTACAGAGACTGGAACATTTAATTGGCATTAAAGGAACCGCTCTAAGCTGGTTTAAGTCTTATTTATCAGATCGATTTCAGTTTGTACATGTTAACAATGAGTTAGCTCCATGCACGCCAAAGTTAGTCTACAAGGATCTGTGCTCGGACCAATCCTCTTCACTTTATATATGCTTGCTTTAGGCAATATTATCAGGAAACACTCCATAAACTTTCATTGTTATGCAGATGATACTCAGTTATATCTATCGATCAAACCAGATGAAACTCATCAGTTAGCTAAACTTCAAATCTGCCTTCAGGATGTTAAAACCTGGATGACCTGTAATTTTCTAATGTTAAAGTCAGATAAAACTATATATATAAAAAAGTTATTGTTCTGGGGCCTAAGCACCTCCGTGTCGCATTATCTAAAGATATAGTTTCCCTGGATGGCATCGCCCTGGCCTCCAGCACCACTGTGAGGAATCTTGGAGTTATCTTTGATCAGGACATGTCGTTTAAGTCTCACATTAAGCAAATTTCAAGGACCGCCTTCTTCACCTACGTAATATTGCGAAAATCAGGAATATCCTGTCTAAAAATGATGCAGAAAAACTAGTCCATGCATTTGTTACTTCTAGGCTGGATTACTGCAATTCCTTATTATCAGGCTGCTCGAAAAAAAAACAATTAAGACTCTTCAGCTGATTCAGAATGCTGCAGCACGTGTTCTGACAGGAACCAGGAAAAGAGATCATATTTCTCCTGTCTTAGCTTCTCTGTATTGGCTTCCTGTAAAATCCAGAATAGAATTTAAAATCCTTCTTCTCACATACAAAGCTCTTAATGGTCAGGCACCATCTTATCTTAAAGAGCTCATAGTATCTTACTACCCCACCAGAGCACTGTGCTCCCAGAATGTAGGGTTACTTGTGGTTTCAGTCTCCAAAAGTAGACTGGGAGCCAGAGCGTTCAGCTATCAAGCTCCTCTCCTGTGGAACCAGGTTCCAGTTTGGGTTCAGGAGGCAGACACCATCTCCACATTTAAGAGTAGGCTTAAGACTTTCCTCTTTGATAAAGCTTATAGTTAGGGCTGGCTCAGGTGAGTCCTGAACCATCCCTTAGTTATGCTGCTATAGGCCTAGACTGCCAGGGGATTTCCCATGATGCACTGAGCTCCTCTCTCCTCTTCTTTCTCTCCCTCTGTATGCAACCTCATCCCATTATTGCATGTTACTAACACAACTTCTCCCCTTTCTGTTAGTCTTGTGCTTTCTCGTCCCTCTCCTCCTATCACTTCCTGCAGGTTTTCTGGCTCTGGAGCTGTGGAGTCTGGGTCTGTGGTTGCGGGTCACCTGCTGCCCCCATGTTCCTGCTCGACACCCTCTGTTCCAATTATTGTTACTAGTCCTATTGTTATTTTTGTGATTATTATCATTAACACTACCATAAATATCTGTACCATTTTTTCATTCAGGCTATAGCAACATCACCTTTACTGTCTGTACCTCTGTGTGTATATTGTGTAGGCTGCCTCCCTCCCCTCTTTCTCTTCTTCCATCCCCCTCCCTCTTTCTCTCTGTTACTCTCTTGCCCCCCCGCCTCTCTCTCTCTCTCTCCTTCAACCCCAACCGGTTGAGGCAGATGGCCGCCCACCCTGAGCCAATGTTCTGCTCGAGGTTACTGCCTCTTAAAAGGAAGTTTTTCCTTGCCTCTGTCGCTTAGTGCTGCTCTTGGTGGGAACTGTTGGGTTTCTGTAAATATCATCACAGAGTACGGTCTAGACCTGCTCTTTTATGAAAAGCGCTCAGAGATAACTGTTGTTGTGATTTGGCGCTATATAAATTAAATTGAATTGAAAAACTTATAGCAGTACACACAATGACAGAATTGCTGGGTCCCTGGTCTATATGAAAAGTGCAATGAGATAATTTTGTTATGGATTAGTGCCATATATGAAATTGAATCAAATTTATAGGACAGGAAAATAAGAAATCAATCTGCAGGTAATCATGGGGACCCTAACCTATCAGATGGTTATAGTCCTTTTGACTGATAGATCACAGTGTGTTAGAGTAAATGATGCAGTGTCATCCCCTATTATTTCCAACACTGGGGCCCCACAAGGAAGCGCCATCTCTCCAGTTCTATTTACTCTTTATGGGTAACGTACTATACTGTCCCATACCATACATGTATGTACAAAGCAGACAACTGTGACCCAGCTGATGCTTCATGGTGTATTGTCATCTGCAGTAGGAGGTTTATTTAAGCAGTCAGACTCAGTGTCATACTCTGCATGTCACAGCCCTCCACCAGCAGCAGCCTCCACCTGTCGCTCTGTTCCTTCATGGCTCCCCATGGAGGTCTGCACTGATCTCTCCCTGCTCTGCCTTTGATGGCTTAAATTATGCTTCTCAGGTAGCAAGAAGACAGAGAATGTAACAGAGAGCAACAGGGCCTTTATGTCAAAATAAAATCTATATTTACATTTATTCTTTATGTTTCCATTCACACTGACTGTAATATGCTGAATGTGAAACAGTTCTTCTGTTTGGTTTATATATCTGAAGTGGTGAACAGTCTTGTTTCCTTCCCAGTTCAGCTGAAAACAATTGTATGCGTTGAATACAAAAGGGCCTTTTTAAACGACCTGTAGGGCATGGTCTAAGTGGATCAGCTCACTGCGCAGCATTATTTTAAACTAAGATGAACTGGTCATAGGTCACATCTCTAGCTTACAGGTGATTTCCTTCTTGTGTGTGATGTTGCTGTGTGAGTGTTTTCTTTAACAATTTATTTTGATGGTTAGAAAGGCTACTGTCAGTAATTTTAAAGTAGTAAAGTTACATGTATGCAAAATGTACTTTTTCATGTGTTTTCAACATACATACAGTACTGTGCAAAGGTTTTATGCAGGTGAGGGAAAAAATGCATTCATCCATTGTCAACCACTTATCCTGCATACAGGGTTGCAGGGGGCTGGAGCCAATCAGGTACACCCTGGACAGGTTGCCAGTCCATTGCAGGGCCACACAACCAGTCACACTCACATCTAAGGAGAGTTTTAGAGACATCAATTAACCTAGCCTGCATGTCTTTGGATGGTGGGAGGAAGCTGGAGCACTCAGAGAGAACCCATGCAGACACGGGGAGAACACGCAAACTCCACACAGAAAGGCCGGGGTTTGAACCCACGACCTTCCGGCTGTGAGGTGATAGTGCTACCCACTGCACCACTGCACCGCCCCAGAAAAGCAAAAATGCTTTCAAAAATATAAATGCTAATAGTGCTAATTATACTTATAAATTAAAGCAGTAATATGTAGTTTTCAGAGGCCACTAGCAGTGCAGTTTTTGGACTGCAACCAGGTGTGTGCTCATGCGTGTGCTTGAACCAGAGGCTTGGACTTATGAGCGAGCATAATCCGAAACACTACCACTTTCATACAGAGATCCCGCCATAAACGTGGAAACACCAGCATGCCATCTGTGGATTTTCTCCAGACATGTTCAGACTTACGTTGTTACTTCAACGTTCTTGGCTCATAAAGCGCAACGAGCCGGCATATTGGCACAATACTCCCAGAAAATAAGACAGCGTGACAGGGAGACAGCTTCACACAATATGCTGGAAACTTGGGTAAACTCCCACTGCAATGTTACAGTAATATTTTTATCAGCTTGACGTTGGAGTAATCCATGCTCATTAAATGATAACATTACAGTGACTACATTTAGCCGACATGCTACATCAGCGTTATCTCACCTGCTGCTTTTCGGTAACTAATACTATTTGTGTATCTTTCACCAGAGGCTCAGCAATGTCAGCAGAGCTAAACGTATTGGATGATAACGAAAAGAGTTGGTGAGCTACACTTAATCTTATAATGAGATTGTTGTCACACTTCATAACAGTTAGACCTCAGTAAGTAATATTATTGTAGTGGATGGGTGTGGTGTTGTCCTGCGCTGTTATGTTGCATTATTGTAAATTATGCGGGTCACATAAGTTACAGTGACAGAGAGGTGGAGAAGCTGTGTACCTGAGTATTTGTAAAACCACACTGAATCTAAATTGAACGTTACGAAGCAAACAGCGCAAGTCCGAGCTAATGTAGCTGGCTGCTCCTGCCTTGCATCAAGGCTAGTATAAACAAATCTCTCCACATTTACTTTGTACTGTTACATCCTTTCTTGCAAGCTAAATCAACACTTTGACATAATACTGGTGGTACACAGGATAGTAACTGCTGGTGATAAAACTTTGCACCACATGACATTAGCAAGTGCCTCTCTCCATGATTCCAGCCTTTCTGATGTTCACTATTTTCACTCAACATCATCTGAATCTCGTCTGACAGGCTACAGCAAATAAAACTTTATTGTTGTTTTTATCCTTACTGGAGTTTGTGTAGGAGTCTGTGTTGTACTGGGAGCATCTTGTTTTAATTTGTCAGTGGACTACATGTCGTTAGCTGCAGTGTTGTTCTGTAGTCTGAAAGAGGCTTGGGAGCGCGCACAGGGTACGTTCCGACCCAATACCTTCCCATTAAAAACAGATGTTCCAAGCAACAGAGAAAATTGAAGTGTGTTCATTTCTAAGTGAGGTTACAGCCGATTGATTGACAATAAGGCAGTAAAAATTTGATTAATTAATGAGTGATTTCACTGAAAAACTACATATATATACTTCAATATACTTTTTTCTTGAGTTACCAGTTCCTGGGGAGTTGCTGCTGGGGGTCTCTGCTTAGCTGACAAAGGGACATCCAGCTGAATTGGATCTGTTTGAATAGGGTAGATGGACAATTGGGCTGCACCATGTTCTCCCACATCATGAGGACGGGCAGAGTATTTCAGTTTGAGTTTTGTTGTCCTTTCTTTGCTAGTTATGCTTTTGATATTAGCATTATTATTTTATTGATTACCATTAGTTAATATTAGGTAGCTGATAGTTTGTAGTTATTGTACTAACATCAAGTAAAGCTATCTGTCCATTAATGGCGATCCAACATTAATTAGAATGTTAATTTTTATGACCCGGCCTACCCAATCCGTGGATAACTGTCATCTGTGCATCACTAGCAGTGTTGGGCAGATACTGCGACCAGCTAAAAGCTTTCAACCGCAAAAATTTGTACATCTGATTTATTGAAGCATCTGCTGAAGCAGCACAGCGACGTGAAACTTACAGAAAGAAACTCCGGCAGCTGCTGTCACTGATGCTTGGACTTGTCAGGAGAGAGTGGCATTAATGTAACGTTTTGTAACTACTGAATACTGCTCTTATAAACAGGCTATGTGTGCAGAAAAGCCGCTGTTTAAAAGTCGGGATTTACTTGCTTTATTTTTTTATTTAATGGCTAGGCTTATTGGTTAGGCTTATATGCTTTGTAATGCTCTGTCGTTCTCTCGTGAACACGCTGACCAAACCTGCACAAACCTGTCCAACCTTAGAATTGGCTGGAAATACTGGTCCATCCTGTGGATGTGGGGGGCAGAGGATTCTGCTACTACCAGATTGCTCAGAGACCTGGGAATCAGAGGCCAGAGCCTGTGCTTAGCCATCAAAGTTGCCTTTAGGCAGCAGAGAGAAGCATCCAGTGGCTTTGCATGAGAGCTAAGACCCCTGCTGTGCCCAGAAGTGGCAGGCCAAGACGATGCAGAGGGGTTGTTTCTGGGATGCCAGAATTCACTGTTGCACTGTCCATAGGCATTGTGGGCTCATCAATAAAGCATCCAGGAAGGAGGGTGCTCACTTGAGAACTCCTCTGTGTCAACCTGCCATCATATGTCACTTCATTGTTGCGTTCATCATCAACAAGACTCTCTTGTAAGCGCTTCTACAAAATATATTGTGTGAAATCTGTTATATATACACCCGATTGCCATCTGTGTCACTTTATTTTAAACAAATAGTGCATCTAGTAAATCTAGATATTAGTTACTTTCTGTCTTATTTGAGAGTTACCAAAACCGTTCCATGAGCAGACTTTAATAACTCTGATAAATTTCTTGATCTGGTTTCTATCAATGGTGATTTTTATTTGATCAAGCGTGGTAACCTAATTGCCTAAATTATGATCAATTATGAAAAGTAATTTAAGTAGTAAGTATGACCAAAAATCAGATGGATCCTTCCAAAGAATTCTTCTTTGAAAAGCGAGCAGACCTCAGCTTTTACACTTGCCAATTATGTATCTTCCCCATGTCATCACTTCTTTCTGATCTTTTCAGTTTCCTCAGATCTGTCCGGATGTCTCCTTATATCTCTGAGGACTATATTTGTAGCAGGAGTGTAAGAGCAGGCGAGATCAGCTATTGGCTGGTATACAAAATGGATTATTCAGCTAATTTCCCCCTTGCGACTCTTCCTTTCAGTCCTCTGTAATGAGAGCCCCATGCTGCTAAAATGACAGTCTACTGTCCCTGCTATAAGCTGCACTGACAGCCAGTTGTTACCCTGTAGAGTCCTCAGAAATAATGTTCTTACAGGGACAAAGCAGAAGGTACGAAGCATGTGAGGCCAGATGATTGAACATAAGTGAAGGAACGTGCACAAGTAAAAAGGAGGGTAATATATCACAGGACACAAATGATGAGACAGTAGTTACATTTGCCTGTGACTAGCTCATATGTCTGACATTATCTGATATAGACCAACTGAGCCTGGTTTTCATGTTTAAAAGGAAAGAATTAGATTCTAGTGTGGGTATCTCCACTGAAACCGTTCACTGCAGATCATTTCCCACAGCTTCTCTGCTCTATCTATCTATCTATCTCTTGGTTGTTGGTCACTGTGAACAGGCTACCCAAGTAAAATAACTGAGCTTAAATTAGTCTTTTTTTACAAAACTCCATGAATTCATATATATTTTCTATGTACTGAATATATGATTATATTTGAAATGATTATCAATGAAAAAATATATGTGAAAACTGGGTTATAAAACTATGTTTTTGCTGCACAAACATGCTATATTTTCAAGCTTCCATCTGGAGATTTCTTGTAAACAAAAAAAACGTTAAGTTCACATTCAGTGCACACTAAAATACACATCTGAAATTAGATTTTTTTTTTTTTTTATATTTTTAAATCCTGCATTATTTATATCCATGTTTACTAGTTTGCAGTCATCTTCCCTGTCTTTGCTGGTTCATTGCTATTTTTCTTGGTGCATTACTCTCATCGGTAGAGTGAAATCACCCCTGTGCCTATTGCATGTGCTTTCTTGTGCATGTGCCAGAATGAAGGAGAGACCCATTCATGAAAAGAGAGCTCTATAGCGCTACTAATGGTCAGAAATTCCACACAGTACCTTTAAATTGTATTTCTGATGATACTGCACTGGGAGGGTCAAAGTCAGATGTTTTTCTAATTTCACGCACGGTCACTTTAGATGAAGATTTAAATTTCATAAATGCTTCCATGCTGAAAAATGAAATGATCAAAATTTCACTGCAAGTTTAATACACAAGGTTGCATGTTTATAATGTTCAACCATCCTCACACAAAAGCTGAAAGTCCTGCTTACCGATCATCATCCTCAGCCAGCGCTACCTTCTCAAAGTGGATGTGCAGTCTCTGGCCCTCAGGGGCCTCCAGCAGCCAGTGGCAGGTCAGATTGTTGCTGTAGTTGCTGGGAAAACCAGGAGAGACGATCCGACCGACTGTGACGTTCCGGATCAAACCACCACAGGCAGCTGAGAGAGGACACATCATTTTTCTTATTCAAAATACACTGAAAGTCAACCAAATGCACAAACTGGCACTGAGAACATCACATCTCCATGAACCTACTGACCACAGATTAATGTTGTTTGCCTAAATTAAAGTCTAGTGTCAGCACAAACAGGAAGTAACTAGGCCAGAAAGGACATGATCCTGTTAATTTCTCATTATTGCATTCGTAAAGGACTGTAACACATAGGATTTTAAAATCTCCATAAAATTGGGGTCACCTTTTTACTTTACTTCCACCAAATCAAATTACAAATACATAGCTGGGAAGACATTGAAGCAGGTCAGAAAACAGGGAGGCTTCTCACTCAACTACAATGAAATATACAACAGTAGGATTTGATATAAAGCTGCCTCTAAAGTAAGCTTGTTCTCTCAGGTGAGGTATAACAGACCTTTAAAGCAAAATTGGTATTTAAAAATCAACACATGCAATATGTGTGTAATCACAGAATCTACACTCCTTTTAAATTTAATGTCCCCAAATTCCCAGAAATACTACCAAAGACATGGTAGTGTCTTGGATCAGACAGGACAGAAAGTGGATCGTAAATTACAGATTTATCAGCCACCCATCACTTTTGATTATAACTTTAAGAGCACGGAGGGAGCCAAGATATTATGTGAGAAAGAAATAAGAGATATAATCAGATTTATCAACACACAGAAAATCCTTCTGCATCTATAGTAAGTAAGGTGCGTGTGTGCGTGCGTGTTGTTTCCCAGCTGATCAGGTCAAGGTTACTCATGCAGACAAATCTTAATTAAAACAGAGCAGGAAGAGTAAACCCAGTGGCATCCTGCCCAGACTTCAGTAATCACACCTCGATACACCTTTATTTTTATGCTCTGACACACACACGTGCACACGCATGCATGCACGCACGCACACATACACACACACATGCACACGCTCGCACACACCCACACACACACACAATCAAGATGGCAGAGATACAGATGCACAAACTCCATCTTTGAAATTGCTTTCAGAGAAACATTCCCTGTGCTGTGAATCAAAGTCGATCAGAGTGGTCAAGAGTAAAATGGTCACTTATTATTCATCAGCCAGCCTCATCGCTACAAAGACAGAAAAAAAATAATTCACCATCCACACACTCCTGGGAGAGTCCAGGTTTGTCTGTTTCTATACCCGTCATGCAAAATCTATCTATCTATGCAAAATAGATAGAAAGTCCTCTAAAAAATAACACAAAATGCTGTGATTGTTGATGGGAATTGTGGGAAAGGCTGTCAGAGAATGGCTGACGCATATTCAGAAAACCAATACTGAAAAGTAAAAGTAAAACTCCATTATGTCCTAACAAAAGCAGAGTTTAATAACAATACAAAATGCTTATTCTAAGTAATGGTGACAATAGTTATGCTAATACTGATGATAATGCTAATATTTACTTTTAAAAAAAAGATTTCTAATACATTTCTGTTATAAATATTACATGTATTGCATTGTTTAAATAATGTATTATTAAGATCTAATGCACAATGATTTAGTAGTAGTTTTGAAGTACAAAAATAATAACGCTATTGCTATTTATATTAAAAAATATATAGGTTTCATTGTTTCATAAATTTCTACATATGAATAATTTTATTTAGGTTAATAATTAGCTTTTACTATGTAGTTTAATGTATATGTGTACCGGTATTACTATTTTAGATGTGATGCTAATACTAATAATAATTGTAGCACTATCACTGTATAGTTACATTTCTGTTTATAAATTATTATTCGTTTTCATTATGTAGTTTGAGGACACATTATTAATCAGATGCAATGGAATATGTTGAAATTGTTTCTAATAATAACGATAATTCTAATAGTGTAATTTCATTTCTGCTTATAAATAATTAATTTGTAATAATCTCTGTGATTAATACAACTTGAAGTAATACATGCTTTTTAACAATAACAATGCTAATGCTAATAATTTGCTCACAATTAGCTTATTTTGCTCACAGTAATGGATACTGACATTGTAAAGAAATACTGGTTTTAATTATCCATCTATTTACTATTAGTATTATAAATAATATATGCATTATGTATGTATGTACGTATGAATGTATGATATATTATTTCTAATATGTATTATTATATTAGATGCATTATTATATTATATACACAATAAGTAATATATACATATATTGGTTTAATTAATACATTTATAAATAATGTATATTCATCACTTGCTTTAAGTAATATCTGTATTATTATAATATCACATCATGTAGTTTGCATCTACATGTAGCTGACACTTTTATCCAAAGTGATTTACAATTGCTGTCAGAGGTCGCACGCCTCTGGAGCAACTAGGGGTTAAGTGTCTTGCTTAGGGACACATTGGAGGAGTCACAGTGGGGGATTGAACCCGGGTCTCTCACACCAAAGGCATGTGTCTTATCCACTGAACAATCACCACCTACCTAATAACATGATTTATTATATGTATTATGTTAAGCTAAAGGGATTGCCATAACAAAATGCATGAATAATTATTATTAAAAATGAAATTAATTATTAGCAAATATCACAATAAATATAATATATGTGCTATGTAGATTACAAATGGTTTAATCCTTAAAGGGAATACATTTAAATATTTTGTGCTTGTATGAATTCATTCTTCCTTCTTGCTTTCTTCAATAACAACATGTTACATGTAACATTGATTAATACAATACAATCCGAGTGCAGATAGAATACATGTATCATTAATCTGTAAATGACCACAGATAATTAGAAACATTTGTAAAGGCATTTTCAAATACACTGATATCTTTATAATTATTTGAAATTGTTTGGTTGTCCTTCGTATCTATGGGCTGTGGATACTGAGGATGTGCTTTTGATTGTGCTTGGTCCTGGTTGAGGTGACCTTACCTTGGCAGTGTGGTTCTTTACCACTCCAGTAGGGGGTGCTAGCATTGCGGCAGGTGAGCACACTGGGGCCCTGCAGCTGGTAGCCAGTCAGACAGGAGAAGAAAGCCTCCCCTCCAGAGTGGAGACTACTCACTGATACATCACCACTGAGAGGCCGTTGGGGGAAGACACAGCTCAAAACAAAGGCTGCAGAGATAGAGAGATAGAAAGAAAGAGAAAGAGACACAAAGACACAGAGAATTAAACTGAAAAGAAGCAAGATTTCAAGAGAGCTGAGGTTTGGTTTCAGAAGTTGAAAGGACTCAGTGAAGTTAGTTTAAGCTAGCAGCTCGTGTCACACCTAAAAGAGCTTATAGATACCCCCAAAAGCTCCAAGAATAAAGTGATCTTGGTTAGGCTATACATGGTTTTGGTTAGGGTTTAAGGTGGGATTTGTTTGTAGCACATGTATCTGAACCCAGGGACATACATCTTCCAAAACCGAGGCTATAACAGCGTGTGAAACAGTGGAAATAGGAAAAACTATGTCCTGATTTTCAATTTAGCGCACTCACTCAATCAGATTTTGGTGGCTGGGCATTGAGAGTACTACTAGCTGCAACTCTGAAAGTGTGTGCATTCTGACCTCTGGGGGTAACTTACTTAAAGAAGAATAAGGCTATATATTTACTGAGTATATTTACTGTTTAAACAGGCTTTTCTCTGCTTGACTGTGCTCTGTCTGCTGTGTTGCTCAACAAATCGGTCTGTGGGCTGGTGTTCCGGTGTTAGTAGACTTGATTAGAGGAACTGATGCTGTTTTGAAGGCCATGGGTGGTCACACCAAATAATGATTTGATGTAGATTTTCTATTGTTCACTCACTTTCTATTTTGTCTCCTCAGCCTACCCCTTCACCTAAACACCATGAGTAAAATCAGTTTACTTTGCTGCTTTTATGTTAGATGTTGGGCTACTGTCAATACAACTCAATGCATCCTGCACATGTTTCACATTAAAAGCTTACCTGGAGAGGGAGGGATGAACCGCTGGAAGCCTATCAATGTGAAACATCTGCACAGTAAGAGATTCATTGATAGTAGCTTAACAGCTTTGAAAAAACAGCTATATGAAATCATTAGGGAATGAGAACAGTATTTGTTTTAAATCCGCCCAAAAACTTGGCTTCAGATCTTTACTATTTTTCCATAGCACTGAATATTAATGACTGACTACGCAGCAATCAGTTCAAAGTTAAAAACACATCTCAAGGAGTCTTATTTGATTTTAACACGCCAAATATCAACGCAGATCTACTTCGTCAGGATGTGAGTGCGGAATGACCAGACATGATCCTAATATGTGCATGGGAGTTTGTACCACCTGCTGGATCGGTACAGTAACATTTTCTCCCACACACACACTTAACACAAAGACTTGTCACATCACTGCCAATATATGGAGAACATGTCCAGCATGGCTCTCAGGTGACCAGTTAACTAACAGGCTTTTTTATTGCCACTGATTTGTCTTCCTCCAGCATCCTGGCGTTCAGCCAAACATATTAATAATATATTTCTGCTAAAGACTCTGATCCATCTCACTGTAATTGTCCTAGTTTTATTGTTAGCCCTTGGATGGCTTGGCAGTAGCGCTGCTATTGATTCTGTCTGTTGGGGACAGCACTGTGCCTCAGGCGAGGAAATATGTAGGGAGATTAAATAGGCCAATAAATGACAACCTACGACCTCAGCTGCTTCCAACACTCTGTTAGTGCTGAGGGATGTTTGCCAGCTCTATAGTGTCTCACAGAAATGGAGATAAGAAGAGCAGTGTTGGTCTTTATAGTATTTCTCATTAGAGCAACATCCCAGACTAGTGCTGCCATAGCAGCAGCCGCTGGAGCTGTGTCCTATCGCTCCCTGAGCTAGTCATTACCATGGCCAGCTGTACCTATTAATAACCAGGCCAACCAAAAACTATGAAACTCACAGGCTCACTGGAGACTGAAAAAGAGATAAAAGAGCCATCATGGTAGCATTGTGGCATCATAACACTGGTGCGAACAGAGAGCTATCACAGAGACAAATTGCCTTGGAGCGGTAAAATGCTTGCTAAATGCTACATCACTTTGTCTTGTCTTCTTAGACCTTATGGCCATTTATCATGTTTTGATTTTAATGAAAGGTTATTGATAACCACTGCATTTTTTTTTCACTTTCATACTAGAGGGTAAAAGTTGACCTACAGTGTGGTGTTCAGCTGGATCACATGGATAGTTTGTGTCCTTATAAATTTAAGTAGCATAATATAAAGCTGAAAATGCATTGAGGAAAGAAAATGTAGAGTAAATGTAAAAGTAACCCTCATTGACTATTTTTGATTGTCAGACCCTTGTGATAATTGGACATGTATTACATGTTCATATTCATGTACCTTTTCACAGCTGTAATTCTGCGAAACATTCTCCATAGTGCTGGTATCCCATGGTTGAAATAGTGGGTTGTGTAACTTTAAAAACAAATGAGTACACAGCAGGGCCAGCAATAAAAGTGGAAAAGGACAAACAATATAGGCTACAATGACTGAAGTGAGCCAATATGTTTAGCTTAGCTTTAAAAAAGATAAAGCCCTGGCTTGCTTGATCTCTTCTAGTTGTTTGTTGGTGGGGTTGTGGGGCTCATTGCAAATTAACAGTCTGCTGGAGTCTTAACAGGTATCACTGCAATTGTCCAACCCAACCCGTTCTCACTCCCCGACTCATCACCTATGGACGAATGGTCAAGACCCATCGGCGTCAGTTTGTAACGCACTAAAGATCTCTATAGCGTCATAGCAGTGGGGGAAGCCCTGTAGCGTCAGTTTTTGATAAAGGTAGGTATATCATATTTAACATAAAAAACTGAGTGATGTGGTTGGGATGGATGGAGGGCCAGAACCTGGACTTTGAACCAGGAGAGTGGTGTTTGTGTCCCGTGTGAAACAAAAAGTGAACATTGAATATTTTTATATAAGTTAGGCAAGTTACGTTAGTGAACTTATGTGTTAACTGACATAGGTAGTTATTTTAACCCAAACATGATCTTTTCCTAACCTTAACCAAGTAGTTTTGTTGCCTAAACCTAACCAAGTCCTTATTGTGCCTAAACCTAACTAAACTGTAATGTTTCACAACTTTAATAACATGCCTTGAAATGGTGATGTTTCAAAACGCTAGCATTTTATTTTGAAAGTAACTGGACATTGCATATTTATTGTTGCTAACTTTACTGGGTGTTGCATATTTGTTGTTGCTAGCCCTAAATGTCTAAAAATGCTGCAAAAGGAGTACCCAGGCAACGCCAAAGGGCCTTGACCAAGCGTCAATATGTGACGAATTGGGAATGAGAATGTGTTGTGCAATCAGACTGCACTCTTGTCCATGATTGTCAAGGGTAAGCCTTTAAAGCTGCACTAGTCAATACATTTATGTATTAAGTGACTATGTTAGATGTAAAAGGTTTTGCTAATGATGAACCCACGGAAAATGATCACTAACTGCCTCAGCTCTATTGAACTTCTTTTGACGGATATCAGAATTATCAACTCATTACACTCCATTGCAGTGGGGGAGGGGGATTCAGTGTTCCCTAACCAATCACTAGAGATCAACGTATCCACCTGAATATGACATAATTTTAAGTCATTTTAAGAGTGAGGCAGAGTAAAGTCAATATAAAACTACTTACTGTTAATTGAGTTAGAACAGCCTCAGTAGCATCTATCTTATCTATAGTAGTCGCCATTGTTGTCATTACTCCTCATTGGTTCTGGCACACAGCTTGACAACAGTTTGACAACAGTTTGGCGTCAGTCCTACCCGGTATTGGCTATTCGTTGCCCCCCCCTGTGGTGCTCATTGGATCGATAATTTTTTATTAAACCGCTGTTTAATGTCATGACCAGAACCAGAATCAGTCAACATGGGGGAGTGGGCAGATTCAAAGACAGCTATTAAAACACTGATCACTCATCACAGAAAACTCTACTGTGATTGCTGCATTGTGACTTCGCACTGTAAAACCCTGAATATATATCTCAAAACAATATATTTCTGGAAAAAATAAATAGGTGAAAATACAGTCACTCTCATTCTGAATAAAGAGTTGCTCAATGAACAGTTTTGCACATGTTAAGCTTTCCTGTGTGTTAATATGTGCCAGGGCACATGCATCACCCATGGCTTCTGTGGGGATTGAGTAATATTGAACAATAAGTAATTTTTTGGCCCCACCCCTGGATTCTATCCATCCATTTTCTGCTGCTTCTCTGGGGCCGGGTTGTGGTGGCAGCAGGCTAAGCAGGGTAGTCCAGGCGTCCCTCTCACCAGCAACGTTTTCCAGCTCCTCCTGGGGGATTCTGAGGCTTCCCCAGGCCAGATGAGATGTAATCTTTCCAGCATGTTCTGTGTCTACCCCGGGGTCTCCTACCAGTTAGATGGGAAACAACCAATGGAAGGCTGCCCAGGAGGCATCCTGACCTCAACTGGCAAAGGAGCAGCAGCTGTACTCAGAGCTCCCTCTGGATGTTTGAGACGTCAGAGCTCCTTACCCTATATCTGAAGCTAAGCCCAGTGACCTACTCTACTCCCGACCGCTTCACACTTGCAAACCACCCTTGTGCCTGGAGGTCACGATCTGATGAAGCAAACACAACCACATCATTTGCAAAAAGAGAAGCAATTATGAGGTCTCCACCCTGGACACACTCCGCCCCTCAGCTGTGCCTTGAGATCCTAACTGTGAAAATCATAAACAGATTCTGTGACAAGGGACAACCCTGACAGAGCCCAACACCCACTGACCAGTGGATTCCATACAGTAAAACATATTTTGCTTGGCCATCGTAAATAAACCAATCAGGCAATTTGATTGTAAGTTGCATAACTAGATACTTTAACCCGGTGTTTGAGCAGTAGCTGTGCTATACTGACAGAGAAAGCAATAGTTCTCCTGCTGGCTAAACTATACCGGCAGTGCCAACATGTACCAGGATGCACTGCGTGCAAGCTTTTTATGCCCACGCCAATCCAGCAAGCCACTACAAGCTCAGCAAGCTAGCTGCTGGGTGCTAATCAAAGTTAAATAGCTTTACCAAGCAAATTAATTTGTGCATTTGACCATTTCTTTTTCACACATAGCTATATCGTTACTGTCAGAGGATCTCCATCAAGTAAATTTACATAACGCAGCTAAAAACTAATGCTAGCTGAGCTGCAGTATAAAGTTCCATTGTCACGTCAAATGACGGTGCTGTATGTATGGAAGAACTACTTGGCGAACTATATATATACACATATATATCATGATGTTATGAACTGGTAGGGCAGGTTTGGTTATTTGCAAATATCAAAGATATTTAGATATTTAGATACATAGATATTTAGAAATATTAATAAAGTTATTAATATGTAGCTCCACACTGGAATCAAGGACCAATAACTAAACGTGAAAACAATCTCAAAGAGTGGTTTGCCCCCCTATGAATGCCAATAACACTATTTTACATCAATGAAGGGTGAATCTGAGCACTGACCGTTACAACCAGCTGTTACTACAACACAAAATTTTATTTTATTTAATTTTTTTAAAGCCAGTCCCTAACATCTGTTGTAGGTGGACACTAAAATGACACCAAATTAATGATAATATTGCTCTGTGTCTGTGGGATGTGTGAACAAACAAGTGTTTACTAACAGGTTCGCCATATCAAGACCATCTCTTAATACTGTCTGAATTTTCTACTCCATCTGAGGCTTTCAGCCCCAGGGGCACTGGCGCCTACTGAAGACGTAAATATTTAAAAACACCTCACACATATTGTTTCCTTTAAAAAAAAGACCAGCTGGCCACTGTAGTTTTTAGCTAATGTTACTAAAACAGGTGGCAACTGTCCAACAGTACAGTCATTTAGGTGAATGGAATGTCCTTTAGGCCATGGATAAATCTGCAGCACACTGAAGTAATTGACATTTAAAGCTGGAATGCAGGACTTTCACATACAAATGAATGTCAGATTCAAGCTGTTGCAAAATGAGTTTTTAAATCAGGGCCCGTATTTATCAAGCTTCTCAGAATTACTCATAAGAACACTGCTAAGAACTGACTTAGGGCCCGTGTCCACAAAGCGTTTTTTGCCAGCTGAAAACGCCAGTTGCTCTTCTGAAAACGCCCAGCAGGAAGCGCAAGCGGGTGTTTTTGAGGAGTGTGTGGGTTAGACGAGTACCGCCGTTTAGTCCAAGAGCTGAGGTTGGACAAAGCCCAGTTCCAGGATAGTAACCGTTGTTATGGTGTGGTATTTCTCCCGCCCCTGCTCTACTGTGATTAGATTGAAAATGTTTCAACTCTCAGCGACTGGAAAAAAACGATCAGCGCCTCGTCACACTGCTGCCATTTTTACCAGCTTGTAAAAACACGGCGCTCCCATTGCAATGAATTGAAAAAAGACGCTGCCGTCAAACGCTTTGGTGGACGCGGGCCCTTAAGAGCATAAAAATTCGGCTCAAAGCTGTGCTTAAAAGTTAGTTGGGAAGCAGAAGAAACGCATCACAATGAGTGAAGCTGTAAGTGCCATAATTGTTTTCATGACAATTCAGCTTATTGATGGTTGTGACGGCCAAAATCATCAGTTGCTGCGTTTGTCCTGTGGCAAAGAAACAAAGCGTCATCACCGAAAGTTTATGATTGAGAATTGTTTATTTTGTTTATTCTGTTTGTATAGTTTGTGCTACTATGCTTTGGCAAAGTTGTATGCAGTAATGCCAATAAAAGTAGTGTGAGTTTATTTATTGGTCAGTTCAGTATCTGTTATTTAGTCCTGCGTTTTAGCTCTGTGTCTTAGTTCATGTCTTAGTATTTGTATTTGTGTACTTATTTTGACATTTTGCCCATGTCTGCTCCGTTTTCGGTTCTTAGTTCAGTCTGTTTTGTCTTGGACCTGTACCTGTTGGATTACCTGTTTTGTTTGGATTGTTTAATTTGGATTTCTTTGGACTCCAGTTGCTCGCCATTTGTTTCGCCATCAATAAATACCTTTTTTGAACTGTACCTACTCCACTCTGTGTCCTGCATTTGGGTTCACTAACCTTCCCTGCACACCAAACCCTGACAATTACAGTAAAAAGAAAGAAAGAAAGC
The DNA here is from genome assembly GCF_014851395.1 of Micropterus salmoides. Lineage (NCBI taxonomy): Eukaryota > Metazoa > Chordata > Actinopteri > Centrarchiformes > Centrarchidae > Micropterus > Micropterus salmoides. The sequence continues at coordinate 5,221,370 of NW_024042261.1, read as the reverse complement.
TGTTACATTTCCTCGACTGTTTCTGAATACTATCCTGGAGTGAGCTCACTTACATCAAAAGTTCCACACTGCAGGTTTAAATGGACCCTGAAACTTATGTACATTTCAGAACCTTATTTTGAATAACGCTCAACATACATGTTATAACCTGTGTAAATACTTCTGATCCATTTTCCATTACATTGTTTATTTTGACTTGGTATGTGGATTTTTACATTAGAAATTCAGTCCTTCTAGAAATGTGAAATCTCATCAGTTATCAGTACTTGTACTTAAGTAGTACTGTACTATTTTCTCTGCTGCTCCTGAGCTAAACCATTACATGAGCCCCATTCTGGACATAAACTGGCTCTCTACAACTGCTGTGAGAAAATGTTGGCCTCCACTCTATCTAATCAGGCCTCGTGGCCACAGTGTAGATCACAGGGGAAGAGCAATAATTTGAGATGCTTAATGGTCCCCTGTACCTAGCAGAGGTAAATTGAATTGATTTGCAGTAGTATTGTGATACGGCGTTGATCCTTAGTGGCTCAGCTTGAATCAAACTAGTTTGCTCCCTCAGAGCATTTATTATTGCTGACCACTGGCCTCACATTACTTAGCTGACAAACTCTGCAGAGATGAATGCATCTCGCAGCTCTGTTTCTGGGTTTCACTCTAGGATCTCTGTGCCACAGAGTTTGTGGGCATATACACCAGTTTTTTTCTGAGTGTATCATGCTTCATTTATGGTACACACAGTTGTCCGAAAAGGTCACTTAGTCACAAAGGCAAATGCCAGACTATAGCCGCGTTTTGACCAAAACTAGGAACTAAAAGGTTCCTTCAGCCCACTGTTGTGTGTGTTTCCACTGTGGTCTAAAGACCTGCGAAGATTAGGCAAATTAACCAGCTGTACGCCATACAAAGCCATGCACATCATTATTTGTAACCACTATCCATGAGCAAAATGTATAAATATCAGATTTGATTGGAATATAATGAAAAACTATAGGCTATGCTTGTCCATTAAAGCAGCTTTTTTGTGTGGGAGACACGCCATAAAGTTTGTTACACATTTAATAACAAACTGGATAAAGCCATAAAGTTCTTAAAATAACTCCAGCACAGAGAAGGTTATTACGACATTTCCAGCCGACAAGAGCTTCAGATCAGCTGCAGCACGTCTGTGTCTGCCTGAGCGTCGGAGGAACGTGACTTTAAACGAGCTTTATTACATGCTCTTATGCTTGTTTTGGAGAACAGGAGACCACTGCGGCTCTTTGTAAAAACTTCCTGACTGATGAAAACTTAAAACGTAAGTTCGGACCCAGTGTAGCGTAGGCTACCTCCATCAGGCGTTCGCTGTAAAAACACTGCTGCAGGCTGGTTGCTGTTTTCGAGCAATACATTTAATGCCGACATACCACCTCAAAGCGGAGGTCCCACCAGGCTGCCGTAGGCTACATAACACATGACGGTTGCTAAGTGACATACACCAAAGGCTAGAATTATTTATTTATATCTATTTGTACGTTGCCATTTGTTTTGCAGCCACTAAAAAACTGTCCAGCGACAGTAGATTGACTTTGGTAACTTGAACTTATATGATAATGTGCTTAAATAAAAAATAACACTTTAATATTATACCTACCAGAAAGGACGGAATTGCGTCTCTCCTTGAGCTTCAGTCTTTTGAACAGGCTATTAAAACTTAAACTTGCAATATCGCAGACCAATCAGATTGCTTGATTTGAGCTACCCGTTATAAATTTATTCAGTCAACCCCAAACAAGATGTCCCAACACATACTGACCAGATTGCCTTGACATTCAGTGTGGTAAGCTGTATCCCCCTGGTTACCCCCTGACCTTTCCTTTTGCACTGCTTTAAATCTAAATTTTGGATTTGGATTGAATTTTGGATCCTATATATATGAGATTATTTTCTTATCATTATTCAAGAGCGTGGTCTTCAATTTGAGGGCATGACTTACTGATTTCACAGTCAAATTTTATAATGCTTTCTTTCAAAAGCCTGCCCTTACACTCAAACAGCCCTTGCTTGCACTTAGATATGAGTAATTATTTACGTAATTGTTATTATAAATGCAGTTGTAAGAACAATACTTTCCACTCATATATTAAAATGTTTGATTTGAAAGAGAACTTATTCTAAATATAACTATTCTAATTATCTATGAACTCCCTGTGCTCTTTCAGTTGTTTTTATTTGCGAGATGTCTCTTAATTTTGTGTTTAGTGTTTTGTCAGTGATTCTTTTTTGAGATGCTTTAACTGTGCAAAACTGTACAGTGTATAACCTTCATCTCCACTTCTCACAGAAGTAGATTCAATGTCTTCCAGTTTCTTTTTTTCTTATTTGTGCAGATTTATTGGTCTCAAAAGCCACGCAATCGTGTTTTAGTTGCACAACTTTGCGAATAAAAAATAAAGTGTAATGTTTGTTCCAGCCAACACTTTTGGAAATATTCTAACGTCTAAACTTAGTGTACCTCATGAGATTCCTTTCAGTGAATTAGCAGCTTTTTACAGTGGAGTTGTACTAATCTATTTTAGACTTAGAGTAAAATCATCAGTACTACTGTTTCTCTGCTCAGACATCTGACATCAAAAAATCATATTAATGATGACAAAGCAACAAGATATATTCAGGAGCAGCGGCTTATATCAGAGGTAGTTTTAAACAAACCTCCTTGTACGGTGTTTTAACTGTATTCCTGACATGTTCTGCTTTGTCCTAAATTCACTGAGATCCAGTGGGAGAGCAGTCTTGACAGAGAGAACAGTAGTGAAAAACAAAGAGAAAAATGGAGAAGACCTACAGTAACTCCTCTGTGGAGACTCCAGTGGGACTACACCCCTCTCCTCACCATCCTCAAGAGGCCATCAACTATGATAAATAGCCAGCAGGAAAGACAGAATGAAGGCACAGAAAGATCCATATAAAGATCATATATAAAGCAGAGGACCACAGATGATACAGAATTAGCCAAATAGAAAAGAACAAGGGAAGAAATAAATTGCTGGCACACTGTGGTCTAATCTATGTTGCAGTGAAAACACAGCTCTCTTCTTTATTCCCCCCACTCCCTGAGAGTCAATGAGCCAAGGAGTGGGCTTCTGACATCAGTACAACTCCCACACACCCCCTCCACCCCTGCAATCCATTTTATTTATGCTTTATTGCAGCAGCCTCTCAGCTCAGCAGGGGCCTGTGACTGCGGGGTGTGGACATGTTGTTATAGCAAGATCACCCTGCCGTTTCTCTTTCAATTAGCCGAACATGGTATGGAGCGCTGGCCCTCCCACCCAGAGGTAATCACCCACTAGCAGTTACAGCTCTTGTCCGCTGATGGTCAGCTGCTCTACGGGCCAATGAAAGGACACATGGGGTTTGTAGGGACCATGAAAAACACATGAGGTGAACCACCAGCAGCTGATGCTAACGTCTGTTATTGAAGCCCACCATCGTGAATTCAGAAATTATGCACTGTCCAGTCCTCTAATGGACACAATATTTGTATAAACATGTTTTATCAGTATGTTTCTATTTTGGCCCTGCATGACAACGGCAATGTCAGTATATCTGTCAGTCGAACACTTTGGTCCACAGCAAGATATTTCAACAACAACCAATCAGATTGACATGGAAGCTGGTATGGATAGGGCTGGGCAATAAAACAATAATGATAATTAGAATAATTTTTCTCTATAACAATAATAACAAATGTTTAATAAATGTTTGTTTTAATTCATTTGAATCACAAACAAATTAGCACAAATATTTTCTATTAAGATATTTATTTTTTGAGGAAAAGGGATTGGAAAAAGATTGTACTTTATTCACTAATTTACTCATGCATACTTGTTGAAAAAAGATTTTATCATAATTGTTTTGAATGTTCTACCTCAGATTTGTGAAGTGAACTGTTTGACAGTTTGTCATGTTCTGAACATAAAGAGAAGTTTAAAATCACAAATAACCATCTGTTTTTTTTTTTACTTTCACTAAGGAGCAAAAATCAGATTTTAAACTTGGAAGAAATAATTATTTGCTATTTATTGTGATATTTATCGATATCGAATGATATGAAATGTTTTATTGTGATAACATTTTTGGCCATATCACCCAGCCCTAGTATGGAGAACAGAGTCTCAAATAATAACCAGAACAAATAAATAAAGGACGGTTGATATAGTCATGTTGTACTTTTCACTCACTCATTCCAGTTGCTTCTAATCTGTTGTTTTTTCAGTTGTTGTTAAGCTGCCTTCAATGAAACTCAACACTTCTGTGGTTTGTTGAATTTCAGATGATTTGGGCGTGGGTGATGCAGAGATGCTTTTGTAAATGGATATTATCCTACAAGAGTTGTACTTTTCAGAAATGAAAGTAAGCTTATATACTACTTTGAAACATTTTTTTATATTTATTTTTATTTGCTCCCTTGTCTGTTTCACACTGTCTGTCGCAGCTGTTACAAGAAATTGTTTAATTGTTTTTTTTATGTGAGGCTGAATATTTGAAGCACATAATTTGGTTTTCAAATTAAGTTTAATATTGTTTATTATAGCTTTAGATTGCATTTCTCTATTATCAAAACTGGCCATGTAGCGCCCCCGTTTCCTATTTGTGCACAGGTAATGTGCAATGAGTTTTCAGTAAATGTTTTGAGTGTGTTAACTAAATAAATCTACTCTTTGAAGTAATGAGAAGTTCTTAAAGTGAAATAACGACCACCTATTCAGTGCACGTGGCTTTTAATGTGTTCACACAACGGCTGCAGCTGAAAGAGTAAGTCTAACAATTTCCACATTCACACAGTCTGTGATCTTCAGTCTGCACTTGGCAGCTGCAGCTGTGTTGCTTTTAGCCTGGATTATGTGTTAAACGTCTTTGTCTTTGTCTACTATTAGAGTTTGCTCCTTGTTTGTAAAATATGCCGCTCTGGTTCCAGTAGACTTACCCATGTTTGTAATTGGTCATTTGCTGCAAAACACTGTGTCTTTAAACGCTCTCATGGCTGGATTGGGCAACCCTTGGCAGATTTGATCATCAGCTTTGTGTGATCGCTTATCCTGATCACAATTGTTAGGGTTAGTGAAGCCGGAAAAAAAGATATCCTGGGTAGGTTAAACTCAGGTTATTCACTTAAGAGCCTGAGCCTATGTGACAGAAAGTTAAAGTTGACATGTTTGAAGTTATTGTTTCCTAAACTTAACCAAACTACAACCGTTAGCCACATGTTAAATGCCATGTCAAGTCAAGTCATGTTTAGCACATTTAAAAACAACCAGACTTGACCAAAGTGCTGGACAAGTTATACAGTAGAAGACATACAAATTAAAACCAGATAAATTAAAACAGGCCAAACAACTGATGACATACAGCAATAAGATAGAAAAACAACACAGTTAGATACAAAATAGATTAATAAAAACATAAGCGCAGGTGCCCCTAAGCAGACTGAAACGCAAAAGAATAGAAATATGTTTGAAGTCTTAAAAGTGTCGATGGTGGGAGATGATCTAATAATCAGGGGTAGATTATTCCACAGTCTCAGGGCCACCACTGAAAAGGCACAGTCACCCTTTGTTTTCATACGAGACTGTGGGATTGCCAAGAGGGATTGGTTTGATGATCTGAGGGGTCTGGACGAGTGATGAAATATTAGGAGTTGTGAAATATAAGATGGAGCCAGTCCATGTAACGCCTTAAAAACGACTCAATTCAAATTAGCTTTATTGGCATGAATGTGTAACAACAATATTGCCAAAGCATCATACAAACTACATCAATCAACCCCATACATTTCATTAAACAAGTAATTAAAGCATAAAGTAATCATAAAAAAAACTCTATATTTGACTGGTAACCAGTGAAGAGCAGCCAATATTGGGGAAATATGGTCCTTGTAACAGTTAACAATCTAGCAGCTGCATTTTGAACAAGCTACAAGCGTGATAAAGATGAGTGACAGATCCCAGAGTACAAGGAATTGCAGTAATCGATTCGAGACGATATAAGAGCATGCAAGTTTCTAGGTCCTTTACAGAGAGAATAGGTTTAAGTTTAGCTATGGTCCTTGAATAAAAAAAGCTTCCTTTAACAACAGAGTTTTTATATTTGTTGAATTTTAAAGCTGAATCAAAGATAACCCCTAAATTCCTAGCAAAGGGTGGTACATTCATGGACAGGGGGCCCAGATTTTTTGATTATTCCTCAATTGAGTTAGGGGAACCAAATAATATTACTTCTGTCTTGTTTTCATTTAGTTGGAGAAAGTTTATTGCCATCCAATGCTTAATATCATTTAGACAGTTGGAAATGGACTATAAGGACTTTGAAGAAGAGGCAAGTACAGCTGTGTATCATCAGCATAGCAGTGGTATAATATATTATGTTTACGGAGAATGGAGCCCAAGCGGACAGGTTGCCAGTCCATCGCAGGCCAAGGGGAGCATATACAAAGAAAATAAGATTGGCCCCAGGATTGAACCTTGAGGTACTCCGCATTTAATTGCTGCTGAAGAAGAGGAAATTCTACCAATGTTAACAGAAAAGGTTCTATCTTTCAAGTAAGATTGAAACCACTGTAGCGCGACACCCATGTAACTTAGGTCACAATTGACAGAAGTCTGTTACTTGCCAACGCTCTTTCTGTTGTTTTGGGGAATGGTCATATATGTCGTTGTACTTTCCAATGGACATATATGTCATTTTGGAAAAAGGTCTTTTGTTGTTTTGGGACACATGACAATCGACCTATTTTGTTGTTTAAGAGAAACAACAAACTGTATTTTGCATGAAATGTTCTGAGAACATTCATGGTCAAACCTTTTGTATTTTTGGTGTTTAAAAAAGTTAGCATGGCTGAAATAACCAGCTAAAATGTCAAGAGTTTTCAGGTGACATTTTGAGAAAATTAGAACTAGGTAAAGGTAGGTAAAGTGTGTGTGTGAGTTGGCAAAGTCCCTGCTTTGTAACAGTGACCAACTCATAGCCATGCCGAGTGCCACCACCATTTTGCGTCAACTGTGAATTGACTATTTTGCACCATTATCATTATATGTATGTATGTTTCAATCAATTTAGTGACTTGTGTGACAGTTTCTGAGCGTAAGCTATTTTGTGGTGACAGTTATACTAGAAAAGAATATTAGAAAAGGTATAAAGTAAACAGGTAAATGTTTTCTAACACATTAGCAGTTGTTAGCCATTTATCGGCTGCTTAACTGATGAACATTTTCTATACGTTTGATACTGTGTTCATATATAAATTTCATACATAAAGTTCTGACTGAAGAAACATCTCTTGTGATTATTCCTCCCTATTTTTCAGGGGCGTAACATGTAGTTCATGTGCTTCCCTTGTCTTTTGTAAGTTCGTCTTCGAACATCTCAACAGCATCTTTGCCTGTACCCACAGGGGCCCCTGGGCACTGCAGCTCCACATTGTCGATAACAAAGCTATTAACACCCAGCAAACAACAGGCAGGTTCGTCTTCGTCATCACGTCAAGAGTTCCAGTCTTGTTCCTGTGGTTTGGACTTGTGTTTTATTTTGAATGTTATGCCTTATTTGTTACATTTTAATTGTGTACCGGGTTCTGACCATTGCCTGCTTCGTATTGCTCTAAGCAAGTGTGCACCTTTTGATTTATTATTAAACTTTTTGAACTGTACTTCTTCTGCCTTGGTGCCAGGGTTTACTCCATTGTGTACCTGTATCCTGCTCAACAAACTCTGACAGTTTCTAAACCATATTACATGGACTGTGTTTGCTTAGTTGCTAAGGATATGGATCCACTTAAGTGTTGTGAGTGTGTGTGTTGTGATTGCACAGACCCATACTGAGCAAATGCCATCCACTGAAGAAAAAGAAAAAGCCAGTAAGTGGAGGTGGGTTTGTTTTATTAGACTGCTCTTTCCATCATTTATCATGACTTATCATTAACTTGAATTTATAGCCTACACAATTGAGAAGTATAGGTGCCAGGAAATAAATAAAAGTAGCCACAGATCTGACATCAAAAGATCTATCTCCATGAGCAAACTACATTTCTACATGAAAGCGCTGTAAAAAGCTATTCACAGCTATTCAAGTTCACCTTAAATTGTTTTTAGTTGAACTGAATGTGTGACATTTGAAAGACGAGGGCATTTACACTGGCAAGCTGCCCCTGTGATGGAGGTTGTTTACAAAAAATGAAGTCTCATTATGATTGTCTGTTTTATATGTCAGTCTGATGACTGGCCAAGTAATGATTGGAAGGAGGCCACAATGCACTGTGGAGATTAGCTACTGATAAAGATGGGTGGGCATACAGCAGGTGGTTTACTTGGTACTTTTTTTTGTAAGAACAAGTTGAGATAAAACAGTGGAATTAATTTGTAACTGATCCATGGTCAGATAGGTTGTATCTGCGAGTGTAACGTTTGTGTTTGTGGAAATGGAAGCGGCAGCAACCGAAAGCCCAGCGGAGTTACCAAGAGAAATAAAAAAAATGGATAAGGAAGAGAAAGAAGCGGCTGCAATAAAAAATTTCCCGCTAATAAGAAGCTTTTTCAAAGCAAGAAATGAGCTAGCCAATGTTAGCTTAGAAGCATCGTCTTCTCTACTACCTATGCTCAGGCTCAGTAAGATAACTGTAGCTAATGTAGTGGGACAATGGTGTGGATTTGTGCATTTTATATTAAATAAATTTGGAGCTACTCCAAATTCCTCTTTTCCTCTCCCAGAGAGGAGCGGGGGGGTTAAACATCAACTTCAACAGACTGCTAAAGAGACCCCAACAGAAAGGGGGTGGAAAAGTTGCTTTCTCTAAGTGCTATCCCTGAGCAGCCTGATCATAAAACTGGCACGTTTTTGATCTACGAAGCTGATAACGCAGTGCCTGACTGTTAAACTGACAAAAGGGAAATTAACCAGAGATTACAAACAGCCTATCGGAAAGGCAGGAAATCCTAAACTGCCCTTTTGGGTTAATCTAAGCTTTCCTCATGTAACCTGAGCTCCCCCAAGTGGACGAAATAAGTATTACAGGCCATCGTCGGAAATGCCGTTAATGTATAAATGTCACCCACTTATTCTGACCAATAATGTGACAATAATTTCCTGTTACCAAATGCTTAACTTAGAACGGTACAACTGTTTGACCATTGAGGTTTGATTGTGGAAAATATTTGATTATAATACGCGCAAATAGATTTTCCTTTTAGACATTAAAGTTTAGAAAGGCAGTCCCTCGGGAAACCTGAAACGCCCCCTGGGGGAACCACACCCCAGGCAACAAAAGAGCGACACACGACGTCATTCTCTCTCTCTCTCTTGGCTCCCCTCCTCCCCTCGTGCTCTGGTCTTCCGCTCTGCTCTCTGGACGCTTCGGCACGCATCCGGCGTACCTCTCCAGGCAACGCCCTAAGAGTTCGACCAGCGCAACGAGGCCTTTGTTCGCTTGAAGCTACACACGCGAAGTGCCACGACATTTGTTTGTTTTATTTCCTTTGTTTGTTTATTTTCTTTCTTTCTTTTGTTTTGTTAAAGTTATCAGTCCGTTAAGTTATACTGGACTAATTCAGGAACGACCAAGTTCCATTTTTAAGCCTTTTCGTCAAGCCAACTTCACCGAGGTCAGACCAAGCCACGTGGTCTCGCCAGCGGCAACAAAGGAAACCTGAAAACAGCCGAATTGCCATATACGGAGAACCCCGGAGAATCCCTAGCAAAAAGCCAGGATCGGGCAGCTAGCGTGGGACCCGTGCAACAGGCCAAAGCAGGCCGTCGACAAGCCGTAAGAACCAACAAAACATTCTGTGGTCAGGAAAATGATTCCCACAATCGAAACTCCATTTCTCATTGTTCAGCCATTGTTTATTTTCCCTGTATTTAACCACCCTTTTATATCGCATTAGTTAGTTAATAAATTCACTGTAATCAAGAACTGTGTGTGTTGCCTATTTCCACGTCCCTGCCAAGAGAATTGAACCTTTAGATATGAGACTGACTGATTGATTTAAGATAATTTAGCGATTATTAACCAACTGATCAATAGTAATAATTGTATAATTATTAAAAGCTACCTAGAGGTCCGGAGACTCTAGGATTATAACAACTCCGGTGGTGCCCTTTTTAAACGACAGCTTTTTAGGGTAATATATTTTTGAATATTAAAATTCATAATTGGGTATTAATTCTCATAAATTTATTAAAATTCATAGCTAAGTTTTAGCCATGCTACACTAACTTTAGGAAAGAAACGGAAAAAGACAGAGGTGACGCCGGTCAGCAGACAGAACGAGGTAACTCCACCTCAAGCTCAAAGGCAGTGGCATCTCTTAAGAGCCTGCACTATAAGGATCGATTACAGAGAGAGTCCGGAGGGAAATTCTTCTCAAAGGGATTTCAGCTTTCAGAATCTTGTGGCTAACTATCCAGCATAACGGAGGGGGAACAAGGCCTGAGGAAAGACACGCTATTATATTACTATTATATAGTCACCATCCACCAGAAAAGTATATTGCTTTGTGTCACGCTCTGCCGGTCAGCCATTCTTTGCGTTGCACTTTTGAGTTTAGTATCTGCCTTATAGTATGTTGGGTTTTGGGGGTCTGTCTTGTCTGTCGTCTAGTGTTTAGTAACCCTTGTCATGTCTGTTACCCCAGTTATCCCTCTGCATGTCTGTCTCCCCTGCCTGTGCCTCGTTAGCCTCATGTCTTTCACCTGTGTTGCTCCCGCCCTGCTCGTTAGTCCCTGTGTGTATATATACCTGGTGTTTCTGTCTTGTCTTTGTATGTTGTCACCCTGTGTAGCAGTGTGTTGCGTGTCGTCAGCCTCACTCGTCAGCCTCACTCGTCGTGTCTCCCTGTTTCCCTGCCGTTATTGGATTTTGTATTTCTGTTGGACAGCCCTTGTTTTTGGACTCAGTCTATCAGCCACTCCGTTTGTAAGTGTGCTTGCTTTTTGTTATATTAAAACCACTGAACTATACCTGCTGCGCTCTGTGTCCTGCGTTTGGGTCCTCCAACCTGCTCCACCCTGCCTTCACCACAAAACCGTGACACTTGTTGCTAGCTGGACTTTGAGGATTTGATCAGCTACTTTGCAAACGAAAAGTCAAAAACATAAGAACTCCTAAAGGTGAGAGCTGTTATGCTATCTGTGAATCAGGAAACTTAGGCTAATAATATAATCTCATTGTGTGACCAGATAATGACATTTTCTGCTGAGTTTCTATGCTTTTGGAGTGTATGAAGTTGCCCAGCTCACTTGGTGACGTGTTGTGGTATTATTATTATTATTATTTATTATTATTATTATTGCAATTGTATCTTCAGTCAGTCATATTTCATAATTACTAGTGCGCTTTCTGCTTGGGTGATTTTCAGTGAACACTATTTTGCCATAGTCTTGAGCCACACACTGTCTTGGGATGATTGAATTCATTGTATAATTGAATTGTGATTTGTTAGTTAGATGGCAGTACTTGGTATATTGAACTGGACAGGCATACTTGCTGCCTACTCAGCTGGACTAATCAACAACTTTTCACCAATATGTGTGTGATTTGAAAGGCCAGCTTGGCTGGAAGTTCAAATAGCCAAATTAAGGTGGGCCTTAGCATCGTGTGTGTGTCTGTGCGAGTTGGTGGAGTCTGTCTGATGGGGAGAAGGTTCTATAAGGTGCCTGTTTGCTAGGTGTTAATAGCTTTGTTATCGACAGTGTGGAGCTTCAGTGCCCAGGGGCCCCTGTGGGTACTGGTAAAGATGCTATTGAGTTGCATTATGGGAAATGTAGGGTCCTGACAAGGAACTTAAAATTTGACCATTCTTTTAAAAATGTGTCATTTGCAAGTCCTCTAATTTTCATCACAAATATTGTCCCAGTCACCAGTGCCAGTATTTTATAAAATATTGTACACATTTTAGTTTACTGCCCTGCATCCTGACAGCCCCGCAGATGTTCTATATTTATAGTGTCATGAAATTTCCTTTTCCTAACAAAGACAAATGGTCTATTAGCCGTCTTCTATTTTACATGGGCTAATGAAAAATAGATACATCTTCTACAGTGCCTGGACATCAATAAAGAAACTGACATAGGGGATTCATTTATGCCTCCTCTCATCAGAGCTCATTGAGAATAATTGGGCGTGACAGGCTTATACAGGACAGGACAGTGTGGGTTGGAAATATCCTTCAGTGATGAAATTCAATTTCACACAATGTCATAATCTCTGCCATGTGGGATGGGACTGAGCTTTGAAATGTGGTGTTTGAATGGAGGGGTGGTTTTGTGTAGAGTCAACTCTTGACTGCAAAAAGCTATTTTTACAGCATAAGTATTATTAAGACCTCTCTGGACCACATGGCTGTAAAAAAAATAAAAATAGATCCCAGAGCAGGTGAACTACATTGAACTTGTATTTGATGTCTTAAAGTGACAATGAGACACAATAAAAGAAAGAAAGGTGTTAATGTCATCCAAAATAATATGATTATATTTAAAAAATATAGAATGCCCCATAGATATGGTGGTGATGGCACATAGATAAGATGCTTGCCTTTGGTGTGGGAGACCTGCGTTCAATTCCCACTGTGAGACATTCACCATTGTGTCCCTGAGCAAGATACTTAACCCCTAGTTGCTCCAGAGGCGTGTGACCTCTGACATGTATGGCAATTGTAAGTTGCTTTGGATAAAAGCATCAGCTAAATGTAATGTAAATGAATGAAGGGCCTGTGGTGGAAACTAAACCATTTAGGCAAAACAAATGAAACATTGACATCTCTAACTGCCGGTTAAGACATGATGCAAACTCATAGTTAGTCCATTAGTCCTTTACGGAAAGTCAAAATAAAGCTTTTGACTGCCTCTGTGAAAAATGGACAATCCTACATTTTCAGATTTAATTGCTTGCCAGTTTCAATGGAAATCACTTTTAATTATTCATTTAACACAGCAGGTGCTAAAAAAAGAGAGCCTAAAAATAACAAGAGCTTCATGACTGCTGTCACCTCTTGTCTTACGGTTCCCTACTAATTAATTAAAGATCAAAAAGAGTTCCATTTCAAAGCGAGACTCGATGATACTGCTTATTTTTTGCAATGGCTGTACAAAGTTATAATATGTAACTTTTTTCAAGTTGGAATTTTCTCGTATGTGCCTGTGAGCTTAAATCCAACTAATTCCTATTAATATTATACATATTAGTGTCAGTGGGAGAGTTTGATTTGGCTGATCAGTCTCAGCCATAAACAACAATGCAAAGAGCAGCACAGCTAAAAGAACACACACCCACAAACACAGTGAGCATCAGTATTGTATTTGTTTGGTTATTTATTACAGATTGGCTGCATCCCTTGCGTGTGCAGTGGCTGATGCTAAAGAAAAAAGCTTACACTGCTTAGCCAATGGAGACTTGTTAAGGCAACATTAGTGGCAATTCCAGAAACTCCACCTTTTCTACCCAGAAAACAACATTGTTAACTCCTTGTAGGAATTTCAGTGATCGTTAGAACACTGAATTGAAAGCAGCAATGTGGAAAAATAAGACAATCCTTTTGAAAATTAGTGCAGCCTATGTTTTTTAGCCTCAGTGTGCATTAGTATCTCTTTTAGTATAACAACTGGGGGCGCCAAAATTGGAATTTTAAAATTTGACACAAAAACGATTTAAAATCAATCATTTCAGATTAACAGTGACTGAAATGACGGTACTGTTAAAGTGAGAGATCAATCTTAAAAATTATGTTACACACTATACCACTAATTTGTTTTGCCAAAAACGTTTTGAGGGGAGCGTACTTGCTCCAAAGATATGTTGGGACGTTTTGTTTTCGTGTACTTGATAATTTTTATTTTTCCCAAGGACCTGCTGCAGAGGTTTCTTGGGTTTGCAAATTTTTCCTTTTTCCTTTTCGTTAAGTTTTTTTGACCTACAGGCTTGGATCCCAGAAAACCAAACCAGACGCCTTATTACAAGTGTTTTGCAAGGAAGAGGATACGGACAGAGTACCTGATACTATTGTTCCCAGCTCTTGTGTAGTTGGCTCCATCTCCTGGAACATTGGGAGGGAGGTCAGAGACCCTCTGTGCCACCCTGGTATTGCTCGTACCTTGGCTTTTCTCCATGGGCGTTTTAGGTGACTGTCTATGGAGGCTGACACCAAATCCTACATCTCTGCCTGTCACGTCTGTGCTCAGAACAAGAGATCTAATCTTTGATACTCTGGACTACTACACCCCGTGCGCATTCCTCAGCGTCCTTGCTTCTACTTAGCTTTAGATTTTGTAACCGACCTGCCGCCTTCTGAGGGTAAGACAGTGGTCCAGTGCATTGTGGTGTTCTGTGTCACTCTCCTGGCAGTGCTCGGGGGGGCGCGCCTATCTCTGGCTTCTCACACACCTGGCTCTGAGGTCGTCACCACACCTGCAGTACTTAAAGAGCAGCCACACATCCAGTCGCCACCGGAAGTATTGAGAATCATCCCTGGAAACTCAGTCCTGGAAGCTCCATATTGGAACCCAGTCTGTCTGCTTAGCTCACGTTTCAGTAAAGAAAGCCATAGGCTTCAGGGTTGGTGGTGGATGTAAAAAGCACAGGACTTTTACTCTGAAATCCTGACTGTGCATTTGTTTAGAACCTTCTACGTACAGAGAGGGTGGTTTTGCATCAAAGCATATTACAGAATAAGTCAGGGGCCAAAGTGGGAAAATACATGAACAGTCCATCGCCCCTACACGTTGAAGATACACACCAGTTTGGTCATGTGAAAACAGTATAGTTTTCACATCACTTTATGGATTTGCAAACAGAATGTAAAGGTTGGAAGTGTTATAAACACTTCCAACTTTTACATGCAGGTATTTTCTTTCCTCTGCAGCTGAACACTGTGTAATTTGTCAGTGAAGAGATCGCCCCGTGCCGTTTTTATGCATGACCGGCTCAACTGAATGCCCAACCTATTTGTGTGTGCTGTTATTTATGCTAATTCCTGATATGGAAGTAATTTAATGCAGAAAAAATATCAATTCAACCCCTCATAATTAATTAATGGAAAAATCATGTTGCAATTACATCTTTATAATAACCAAAAGAATATTAGATACATGCCCATTTTAAATTAATTTTACAGCATGTCAATGGTTTATAATTATCCAAGGAACAGAATGAGCTGGCCCATCTGCTGCTCAACATTTAGCTCAATATTTCAGCAACACTCCTATGATGCAAGAGTCAAATGGAAGATAACTGAGTGTTTTCCATCAAGCGATTAGATGAAGCATGCAGTTCTCAAATTTACTTTACATAATCTACATCAATTGTATTGTATTCTAATTAGGGTTTTGAAAAGAAGATACTGACACCGGTAATTTTAAATTGAAGCAGTCAAACGATGGCACTTTTGCAAACATTTAATATCAATATATTTGGCAGCTTTTTTTTCTAATTACCCAATTTTTCATATAAAGCGCCTTACAAGTGCCTTAAATACTGCCTTATATGGCCACTAGCATGAGGAAAAAACTGAGAAAACTGTGTTGAAGTCTGTGTTGAAGTCAGTCCAAGCACATACTCAACCAAATATGCGCTCAACCGAGTAGGCACTTGTACTGCCATCCCAGTGAGTTTGGCTCTTTGGCAGTGTGGTCAAAGTTTCATGTGTAGTACCCTGTAGACCTTTGTTCTAATCCTGTCCTGGCCTGTTCTGGTCTAGGGGGGGGCTCTGTCACAGGAGGTGGATGTGGTAGGCTAGTTGTACTGGTACAGGTTTAGCCGTGTGAGAGGGCTAATATGGGCCGGACTGTCTGTACAGATGGTTCAGACCATCCAGACGGCGAGAGTGGGAACCACCACGGCGAGAGTGGGAACCACCATTGCCTGCTACAAGGCTAAGTGGTTTGCATTCCAGCTCTGGTGTAAGGAAAGGGGGCTAAATCGCTTGACTTGCTCAATGCAGTTCTTTCTTTCCTGCAGTATATGCTAGAGAAAGAAGTATATAGCAGCCGTTTCTTCCAGCAATGAGAGCTTTGGTGACATTTGGCACCAAAGCTGTCACCACGTGATATTTGTCTTTGCCCACCATCTCAAGAAACGGGGGGGTGGAATGTAGCCTGCCTTTACATATGGCTGTATAGTAGATTCCTGATAGGTGAGAACATTGATTCAGGATGAGGTCAGAGTGTTCATAAAGATGTTGTATGCATGTCTAAAGTGACAAACTGATGTGAATGACCTGAGCATAAACATGTTCTGAGCATGTTCAATTGTGAATACAATCACATATCCATGACGCCTGTCTGTCATTCTCCTCCACTGCTGCCAGGCCTGCATTCTCCTTTCTCTGCTTGGGAACAATAAGTGGCACAAGCAACTCAATGTGATGAATCCTATCTGAGCCAGCACACTCGCTCATTCACTGCTCAAGCCAATGCAATCCAAAAACATTGAATGTGTTGATCAACAGCCTTTTTTCAGTATTTTAGACAAAAGGCCAGGGAGGGAAGGCTAGCTCCTGGAGGGATTTAAATGCTGAATTTCTGTGGTGTATATCTGTGCATGGTTTATGGGAGCTAGCACAAAAGTTATATTCACTCACCATTTGTTGAATGCATCACATATTAGCCTGCAGTTTCCCATCAATTTTTCTTCTGATTTGCAAAACAGGGGTGTAACATTTTTCTGTGTTAAAAATATATTCTTGTGTGTTTTCATGGTCTTCTTGTTTCTAATATACATTTTTGCTGTAAATAGCTTGTTTTTAGTTGAAGGAAAATGTATTTGGAAATGTTTTGGGGTATAAGAAGATGTAAATGCTTGAAATTATGTTAATTGTATTTTCCTATGAAATTATTAAAGCAATAGGACAGTATTTTAAAGACTTTGCCTTTATAGAATAGTCCGCTGATCCTGGATCAAAACAACTACTCTTGGCGAGACTCACCGTGGAGAGCGAGACCAGCAAACATCACAATAAGTGTTGGAAGTGGAATGCTAAGGACTGCGGATGATATGACTATTCTTAACATTTTCATCACACTCAACGCATAACATTTCTGATTGAACAACTACGTAGTTAAAATGTCCTTCAATCAGACAACTTTTGCTACAAATGAACACTGGAAGAGAACATTTAAACTGAAGAGGCAGACATCTAGGCTCTAGTCTGCAGAGTGTAGCCTATTCAAATAAATACGACCTGAGTTGGCTATTTGGTGTCACGATTGTGTGAAATTACTGGGGCGGGTTTTAAATGGTTTAAATTTAGGATTTGTGGGCTTTCCATTAATGTGTTGCTGCTGCTGCCCGCTGTTACTAAAAACTCATTAAACACATTAACATTAAAATGTTTCTTGTAGTTCAGGGAGCATAATTCAATCCCTTCATGCCTAAACAGAAATTGTGACCTGATGATGACACTAGTCATAAAAAACACAAGATTCTTTCACAGGGAACAACCACAGCTAATTTCATTGTGTAAGATATATATAATAAAGATTAATGTATGATTCTTACCAGCTATGTAATCCTCGACAGTTCGTAGTCTGAGGGCCTTTCCTTTTCTTTGGTGCCTCTTTACAGACAGACATGTGAAGGCAGCATGTTTCTGTTCCATCTGCTGTCTATCACTGGAGTGATGTCAAGCCACAGTTATGCACGGCAGATCTGCTGATTAAATTTGGTGCTGTCGCATAATAATGAGAGAATCCATTGTGCATATGTGCACATCAAACTTTGATGAAACAAACTTTGTTGTTTTCATTAATTGTTCTACACAGTTTGTCCTGAAAATCAACAAAGGTAGAGCCCCGGGTTTAAAAGGGATGTAGGTACCTAATGTGATTGGCTCTGACTACCACATCTTCTAACATGCCCATCTATAATGTTTTATGTTTTCTTTCTGATATCACCTCATATCCGAGTAAGCCACAGGTGTACCAGGTGAACCTGGCCACAAAATTAACAACAGCGTGCTTGGCACTCCGCACTGCAATCTGTGCCACACACAGAAAATGAAAATAGAACCCTGGATATTAAAATTAACATTATCATAAATGAAGCAAGGAGGAGGTTAGGTTTGTGAAATGAACTGCACCAGCAAACTGTGTTGGCATGAAGATATCTGCAAAGTAACCCAATGTACTTGAAATTTCATTAAATGTGTTGTATTTGACACACATTGAAATAACATACCTGAGCTAGTTGAACTGTTGAACTAGGAGAAAGTGAAACTGACATGACATGATCAGCTAGAGAGAAGACATATCACTCTGTTGGCGTTATGAGAAGTATACTCACTGTAAAGTGTTGTTACAGAGAAGAGCTTCTTCCCTCGTAAGCGGTTGTTGGCTCAAACACTGACAGCCAAGACAACAGACAAGTTTCCTTTTGGCAGCTATCACTACTGATGAAATTAACATTGAGCAAGAGTGATATGACCTGCCGCCGGTGACATCTGACATTTAACCGCCGGACAGTGTCGGCTGAAAAGGAGAAACTGCTACCTGAACTGTTTTTACACTGTCCTTTACTAATAATGAGAGTAAAGTGCAAAACCCAAAGATGTCCAATGATAAAAAATTAAAAACTGGAAAATCTTTTGATGAATGACTTGCAAGATTAATCAATTATCACATGGCTATAATTATCCAGTTCCTTTCAGTGATCAGTTAAGTTTGATATATTTTCATAAAGCTTGTATGTTCTTTCCTGAGACATTCTGTCATATATATAACATGACTGAGTTACTGTTGTCATATAGATGGTGCTGTCTGACACGCTTGCTAGGACCTGGGCAGTAAAGTATACTGACCCTTTAGTAGAAAGTTGATTTCAGACACAAAGCTCTGGGAGTCCACGATTGGCTCACAGCCTTGCTGGCACACACACAGACACACGCGCAGACAACTATCAAAGCTTTATAGTTCTTCTCCCATTTCGCCAGCGGTGGTGAGAAACTTGCAGACAGCACAGATTGCTTTTATGCAGCAGGTAATGATGTTGATGCCACTATTTAGCAGGGGAGACGATTGCACATGCCATCTGCGCTTTGGAGAGCAATCAATGGAAACAAGGATAAATGAAGAGATATCAAGGAGAGGAATCTCTACACCGTTTTCATAAAATGAATTTTGACCAGCAGGACCAGAGCTGACCCCGTCTCTTGACAGATTCTACATTTACAAAACCCTTCACGGATTTCCACTCAAACAAAGGCAGAAAATGACTTTCAGTACACTCCTCATTGGCAGGCTGCAGGATAAAGTCTTGAAAATCTTGTCTCTCTGACAGATCCTGTACTGTAATTGATAAGTAAAACTGTTTCAAAGATAATCTGTTAGTTAATCATGTGGCTGATTGATAGCACAAGTCATTTTCTGGCTGACAGCGACAACACATTGTGTTAACAAGTGATAACACACTCAGCTACACTTCACCTACAGCCTGCCAGGAATATGAGACAGGTAGACGTTACATGAATAAAGTCTACAGTAAAGAGATCCGACTTGTATTAGACATCATTTTATACATTCTGGTTGTGATGAATTGATCTTACCGGGAGAACAAACTGGATACTAAGCTCAATCTATATGGATCTTGAAATCAGTCAGTATTCAGGGTCAAATTTGGCCACATTTGTTCGGCCCTCATATAACTACATTTGATTCATTTTACGATTTAACAGAGGACCGACATGACACACCACTGACCCATTCTGCAAACATGGTTTAACTAATTCAGGCTAACATGCTGTTATCAGGCTAAAATTATCCTGTTAATTCTCATTTAACTAAGTGGGCTCTAAAAAGACAGACGGATTGATTTGTTAATCCTGGATGAAGTTATCTTGAATGACAGCATGGTCTTATTTTGAAATAATAATTAATTCCAATTTATACATAATACTGTCAATGGTTAAATGACAGTAGTTGAGGTTGATGTGCAGCTGCAGCTGTGAGGCCCTGCTCCTCCTCTGCATAGCCTGTACCAAAAACCTCACTTATGTCTTTAAAATCCAATGAACACAAACGAGTCTATTTGCCAAATATCAATCAGTAGAGATTTGCTGGTTAGTGCGTAGAGAAGCTAAGAAAGGCTAGTTACCTTAAATCCTGTGTGTTGGAAGATTGGAAGATTTAAATAATTGCTGAAGGTATGTGCCAGCTGTGCGTAAAGTGTGCAGGATTTTGGAGAGGTGTGAGTGTGATCCTCTGCCATCGAGTTGAGCAGAAGGAAAAACAAGCGAACAAAATCCACAGAAAAACATGGAGGAGGAGTGATAATGCCTCCACAAAGTGCCCTTTCAGTACATTTTTATTTTCATTATTTATTTTTATCTTTTATTTATTTTGTCTTGGCATGTGCTCCAACATTATCCTGCACCCCAAGCTTTTGTCTGAGCACATGGGTCAGGACAGGGCCGGTATTTATCAAGCTTCTCAAAGTGCCATTTGAGTCTTAAGTGCTGAGAATTCATGTAATTTACTTCTACTTTTAAACTTAAGAATAAAAGCAAGTTATGAAATTTCTCAAAGCTAAGAATCACTCTTACTCTCCCAGTTATTTAAGACAGCTCCAGAGGTCTCTCAAGTGGTTAGGAGCTGCCAGTTGGGCTTGTGATGGTGCTGTGGAGACATGCACAAATCTTTCAGGAGAGGAAGAATGTTTTTGAAATATTTGACGACGTGCAGTTCATAAGACGGGGTCGGACAGCGCAGTCATAAACTCTGTCAGCGAGTTGGTGAGGGACGTCATCTCACCTGTGACTTTACACAGTAATGCGTTTTCAGTTAAACTGAAGGTGGTGATGACGCTTCGTTTCTTTACCACAGGACAAACGCAGCAGTGCTGATGATTTTGGCCGTCATAACCATCAATAAGCCGAATAGCCATGGAAACAATTATAGCACTTACAGCTCCACGCACTGTGAGCGTTTCATCGACTTCCCAACAACACCCCCCCGTAATCGGACAGAAGCAAACACAGTTCATGCATAAAGCCGGCAATACAGGAGTAGTAGGGGCCTTTGATGGCGCTCATATAAAGATAAACCTTTTTATCTTTCATTTATTAATGTGTAGGTCTATATCATAATGTATTATCTTGAAAATTCTTTATTGTTAAACGTGTGTTGAATATAAACTCCTCTTAGGAATTTCACCATTCAATGTGAATTTATCTGAGAATTTTCTTAAATAAGGAAATCTATTCAGTGGTTGGTCCTTGGCTACATCGTCATGCAAAATCCTGTTTGCGGCACAGCAAAGTGTCGTGAATCAGCACTAAGACTGACACCTAATATTTAGTCCTCCACTTCACTCAAAGTAGGACTATGATGCTTGATTAATAACTTTTAGGCACAGCTCTGAGCCAAGATGTTTTTGATTCTTAACTCAGTTCTTAGTAGTGTTCTGTTGAGTAATTAAAAGCTTGATAAATACGGGCCCTGATCTTACATTAACAGGTCGAGGGGCAATTGATGAGTTGAGATAACTGCAGGTATCAGAACATGTTGAGCTCTGAGGGTTCGGGACTGGTGCAGGTTTGCAAACTGGCCCCCAGCAGAACTCGCAAACTCAAAATAAAACCTCACATGTGTGAACTTTTCGTATTACATGTTTTATTTGTTCGCAGTAATCATTTTGTGTTGTAAGTTATTATGATTATACGCCTCCCTGTATGGCATCCTGGACATTTGAGTGGCTAAGATCATGCTCAGAATAATTATTGTATTAATGTATTTTGTTTTTTTAGCTTGGTCTCGCCACTGTTATTTACCTGGTTAATATCATTTAAAATGCTTTGTGTCACTTTTAAACAAGGGAAAGATATTTGTTTTAGCCAGTGGTTGTCAGCAGCTGCTTTGGTATGTTAGTGACTGGCGGTCATCCTTGTTTAGAAGGAAGTGAGCCCAGTTGAAATTCATCTAGCACCTGGATGGACAGTGCCATCATTCAGTGTGTGTAACACATGCACATAAGGAACTGCATATATTTATAAACATATACAAATGACTAAACGGATTCTCCCTCACTGTAATAATCTCTCTTCACAGTCCGGTCTCTATTGAGTTAAAGAAAGCAGAGTTTGGATGTTTGCTTATGATAAAAATATGTTACACAGTCACAGGATAAGCGGTAGACAATGGATGGATGGATGTTACAGAGTCTGACTGAAAGCTTTCCAGTTTGATGAAAAAAAAAACATTATCTAGTGTTAGATCCTGACCAATCCTGTCGCCATGTGGGGAGATTTAAATGATTAATGAAGTTGCTGCTGTTGTGCCATTCATGTGTAAAATTACTCACAGCCCTCTCTCACATCAGAGTTATTAGACAAAACATTCATGTTTCCGTGTGATGAATACAGGTGTTTTATCAACTGCACAGAAAAGAGCCGACATTCGACAAGTTGTTGCAGGAACAGAACACCAGTACTGACGTTTCTACAGAACCTCGGGTCATCCGGTATTTAGTTAGGTAGTTAGGTAGTTCTATTGTGGTTCCAATATGAAATACATGGTCAGTTTGAAGGATAAGAATATGTTTTCTACTTAAGTACCCTGACGTGAATACATGCCTTCACCTCAGCTAACAACACAAAGGTGGCCATAGCAGATTAATGGCGCAGAATGTAACCTAAAATAGCATACTGTATTTCTTCACTTAAACTAAAAATAGGCTCTATGCAAAAAAGGGACACAGTGTCCATAGTGACAGTGAGGCTGCATGTTATCTGCACATCCACAGGTGTATTTATGCAGAATATACTGGCTTTCTGCCTGTGAATCCAGTGTTTTCTTATTTTGTTGAAACTGAATCTTGGTGTCCACTTTTGACATGTGGAGGTAAGGACATAATAATAATGACAAAGCAAATGCTTGGTGCAGGGAAAGCACAGACAGCTGCAGCTGTTTGTCCTGTCTGGCATGTTTTGTTTTTTTACTCGTGTGTCTTGGTTCATATGAGATACCGAAACGGAACAGAAATTTGTTGTATCAATTGCAATGACAATAAACTTCCTCATATCGTTATGTCCTGCTGATTCTGAGGTCATTGTCGCGTGATAAAAAAACATGCTGAATAAAACACCAGTTCCAATGGTAATTAGCCTGTACATGCTAAGGAATGTAAGTAGCACTACATTTGGTGCCAGGAAAGAAGCAAAAGGCAGGAAATGGAGCCCTTTATGTTTACGAGTACACTGCTATCGCTCCATGAACTTTGTAGACATGTAGACATACCTCATGACATGGTAAAGTAACCTCAGATCGTACACACTTTTAAAAATACTGGACATTAGATTTCTATTTACCGTTACCTCTTATAGGCATTTTTTTGGACACTGTTCAGCTTTAGCAGTGCAATGTGACGAAACAGTGACAAACAAACAATGCGGATTAAGTCAGGAATGACAGACGCTCTGTCTCTCAGCCGTCTTTCTCGCTTGCTCTCTCTCACCAAAATACCTAACTACTGCATAAAAACAGAAATGTTCAAAACTCCAGCAGATTATTTTTAAGATCATTTTGCATTCCCTACCATCTTAATACAGTCATTTAGTTTTACACTTATTAGCAATAGGTCTGTGATCGGATATCACTTGGCAAAAGTCTAGTTTACATTTCCACAGAATGTCGGCGGGGTCTAATGTATTTGTTTGTCCCTCGCTCTTCTCCTGATCTAACAACATGGGTGAGGGAAGTGTGGAAGGAGGGACGCCAACAATCCTCTACAGCTCAGATTCACTCTACAGGACCTTTTTGCTCTGTATTCACTTAACACTGATGAGCCAATCAATTCTGAAGGATTTGATTTAAATCCCTCTCATTATTATACCCCATTCAGAAGCTTGACACTCTACTTCACTGCTGCTTCACTGTTACTTATATATATATATATATATATATACTTTTTAAAATTAATTTTTATATTATATTTTTTTAACAGCATGCAGGTTACATTATTGTATATACTATATACTTATTGTATAAGTCACACTTACCTTGGTATCTGAGCAGGACTGAGCCACCCTGAGACCTCTGGCTGTGGAAGCGGATAGAGATCTGATTGCTGTGGCTTCGTACTACCAACCCTCTTATCAGAATGGACTCATTGGCCAGCATGGTGTTCTCCCCGTGGCCCACATCTTCAAACACCACCTTGTCTCCGTCAGATAGATTCACATTCATCACCTGACAGAAAATAGAGTAGGGATTAGACCATTTATGAGTCATATAAAAACAAAACACCACAAGATCTAGATTCTAGGGTCTAGAGTCACTGACTATTTAAAAAGGCCTAGGCGCTTCCTACACCAGATGATGTTCAGTCTGAGAACATGGTCTTGTTCTGCACAGCAACTTGACCAACACTGTAGTTTCACCATGGTATTTCCAAAATGTTTTGATAGATTAAATCCACCTTTTGGTGCTGAGCCAGAAACAGGTACCAGTATGTATTTATTTTGTCACTGCCTCTCCTCATCTGTGTTTTGGAGGGACATAGAGAAGTTTGTTTATGACAAAACTGGACATTCTATAACAATCATGCCTAAATAAATTATTATTTAATTCAAATCAAAATGTAATAAACCTTTGAGTTACCGGACAAATCCTGTACTTGTAGTTGGTAAATTACACATACATAAGACATGAGGCAAGATTCTCTAAGTCCTTCCTAAGCCTTGATATTTTCCTGGTTAACTTCAATGTGCATGTAGATACATTAACCCTTATGACAAACAAAAAATTAACACATACTGGTATATTTTAAAGAATTATCTTTTGTGGCCCCTGATTAAGTTATATTAACTTTTATTGAATTTGTTACTTTTAGATTCCTTTGATTCCATGGCATCTCTACCAACTTAATGTCAGCTGTATGTTTATAATGTTTAATAATGAAAGGAAGCCACGTCAATCACATCCACAATCACACAATTACGTAGCCTAAGCCTAAGTACAGTAGGATTCTCTTACCACCCCGGTTACCTTTTTCTAAGTCCTTATGAATTCTCCTGCACATCTTTCCTCGACCTCATGATGTTTTTCATCAACTTTAAGGAAAAGTGTTTGAGAAAAGACAAAGGATGTCATTTTTTGACAGTTCGGCCCCAGTCCCAGTTGTACTAGTTGTAAATTCAAGGGCTTTCATCAGAGGGCCATAGGCTCAGTGACCATCGTGTCACCTCATTTGGTGATAGATAGTGACTTACTTGTGACTAGTGACTTATTTGAAGAAAAGTTTATTACTTTAAATACATGTAAAATGGGGAGGGTCAGACGCACACATTACACTCTAACACTCTAAAATGAGACGTAAACTAGTAAAAATTGAAAGTCAGTGAAAGTTAGGTTCTTGGTCCCACATCCCCAGAATATGTGAGATGTGAAGGACTTAATAAAATGACAACCCTGCAAACTCCATCAGCAGAGGCTGACCGTCAGATGCAGCTGAAAAAGCTATAAGTGGATTTCTCTGTCAAGCTGCTGTTTCCAAAGTCAAGAACGGTTATTTCTTATTATACCATATGTGTTTTATTATTCTTTACACTGTTGTATGCATACTTGTTATGTTTATGCTGGTTTATCTTTGTCATAGCTGTATGTGTGTGTTTTTGTACATTTGTTCTTAGCACTGTGTGTAGGGTTATTGAGATGTAGTGAGTCAAAGTGCTCATATTATAATTGTAATTCCTTGCTTGAAGATACTTGACCAATGCATTTATACATTTCATTCTGATTCACCAAGGGAGTGCAGAGACAAACAGAACACCAGGGGTGACCATATCAGAAAGTCATACTGTTTACTAACAACATAAAATGAGTTGAAAGCTGGTCATAAACAGAGCCTCTCTCTGCCTGTCACAGCCATGTATATGTAAATCAGATGTAAATTTCACTATTTACATAATATGCATTTGCAGTCACTGCCATTTACATCAAAATTGCCCCAAACTTGCTAACACTTTGCGACAGCAGTACCCCACATTATGCAGGATAATTTCAAAAGCGGCATAAAGGTTTTGCACAGAGTTTATCCATTCAGAGTGGCAGCCATTGTTGTTTCCACATTGTGTACCATTCGTCAGCCAGTGAGACAGCAAAGCAGAGAGTTTTTCAATTTCAGATCAGATAATAAAATGCTCCTATTATGAAAGGGCTTCAGGGCACAGGAGTGTCTGCCTTTATGGATTTATTTTACATCTGAAGCTATTTGCACTTGCAATTTGTGATGAAAGGGTTATTAGTTGCACAGTTCAGGGGCTTGTTTGCACTTCAAACTTGCATGAATTTCCAAGTGAAAAAAAATCAGCACTTTGGTGAAGTTCAGAATGTTGACCTGAGGGACTCCTTAGGTGATCTTGACCTCTGTTCAAGCACTGTCTCTGACAAGTGTAATGCAGGAAGAGACAAATATTTTATCACTGATAACATAGCATGTGTCATAATAAGCAGCCCTGGAAGTCTGCTTTGCATAGCGCGTGTGCACAAATCAAAAGAAAGAAATATGGGAAAAGCCAAAAGGACAATGTAGAGCTTAGTGATTAGAATACAGATAGGCCTGATAATTGTCAGCTTTTCTCCTTTTTCTGACAGCACGTCAGGGGGGAAATGTTGATTCTATCAGCTTTTTCATTCAGGCGTTAAAAGGAAGGCGGCTTCTTGTCTTCACACAGCCCTCCATAGATTGTATCGTCTGCCTCCTATCTCACCTAGCTGGGAGATGAATCCACAGTTCTCCTGAGAAAAGCTGCTCAGGCAGTCTGTGACGTGTCCGTTAACAGTATGTTCACATTATGTGAATATCTAAACCAAACTTCAGGATATTCAGGTCCCTGTTTTCACAGTGTAGCCGTACATGTTGGCAAATTACCAGTGATGGGGTTGTAGTGTTGTGTGGAAGAGGGAGCTAAGTCTGAAGGTGAAGATTTTACAAGTAAATTAACATTCCAAACCTTTCCTGAGTTTTTGGTAGTGACTGGAATTGTATAAATAAGCTTCCACAATTAGTTTCTTTTTCTGGTTTTCATAGATATTCAGTCCGCCAGGGATGTTTCAACCTTAATCTGGGCCCTAGTGTACACTTTTAAACCACAAAGCAAACACAAAGTAAGTAGGCAAGTGTGTAAACAACTGTCAATTGTCTATCTGTTTACAATGTAAAGACCAAGTCCTCATTTTGATCAATCAGACCATATATCCCTGCTTCTCCTGCTGTTTTGAGTGCACAGATAAAAACATGTTCCTCCCAGGAGAACCACATTAATCTTGAGGATGATCAGTGACATCAAACATCAAAGTCAACATCCCAGCCAGTCTGGACCCATAAGCTGTATAGAAGAAGTGGATGTAGTCATGGTGACGTCACCCGTTGGTTTGTGGACTACCATTCTGAAGCCTCGAGTTTGGCATTTTGGCCATTGCAATCATGGTTTTTTGCAACAAGGCACCGTACATGATTTGGACCAGAGGGTGGGGCTAGCTAGCTTGGTAAGCTAGGTGCATCCATAATTCACGTTAAGTGTGATTTTAATCAAAATGGAAATTTTGGTTGAGAACAGGCTTAAAGCTGAATAGCGCAGGTCAAATTCATACATCAGCTGAGAAGTAGGTTCATTTTGCCATGAAGTCTAATGCAATCTGACTTCTTCCTGCAACCAGTAGAGAGGCCACCTGCTGTCCATTAGAAAGAATGCAGGTTTATGGCACTTCCGCATTGGCTTCACTGTTTTAGACCTGGAGGTTCACGCTTGCCTGGACCCTCACCAGTTTGTGTTCAGAACCAGCAGATCCACAGAGGTCAACGTAAGGAGGAAGTAAGGACAACCTGGGAACAAATTTGTTGCCTCTTTAATTTATACTGCAACAATAACATTTCTGTTTGTGGAAACACCACAATAAAATACAATATAACCCAAACACTCTCTATCACATGATGTTACTCATCACAATCAGTCTACCTGTATTGTAATAAAAATGTGGAACTCTGGGAGGGTTTGGCAGACTCATTAAAAAAAAGATGACGCACCCAACTGTTCTGGATGGGAACACAGAGCGAGGACTGGCAAGAACTGATGGTCTTGAGGGAGTTATTAGCAGAGAGAGAAGTCCAACCTACTACTGATGAAGATGATAAGATGCAGCTGAAAGCTCTAAGGAGGAAAGCTAATAATTGGACCTTAGTTATATTATTCTGTCAAAATAATCGTCACATTATTCACATTTATTCATCCTCCTTTCACAAGTTGTGAGTCATGCCGTAAGTAGGCAGTCGGGGACTGTGTTACAAAGTTTTTCTTTTAGCTTAAAATGTAAGATGAGGGAGGAATTGATGACTGTCATCACTTAAACCCACTTAATGCTTATATAATATGCTGTACATACATTTCATTATTCAATTACAGTGCACTTGTTTAAACTGAAACTTTACTTTCAGCCCACGTACAGTGGGAGCCTATCCAGCCTGAACGCAACATGAATGACTCATACTGTACGAGCTCAGCGGCCTCTGCAGCATGCTTGTGTATAACAAGTCATAATGTGCCGTTAATGAACTCATGGACACACCATCAGGATAATAGTGTGCTGAACAAAGGGCATCACCAAGTAATCACATTATGCCTCCGGCTCAGGGATAATAAAACACTTGAGGGAACATTGGGAGACTTAATCCAATTTGCCCTGGCACCAGTCCACCTTCTGGATAACTAACTGTACCTCACAAATATAATCATGAGTGGAGAACCCGGGTCTGGAAAAATAGTTTTTACTCTGTCAACATAACGGATCACAATGCACTTTCAAATCATTGGCTACAGTAAAAGCATCTTGAGGTATCTAAGGAAATTGAGACATATCAACACATTACTATAGTAAAATCTATTGAAAGCTACAGCAGTGGTTGTGGATGCCCTTTTTTGTTGTACTGCTGTTTAGCTGAGAGCACAGCATGATTACTGAACTGAACTGCCTAACACAGTCCTGAACAATTCTTCTAAAACTGTCAATTCCACTTGCTACAGTGCATTAGCTTTAGCCTTTATAAAAACAGTAACAATAAAAAAAAATGGTTGGAAACACTATAGACTGTTAATTGGTTGTTTTGAAATACTGAACCACAGAATATTCTCAAGAAGAAGAATAGTAAAACAGGACTAAGTCTACAGTCAAGTCAGCAGCTCAAAGAGCCTGTAAAGTAGTATACTAACAATAACAATGCTAACAGCTGATGCTTAGCAGATATTGCAGGTATTTGGTATCTAAACCAAAGCATCAGACAAACTGAAATTTTACCTGATGATGCCACTAGATGAAAAGTCAGAAAATCACTTAAAGTTCAAATTAGAGGAACATAAATGTCGGAAAGTCCGTGACAATCCATCCAAGGTATTGAAAGATTTCATTCAAAATCAAAAACAGCTGGTGGCTCTACAGAAGTCAGGGCATCCCAAAGCCATTAATATATGTCCTCAGAGGATGATGAGTATCAAAACACTGAGATATTTCAGTTTGGACCAAAGTGGTGGACCTCCCAACATTGCCATCACTAGAGTAATGGTACTAACATTGCTACAGACGAACAACTATGTACACAAGTTAACGTTCTATCAATTTTGGAACCCACTGACTATCGTCTGATGACGATTTAGCCGCTGTGGGTAACGGCCAATGTTCTGTGGCTTCAGGTGTAGAAGTATAATGACTATAATAACTTAATCTTTCTTGCACTGGTCTGATTAGCAATCTAAGAACCCGTAGGCTATCATCTGACGATGATTTGAATGCAGATACATTTTTAAAAGCTAATCTTGTTACTTAACTCACACATTGTGAAGAGGTGCTGCTTTTGACATCGGTAGTGATGGAATCTTGGCTAGGCTATACAATAACTATCCAAAAATGTTGAACATTCAAACACTGAAGTTTATCACTCCATACAAATTATGTAAGTCAGAGATTTTCATAGTGGGAGGTGGGCCTCCCCAGGGGGGATCCAAACAGTTTCAGGAGAGGCTCAGTAAATAGAAGTGAAAAATTACATTAGTTGTGAAAAGGAGGGAACATAAATAGACTACATAGACTAAATGTGTGTGATTTGGGTTCAGAGATACAGTAGTGATGGGGATGTTTAATGTCTTTCCCAAAGTCAGAAACAAATGAATGCCTAAGCACAAATCTTTTTTGAAAGCTCCTGATGAGAGTGATAAAACATTTAATCCATGTCATCATTATGATATAAGTGGAGGCAAATAATATGACTGTGACACAGTAAGCTCATGATGTGTGCGAAGAGGTCTGAGACTGGGTGGATGGATGAGCAAGTGGTAACCACCATTGCTGACTGTGGTAATGTGTCGCCTGTACATGATCCAAAAATTTGACTTTTATATTGGAGAAGTAGTTCTCCATAGCCACCAAAATACACATTAGCGGGACCTCTCATTTTTTTAAGTCAGGATCTAGTGGCCAGTGGTACTGCATTTCTACATGTGTGGTTTTCAGCCTTGGTGGTAGTCACTTTGCCTGACCACAAGTAGTCACTTGGGAAATGTCAGATCAGTTTAATTAAGCCTTGGCTATGTTAGTTGGAGAACAAGCCATAATAACAATTCTTAACCCTAAAGCAAAATAAATCATTGTTAATGTTGGCTTAAACTTTTCCTGACAAGTGGCCTCTTGTGGTCATGCAACATTAGAGTCCTCTCTAACCTTCAGTTACACAGGTTATGTTTTTTTGAGGACTTGTATGAGGAATTATTAGAAATTACTAGCATCTGATTTACCTCGCTGATTATGTTGTAATAGATTACAACATAATCAGCGAGGTAAATCAGATTATACTTTGCTGATCAAAAAATTATGTAAAGGCAAAACTGATTATCTCTAAAAAGCAGTGCGATGGGCAGATGCAAACCAATACAAATTTAAAAATGTGTGTGTATGTAATATTGGGTATATTAGCATGCAATCAGTTGTTCAAAATAACTTTTATGAAGAACTGATGTTACACCACATAAAAGCCCTCTACTGAAATATATTCCTCTTTATTCCATCATGTAACTAACATGTATATACTGAATAACTAAAGCCTCATAAAAACCTCTTGTCTCTTGCAGCAATGCAGCAGAGAATAGAAAACACTGTGCGCTGTGGTGTAAAGAGAAAAGCCTCTCTGACATCCATTTTCTTTATAAAAGCAACAAATGACAGCTGAATAATTCAACTGACACTCCCTCATTAAATATAAGCCGACAAATTTGGGGGACAGCATGGAGAATGAGAGCAAAACAGGGACAGATGGAACCCTGGGATATGGTGTTGACTAATAGATCAAAGTCTATAAATGTGTGTGTAAATGTGTGTGTGAGTGTGTGGAGAGACGAGTGAAAACAAACACAGCAACACAAAGAAGGAGACGGAGAGAAATAAGGGGGAGATCCAGTGTAAGGCAAAATCATATTGAAAGTTGTCGACTGTTTTTCTGGATTATATATTCTTGTGTTCTCCTTTGAGACTCTTTGTTGATTTTATTTTGTGTAACGCAGATAGGAAGTCAGGCCCAGCACAGAATAAGAGGTCTCTTTACCTCTAATTGCTCACCTCCTTCAAAACATCACACTGCCTCTCTTCATCCCTAATTACAGCTTTATAATCTGCTAAACCTGTCTCTTAAACGCATCAAACTGTGTTTTATGTATCACCCTATCATAAAACTGAAATACTGTATAGTCCACATGTTTCTATAAGGAGATGTATGATGTGACTGAGTGTGTGTGTCTGCTAATTGACGGCAGTAATTAAGAGGGAGGTGAGTAAATAATGGAGTTGAGGGAACATCTGTTTCAGCAGGAGAAGTTGGTCACAGTGAAGAGAAAACAGAGTAAATGCCACTGATGAATGACATTTTTTTCTCTTCTTCCTAACTCTCTCTGAAGTAAGAATCCCAGCTGAGAAAATATTAACAGGTAGAGTAGCACTGAAAACTAAATTCAGACTTCCAATTACCTCACAACCTATATATAGGTTGTCTCCATCTGTTTAAAGCATAAGTCTGGTGTTTTATGTATTAAAATACACAAGAATATGGACTTATATATATACTGTACTACTGTGTATATATATAAATATATACTATATACTGTAGATCAAGTAATATTACTTCCAAACACAAAGTTAATCTCATTACAAATGGAATAACCACGTCCAAAGGATCATGTGACCTTTCAAATAGACATTTGTGAAAAAATTTCAAAAATCTATTATGTACAAAAACACTGCATTCAAGTTAATATAAGTTATATTAACTTGAATGCATATTTTATTATTAGTTAATATAAACAAGCTATTCAGCAGAGCCACTTTGCTCTACACAATGATTTGATCAGAAACATTATATTATATTAGATATACAGTCATAAATGGACCATTTCCAAATCACTTTCCCCCGATGGCTATAAAAGGGCATTATATCAACTAGTAAGTAGCTTACATTAATGGACTGTACAGTACTTATCAATAATGAATAAACTGTTGCATATTAATTGCACTAGAATTCTTTTATCATTTTCCCAAGAGTGATTGTTGCAATAGATTGCACAAATGTTCCTATTTTTGAAGCACTGAAATCTTCTCACAGTCCGTCAGTGTGAGACATGCTAGTGTTTTAGTAAAAAGCTCTCTGCAGCAGTCTGCCTTAATGACCAGAAAGAGATAAGATTATAATGCGGCAGGGCATTCAGTCAACATTCACTAATCCTTTAACCAGACTGTTACCTTTATTGTTATTGTAGTGCTTGTGTTTTCTTATTATATTAATTTGAATAGAACACAAATAAGCTTACTCAATTACTTTAAATTTTTAGCTTATTTTTCAAAAGCGAGATTAAGGCTGGATTTTAATTACTTTTACTGTAAATGCCCTGAAAACACATTTTCTCAATCAGCTTCTTACTATGAGTAGCAGGATTCTGCATGAACACACTACTTTCTTAATTTTTTTCTCTGTGGACCAAGCTCAAGGCCAACTTATACTTCTGGGTCAAATCTACGCTGCAGCCTGACTTGCACCTCCCCAAAAACGTAAGTACATGTTGTGGTGACCAGGGGTGGACTAATCTGGCATACTGGGCAAATGCCCGGTGGACCGATGCATCCATGGAGCAGGTATAACGTAAATTAATTATTTATAAAACTGTTTAAAAAATGGGCCAATGTACTGGCCCAGAGCACGGACAGCGGCCCATTGGTTAATTTTCTATACTGATACTGGGCTGGCCCAATCCCATCTCTTATTAGCCCCAAGTCCTTCTCCCTCTGGCCAAAAAAAAGAAAATCTTGAGATGGATGCCGGCAAATGTGCCAAAATAACCCATATGAGACTGCATTAGTTTTAACATAAGCTTCAGTACCCGACACTGTGCAGTCACAGTCAGGAGTAAAGGAGAGCTGTGGCCACTGCCAAGAGGAGGAGGCGTGTGACAGAGTCACCGCGATGGCCGAGGAACACAGAGAGCAGGAGGAGAGTGGAGGTGAAGCGGTAAGCTTGAAGTAGCTCAACCTGTAGGGAGGGAGCAGGGAGGGAGGGTCACAGGTGTCTTGTCTTGTACTCGTGACCCCAATATTACGCATTGCCACGTCCTGTTGGCTAAGTGTTTCCTCACACCCCTCATCTGAGCCCTTAAATGTCCCCACCACTTTTCAACACAAAGTGACACCATGTGTGCGCCATGCCATAATGATAATGATTATGATTACTTCAACTGAGGTCAATGATAATAATATAATCGCAACATCATAAAATGAGACTGTCACCTAGTGCTGGTGATTACTCGCGGCCAAACAGCGCAGCATAAAGCTATTTGACATTGTTTAGACACTCCACCAGCAACTTGCATTTTGGTGGTGAAATTGCAGAGCGACACAAGAACACCAAGGCACAAGGATAAATGCTCATGACCGCCTACACTTTCGGATACGGCTTAGAAACGAAGCAATTGGCCTTTAGTTGTGAGAAGGTGATGTCATGTGTTTCCGGGTGTTACAGGGTTTTGTAAAGGCAACTTCCACACTGGTGTCATTTGCATGTAATTTAATCAAGATACTGAACAGCCGTGCGTAATGGTGCATGCGCTCTGCAATCAGAGGCTGCAGATATATAAACTGCCCTCCTACCTTCAGATGGCTTAATGAACAGTCACATTAGCTTTCTTAGTTTCTTATTGTAGTAGCAAGATGATGTCTGAATCCTCAGCCTAAGAACAGAAATATCTCTTCTTCCTTTTCACTGCCTCATCTGCTACTCCAACACCCTGACCGCCACCATGCAGTCTCAGTCTAATTCCATCCAAGCTATCCACGCACGCCTTCAGTCCCCAGAACATGTTTCAGCCACTGACACAGCATCAGCGTCTCTCTTCACTGCCAGGTCTCGTGTTCAACAGCACTTCACGTTCAAACCACCCTCATTCTCTGGCCTCCATAGCTTCAGCTCTCACAGGTGGGCAAACACCATAGCCAGAGAAAAGGCAATAACTTATTCTTTTTCAGCCTTGACTGGCAATCTGAGTCCTAAATTTGCCTACGGAAGTAACATTGTGTATCAATATCTCAAATCATTCTCTAGCAGCCGTTTTCTAATTCCAATCAAATACAATGCTCTTCTTCAGTCAGTGAAATACTGGTCATGCTCACTGGAGGTTCCCAGGCATTTCCTGCAGGAATCATGGGCACCGAATGTAGAGGGTCCAAGTGACCAGTGGTACAAAATGCATATTACTAGTGGTGGTTCAATTGATGTTGTGTGTGAGGGATCCTAAATCAGACAGGCAAGGAATATTCCTTTCATTCTTGGGTGCATAATGGATTGATTATTTCTGGTAGATGGGAAAAGATAACCTTAAACATAATACAAAATACTACATAATTATTATCTTTACAACAAAAATATTAGGGATAGATTTGACCCCCACCTTCTTCCACCTTCCACTGTACCCTAAATGCTGAAATTACATGTGAAGAAATAATAAAAATCAATTGATTCGCTGAAAAATGGGAAAAGTCCCAATCCAATTGGATTAGGAAATTTACAAGAATGTTAGGGGTCTTCAAGACTCCTACTTGAAAGAATAAACAAGCATATAAAGACTGTATATTGCCACAAACACAAATGAAGCTACGGTATTATTACCCTAATACCAACAAAGGGCAAGATTTGGGGGTGGTAGGTTCTAAAAGACCTCTCACTATTGAACACAAACCAGCTAAAAGACTCATTCTCCCAATGGGTAAACTTGTGCATGCAGAGCCAATGGGTTTAGTTCCTGGATAAAGCTCTTTTCTCAACTTCAGCAAGCTGATTGTTGATTTTAAAATAGAAAAGAAGCAAAGACACACACCTCTGTCTACATCAGTGGAGCTGAGGTAGAGCAGGTGAACAGTTTAAGGGTCCTTGGAAAAAGCATCACAGAACCTCTCATGGTCATCACACATCTCCCACTGAAGAAAGCTCTGAACCAGCTGAATCTTAAGAGGGCAAAACTCCTGTGCCATGTTCTTCTTAACGGAATGGCAGATGGCCGCCCACCCTGAGCCATGGTTCTGCTCAAGGTTTCTGCCTCTTAAAAGGAAGTTTTTCCTTGCCTCTGTCGCCTAGTGCTTGCTCTTGGTGGGAACTGTTGGGCTTCTGTAAATATCATCACAGAGTACGGTCTAGACCTGCTCTTTTATGAAAAGCGCTGTGAGATAACTGTTGTTGTGATTTGGCGCTATATAAATAAAATTGAAATTGAAAATTGAAATTGAATTAACCTTTACAGAGGAGCAATAGAAAGCATCCTGAGTGGGAGCATCAGAAACTGGCATGGAATGTGCATAGCCCAGGACAGGACGGCTCTGCAACGGGTGATTAAAACTGCTCTTAAGATCATTTGTACCAAACTACCATGGTACTGGTGAGGTGCCTGCGCAGAGCCCAAAGGATACTAAAGACAGTACCCAGCGAGCCAAAGCCTGTTCACCCTGCCGTTGTCTGGCAAAACACACCAAAGTATCTGCTGTCGTACCACCAGACTTCAAAGCAGCTTCTTTCCTCAGGGTGTGAGACTCCTAAATGCATCCTCGGCAGTGTAACATGTAAAATGTTTTTATATCTATGACTTGTTATTTATCCACCCATCTATATCATTTGTATATAGTGTATAATGATAAATGATAAATAAGCCTACCTTGTGCCTTTTTAAATTCATTCACTCTAGAAATCCGGAAGACTTCAAATAAGACATACTGAGTCTAGAAGTTTCAGATGGGTGATAAGTTCATTTCTTGGTCAAAGTATTGTATAGCAAATCTACGACAAAGATATTCACAAATCAGATGCTATTTACCCAATTTAGGCTTTGCAGAGG
This sequence comes from Micropterus salmoides, assembly GCF_014851395.1. Lineage (NCBI taxonomy): Eukaryota > Metazoa > Chordata > Actinopteri > Centrarchiformes > Centrarchidae > Micropterus > Micropterus salmoides. The sequence continues at coordinate 5,184,957 of NW_024042261.1, read as the reverse complement.
CACTAGGCAGCAGTGCATACTTAGCCCTTTAATGTTTGCTTTAGCCCTGGAGCCACTTGCAGAGGCTATTTGATGTCATCCTGATATACATGAATACAATGCAGTACACTATTAATAAGATGTCCTTGTACGCAGATGATATTTTGTTATTTGTATCCTAAACAATATCCCATCAATATGAACTGTAATTGATTTATCCAGCACCTTTTCTGTATATAGGGTCCATTGTAAGAGTTCATTGATGCCCGTAAGACTGGAAAATTAAGATTGGATTAAATTACTTCCCTTTAAATTAACATTAGTTAAAGATAGCGATAGCTAAAAATAGTTAGAGATAGCACCAGAGGAATGCCTGTCATACTCTAGTGATGCGGTCATTTTATCAGTTGCTCTTTACAAAACATGCTATAAATGCAACCCCTTAATACATAACACAATAGGGAGATGGGGAACAGCTATCAAAACATTTCAAACTGAGAATGATCTCTTTCTTGTTGCCAATATCAGCCAATCCTTCTTTTTTCCCGTCCAATTTAGATGTAGCTTTTAACATGTGGAAAGAACTGTGGACATGTATTCAGGGGACTTGTATATAGACGGAACATGCACATCTTTCTCTCAGGGTCAAAAAGAAAATGCAAAAAAAATAAATTTTTCTGATTATTTAAAGTGAGAAACTGTGTAAGTACATATACCCCAGTATGAGAATGCACAGCCAGATAGGCAGATAAATAAAAAGTTACTTGAACATTGAGATAGTGTGGCTGGTTATGGGTAAGAGGTCGTTTATTACTTTATTACTACAATTATTGTTGTTTTCCTTTATTTATTATATACTATACATATATACATTGCCTGATCTGAACCAGAGTGGTGTCTTGTTATAGGACTTCTGTGCTACTTGTGGATTGGCCATAACAAACACCATGTTCGAGCAAAAAGTCGTTCATAAGTGTACGTGGTACCAGAACACCTTAGGCCAAAGATCAATGATCAATCAGTTGGATCAGATGGTGGGGGAGGCTGCCGGACAGACCTGGTAAACCCAAAGCGAGGGTAAGCTGGCAACCTAAGAATCCGCTGTTGGACACTGGTGGAAAAGGAAGCCATCGAGCTGAAGAAGGAGGCCGTTGGATTTGGTTGACTCAGGGGTCTCCTGAAGCAGCAGATAGGTACCAGGAGGCCTGAAGGGCAGCAGCTTCTGCGGTTGTTGAGCCAAAAAGCCTGGTGTGGGTGGAGTTCAAGGAGACTATGGAGAAGGACTTTCAGTTGGCCTCAAGGAAGTTCTTCGACGACTCAGGAAGGCTCTCCCTTAGAGATAGGGTGAGGAGCTCTGACATCTGGAGGGAGCTCGGAGTAGAGCCGCTGCTCCTTCACATTAAAAGGAGCTAGGTGAGTTGGTTTGGGCATCTGATGAGGATGCCTCCTTGATGCTCTCATTTGAAGGTTTCCAGGCATGCCTAACTGGGAAGAGACCCCTGGATAGACCCAGAACTTACTGGAGGCTAGGGCTGCAACTAACGACTGTTTTGATAGTCGATTATTCTATCGATTGTTGAAACGAGATCTACTATTCGGTTTATGAATTGCAAAATTACACCATGCCTCTTATTTAGCTATAAGTTGAGGTTGTTTTAGGCGTGCGCTAATTAAAAAAACAAGACAATAAAAATTAATACTGCTTTCAAAAATACATATTTTAATGAACGTTTCTGCGGCAGCAACAGAAATTTCCACTGAAATCAAGTCCTTTCATGGACCAAACCGGTATATACAGTAAGAAATCACTGCACAATTACTGTCAGAGCAGCTTACACACCAGTATTGCATCAAACTGGAACAAACTGATAATTTGTTTTAATTGCTTAACTATTCTTCAGACCATATAATGCTTCAATATAATGTTTGATTTCTAGAAATTATGATGTATTTGTGGTTTCTTTGTAGACGATTTGTATTTGTGAATGTTATAATTTCCATTTAGGATAAAGAGGTTCAACATATCTAGTCTAGTCTTTTATAATCAATATCACTCTTATCCTAAAAGAATGTGAGGTCTCTTTTTCATAAATTAATAGCTGAACCAGTCAATGGCTTGAAAAAATATTCTAAATCTAACCAAAGCCTACAATAAATGACAAATGGTTTTCAGTTTTGTTATTGCAAAACACACAGTTTTCCTCAATATATTTCCTGAATCTTAATATGACCATTGTTTGTTTGATAAAGGTGTGATTGTAGTGAGCGACTGCAGTGGTAACGTCAGATCCTATTTACACTAGGGAGAGGGAAGTTCATCTGATAGTTACCCTACAGGGGTTAGGGAGCTTGATTTGGCTGTTAGGGTGACTCCAACCAGAGTTTACTCCGTGACCAAGTGGAAGTGGCGAGGGTCTAGTTTTGGAAAGGCCCCAAGTCTAACTCTGAAGCTCCTAGTGTTTGAACTAGCAGACATGGTGAACCTTTATACTTCTTCTACAGCTGGGTGTGGAGACAACAGATGTTAACTCCACAAGACTGACAAACTTCTGGTAGAATTACCTGAGTTATAAGCACACAAGCAGGAAGCAGAAGAAATGTCCTCTGGCTTTCAAGAAAGACAAAGGCTTGGTATTATCGCAAGCTTTGGACTGCAGTGAAGCCATTATCCTTGCCAAGGTTGCGAAGATTTTGTGAAGGCTCATACCCGACCACAAATTTACATTTGATGGAACCTTCTACAAGGGTTGTATTGAGGAGGCTATTCCACCCAGTCTTCTTTCATTTGTGGGAATGGTTGAATATGTCGCTGATATTAAGTCTCAACTTAGATTTGGTTCACCCAAAACAGACTTAGCAGTTGTCCAGTTGCTGCAGTACAACTGCTATGCAAGGTACAAAGAAGGCGCAGCAACTTAACTTGATGATGCAAGGCTGGACATGTTTGCTCAGAAGCAGAGGCCATACGAAGCCATGCCTCCTACTCACGATGCTCTACTCCAGCATTTAAAGCGACTGTACCTCAGGAGGTAGAGTGTGTTGCCCATTAATTGGAAGCTGATGGCTGTTAATGACATCCACAGCACAACCTGGCAGTACCTGTTTTTATACAGTTTGAGGAAGAAGCGTCATCCATCTGTATATACAGTCTATGCTCATAATGCATATCATAAAATGGCTAATACTGCTGAAACGAAAGTCTTAGCTTTCCAATAGGCTCAGTAAATAAACATTTACACACAACCACGAGAGTTCCTTGAAGATACAGTCATAAAGACAGATGCACATGCAGAGAGATAAACATGTGCACACACCTACACACACACACACACACACACACACACACATATATATATACGACCAAACGCGTAATAATATTCTCTCCTCAAAGGTTTCATACTGTCAGGGTTGAAAAGCTTTGCGTTGTGGGTTTTTGCATATGAACAAATACTTTTGCACTCAGTGTACATGCTAATGGAGTAGCAATAGAGACAACATAAGGTGAGCATTGCCTTCTCTTTGTGCATAATAGAAAAACTGCAAAATGCCCTGTCCTTGAGTCACCCTGTAGTCTCAAGCTGGTGTCACACAAGAGCCTCGGCTACAAACACAAAAGAGAGAGGCTCGAGATTAGTCTGGCAGTTTGAAAGGAAATTGAACATTGTGTCACAGCAACCAGACTAGATGAGTTTTCTCTCTCTGTTTTATTCCTTTTTTCCCTCAGGACAGCCTGGTAATCATTGCTTCTTGGACAGTATGAATGCAGATTGGCAGAAGGTCGCCTGAACAGAGGAGTGTCCTGCTCAAGGTCAAGACTGGAGAGCTTGTAAAGTCTGCCTTAACATAGACAAGAGAAAACTTGCTTAGTTGCGCAAATAGGGAGGGAGGGAGATCTTGAAAAGAAAAAAATCACATATAAAATATCACATTCTCTCTCAAAACCTGATATTTTCAGGACCTAATGTCTGTCAGGTTAGCCTGCACAGGAAGCCAAGTATACAGTACAATGACTCCTAAAGTATATTTGTGATGTTTGCTGTTATTTTATGAAACCCGGGAGGTAGAGGCGAGATCTAGGGCTAACCCAAGATCTTTAAGAAGGGCTTTATATTTAACCCTTTGATGGACAAGCTATCCAAACCCTTCCAATGCCAATTGTGGGTCAAAAATTACCCTTATTCAATCCCTACATTATTTCATGCATGACTGAGTATTTCTTTGCTATATATATTTTTTAAAGAAATCAATTTTATAATTTAATGTTCCAAGTATTCATTATATATCTTGTTTTTATTACCACAAATCATTATTTTCATTTTTGCTTAATTACTTAATGTATAAAATGAGTTTTTGTAGTACTACATCATGCTTACAAAAATGAGCCATGTGACAAAAAAGACATAGAATAATAATTATTTTGTTTAAATACATACATTTAATATACTTTATATCTTTATATGCCACTTTGTGACACATAACATACACAGATCACTGATAACTCTGATACTGAACTGTATTTGTAGTGTGGTGAACTGTGGTGAATGTCATTGAATAAAAGAAAATAAATCGGATGAAATATAATCAGATGGGTACAACGCATCTCAGTGCTTACATGCCTCAGAAACAACTGCATGTTTGTGCTCCTTGCATACAGGCCTGGTGCGCTGGTAACACCAGCTGCAGATCTTGCAACTCTTCACTTGGCCCTCCTGTCTGATCTCCTCCTGTGGCTGGGTGGTGGCTGCATTTTATTTTATCCCACATCTTCCCATTTCCTCTCTAATATGCTTTTGGAGGTGGGACGTGCCCTCCATGCACCTCTTCCTTTGTGACATAACAACCTCTTTGCCCAGCTCTTTGATGAATAGTTGCTGTGTATTTGTCTCACAACACATGTAATCAAGGCGTTGTGCGGGGTGTGAAGTTAGTGTAGGCACTAGGGCTGAATGATTAATAGCATTTGCGACATTATTGCGATATGATAAAATGGGATTTTCTAATCGAAAGGCTTTACACTGTGGTCAGATGGCACACGAGAGGAAGCATCAACTTTACACGCTACGCTGTACCTTGACAGAGTTGTACCATGGCCTTAAGCCTGACAGAGGCTGACACTGCAGAAACTTTAGTGTCAAACAGGGAATAAACTTACTTACAGTATAATAGATAGGCCTACCTGATGATATTATATGATATTATTTGATGCCATAACTTCACTCTCAAATTATCTTTCTCTTTAAATTATTATAATTTGATATTTCTTCTCCACTATTGCTCATAATAATAATGCATGAATTGTATGAATTGCATGCATCACCTATATACATATCTAATACTGTGTTGGTCATACTGTACACTGATTTATTGCTTGTTCGTTTTGAATAATACAGAAGATAAAGAGCTTAAAAAATAATCACATATTAAATCACAATTGCAATACTGGTAAAAAAAAAAATAATTGCAATTAGATTATTTTCCAAAATGGTTCAGCCCTAGTAGGCACTGAGGATGGCACCATCCAGCACATTTTACCAGAGAACCAACACCAATCCATTTTTTATGCTTTTACAAGATATCAAATTTTGACACGTGTGTAAAATTGATGTAGAAATATAAAAAGAAATAAAATAAAAATAAAAATAATTATTTGGGGTAATCCAGAAGAAGACATTGAATGAATATTTGGAATAGTAAATTATAAAATACATGTATTCTAAAACTAAAGCAAAAAAACACACTTAAGCGTCAGTAAATGCTTGTATTTGTATCTTTCTAGTCTTTTTGACCACTCAAAGCGCTTTTACACTACATCTGCATTCACCACTAAGTGCTCAAACAGAAAATAACATTCATACACTGGCAGAAAAGCCAGGGATTGAACCACCAAGCTTCTGATTAACATGCAACCAGCCACCACTTGGTTTGCCCTTGGCTGGCCCCTTGGCCCCCTCTTTGGTTTGCCGCTAAGTAATAACGGTCATATTAGCAGAAACTTGATCACAACTCACAAGTCTGTGCCTTTTGTTGCTAAAAACATCAGCTTTAAAAAAAAATAGACAAACGGAGGGAACCTGCTCTGGCATTGTTTTGAGTGTGTGAGGTGTACAAACATGCAGGAGACAGGGAAAGGGAGATCTGTGTGGGCAGAGACCCTCAGAAAGAGGACACACCGCTGGTAGTAGCATACCAGTTGGTCCAGGGGCTTCGTCTTTTTAAGTCGGTTTAAGGCTTATTTTCGGATGAGTCAGGGACAGACTGCCAGAAAGGTTAAGAACTCCTGATCTAATATGTTACTCATTCTACTTACAAACTCTGCCTTAATCACATAAATAGTTGTATTTTGACAGACATTTCAAGAGGGTATGCAATATATGCAAACCAGTAGAGATGAGTAAAGGAGGAAAAACTCAAGCAGCTAAGACTAACACCGGAGATAAAATAAATACGGTTCTCTCTCATCTTCCATCTACTTTCATTATTAAAAACAGCTCCAGTGTCCGGATGCTGCTGAGCTGCGGTAGTTAATTAATTGCTCATGGATTATCTGTCCTTTCCTTTTGTTTGTTTACGGACGTCTAAAATGTCTTTTCAGCTCCTCTTAACGAAATTGAAAGGGGTCCCTCCCCGGATAGACAGACTTAAACAAATGTGGAATTTGAATCATGTTGGACATGCATCAGTGATGTCAGGTGGACCCGGGAGGTCAATCTGAGCTTTTTATACACTAAGAGGTGGATTTCTAATTTGTTTTATCAAGAAATCACCCTCATTAATCTACTTCAGGTCTTTATTAGGCCTGGAGAATCACAGCGACCTAATTTGATTGTCTTTTTTAACAAGATAAGCTGATGCAGGACTTTGATAACATGGATTATTGGGCCAAGTTTGGACCCCTTTACCAGGTAAGAACCCCAAAACCGGGGGCGGAGCAGTAACGCTCTGATATCTCCCACTCAGGTGAATGGATGGAATTACAGCCACCAGTCTGAAGTCCAAGTTTACTCTAGATATCTTCACGTCCAAAATTCACAGCACACTGCAGATTATAGATTATAATGTAAGATACTGGAATATAAAATATTTTGCACATCCCTGCACAAAACGATACAGTAAAATGATACTCTCTTTTAAACATCAGTCAAATTGTATATATTTTATGTTTTATAACATTTTTTCAGATTGTGAATTGCCAAGTTTCTTGATTTGCAGTACTCACTTTATCTTTTTTTGTATGTTCTACTTAACATGTTTATTGTTAAGCATCAAAATAAAGTTTTACAAATGCAGCAGCAAGAACAAAACTTTTCACTCTTTTCTTCAAAAATTATTTTAATTATCTATTAATTCCCCCTGCCCTTTCTTCGTTTCTATTTGCGGTATGGTACGGTACAGAGCAGTTCCAACACTTTAGGGAACATAAATAACTATAAGGCTTTGAAAATTGTGTGTAGTGTGTAATTTAGCTTTGGCAAAAATTCATCATCTGCTTTCAAGACAGCAAAGCTTTTTTGAATTTTATGGGCAGTGTTATAACAGACCATTTTAAGTCATTTAACTATGTGAATAGAAACATTCATAAAGATATACATTGTAGACAGACAAGATAACTACATTATATATTCATATAAACAAATAATGATAAAATATAAATGTGTATTTATTTACATGTATTGTACCTAGACGTGCAGAGAGTATCACACTTACCATGTGAACCTGGGAAAAAGGAAATTCCATGTTGAATTTGCTTGGGTAAATGTGGTAAGGTCAATTAATGAAGAAAGCTGTCTCCGCTAACTATTTTGAAGTGTCCTAGAGCAAGGCATTGAAATCCCAACTGCTCCAGTGGCGTAGGTGAATAGGTCATAGATCTGCGGATGTACTGAGAATCCTTCAGTGAGAATGTGAGGATCTGGCTGGAAATCTTTTATTCTTGTTTACATATATGTACACAACTGCATCCCGTTTACCTTTCTTTACTCACCAAGCAGGATAAAATCCAAATTTTCCTAAGCAACAGAACATCCACTCACTTTATGGGTCTGCACTTATCTTGTTTTAACATTCACCTTGCCTATTGCTGTTTCATTATCACCATAATCCCTACACGCCTGTCAGAAAATTGGTTTTATGCAACACGGCAGGAAAAAAGAACACTGTGCAGGCTGAAAAATAAAATAAAAAGAACGATGAGCAAGTAAGGTGAAGGTGTAAATGAAAAATATATTTAGGCTCACTGCAGTGTAATGTATGTGAACAAAAACAGATTGGAATTTGCATTCTCATGACAATTGGAAATGGTGCTGAAGAGAATAAATTGCATAGAGGGAAATGAGTTACATATTTTTGGGGAACTGCATGCAGATATTAGACACTAGGATATAAAGCAGAATTGAGAAACATGGATATGGCATGATAATGCTATGACTGTTCTAAGAATCATATTGGGAATTTTACGATGATACTTTATTTACAAGCAATATTCAAAGTAAACCAAGCATTGATAATTGTCTTTCTAAATGGCTATCTATGTCCCCGGTGGATTCAACAGCATCCGACAGAGAGAGGCACATTAAATGTTGAGTCTGTTTTTTCACCAGACAAGTCTCCCATCAAGATCTCATAATTACAAGTTGGGTAATACAATTTGCCAAGGACCCTCAGATATATAAATTCTAAAAAATGACTAGTGACAAATCTAGCAAGTTATTCAGAAGTTGGTAGAGACCAGAAACAGTGCTAACAGGAGAGTGTGTATTCTCTCTTTAGTAACTTTATTATATTTACTAAAATCTCAGTCAAACCTTATTTGCAAGGGCACAAAAATGGTATTTTTTAAGGATAAGGGAATGAGTATGAGTAATGAGGGATTACTATAAACTACTCAGTATGATGCACCACTATATTTGAGGTGGCACAAAAAAGTAATGAATATGTGAGTAATTATAAATGAATGAATAATTATTAGGGTTGTTTGTCAAACTTTATTTTTCTTTATTTTCTTTATGTTTAGTATTTTCTGTGAGGCGTAAAACTTATACATATATAAAGACTATAAATGGCAGTAGGTTATGGTAGGATATTATGTAGCACATTAGGCAGTCTACACAATTTCCAACAGTTTCCAGTACACTTCCCGCACCACCTTTGTATATCCAAACCTGAATATGGATATTTTGATTAAATGAAGGGATACACATACAGACACAAATAGTAGTTTGTCTGACACTCATTAGAATAGAATAGAACAGAAGAGAACAGAAAAACTTTATTAATCCCCAATGGGGAAACTCTGTTGCCACCAGCGTACATCACACAACATACAGTATAAACAGAAAGGACAACCAGTACAAACAAGACAACAAAAAACAAAAACAATGTACCCATTTAAAGCCTTTAGAACCCTGATTAGAGCTGACAGGTTTTTAAAAATGTGACCAGCTGAAAAGCTTAAAGACAAAAATCAGAAATATTCATAAAAAAATCTAATTGCTGTAAATAAATTTGTGTAGAACACCTAGGCATCTTAAGTCGGCCACTGAAGGAACTACTAAGTGTCTTAAGGAAACTGTGGAGTGGGTGGTCTACAAGATCCATGATATTAACAATATTGTTGTTGCATAATTTAAAATTAATTCATTTTTGGGCTAAAATGTGTGGTTCAATAGTGTTAAATGCACTAGAGAAATAAAAAAACATAATCCTGACTGAACTGGCCGTTGGTGACTATAAATTTTATGCAGCATAAAAATCAAGGCATTGTCAACTCCTTCCCCGCTCCTATATGCAAATTGCAAAGGATCTTGAAAGGCTGACACTTGTTTAGACAAATGACCTAGGGTAAACCTTAAGTAAGCGCTATGGGGAGGTTAGTGAGGTCACAACAGGACACTTTGTTTAGGAATTGGTACAAGGCAAGATGTTTACCATATCACTGGAATCTTTGATGACCATAGAGACAATGAAAAAATTGTGTGCAGTGCTGAGCACAACTGGTCTGCACAGACTTTCAGGGTGCGGGGATGGACACCATCCGCTCCGGCTGCTTTATTATGTTTGAGGAGCTTCAGCTGCTGTCGGACCTCATGAACAGTAACAGAGATCGCTGGGCTACCGCCCTCCTGACCACATGATGCCAGAGATGAAAGAATGCTCTTATGAGCAACGGAAAAGTCAAGGTCATCAAACCTAGTAAAGAACTGATTTGCCTCATCCACATTAATCTCATAGCTGAGGGGGCGCCGACTACTGGTTCCATAGCCAGTAATGGATTTCATACCATCCCAAAGGCTACGAGAATTTCTATTACACATCTGTCCCTCCACCTTATCCCCATATTTACGCTTGCCCTGTCTGATTATTATTTTCAGCTCCTTCTGAGCAATTCAGTCTTTGTCACTGCTAAAAAATGCAGCTTTTTCTTATTAATAGCTGCCCTAACTTCCCTTGTCACCCAGGGTTTATTGTTGGGGATGGTTTTGATTTGTTTACAAGGAATGACGGACTCAACACAATAATTAATGTAGCAGGTGACTTTGTCAGTGATGCTGTCAATATTATTGTCATTAATATCGTTTTCAAAAGAGACAGCCCAGTCAGTGCATTCAAAGCACCTTCTTAGGATTTCACATGCATCATCTGACCACACCTGCACACTCCTGGTGAGAATCTGGTTGTCAAAAATATTAAATTATGGTCCGAATGCCCAAGTGGTGGTAGCATTTGTGATGAGAAGCTTTCCTTAAAGTTCGTATAGAACAGGTCAATAGTTTTGTCACCCTGCGTAGGACATGTCACCATTTGTTTAAAGGAGCAGTGATTAAATTAATAATAACCAGAGCATCTGGGGAGGAACGTTGCAAGTCATGTGTTACTATCGAAATTATATCAGTGGCTAGCTTCCCATTACCTGACAGAGGAATGTACACAACAGGTACAATTACATTAGAAAACTCCCTGGGCAGGTAATATGGTTGGCAGCTCACCGCAAGCAGCTCAATGTTTGGGTCGCACAATCTCTCCTTCACCGTGAAACGGGTAGGGTGACACCAGCTTTCATTCATATAGGCACAGACGCCTCCTCCCAATTTCTTCCCGCACATCGCTGGATCTCTGTCCATCCTGTGCAGTGAAAACCCTTCCATTTTGACATGGGACTCTGGCACCTTGTCTGACAGCCAAGTCTCCGTGAAACACAACAGGCTGCATTGCCGGTAAAGGTGGTTGTGCCTCAGGTACACTTCCAATTCCTCTGCCTTGTTAACCAGGGAGCGAACATTCCCCATAATGACCGAGGGGAGAACAGAGACCGAACATTTCCACCGGCTATTTCTCACCCTGACCCCTCCTCTGTGTCCTCTCTTTCTGGTCCTGAGTTTGAGATCAGGCATGATGCCATAAGGATCTGGACCATCTGAGATGGACAGCCTCAGCTAAAGGAGCTCCTGTCGGCTGTAGGTAATGAATGGAGGTGGGCCTGGCTCCAAAAAAGTATTGCACATAGCCACAAAAGGCACACCAAGTTGAGATTATTCAGTGAAGCCATGATATCATCGTCACAATCCGGACACACTCAGTCAAAAAAGTCAAAAGGCTTTAAAAACTATACAGAATACATATAACACAACACATAGCCATGAGATGTGCAGGTAGCTGAGTCACCAGAAAGGGGGCGGCGCCTAGATCGTGGCATTAGTGAGTCTTTAATTACGATGTGAGCCCACTTCAGTGAGTCCAAAATGTGCAGAGTATTTTCATTTGTTGTGCTGTTTTCTCATTCTTCTCAGTGTTTCTGTGAGGTTAGCAGAGCTGCCATATCTCTCTTACTATGTCAATAAAATGTTAACACAAGACCAGTTTTAATCGATTGAACAACTTGAAGCAGAGAGGAGCCTGCAGGTAGCTTTACTAACACTGGGCCATCACTTCATTCCTCCTGCAATATTTGTAGCAATCTCATGAATTCTCTTTGTTCCATTAAGAATTATCTTTCCTCGTGGCATTAATTACCATTATGTCACCAGCACTGAAAGAATGTGTCTTTATGTGAACAAAGGAACCTCTCTTTTTCCTAAATCAGGCGTATGTAAAGGCTGAGGAGGCGGCTGGAGTTTCTCAAAAAGCCAAGTGAAAAGTCAAGGACAACAAGAAGGAGACTGTGTATGAAGGTGTGTGTACCTGCACTTTGTGAGGTGTATGTGAGGTGTATACTGGTGTAATGTTTTTATGCAAGTGTGTGTAAGTGCAAGTGTGTGTGTGTCTTTGAGTGGTGAATCAAAGGCCTTGTGTGCAGGGCTGCACAGAGCTGATAGCTGACCCATCAAGCATGGCCCACCTAAAGCAGAATAAAAAACACCCACATCAGAAAAAGCACTAGCAGAGAGAATTTCTAAAGTGCATCGCTGCACTGTGCACATCTAAAAGGCCTACCTCAGCCACAAACACATGCCTCAAATCCTCAGCCAACAATGGGCGCTTACAAAAGGCGGAGCTGAGGGCAAAGGGACTGGGGAGAGAGAGACGGGTGGAAACAGTCTTGTGTCCTTCACTCTTCAATCTCCAGCCTTTCATGCTCAAGCTCTATACTTCCTGTCAGCAACACACTTGTACTCTATGTTGTCTGGAGTAGAGGCCAAAGTATCCACTACCCTATCTGTGGAGATCAGATGGATAGACCACAGCTGAGTCCTGAGTACACAGGTTCAGTTGTACCAGAGCTGTAGACCTGACACTTGCTTTTGAGTCTGACTGAAGTCACAAAAATGAGGACTTGTGACTTGACTTGGGCTTGACTGCTATGAGACTTGACTCCCTAAAGATTTGACTTGACTTTAGACATAAGAGCAAAATATCCCCAGTTGTAGAGTAGTGCTAATGTTTACTTTCCATTCATGTTTCCATTCCATTCATTACTTCTCAAGTTTTAGCTGTATAAAAAGCTTAGTTTACACACCTTTTAAAGGAAAATGTTCAAATGTTATGTCATTTTAATGGTCAGCCAAACACAGCTGACTTACCGATTTTAAACAGTAATTTAACAGCAGGCTTAGCAACAGTGCTTTGTTGTCCTCTCACATTAAATGTTTCTAGCATGTTTTACCTCTGTCCACAGTCTCATTGATGGGCACTCAGTTGCACCTATAACCACACCAAGCAGTGATTTCAATGGTTCCTGGAGTTCACCTGTACATCACTGCAGCCAGGTGAGGAATATAACCGCTGGAGGTCAGCAAAAAATTATTTTGAGGGGTTGTTGAGTTACTCCTTAAACCTGCAACAAGACTGTTTTGGCCACTTAGGGGGCAGTATTTATTTTAAATTCTCTTAACATCCAGACAGCAGTGAATAAATCAAATGCTCACTAATGGACTGTTGTAGAACTGTAACTGAACTGTGTCTACCTACCTGTGGGGAGTGGAGACCAGAAGGGAGGGGGTGGGATTTTTTTCAGTTGGATACTTTCAAAATCTAGCTCTATCTCTTGGTAGTTTCTCTAGTGTTACCAACCCAGCGTTGATATGAGAGTTGCTAACACATTGACAACAGTTGCTTTTTTACACATCGAGCTATTACAGAACAACTTTATCATGTGGATTTGTGTTTTCAGCCATCTGGCATATGTAAGTCCAATATTCACTCTTTTTTAAGTTTGAATTTTGGTCTCAACCTACCGCTGAGGTAAATACCTGTTTTTTTTTAATCACATAAATGCCCCACTATAACCCAGCTGTTCTGACAGAATATATTTATCTTTACTTGAGAGATAGTGGCAGAGGGACTCATTTTTCTTATTTGGTTACCGTTGTCCTTTATGGCGGTGCTCCTTCAGTTGTGCTCATTTGGCTCTGCATGTCTGCACAGTGGTCTCCATTTTTCATTTATACATCAAAAGTGAAAGCAACATTGTTTCCTGTCAACTGCAGTATACACCTGCACTTTAATGAGGAAGGATTATGTAAACGTACCGTGGATTGGGAAAACAGTAAATAAGTGTGGAAGAGGAGCAGCAGGATTACACAGTCCAACTTGGGTTACAATTTAAAGAACCAAACCTGCTGTGAAAGCTGCCCAAATTATATCTGGTCTCATGAAATGAATCTGTTGCTACTGTAGATATGAATGAATAAAGCAACGGCACTGAAATCTAGCTGCAATCTCATTAGCAGCAACTTAAGCCATTAGCTTGTGTTAAGCTTACTACCATAGTCATTCTAGAAACATCCCTTCAGCACAAAACTGATGAAAATACAGCAGCTCTTGCCCAACTTGCTTTTTGTGGAGAGTTGCAAATTCAGCCGAGAACAACCCCAATCAGTGTCGCTGCATGTTTTTCACACCATTGCTCTGGTTTGTGGTGGCAGGAACAATCACAGCCAGATGATACAGTCTCGACTCCCCCGCTGCCAAATTAAGTGCAACTCCATGTTTCTCTGCTCCCCCAGAGTGATGTTAAGTGAGGCTACACATGGAAATCCTATAATTGAACCTGTCTCAGGTCTTTGCTGGTTTTTCTAAGGCCTACGTCCCAGCCAAACAGGAGAGAAAAACATTGCCAGGGAGGAAAACACTTGTCAGTGAGCTCTCTTCTCCCCACACAGGTTCAAACTTAATTCTTTTGCAATTTAAAAGGCAACAAACAAGAGTACATTATCATATTACAGCAACAGAGTGGAAAATGGTCAAAAGACTTCACTGGTCTGAAGAAAAAAGTGAAGTTGGGAAATAACAGACAGTATTTCAGACAAACAGTGTTAAGGAAAATGTAAATTCTCTGAATACGAAAAGCACTTTATGTTAATTATGACATCATGTTACGTACTAAATACACATTGTTCTACATTTTATTTATTTTTGTGACATCACATTGTACTGCAATTAGTTGACATGATATAATATTGTACAACATTTAGCTTATTATGTTTTACATTTTATTCAAAGGAAGATAATATTGGACAGCATTTTGTGTATTTAATGTGATACCATGTTTCACTATGTAGTGTTAAAGTGGAAGTAGGCAACAATTGAACAATGCAAAACTTTCCACAACTCTCTCTGCTGCTTGTCACTCCACTCAGCCCCTCACGCCAAACCCACAAGTCCATACGGCAGCAGGAGGAGCCACTAACCCTCTACGGCCTTGCCAAGACTCCGGTCCCTCTCACTTTTTCTTCATTTCTGAAATGTAATATAGTCTTAACTCACCAAATTAACGTAATAAGGTGTTCAACCATATTTGGTTACTGTTATTATGGTTCTACAAGAAACACATCTTAAATCCACTCAACACCATCACCATAGTCTTTCACTCTACATTTCAGAGTAAAGCCAGAGGTGTAACCATCCTCATCTGACATAATGTGCAGTTTAGCCCTATTAAGTATTACAATTTTCTAGTCAACCTAGGCTGAAGGTTGTGGAGATTGAACTCTCTCCTGCTATCAGATAAGAGTTATGTCACCATTTATCATTTGGGAATCACTTAAACATATATCTGTGGCCAGATTATCTCCCATACTCCCTACATCACTAATCGAAGTCCAAATTGTTGAAACTCCAACTAATTTCGTGACCTACTGTTAAGTCTACAGAGGACCTAAATTTTGATCTCTCAGATCTGTTCCCCTCTTGGTGACACCCTCACTAATCAATCTGAGATATACAGCTGCTGTTCAGACGACTACTCTGCCCTTTATCAATCAGAATCAAGTGCAGATACATTGTCACATTGTAGTCATTTAGCTGATGCTTTTAAAAGCCAAAGCAACTTTTAATTGCTACACATTGTTGCAGTGGGAATTGAACCTGGGTTTCCAACACCAAAGGCATGGCTTCTTCAGTCTGTATCTCAAAGTGTCCTTGGGCAAGATACTGAACCCTAAATTACCCCCGTTGGCTGTTCCATCAGTGCGTGAATGTTAGTTTCTGTTCTGGGCAAGTAGGCTCAGTGTATGAATGTATGTGAATTGGTGAATATGATGTAGTGTAAAAGCGTTTTTTGTGGTCTGAGGACTAGGAAGGCACTATACAAGTACAGACCATTTACCATTTACACCCTCCTCTACGCCCTTACTTTTTTTTGCGAGCTACCCCTCACCATAGCCATCCTTTCCTCCTCCGCCCTTCCTCTGTCCTTAACAGGTCGTATTAAACTAAAAGCTTTGCCTCCTCAGCTGCTGAAAGATACTATTTTGAATAAACAGCATATCCTTGCTGCCTGAAATCACCCACAGAGTGATAACAGAGGGCCCGTGTTAACCCAGGCTTAAATGTCATGACTGGCAATCATCATGTACAACTTCTGTTATTATGAAGAGACACATAAGATAACCCTGTTGATACACAATATACTGTATGCAGACATATATGAATATGTACTGTACATTTATATGCTATATATGGCAACACGTTCTCATACCTAAATGACAGAATAGGTCAATTGTCAGTGACCCGGGTTCAGTTCCCACTGTGACACATCTACCATTGTGTCCCTGAGCAAGACACTTAACCCCTAGTTGCTCCAGAGGTGTGCGACCTCTGACATGTATAGCAATTGTAACTTGTTTTGGACAAAAGTGTCAGCTAAATGAATAAATGTAATGTAATGTAACACATATGACAGTGCCACAAAACGACACATTTGAACGTTGGAAAGTACCAGTGACAGGCGAACCGGAACTGAAGTATGTTACGTTACTCATGTGACATAAGTCATGACATTAAACACGTGGCTAAGCAGTTTGGTTAGGGTCAGGCAAGAAAATAGGCTGCTAGCAAACTCGACCTATACAGCTCTTTTCTGGTGAGGACATGCTGGCATATAGACATAGCAAATGAAACAGTAAAAACATGTCAGTATTCGTTGTATCACAGGCATGTGCTCTTCCCTGAAAGGGATGTAGGGGAGGAGAGGCAGCAGCCACACACAGCATTTCAACTTGCATTTTCTCCTCCTACAAGCTGTGATCAATTCACTTGTTCTACTAATGGTCTGCTGTTTTCTATCACACAAAAACCCATCCCCTACACCCCACACCGCAATAATTTGACATAGCCTCTGGTAGGGCACATTGTAATGATCTAATATGACCAAAGATAATGGCAGTGAGTTCACACAAATATTGGTAGGGACAATTCTGTCCTGCCAAAATACTGGTTAGGATATATGCAAACCTACGTCCTTGTTGTAATGAGAGCTTGCCCCGTGGAAAATTTGTCCTTTGTCAATATACCTTCCATTAGTGTTCACCTTGAGTCCTGCAGGGGTGTTTTGTGACCCAGAGGTAATGTGAATCACAAAATCTAGACAGGTTCACTCTTTCTCAATAAAAGACCATCATCATCATCATCATCATCATGCCACAACTACACTTTTGTGAATTTGTGAAGTTATTCATGTTATCACCTCTGTCCAGGCCCATAGGACATCGAAGGTCATGTTAATATTATATATTTTTTTTCTTTAAATATTAAATTAAAGTGATAAATTGCCAAAACAACTTAGTTGTATGTTGTGTTGTGAATAAAGGTTGGCATCATCTTGCCAGCAGACCTGACATAGCGTACATATAACAAGTTGTGAATATACAGTACTTTCCTGTCATTCACTTTGTGGATGAGTGGGCTGTAACCTACATACATGCAGCACTTACTACAAGATCAGTTAAAACATGTTTAAATACAAAACATGTTTGAATACTTTCAAAGCACAATGGCCTAATATTGTTTTGGTAATATAGATGTTACAGATCATCTTAGATCATTTAAATACATCATAGACTAGCTATAATAAGGAGGGACTACCGTTATGGAGCCTACCTCTTGAAAGGAGATTGGTCAGTGCCATGAATGACAGGCCCAGCTATCCTTCCATAGACTGTATTCTACCTGACCTGCACACTAAAACAAGTAACTATGAGTTTCAACAAAAGAAACAACTCAGGATCTGAGCTCACAAACTATGAACACATACAGTGGGTACGGAAAGTATTCAGACCCCTTTAAATTTTTCACTCTTTGTTTCATTGCAGCCATTTTCCAAAAATCAAAAAAGTTCATTTTATTTCTCAGTAATGTACACTCAGCACCCCATCTTGACAGAAAAAAACAGAAATGTAGAAATTTTTGCAAATTTATTAAAAAAGAAAAACTGAAATATCACATGGTCATAAGTATTCAGACCCTTTGCTCAGTATTTAGTAGAAGCACCCTTTTGATCTAATACAGCCATGAGTCGTTTTGGGAAAGATGCAACAAGTTTTTCACATCTGGATTTGGGTATCCTCTGCCATTCCTCCTTGCAGATCCTCTCCAGTTCTGTCAGGTTGGATGGTAAACGTTGGTGGACAGCCATTTTCAGGTCTCTCCAGAGATGCTCAATTGGGTTTAAGTCAGGGCTCTGGCTGGGCCATTCAAGAACAGCCACGGAGTTGTTGTGAAGCCACTCCTTCGTTATTTTAGCGGTGTGCTTAGGGTCATTGTCTTGTTGGAAGGTAAACCTTCGGCCCAGTCTGAGGTCCAGAGCGCTCTGGAAAAGGTTTTCGTCCAGGATATCCCTGTACTTGGCCTCATTCATCTTTCCCTCGATTGCAACCAGTCGTCCTGTCCCTGCAGCTGAAAAACACCCCACAGCATGATGCTGCCACCACCATGCTTCACTGTTGAGACTGTATTGGACAGGTGATGAGCAGTGCCTGGTTTTCTCCACACATACCGCTTAGAATTAAGGCCAAAAAGTTCTATCTTGGTCTCATCAGACCAGAGGATCTTATTTATCACCATCTTGGAGTCCTTCAGGTGTTTTTTAGCAAACTCCATGCGGGCTTTCATGTGTCTTGCACTGAGGAGAGGCTTCCGTCGGGCCACTCTGCCATAAAGCCCCGACTGGTGGATTGCTGCAGTGATGGTTGACTTACTACAACTTTCTCCCATCTCCCGACTGCATCTCTGGAGCTCAGCCACAGTGACCTTTGGGTTCTTCTTTACCTCTCTCACCAAGGCTCTTCTCCCCCGATAGCTCAGTTTGGCCGGACGGCCAGCTCTAGGAAGGGTCCTGGTCGTCCCAAACGTCTTCCATTTGAGGATTATGGAGGCCACTGTGCTCTTAGGAACCTTAAGTGCAGCAGAAATTTTTTTGTAACCTTGGCCAGATCTGTGCCTTGCCACAATTCTGTCTCTGAGCTCTTCAGGCAGTTCCTTTGACCTCATGATTCTCATTTGCTCTGACATGCACTGTGAGCTGTAAGGTCTTATATAGACAGGTGTGTGGCTTTCCTAATCAAGTCCAATCAGTATAATCAAACACAGATGGACTCAAATGAAGGTGTAGAACCATCTCAAGGATGATCAGAAGAAATAGACAGCACCTGAGTTAAATATGAGTGTCACGGCAAAGGGTCTGAATACTTATGACCATGTGATATTTGAGTTTTTCTTTTTTAATAAATTTGCAAAAATTTCTACATTTCTGTTTTTTTCTGTCAAGATGGGGTGCTGAGTGTACATTACTGAGAAATAAAATGAACTTTTTTGATTTTTGGAAAATGGCTGCAATGAAACAAAGAGTGAAAAATTTAAAGGGGTCTGAATACTTTCCGTACCCACTGTACGCTTTCAAAACATGACATGTCCAAACTTTTGCACACCGAAATTACATTTGTCATGACATTTTCAGTGGCAAAAATATTCAAGGTGGGTAATAGGCTAATACATTACAATAATCTTACACTGCACGGCAGCAGCATGTGAATAAAAATGTGCCTACCTTGCTGCAGTTATGCTGTCCGTTTCGCCTACTGCAAAAGTGGAGCTAGTCAAGTTTGTGGTAGTGAAGGATCGCATCTGCGCATATAGCCTAAATATGTTCACATGTATGAGAGAAGTCGGTCTCTTATGGGTTGTTATGAAGCTAAATATTTTAGAATGACAAGATATCCTAATTTCTGATGTATCAGACATTTTGCAAAAAGGAAATGTACAAGAAATGAGGCACAAATAGATAGTTACGTGATTATTATTGGTGATATGTATGGCTATAATTCATTGATCAATAATGAGAAATACCTCTTCTTTTTATTTTATTGCAAATAAAAATTACTATTTTTTACTACTTATTATTATTTAAATGGGGCACATTATTTATTAGTATACTGTATATTAAAAACATATCAGGTCTATGTATCTTTCACCAGTTTTATACAACTTTCCTGAATCTGTGGAGCTTGTTTTTTTCTCAAAGAAACAAGTCTGAATCTTATTTTTATTACACTTATTTTTCACTGTCATGCCCTGTGTAACTTTTAGATTATGGCTTATTGTTTGGAGGAACTTGAGTAATGAGCGTTAGAACACTTGTCAGGTAACTTAGTGCAGGCACAGGACTCGTGACCACAGTATTTCTAAAATCCTGGCTACGGCCCTGCCTCTATCTGCTTTAATAAATAACACACCTAGGGAGAAGTATGGAGTGTGTCTACTGTTTATTGACTGTATATATCCTGGATAGAGCAACAACAACACCAAAATCTGTATTCAACTATTGTTGTGATAAATAGTTCATTTCACAACAAGACTGAAATAGTGTCTCAAAGGCTTTTCTACCCTGACAAAAATATTCTTCTAAGGAGAACAAAGAACTCTTGAATTGTAGGGATACATAGAAGGAACACAAATATAATTAAAAGAACTGGACAAGTTGAAGTTCATTTATTTATTTTTTTAATGATAACTTATTTTATTTTATCAGATCATTTATCATTTTATAGATGTTTCTATTTCTATATTTCTCTTTTTGAATATTAAGCTGGGAGTTTATCTCGTTGGCAATATAGGTCATTTCCTCAGCTTATTTAATATGTTGGTAAAGCTTATCCAAACGGAACCGACGACAGAAAGAAGGAAATATGAGTAAATGATTGTGGATAAAAGAGGGCTGGGCAGAGAGAGAGAGAGAATCGAGCCTGCCACCACAACAGACTTGTTCCAGGCAGTGGCAGAGGAGTGCAGAGGTTGTTTTATTGAATGCTGCTGTCTATAGAACTGTTTGACTGCTGTTCATTGAGCTGCTCACTGTGAGTGTAAACACTGGAGTCATGAGGGAGAGGCAGAGGCAGCTTTTCCACAGATGAAAGGGAGATCGGCCTGGTTTAGCGTGGGCTGTGCATCGTGGGAGTATGAACAGATACAGTATTCTGCTGCAGTGCCTTACAAACGTAGGGCATGAAACCACAACTACTCTCTGTAGCAACTGGTGATGTAATAAATTCAGGATAATGTAATACTGTAGCTGGTCGAAGTGAGGTCACATGGAATGATTTTCTCTTCATAAATGCAGCCACCTTGCTATGTGGAATGTCTCATAAATGATTGCTTGTTCTGCTTGTTTGTAAACCTCACTTAACCCTCAGCCAATCAGGTACCCTATGAGAATTCAAATGACATCAGTTCAGCCTATGTGCTGCTGATGATTGAGAGGTATTGGTGTATTGGTGAAGGCAGCGGGGATGGGGGGAAATGAAGGGATGAGGGAAGCAAGGAAGAGGGGATGATGGGATGAGGGAAGAGAGGATGGAGGGAACAGAAGATGAGTGGATGTGTGTAGGGATGAATAGATGAAGTGAAGGGAAAGGGAGGGTGGGTCGAGCGATCTGACACAGTGAGCTGTTGAGCGTGTGCTGTTGAAGGCGGATCATTGTCTGTCTTGCGTCGAACGATCTGAAACAAGCGGGGCAGGCTGAGCGGTATATGTAGCCTGACAGGTGATTGGAGGTGTGGTTGAGGCGTGGCCCCGCTCCCGAACCTAAGTTAACAAGTTAACTTCATTTGTGGCTATAACAACGCTGTTGACACAATGTACCAATAACCTGCAACCCCTGCTGGAGCAACAGAACTACACAACGATCAGTATTTAATGATTAATTAGGCTATAGTCAGAACTCATGTTAGGTCTAATTTTCGGGACAAATCGGAAAGGGGTCGGGATAACTGCT
This sequence comes from Micropterus salmoides, assembly GCF_014851395.1. Classification (NCBI taxonomy): domain Eukaryota; kingdom Metazoa; phylum Chordata; class Actinopteri; order Centrarchiformes; family Centrarchidae; genus Micropterus; species Micropterus salmoides. The sequence continues at coordinate 5,162,998 of NW_024042261.1, read as the reverse complement.
CGTAATTCGGGACGTCTGGTCACCCTATGCACAGATGTTTCATATTCAAAGCTAAAATGGCAAAATGATTGACTTTAGACTTTAATGTAAAAGAAAGGAGGGGAAATCTGCATACTATGCTATGATCTAGAGACTGACATTGTAGCATTATTTCTTGAATGCCAAAGCGTTGATCTCTATAATATGAAATGAATTGCACTTCAGTTGTAAGTGTGTGGCTCCCTCTCTTATCTTGATGTCCACCTGCCATTGAGCACCTCACTAGAGGAGGTGTGGGGTTTCTGCCAGCTAACAACTAACACCTACAGGAAGTATGTTGTGTTAATTTTTAAAACAGGGATGAAATATGATATAATGTCACTAGAAAACAGGAAAATAAAAATACAAACCTGTCTCTAATATAATCCTAGAAATAAAGGCCTGGTTCTCTCTGTAGTTGCAGTTAATTGCAGCACCCGGCCACTATTTATATATATAATCAAGTAATCTATCTACCTGACAGACCTGCAGTCCATTATCTGTGTCCCTGTGTGGATCAACAACACTGACAGAGCAGCCTACAGTTACAGAAGCCAGATACTGAGCTCCTCTGTCCCTCCCCGACTCAGACTTTGCTGGTGTGCAGCAAAGTTTAATGACCAACTATTTAGTCTTCATTGCTATAATAGCTCCCAGTGCAGCCACTATGGCATCAACCCTTCCAATTATTATCAACTATACCACAACAAATTTAAGCTTCTGAATTTGTCTGACTAAAGTCTAGCGTTTACATTTCCCTTCCAAATATGTTTGAAATTATTTTTTATTTAGTTAATACAATTTTCCCTTTATATATTTCTCATCTTGAGCCTAAAATCTTGTCTCAAACAGGTCTGAATTCAATATTTGCAGTATTTGGCTTTGTTAAAACATTAACAAATGAATTGATGATTGACATGTGAGATGTATGAATAATATTTTTTGTAAATGTTAAAAACTATGAATGCATATATAAATAAAGGCATTTCTAAACATCCACAGGTAAACTACAACCCTCAGAGATGCAAGGTAGGGGTAAGCTGCAGGAGGTAAGAACAGAGCTGCTGTGTTCAAATTGCTGGGATTGGCTGGCAATGCTTAAAGCCAGCCAATCCAAACCTTTCTCTTTATAAACAAAGACCTTTTCACTTCACTGATTAGTGTAAGTAGTTGGTAACACGTACTTTTGAACTTTTATAGGGCAAACACACCTTTATGATTCATACAGTGCACAGTGGTGATTCAGAAAAAAATCAACTTCAATCCTCTGCAGCACACACAAACAAGCTTCATTAGGTGAGGAAATGTAGATATTCATTCCTGTGCGGTGTCCGTTGTGCTGCTGCCTAACAGCGTATCCTTTCCTCTGGTCAATGAGATCTTGACAGGCTGCTGCTTTCTAATCAACCCCTCGACTATTTTAATCCTCCAGCCCAATCTTTTGCCGTCTTCAATTTCCTCCTCTCAGAAATGCAATCACAGAGTGTAGGACATTTATATTAATAGCTATTTGGCAGAATGCACTTGAAGGCACCATGAGCTCAGTACAAGGATCTTTCATTAGATTGTCATCTATGAGTGATGTGAAGCACTCTGAGTGGCACAAGGGCAGGGGCAGAGGATGGTAGAGGTGTGACCTTGCTCACATGATTTCTCTGCAGATGGATAAATACAACAACTGCATCTATGTACCTAACCCATACTGACTCTAATATGACACACTCCCTAACAAGAATGTCCTTTGTGATTAATTGTGGCCGTTGGCCCTAATTGACTCATTCAGGACTAGTATTCACCATTTCTGACAAGCCAAACAAGCTATAGTCCAAATGTTGCTGCAGATTTCATGGCATGTACAGAAATAGCTTTTATATGTGTTTTTTGTTAGTAATCTGACATTTACTGTGTGGCATATTTGCTGCTGCTGGGTAGAGTTTTAATGCATAGTAATCATCATTCATTTATACTCTCTGCTATCCGTCTATTCAATTCTTTATATCTCTCATGTGAATGTGTTTTTTTGAGATGCACCTGTATTTTCTGATTTCCTATCTATGGAGCACACTACTTTCTGTGTAAACAGTTTAGGTGTGCTTCAGATTAGGTGCTTTAACTACGGTGGTCCTAGGAAATCAAAATGTCCTTGCTGACTTTGAGGCATGATACACACAAAGAGTGCTGATGAAGGCAAACGCTTTACATGCCCATCCTCTACCCCGACCTCGATCCCCTTTCTTCACTCTGCACTGTATGAAGGTCACCCTACCTTTTAATGTACATCTAAAATGGAGAAAAACTGCATATGAATGTAGTTTATAAAGGACTGGTTGACATTTTAGTGATACTGATCGGAGGAAAAGACAACTGGAAAGCCATTAATATCTCTCAAAGACTCAAACAGCTTTCCTTTTCAAAAGTGGATGCTTGGTTGTACACACACAGCCACAGAATGAATGAGAAACTAAAGTGTCCCTTTTACTGTACAGCTAATAAAGTTTAGCCTGTGGGGACAGTTTGGGGAATTTGTGTTCAACCATTTTTTCAACGTCTAACCAATGCAATTAATTCTTTGAAGGAAACCCAAGTTGCCCTCTCCCTCTCTGATGGTGCAGAAAGTAATGAACGAGCCAAAGGGTAAAGATATGCATGTTTATGGTAATGAAGCTCATACATAATATAGCATTGGCATGCAGCTTCAGTTGAATTAATTATCCTCTGCTTTAGGTGTCCTTCCTAAGTATGTCATTTTCTCTTGTTTCTCAGCTCCTCTGCCATTTAGCATCATGGGATTATTAGTCCAGGTGACAACACGATAAACCTACAAGCCTCAGCATGCACACATGGTTCAGTGGTTTTGCAGCAACAGCACGCAAACTCAACAAGCCATTATACACTGACGGCTCATTATTACAACAGCTATGTAGAGGACCTATGAGAAACATGCACATATTGAAAATTAGCAGGAAAATGCCTAAAAGTGATGGGGCAGCTGCTCCCACAGGACACAAATGTTACCTGGTCCTCTTGGAAACTGTCTTAGCTTTGACAAATGCTTCCTAATCAATCTCTGCCATCAGTCCAGACAGGGACTGAAGATAGGAAGGTGCTTTATTGAACTGAGGTAGAGTCTGGCACAGCTAAAGCAGTTGAGGGTATTGATCCACCAGTCAATACTCTGCACTATTCATGGCCATACCTTTGCTGACTGTTGTTTGTATCTGTTTCGAGCTCTTTAAAGGGAGATTGTTATTTGGCTTTGGCTCTCATCTTTATATGGTCAGCTGGGATTCATGCTCGGGCTGCACACCCCGGGAAGGCTCTCATTAAACAAGAAGACTGTCAAAGTAATAACAATACCTAGTATCACAGGTCACAGCAGTATCAATAGTGAAGCCAATTTACTTACAGAGCACATTTAAAAACCACAAATAAGTGATGCAGAATTAGTAAAGCATGTGAAATATGAGCGCCACTTAAGGGGTCGTACTTTTTTAGACTGTGTCCTTCACAAGACTTCAGACTGGCTGAAACCCTGAAAGGACAAGTGAGACAAGTGTAGGCATGTGACTGGCATCCAGTTGATTTCAGGATATGGGAGAACACAAAGTACACACCAGCTGAGTCCTCAAAATGTACTCAGATAAGGCTACATTTCTCTGCTGCATCTAAAGGAGCTCTTGCAATGGGTCAGCCTCACTGACACTTCGAGCCTGGGAAGTATGTGATATTGACGCACAGACTTAATAGGCGGAGGCCCCTGCACTTCAAACTTTGTTGAAGCAATGTCACCATGTTCCCAGGTCTAAGCAACTTCGGTAAGTACAATGTTCATGAATAATAAAAATGATGTCAAAACAACAAAATTAAGATGCAAGGCCAAAGGACAAGGTAAGGTAAAGAGCAGAATACGTACCAGAAATGCAAAAAGGGCAAGTCTGGTAAAGTGGAGCTGTAACCAGAGCTACGGCTGTGCTCCTAAATATGCTCCATTAATACCTCAGAATGATTATCATATTACTTATTAATAATAGGTTGCTGGTATGACAGCCACCGTGCTGGATTCTGAGTGAACACTTCATGACCTTGTAATAAGAGACTGTGTATCTATCTCTGTAACGTCATTGTCTGGAAGTGTAAAAAAAATACCTGAAAGTGTTCGAAACGGTGTTTTCTCACAGTCCAAGCATTCATTTCTTCTCTCTCAGATGTAATGCCGGCTCCTTGTTACCACAAGGTCTTATTATATCCTAAGATAAGAACTGTGACCCCAAAGCTCCTTCACATTTCTGGGGCGCGTGACCAGGTGAGGGAGAGGAGACTGAACAAAGCTCACCCCAGGGCTGCTTTACCGGGGTGATGAACTCTCTTTTCTCCTTTTCACATATTCCGTGTGCAGCCCCAACCCAGATTCATACACTGAGAGTTCAGCACTTCAGACCCTTAGAACCCGCAAAGTGAGAAGTTACTAAGGAAAATGAAATAGAATTTACTGGAATAAGAAATTACCTTCTTACTGATAAATGCATTTCACCAGGCAGCCTGAACAGGGCTGACACAAAAAAACACATTCATTCTTTTGGACAGTCAGGTGGGAGGAACCAATATGAACAAAGGAAAGACCGGAACTGAGCTGTTGGCTCTTATGCTAAATTATCTGTGTGGGTCTTCACTGTCCAAATATCTCTTCACCAGGAAGGACCACATAATCAACAGATAAGATTAAATGATTTATTAATGATCAAAACAGAAAGATGCACGAGGCTGGCAGTTGCTGAACAGACATTCAAAAGCGTGTCATTGTAGCACCTGGGACAACGGAACCTCTATAGAGAGGAAGAAGGAGATGAGGAGACCAGGAAGAGAAAGGGGTGAGGGGAGGAGTACGGAATGCTAGTGCTAAGAAGAGGAGATTTATTTATGGGAATGCCAGCAGTGACGTGATTGATGTGTGGTCTCGCTCCTGAAACTCTGCAAATTAGCTCCACTTCTTTTCTTACTTCTAATAAACCAGTTGACCACAAATACTACTACTACTAACGTTACTTGTTCTTCTTCTTCGTATGTATTCATAGTAACATAGGGGGGCCAGGTTGGGGCTAGTTGTGTTGTCAGAGGGGCACAGTCAATCCAGGACAAAAGAGACAAAGGCAATGTTCAAGCTTTCAAAATGTCTTGTTTAATATATACTGTAATGTTTCAGTAACTTGCAGTCATTTGTTTCTGTAACAGGATATTTTCTTAGTTATAGTTTTACTGAATTACATTATTCAAAAAAAAAAAAAAAACACCTTCCTGTTAACTTTAGCTCAAGTTACAGGACATTCTTTGATGCAACACTTCTTTGTAAGGCTTAATGAACAGTTTAAGCTCTAGTGTACTGTGACATTCTCTGGATCCCAGTTTGTATTTTGTATCCCACTATAACTTTTGTTAGGAAAATAGAAACTTCTCCATATTCACCCCTGTTATTAGTCCTGATGTGAAGTATACACAAAATAAAATACTAGGCCGTCATCTGTGCATTATGGACGGGGATATATACTTTGGCAGACTGCCTGTCCAGCCTGGTTTGACCAGTAGGCCACTGTTATTGCTTTTTGTGAATGAAAAGTGCTGTATAAATGCAATGCATTATTAAATTGTTATAATAATAATTTACCCTGTAAAGGAGGGGGACTCAGCAATATCCAAAGGCTATCCATGTAATGGCAACATGGATTATAAGGACAAAATATTGTCTACAATGCTGCATTCAGATTAATGTACATTTCGCAAAATAAATGTTTTTTTTTCTTGTTTGTTTTTTATAAATAAATGTTTGCTTTACAAGGGAAATTATATGCTTGTTTTGTTTAGACATTCTCAATTCTGTGCAATGAATAATACGGAAGTTCAATAACAAGTAACGTTAACGTTAGCCTATAAAAGCGTTCGAATCCATGTGCTAGCTTTTTCTGCAAAAACCTCGTTGACAAAACAATATTAAAACGATTGAAACAAACTTACCTTTGTGAAGGTGCTATAAACTATTTATAGGGGAATGTGTTGCTCTCAGGAGGAGCACATATTGGCACTGGCCTCCTGGCTTTGGCTAAATCTACAACTGTCCGCTGCAGAGGCTCTATCCACAACCTGGAGGAGGAGCTCGTGCTAAAGATAATGACCATGTAGCTGTACACTGTTGTTTGTTTTCAATTGTTAAGACAGAACATTTAGCACACCCTCATGGCTGTTCCTAGTGCAATGACCAAGAGTCAAAAGCCAACCAACTCAGCAGTCAAGATGCCATGCCATGACAAACTGTTTTATTCATATCATATCAAGAGAAGTGGAAGAACGGGGGGACTTTTAAGAGAAGTAAATATTATGATACAATATTTTATACACTGGAATCACCAAAACAAAAGTATTTCAATTTCTGAATTTAAAACCATCAACAAACTGCAACCAATACTGATCACTGCTCATAGGTAGAGTTGATTGGAATAGTGCAAATAGAACTGTCATTTTTAGTTTTAGTGTAACCTTCGACTTCAGACTGGTGGCTGTAATTCCATCCATTCACCTGAGTGGGAGATATCAGAGCGTTACTGCTCCGCCCCCGGTTTTGGGGTTCTTACCTGGTAAAGGGGTCCAAACTTGGCCCAATAATCCATGTTATCAAAGTCCTGCATCAGCTTATCTTGTTAAAAAAGACAATCAAATTAGGTCGCTGTGATTCTCCAGGCCTAATAAAGACCTCTGAAGTAGATTAATGAGGGTGATTTCTTGATAAAACAAATTAGAAATCCACCTCTTAGTGTATAAAAAGCTCAGATTGACCTCCCGGGTCCACCTGACATCACTGATGCATGTCCAACATGATTCAAATTCCACATTTGTTTAAGTCTGTCTATCCGGGGAGGGACCCCTTTCAATTTCGTTAAGAGGAGCTGAAAAGACATTTTAGCCTAGGCACATTTAAAGACGTCCGTAAACAAACAAAAGGAAAGGACAGATAATCCATGAGCAATTAATTAACTACCGCAGCTCAGCAGCATCCGGACACTGGAGCTGTAATAGCTGTGAGAGCTGTAAGAGCTGTAATAATGAAAGTAGATGGAAGATGAGAGAGAACCGTATTTATTTTATCTCAGGTGTTAGTCTGCTTATCACCTCCTCTGATTCTGTTCCCCTCGGTTCCCCCCCTGTTTTGCTTATCTTTTTTTCCTGACCTATCCTCCTCTCATATTCTTTCTGCTCTCCCTTTCCTCCTCATCCGCTCCTCACTCTGTACCCTTCTTTTCCTTTAAAAAATGCAGTCACAGTATAAAGTACAGACACGATCAAAATAAATAAGCTTGTGTGGACAAAATAGTGTATTGACAAAATTGTGCAAACTTCAAATCTACAATACAAATCTCTTAAAGGCAATGTGCTAGCTGCCTCTTACAACACAGGCCAAAGTTTTAAAATATTTTTTTTAGTTTAAGGTCTAAGGTCAGGCAGATGGCCAATTATAGCTTAGAATAATGGGGTGGCACCTGGGGTTGGCTTATCAGATTTAGGTCCAGGCACACACGTCTGATGTTGATATTGGATGATTCCCAAGATGAAACACAAGATTACATTTCTTTCTTTCTTTTTGCAATGTCTGAGCATCGTAATTTAATGGCCACTTGGTCATTTGTCCTTAGTTGCAGAATGTCAAGAAGGCAGGCCTTATCTAACATGAGCCTGTCAGAGGAGAGACACTGAAGGGTGAAGAAGAGAGCGTGAGGAGGAAGAAGGAGACACGGACGCTAGAAAGTTGGCGTGATGAAGGTAACTCTCTAGCGTCCGTGTCTCCTCAACATCAGACGTGGGTACCTGGACCTAAATCTGATAAGCCGTCCCCAGGTGCCACCCCATTATTCTAAGCTATAATTGAATTTTAATGGTGGGATCAATGCATGGCGACCAGACGATGCTGGGCCCTGATCCCACCATGCAGTGAGTGAGCCAAACCTGCAGGAGACAAGTGAAGCGACTGCAGGGGACGAGCTGAGCTCATTGGGGATCATGTAGGCCGAGGTCTTTTCTTTGTAGCCAGCAACTAAGGCATTCAGTACAGTATGTGGTTGCCTGTATAGCCGTAAGGATTAGTTTTAATTAGTCTACCCACAAGTAACAACAAATTATTCTTCCAGTACTACCAGTGACTTGGCTGGTTGGTATGGTTATGGAAAGATCTTGGTTAAGGCAAATAAACTATGGTTAGCGTTAGGCAGTTAAAACATTCTGGCAGTTTAAGGAAAGACAGGTGTTAAGTCAATGGATTAATTCAAATTAATCGCAGGTCTGTTGTGAGACGCAAACTCCAGTCTCCTACATAACAAGTAAGCTGTGCCTTCTATACCTTTACTTTCTGCCTCATTACATTAAGGGCACATTACTTCCTGCACTGGCACTGAACTTTATTATCAGGGACTTTGAGCAGTATGGCAGGACATGATACTTTACATGGCAAAGAAAAAAACATATTACAGAAATATATTCTGTAAATTGCAACTAACTGTAACCCTGACCCCAAGCTCTGCAAACACATGGGCAATCTTTCATGGGTCAAAGCTAATGTAGCTACAATGGACAAGATGGGTAACACTTAGTTTGCTTTAAAATATTACCTTTGTACACAAAATAAGTGGTCTTTAGGCACATCTCTAATAGTTGGATGATGTATTCCAAATGCATGTTGGTTCTAGCTTGCCAGTTATGGTCCTGGGTTTGCCGCTGTCTAATGACCTCTACTTCCTCAGTGGGGATGCTGGTAAACAACACACGAGCATCTAAAGATACCTGCCCCTGTGAGGAGAACAGGCTAGGCAAAAGCACTGCTATTCACATATCTGCAGGTTATTTCCCTTTTAGTTGTTGATTAACAATCCACCCTGGATTGAAAGTAAACCTATACACCCTTGCTCTCATTATGTCTCTTCATGTTCTTCTATTTGGCCTCATCCACCTCCCCTCTCTTCCTATTCCTTTTATTTTCTGGTTCGCCGGTATTGTTTCCCCTTCCTTTCCTTTCCTCTCCACATCAGTGACAGGAAGCATCTGGGAGACGTCATTGACCATGATATGCAACCACATATTCATTTTTTATCCTAAATATATTAGGCCAGGCATCTGGAAGGTCAGCGGCGTAATGGCCATTGTATATTTTATGAGCAGCAGGAAGCAAAGCTCTTGGAGTTAATCATGTGGATGAGGGGGTTTTCAGGTAGAGACAAGGGCGCTACTTAAATCATCACATAAGCCTCCCCAAAAAGGTCAGACGCTTCAAAACGACAGTGAATGCCCTAGAGTGGATAGAGTAGCTGTAATCATTTGGAGCGTCTCTCATTGTCTACGGGCCAAACACATTTGTGGAGGTGACTTTGGACATCTACAGTGCATTTTCACGACCACTATAATGCTAGTATATGCCAATCCTCGGCACGCACAATCACATTCCAGAGGTTTTTCCTTCATTCATGTCTTCAATGTCTTAGAATCTTTATACCTATTTATTAGGTACAGTTAGCCATTAAGTGAGGAGAATACAGATACATCCATGTTTCTACAGGAAATTTTTGGTTCGAAGTGCTGCATATTCACACTTGAGGAGAGAGAAAACTGAGCACATTATTTCACAGTGAGAAAATAAAAATGTCCAGCAGTGCTAAAGCTGCTAAATAGTAAGTAACTAAAAACAAGATAATGGTAAAGATGTTGTCTTTCGTATAGTTCTCCATCTTTGGGCTAACCATAGCAACCTTCTAAGAGCCAAAAAATATCTTCGCTAATTCAAAATGCTGTTTCTGTGAACCTAAATTTACAAGTGAATTGATGATGAATGGTCATTAACAGTGTCTAGAACATTATTGGCATGGTTGAAAAATTGACAAACTGACAAGCAAACAGAGGGACACTGTATTCATAGTAACATGGGGGGGCCAATACTGATATGCACAACAAGCCCATTCTCCTTCCTGGGCCGTCAAATGCAAGTGTTTTATCAGGTCCTCTGCATCAACGTACACTAGTGCATCTGTATAACTGGAGCAGTTGCTCTGAGGGTCTAATGTTGCTGCGGATGGGTACCTTGTGCATGTTTATGAAACACCAAGGGACGTTGACAAAGCATCAGTATTTGGCCTCGTTTCCACCACAGGAACTCCGGAACTAGTAACATTTGGAATCCTCAGGAATTTGTTTTAGAAGTTCAACAGCCACATACAGTATGTGTAGATGAAAACCCAAGTCAATAATCATGGGTAGATCAGTGTGATCAAGATACTTGCCAACCTCCTGACAGCCTTACTTTTTTGACCAAACCTAACCATGTATTGTGGAGTCTTCCCCCACAAAATCCATGTGTCAAACCAGAGAACGTAATTGTTATTTAATTCTAGAGAATGAAAGTTCATAATAAGCAAGACCGTAGGTTTTCCTTTAGTAATGGATGAGCCACTTAATTAGGCAGGGAGTCTGGGGGCCCTGCCTTTTCTGCATCAATTTATGGTGCAAATGTTTTTAGGCTATTTCAATGGAAACACAAAACACAGACAGCAGGTGACAATTTAAAATATAAAATATACCAGAATATAATTCAGTAGGTGTGTGGCTTTCAAGCATTCTGTATTTATAGTCTTCCCTCCTCTTTGTGGCTTTGCTTGGGGAAGTTCCTCTTTAAATGTGGCACCTTTTCACCTCAAGGATAAATTAATTCATTTTAATTCAGTTAGAAACACCTGGACTGAGTGTTCAAGACTTTTTGCATCTATTTCCAGAAAGATGAGAATAACGTCATCATTCAATCACAATGTTTCAAAATCTCCCCGTGCTATAATCTGCTGTTCATTACTTGCTCTGCTGATATGATAGAATTCCAGACAGACACAGAACCCGTTTTGGGACTGTCTGGCTGACTGACCTGTGCAACGAAACTAACTGAAAACACTTCACCACAAATCCACACACGTGAACTTCAGCAGCTCTGTGCAGCTCACATTCCCAACAGAGCAAGGCTGTGCTTTGGATTATAAATTGTTATATAGCAAAACCTTACGTTACCTGATCATGGTCTGCCACTCACTGCACAAGAGCGGGTTTGCTTGATTCTTGTCACAGCATCCACCAGTGTCGTATCAGCTGGGTGGAGTGTAATCGCGATAGTCGACACTATTAGTTATAGGCTACATTAGTTTTTCCAGTGCCTGAGAAAATTGATGTATGGCGTGAGGGCGTGTGAAAAGTGTCTCACGCTCAACGCATGAGAGTTGGCAGCTCTGGTCTGCACTAAGGGGACCGCTGCCATGACGGGTAGTACCAAGGGTTTCATCAATATGCGAAGCATTCACTGCTTCTTTCACAGGGAGGCACTAGTTGCAAAGACGCTGACGAAAGAACTTTCAGGTGTACTGGATAGCGAGGTGGACATGTTAATTTCATTAAGACGCGACCGTTAAAGAGCCTTCTGTTTTCTATTTTATGCGAGGAAATGGGAGCAGAACATCATAGCTTGTTGCTCCACACGGCCGTCCGCTGGCTTTCATGGGGGAAGGATTTGGGCCGACTGTACGAGTTAAAAGAAGAACTCAGAATGTTCCTGATGGAAGAGAATTCTGCATATGCGGAGTTGATTGCAGATGCAAGATGGTGTGCGAAACGTACTTGGCCGACATTTTTAGGCAATCTCAATGAACTGGATGCTAAAATGCAAGGCAAAGATGAATATCTTCTCGCCTCGTCTGACAAAGTAACCACTTATTTATTACCATTTTTAACCACTTATGGTGGAAATGCTGCTATTGAGGAATGAAAATAGGTTGTTTGAACTACTACTTAATAACATGCCACACCACTCTCTCTGCTCTGGCAGGATCTTAGAGTCAACGTTTACATTAAACGTGAACAACTCTCAAAAAGTAAAATTTACTTTGCTTAAATCTATGTAAATCAATGTATTGTTGAATGGTACATTGAGTACATACACACAAACAGGACAGACATTTGGTGAAAGATGAAAAATTCCAGCCCTGCTTTTAGTGGTGTTAGCATTAGCATTTTATCATGATTTCTTTACATGGTTTACTTTCGTATGGAATTTCATCACTAAATCCACTTCTGAGAAGTTTTGAGGTGAGAAATCAGCTGTGTAGATTTAGAATATTGACAGTTTTACGAGAAGTGATGGCGGAACAAAAACGTGCTTGAATATTTTCGGAGTTGAGGAGCTCCACGAGTGGCTGCGGGAGAAGCCTGCGCCAACCCGCGGGAGGAGCATGTGAGGCCGGCCAGCCGCCCGCTCACAGAGCCCTCTGCTCCCTCCGTCACACAGACCGCTGCAGCAAGAACGGCAGAGGAAAACACAGCTGGAAGGTTTTCATACCGCTTATCTGTCTTTACATTCTGAGGAATGTTGAAACATTTTAACTTAAAAAAGAGAAAGCTGTGTGGATTGCTGGTGTGTGTCGCATTGAACATTACGTCGCGGCAGTTGTGTGTGGCATCACTATGACGACAAGCTACGTACTATCTCTGGGTACTATCTACAATGGAAAACGGAGCAGGGACGAGTAGAGTCGAGCCTATCGATGGTAGCATTTTTCGTCAAGGCAGCCTAGATCGTCAGAAAACAGTTCAACGTTTAATCCTAAAAGACGATGCAACTCCGACTCTGTTTGGGCCTGGAAATTCACAATCACAACCTGTAAGTATGCTTTATTGGTTGTGAATTATATTTAAAATAAACACGGCAATGTAACTTCACAGACTGTTCAAGTGCCGAGTTGTTGTAAATGTTGGCTAACACAGCTAAAGTTATAGCTATAATGCTAACGTTACACCTGATGTGAAAGCTACTGAGCAAACGTTGTTGTTTGTAGTTTGTTTGGCCAATATTTATGTAAAATTTAGTTGAAATATGGTGATTTTTGTAGTGGTTTATGGTCAGATGTGGAACAATGATGTTGTGTGGTTGAGTTATACCATCTGCTAGGTTACAGTCGCAGTCTGAAGCGGCTTTGATTTGGATCACACTACCTTGTTTCTTACGACCCGCCCTTCTCTGCTTCTGATTGGCTAGTAGTCCTTACCTGGGAAGAATTACTAGATGTAACTCTAGTGCTATGAGTGTGTATGTTGCTTTGTATCAGTTAACCAAAGAACCCTTGCTCTCTAGTTAACAGACATACTTCATGTTGGATATGCAATACAATCACGTTGAACTATCCATCACGACTCTTGTTCTCATTTCCTGTGTGAAGTCAGCGCCTGTCCTGATACTTTAGATGTGCATCCTGGCCTTACGTAGTGTTCTAGCCCACACTCCAGGTGGAGAGCGGTGAAAAATATGACTAGTGACTTACAGCCCTGTAACCCAGCTGTTGTCTCACTAACATTCTCCTTTGCTTTTATACAGCATGTGTGATTATGGGCAGCAGTCACTGTAGATTCTATATTGTTTATACATCTCTATGTTGTCTTAGTGATACTATTCTACTGAAGAAGAAGAAGAAGAAGAAGAAGAAGAAGAAACATTATTAATCCCTCTAGGGGAAATGTATTTTTTTGTTGACATCCTTGACCTGCATGACTTTCCTCCTCTGGCTTCAAATTTGACTGTCTAGTCATTTACGGGTGATTGTTGTATAAAAAGATATAAATATTAATGAAAAATATGCCATGAAACTCTCTGCTACACTTGATATGTTTGCACTGATTCAGAAAGTGAAAGAGCCGTCCCATAATAGAGGACACACTCTTGCTAAGGGTGTTAACATCTCAAATGTCACTGTGTTTGATGTTCTCTATTAGATCATTTCTGTGTATTCTTTGATGTGTTTAGTACACCAAAGATCACCATCAGATCTGAAACTGTTAAAAAATTTACATTAATGAGACTACCGGGGCATTATCCACGGAAGCCATCAAATCTGATACTGTCCCAAACTCAAGTCATCTTGATGATCTACTGAATACCTTCAAATCTAACACTTCTGATGTAATTGAGGCCATTTCTCCTGCTAAAGATAAATAAATATAATAAAGATAATATAATATATTATATTATAGAATATTATAAAGATAAATTGACTGGAAAAACTTTCATTTACTGAGAGCCCAGTAAAGGGAGTGCAGAGAAGATCATCAACAGTAATAACTACATTATTGTTTTTATCAACACATTACTTTGCATGTTGTGATTCTCCGACGAAGTTGACTTGTATGATTCTGTGTCATTCAAAATAAGTAGCATGGTAATTACTGCAAAATCTGCTAAAACAAGGTTATATGAAGTTATATAATTCTTATTTTACTTTTCTGTTTATTTGTTTTGGCCAAATGACACTGTTTTCTTGCAGCCTTTTGGAAAATATTCTATGACCCAGCACCAGTTTGCACCCAGTGCTTGGGAACCACGATCTAGAGGTCATATTTACAGTTCTCTCTGGTAATAGCAAATAACTTTTAAATAACACCGTAGAATGGGACTAGAATTAGTTGATAGTATAAGTGCCTGTGTTTATAATTTACTAACTCAAAAAAGTGGATTCAGTGTTTACTTACTGTTAGAACAGTCTGAGCGTTAAGTCTCTAAATGCTCACAGATTAGAAATGAATTATTTTTGAGTGCTAGACATTGTAGTTTAACAAGCAGCCAGCCAATGGTTGTAGGTATTGCCCATCAACAGTTAGCTTATCCCTGTGTCCCATGTTTCACTTGCTTTGATGCTCTGAACAGCTGCCGTGGTTGAGACCACAAAGTACACACCCATATCGTCAAGAAATGTAAAACGGTAGTGCATTTATTAAGAGTGTCAAGAGAAAGACTTATGCTGGATGAAGGGATGTATGTTAGCCTGGCTCTTACCTGGACCTCCACTCCAAAGCCCAAATAAACAGTGATAATGTAGCTACAGTCCGTAGTGGAGTGAAAAGCAGAGCTGGACTGTGGTGGAGCCTCTACGTATCCTTCTGGCCCAGTCAGGTTCTGCTGGCAGGGAACTGCAGGAAGAAACAGCAGCATGTAAATAATTCTGATGGAAGCAGTGAGAACAAAAACACACACACACACACACACACACACAATGGAACGCCATTCACATTCCATACAACAGTTTACTAATCTATGCAAGCTAAAGTTGCTCTCACAAGAGTTGGATATGGCTGGTCCATCATCATTTTATTTATGGTAACAATGTAAGTCTGTCAACACTATAGGACACCGAAAACTCTGGCCGATGTCCACTCCCTAACCATGCCAGATGATTTTAGTTGTTGTAATGATTAAATGCGCCATTTTGGAAGGCACTGAAAGCATTATTGTGTAGGTATAGACTAGAGGTGTCCCCGACTAAGGATTCACAGTCAAATCAGGATTATGAAAGGAAAAAACTGAAGCTTATTGTTGACCCTTTTGTCTCTGCTCAGCTACATTCACTGTTCTTGTGCAGAGTTGTGCATGCCGCAGACTCACCAACTATTGTATGCATGTCACGGTTCCTCGCAGGTCTATTCCAAGTGCTGTTTAAATAACAATAGAATATTCTTTGTGTGGTTCATCAATGGTGATAAATGATTCGAACATTCTGCAAAGTTCACGCACAACTCAGCACAACAACGGCGAAGCTGGTGCTCTGTCTCTCTTCCTCTTCTACCACACACACATACACACACACGCCACACATGCACACTGACGCCCCCACATGTTTATTTACAGCATTATACATTGATATTTATATCATAATAGGGTGTATATTAAGTTATTGGGAGAAAACCAGTAGTTCTATGTAAAATCAGACGTTGAGCACCCCCATATAGCCAAAATGGTGTGATCCTCGATTGTGAGATTGGCAGTCAAATCAGGCTCCTCCTATCGAAGCATCGGATCTTTGACTATTCGGGTCACCCCTAGTATAGACAGTCAATCAACAATGCTTTTCACACCCTCCCCACTCTGACCTTTTGATCCTGGTCCACCTGATTCCTGCATATAGGCAGAAATTAAAGCTCTGTCAACCTGTTGTGAAGACATCAAAGCAGTGGACAAGAGAAGCTATGGATGACCTACAGGTGTGATTGGACTGTTCTGACAGGGATGTTTTCAGGACTGCTACCAACAATGGTTCAGAGGCTGTGACGTCCTACATCTCTCCCTCCAGGATCCTCTTTGTGGACAGATCCACCTTCTGTATTATTGTCCCGGCTTTGCTGCAGGACAAGCTCTACCAAATGAGTGTGCCTGACTCCTCTTGCAGGTGGATTACAGACTTCTTGTCTGACAGAAGGCAACATGTGAAGCTGAGGGAACACATCTATTGACTCCTGGACCATCAAAATATATATCAAAATGATTGGCAAGCATATTTCATCATTTATCAGAGTCACATAATTTTACATCAGTTCATTTAGCTGATGCTTTTATCCAAAGCGACTTACAATTACTATATAAATCAGAGGTTGCTGGCTAGAATAGACTGGTCTCTGGAGCAACTAGGGGTTAAGTGTCTTGCTCAGGGACACATTGGTGGATGCGTCACAGTGGGTATCGAACCCGGGTGTCTCCAACCAAAGGTGTCTTATCCACTGGGCCATCACCACCTCTTTTTATGTATAATCATATATCATTTACATAATCTGTGATAGATTATCAGTGTCTTCTTGCCAGATTGGCTCACGCCGCATGGAGAAAATACAACAGACACCGAAATTTAGATTTCGAGGTGGCTGTGCGCCCGGTGTAAAACGAAATTAAAATGAGAGATGGTTTGATGTCTGGTCTAGACATGGGGTGGGCAGGAATGATAGAAACATCTGTTGCAATATAGGGGTGTTTGTGGGTACAGTGAATCACAACTTATAAAGGGGGGGTGGGGGTGGAGGGTGGCGATACAAGCCAGACCACCTCCAGACAAGCCGTGCGTTCTGCATGTATATGTGCAATAACATGAGGTCCCCTGTCAATACCAAATGTAAATGTTTGGGAAAAGATGAGCTAATGAATAGGCATCAGTGAAACTGTATTGCACATACTGTGTGTACAGACATTGTTATAAACGCAGACCCTATCTGACTTTGTTTGAAGGTTTTCTGCCTCTCTGGCTGTCTTTCTAAGCAGCTCAGCCCTGCGATGAGACAGCTGAGGACAGAATATTTCCTAGTGGCCTTTGGGGGTTTCTGCTTCCCCACCTTCATCCCTCCCTCTCTCTAAGCAAAAAAATAAACTTTTGCTTCTTTGTTCCACATCCTCTCTGTGTCCCCTTGGCACTTCAACCAAGGGAGTGTCCACTCCAGCATTATTGAGACAAGTGCAAGAGTGCAAAGGATAATTTACTCCTGCATCCTTGCACTATTGTCTCAATCTGTCTATATTGTTTTTGTTTCTGTTTATAGTGTGTATATATTGTGTTCTCTATACTGTAGTTTGTGTCTAATTTTATTTTATTTTATATATTTGTATTATTGTATGAGTAAGCACATCATCAGCAGTGTACAATCCTATGTGTACACATACCTGGCAAATAAAGGTGATTCTGATTCTGGTTCTGATTATTACTGTGCTTGTCATTTACCCTGCGCCTGTATGTCTGTGTAACTGTGGAATTTTGTGTACAGTCTGTCTGTGCTGCACACAGATGAGCTGATTAATCGAGCTGCTTCCCTCTTGCTCTTCCTGACCTGCAAAGTCACCACCCTGATATTTATTTTCCCCATCCACTCTCTTTATAACCAACAATCTCAGGGTGTTGTGCTGTGGTCGTCTTGAACATCTTGATTAAGGGTTAGTGATGCAGTGATGCTGTTGTAATTTATTTCAGCCCCATGGCTGTGTGATCGTGAGAGATGCAAATAGAGAAGATATTAGTTGAGGGTGTGAAGACCGCATGGGTGCACTCAAAAGAGAAAAACATCCTTTGGTAGTCTCATAAGAGAGAGGACTACTGCGGTGTAAGTCAGGAAAATGTTTTGGGGTTTCTGTGTTTTGAAGGATTCCAAGTAATAAATATTTAGAAGATTACATTTTATAGAGTTACATTAGTATCCAATTAAGGATAAAAGAAACAAATAGCAAAAATATGAATGTTTGTTTTGATATTACAAACAAAATACCTGGCATGGTCTATATTTATGATGGCAAACATGAAGAAATCATAAGACGGTTCTTACCTAGACTCTGCATGGTGGTGGTGATGGTGGTGGTGGTAATAGTGGTGGTGGTTGTTTCATCTTCATCACTGCTGGGCCTCGCATTCTGCTTCAGTCCAGGCTGATCTGGCCTCACATCCTTCTCCCTTGCAGCAGTAGCAGAAGAGGGGGTGATGGCAGCGTGTCCTGGATCCTTTAAAACCACACTGGTGACTGGAACAGGGATGGTGGAGTGAGAAGTGGCTCCTAATGCCTGCATTACAAGGGTTGTTTGTATGTTAAAGCCTGCAGCAGTCTCATCTGAAGGCCCTTTATCACCACTATCCAGTGGAGTCCTGGATGATGAGGTGGAGAATGTGGGTTGAGAGCTGTGGTGTGAGCTGGATCCCCCGCTGTCTTCGAAGTAGTTTAGCTGACTGTGAGGACCGAATGGGGCCTGGTGTTGGGGGGGATTCCTGTAGAGGGAGTGGTGGTTCGGGACATTGACAGGTGGGGCAGTGGTGACCATGGGGAGCCTCCTGCCCGTGTCCTGGGTTGTAGAGTACAGGCTGACCCCATTGTTGGTAAAAGACGGACCATCCTCAGAGGCAGAGGCTGCTGAAAATGAAAGAGAATAATATATGTGGTTGGGTGGATGTTGATTCATTCCACAGTCTCAATAATCACATGGCCATGCAGGTGCAGAGATTTCTGGCTTCACTTTCCTGCCTGTTCTCTGCTCGAGACCTCTCCATGCACAGCCGTTTATCACACTGCCAATCCCATTTTCAGTGGGTTAATGACGGAGAAAGCACCCAGCCTGTGTCGTAACACATCTGTGCAACAAAGGCCAAATAACCCTCAAGCCAAAAATCATCTAGCGCAAATTCTACCAATATTTAACAGATTTAACATGGTGACATGGCACCTTTTTACTTGGCAGTGACACAGTAAGAAATAATGCACAAGGCTTTATTGTGTTTTTATCATTTATGCGTTTTAATTATGCATAACTGTTGCCGACAGTGCAGAGTTATACTATATTTATTATTCATTAAATAAAATCAACTAATCAATCAATTAGCCTTCACAGAGCATGTCTGAAACAGTCAGGGCCAGCTGTCAGGAAGCTTCAAACAAACAAGTGCATGTCTGAAGAATTTTGGGTTGCATTAGACCATTTCTCTACCTTTATGAAACCAACAACGTGACATTCACGGCCACATCAAGTAATCGCAACACCATGAATGCCTTCAAGGAGGCACTGTGCAAAATGTGGAATGCGCCGTTGTTCTAATTTATCACTTAATGACCGGCGTACACATCAAGTGTAGCCGTTCAGAACACAATACAATGAGTGTATATATGACGATATGGTGCTCAACAGCCCTGTCAAAGGAAGAGACCATCAAATTTCAAATATTCAGTATAGCAGTTTTCCAGTTCCGTGTCACTGATTTATCTTTCTTGAAATGTACGTTTTATTTCACAGAGCTGCAGTGATTTTGACAGCAGAAAGTATAAGTTCATAGCCAGAGAATAAATCTGAAATTCATTCACCCTCTTTATCTCTCCCTTTTCACTGCTCTGCTTCACTGTACTTGACTCTGACTTCAAGGCAGAAAGAACCTTGAATCTCCTGCCGCTGGATGGAGACAGGAACATTCACTCAGCGCTCCCCAAAGAAGTCATTCCATCTTTCAAAGCTGTATTTTAGCCATATTTCCTTTCAACACTTGTGAAGCAGTGCCTTAGTGCTGCTACACTACTGTGAGTCATTTGGCAGACTGAAAACGTCTTGTAAAAAGCTAAGCGGTACAACCCAAACAATTCCCGTAAATTGCTCACATCAGTGGCTTCTTCCCTCCCTATCCTCCTCATAATAAGACTTAATATTCATTCCTGAAGCGATTTGATGAGCCGCTATAATTCTCCCAGTGTAATGATCAGCGCTCCCCTCCCAAGTGCACCTGTGAGATCTAATCTGAAGCCCCTTCAGGAGCTGAGGGAAGTCTTATGTTTCTTTAACAATGCTTCATTTCCACCATAATAGCTCCCACACTCTGGCAACTAATAGCTATCTGCTTCAAACAATCAGGCTTTATTGTAGCTGTGCAACTTCCCACCAAGCACCTCGCTTCTCAAACACACACAGCTCTTTGAAAAGAATCAAACACACTGGCAAGTAAATCTTCAAGAAACATAATGAATAAGTTCCAAATAAATCCCAAAATGACTGAGTGGAGGTCTGTCATTACCCTGCTGCTACAAGGCAGGAGAAGTAATGTACGCACTCGAGGTGAGCACTCAAGTGTTTGTCAGTACCTTTGACTCAAATGAGATCAGATATGTGGATGAAACTAGACAGATGCTGTAGGAGGAGACAGCTTTGAAAATGTATATCCACAGTCAAGAGTTTAGGTTTGGTATCAAATATGAGGGAACATATTAGAGTTAGGGATTCTTCAGCTAGCCAAAATAATGTGAATGCTGTTTTATGCGTATATACTAGGGGTGACCCCAAATTTAAGATTTAATGCTTCGATAGGAGGAGCCTGATTCGACTGCCAATCTCACAGTCGAATCTTGGTAGCAATGTTATAAAACGAGGATCATACCATTTTGGCTATATGGGGGTGCTCAGCGTCTGATTTTACATCAAGAACATCTGTTTTTTTCCTAATAAGTTCATATACAGCCTAATATGATATAAATATCAACATATAATGCCTTAAATAAACATGTGAAAAGAAATAATCTATTAATAAATATTTTTAAAGTGCGTAAATCCTAAATTGTAACCCTTACTCGTAAGGTAGGGGGCGTCAGTGTGTGTGTGTGTCTGTGTGTGTGGTAGAATAGGAGGAGAGAGCACCAGCTCTGCCGCTGATGTGCTGAGTTTTATCTGAACCTTCCGGGACGTTCCAATCGTCTATTACCATTCATGAACCACACCAAGAATATTATATCGTTTTTAAACAGTACTTGGAAGTCAGCGGTGAGGAACCGCAACATGCACGCAACTGTCAGCGGACATGCACAACTCGGCACAAGACTGGTGAATGCAGGCGTGCAGAGCAGAGAGAAAAGGGTCAACAATAAGCCTCAGTTTAGCTGGAAATGTACAGTGTAAGTTACAGTGACTAATGAATAGAGACTACAGCTCTGTAGCTTCTCAAGATTAAAGCGGAGCTACTGTGTTTAACCCCCCCCTCCCCACAGTCGACCATAGGCAATCCTTGATAATTCTGATTGGACTATGTAAATCCTTAGCTGGGGAAAGCCCTTAAATATAGAGATAATTAATATAATATCCATAATTTCTTTATACACATCTCTTGACTGACTTACTGGATGCTGACAACAGGGTGGACCATAATGCCAAGCATTCTTTAGTTCCCGCTTCTCTATAATACTATTCCATTGATAAATGATTGTAAACTGAATATCTTTGGGGTTGGACTGTTACTCAAATACATTACATTTAGCTGACGCTTTTATCCAAAGCGACTTACAATTGCTATACATGTCAGAGGTTGCACGCCTCTGGAGCAACTAGGGGTTAAGTGTCTTGCTCAGGGACACAATGGTGGATGTCTCACAGTGGGAATTGAACCCAGGTCTCCTACACCAAAGGCAAGCATCTTATCTATGCACCATCACCACCCACCTAAAACAAGACATTGTAAGATGTCACCTCACGCTCTGAGTACAAGTAACAATTTTTTGAATGATTTTTTGAGAGTATCTGCTATTCACTGCAAAAATAATTGCCAACCTGATGAAGCCTGACGCCCCCAGTTCTGGGGGGAACGAGCGATGAAGTCCAAATTTAGAATGATTTCAACCTATTCATGTGACACACCTAGCTAACCTAAAGCTAGGACCAATTTTATCTAAACCAAACACACATCAAACACCAAGCAACTTACTGAGCTTCAAGCCAAACACATTATCTGTCTTAACACGAAGCATTCCTGTACTCACAGCCCTTGAAATTGGAATATTAAGGGATCCAAGCATTATTCTTTCTTTCTGACTGTCACTCAGGAGGTAGAGCGGGTTGCCCGTTAATAGGAAGGTCGGTGGTTCAATCACCGGCAAGTGTCCTTGGGCAAGATACTGAACCCCGAATTGCTGGTGGCTGTTCCACCAGTGTATGAATGTGTGTGAATGGTGAATGCAGATGTAGTGTAAAAGCGCTTTGAGTGGTCAAAAAGACTAGAAAGGCGCTATACAAATACGGAGCATTTACTATTTGTCACAGCTAAAACTGTTCGTGCAGCAAAACTGCTGGACAAAAACTCACTACAATAGGCCTGTGGGTTGGATTCCACCCACTACTCAAAATGACAGACTGACCTCATGGTGGTGCAATCATCTTTATGTTTTTGCAATTATCTTGAAAATGGCTTGGCTTAAAGTCAATATTCATATATTCATCGTTTCTGCTCTGAAAATATCAAATTATGCGACTTTTTCTCACTTTTCTCTAAAACCTATTTTTGTAAACTTATCACAGTTAACTCAACTGGTCCGAAACTTTGGCAGGATCATCTATGGACTTTGCTTATCTTAAGAAAAATTGTATATATCTTAATTGGCTGCAGGGATTCATATGAAATTTGGTTTGTATAATCTGCAGTGACTATTGAGTTGATGCATAAAATTTGGTAATGAAAATTTAAAGTGGACATAGCTTATTACAACAAATGTAAATTTCTACACATTTCTCAATCTAGACTTTAAAAATTCAAAGAAAATCACCTGTAATTCCTAGAGTGCTGAAATGTTTTCTGCACATCCACTGACATGTGACAAACGTTTGCCTCACTACAACCTACGGTCAGTTCAGAAGTCCATCACTCATTTTTCAGAATCAGAATATGCTAAATTAATTAACATCGACATCTCCACAAGTCCTCATTCAAATGCGACCAAAATTGACAGAAATATTCTCCAGATGACAGATGATGACAGAGACACCATTCACACTATTACAAGTCAGTGTACCATCAAAATGATTTTTCATCATAGTTCTATAAAATTTCAGATAAGAATATAACATGGTATGTAAGTATAATATGTGAAGGTTTATAACATGTGATAAACATTATAATATGAGGAATTCATAACTTTTGGAATAACATTACAATGTATTTCAACGTTTAGTTCATCTTACAAAATTCCAAAATATAGCAGAGATGTAATTGGTTAAAGTAATTAAAAATCACTCTCTGTGTCTTATACACCATCCATCCACCCTGACCCCCACAGTAACAATGGACGCTTGATCAACACCCTTGGCAACGCTTTTTAAAACCCTGCGTAGGCTTTAGTGTTGTTTTCGCATGTGTAGGGCTCTGTCAAGAATAAATATGCAAAGTCAGATTTCTGCTCTGTCAACTCTGTCTCATGGAAATTTTATTTAAATACAGCAAATGGGTAACACTGAATAGGTTTCGAATGAAATATAATGCTGATCTTGCTATACAATGTCGACTTGTAGTGACTACAACATTATTTCCTTATTCTATCCACTGTCCTATCAAATAAAAAGCAAAAATGCCCCAAAAATACCTTTCAAAAAAAAAAGTTGCCGGTAGCCTTTGAGCAGCAGTCTACAGCTAACATTAACTTGTAAAGATGAAAAGCAGCAAAACATCCTTTCATTCATCATTCACTCTCCTGACACTTGTGTGCAGGGGCGTAAGTCATCAGGCGCAGTCTCGGTGGGCCCCCTTCCTCTCTTGGTCCCTGTCTCTCATGCATCTTTAGAAAAATACTGAGATATAGTTGAGCCAACAACTCTACACATTAAACTGTGGTGGTGATTAGAGTAGTAACTAATGAACCGTTCTTACCACATTTAAACAAGTAATAACAAGGGGACATAAGGGCTCAGATCGGGGGCGTGATGATTCCACTGGGTTGCGAAGCGTGATGATACATGAGAACAACATGAGAAGATTCTAATACTTTTTGAAGAAATATGAAATGCTGAAATATTTTGCTGAAAATTGGAGCATTAAACACTTAATTTCCTGCATTCTGGAGACATTTTCTGCTCCAATTTACAGTGTAAAATGTCTTCATTTATATAAAGGGAAACAAAAGGTTCAGGTGACAGGTGACAATTTATAAAACTATAAGAATATAATGCAGTAATCAGCAGCTTGTTTTTTTTAGCTTAACTTACTTTTGTTGGACTATATAAATTGCATTGCATGTTTCCATATTGTGCAAATAAAGCTTTCTCAAAGCATTTTCATTTGTTTGTGCTATTTTTCAGAACATTTTTAACAAGAGGGTATACAACTTTCAGTCTCTCAGCCAATTAATTCAGCCAATTGTACCTTAGATATGCAACTTCTTGCTTAGAAATAAAACATTGCAAACAAAAACAAACTTCTCAGACCCTGGCTAGTCAGTCCCTCTTCCCCCCCGACTTCGAAACCTTTGTCTGTGTAAAATGAAACATTACCAAGCCAGCCTGCTAAATTTAAAGTGCAGACACTGCATCCTTTCCTGTCTTGAATGCTGCTTCATCTGCTCGGCACAAGTAAGTAAATTAAATAATTTAAAACACAAACTGCATGCGTTCATTTGCCTGTATTGATTAATGCAGAGCTATTTACAACCCACGACATCCATGTTATCACCAAATACTACTTAGCTAGATGATTTAGCTGCCTTCCGCGTCAGATTCTCAGCATGATGAATAGTTGAATAATGTAAACTTGTTACCATAGGAACAGCGGTTACATAACCTTATAAACGAGCCATAACTTAACCGTATGTGTAAACACATGCCCACGTGATAGGTGCGCTTCGGACTTAAACCAATAAAAATACACCTCTTGGTTTAACATAGAAATAGTCTGCAGTGACTTAATGCTGTATTTAATTTAGCTCGGAAGTTGGAGCTGGAAATGACGCCACACCCAAGTTGACGGCTTGGCTATAAAGAGTATATTACTAGAGCTCTCACTACTGTTGACGCTCAGAGCAGCCATCTTAGATTTTGAGGTTGGGGTAAGCTCTCCTGAAATCTGACTTCAGTTCCAGTTGAAATTTCTGATTGGAAACTGGGAAATTCCAAATTCCCATGCCAAATGGAATGCAGCATTTGACACAACATGGTTATTAACTTATTGACGAAACCACGATCTTACCATAACCTCAACCAAACTTGTTGTCTAAACCAAACCACAAACACAAAACCCATTCTCTGGTGTCACCCCTTCCACCTGCAACGCTGGTGCAATAGATAAATGTACAGTAGCAGTTAATTTACTCAAAAACAGGTTGCTTCTGAACATTCTCTCTCTGCACAGTGAAATAATGAAGTGAGATTTACATCTGTCAACATGATATCAAAAGACCTTTGTATTAAACTTATTTAAATAATCCTTTATGCCACTGAGCTGCCAAGATGCCAAATGCCTGCTTGTTGGCCAAAAAGATTTGATAGCTGAATAATTTATATCAAAGCAGTACATTAACACAGTGTCGAAGCCTCAGCCTGTGTTAAATGTTCATCTCCACAGAGGACACAGTTTGTGCTGCTCCTGTTTTTTGCCTTTTCTTCACTTCAGCAGCAGTTTTCTCATCTTTATGATGCAGCAAGAGGAAGAATGTGAAAAAGGGCAAAGCACCTTAAGGGACACTTTGATGTCTTTCCCCTGGGCTGTCAAAGAGCCACAACAGAATTTAAGCCTCCCTTTGAATAAACCATGAGTCCAATACAAATCCCAATCATTAAAGGTCAGACGAGTTTACAGTAGAGACAAAACAGCCAAGAAAAAAAGGATCCACCATCTGCCTCCAAACCTGATCACTGGATTATTTTTAAACTCTCTCTATGGGCCATTCATGGTCATTCAACAGAAAACTACTGTATACAAAATACCTTTGTCATGTATCCTAGTTTTTGGCAACCAACATCAGTGCACTGGGGAAAGGTGATTTTTTTTTTCTCTCCACTGGAAGATTCACTTTTTCTTGTCTCCCGAATGAACAAAATAGAGCACTTATTCAGTGTCTGTAGCAAGGAGCATCTGGATCAAGCAGTTGTCTTCTGTAGATGAACTAAAACAGACATGAAAGAAAAAAGAAAAGCAACCCCCTTCTGTGCCTTTTAATAGGATTTCTTTGATTTTGGCTTCTCCTGCTGGATTGGCTGACCACTTAATGTGTGCAGCACAAGAGAGGACACAGAAGCACTGAAAAGACACCAGCAGGCCTGGGCAACATGCTTCTGACACTTTAAGTACAGTGGTGAAAGGCTCAAGAGTTTGTGTGTGTGTGTGTGTGTGTGTGTGTGTGTGTGTGTGTGTGTGTGTGTGTGTGTGTGTGTGTGTGTGTGTGTGTGTGTGTGTGGTTTTGTGGTTTTGTGCTACAGAAGATGTGGACTGGTGAACAATGTCTAGATCTTCTTCGATTGTGCAGATAAAAGCAAGTTTTCCTAAACCCAACCAAGTAGTTTTGGTGCCTAAAGCTAACCAAATTCCAACGTTTCACGTTTCACAATGTTAACAAAGTGTCATTTCACAACGTTAACCACTAGTTTTATTTTGAAAGTCCAACCGGACGTTGCATATTTTTTGTTGCTAACCTGACCGCACATGTCAAAAAATGGCACTAAAGGGGTAACCAGGGCATTAAAAGGTGACACCAAGGGATCTTAACCAAGCTTCCGTAAGTGATGAGTTGGGAGTGACAATGTGTTGGTTTCTGGCTCCAGACCTGTGGTCATATCATTATTAGTCCTATTATTATGATCATTAACATTTTCATCATTAATAGTACTATGTATTCTATTAGTACTATTATAGTACTAATTTTTAATGATGTCTCTTCCACTACCACCTTTACGGTTGTATTGCTTGTCTGTGCTGATATTGCGTTGGGCTGCTTCTCTCTCTCTCTCTCTCTCCCTCTACCCCCAAACCGGTCGAGGCAGATGGTCACCCACCCTGAGTCACGGTTCTGTTCAAGATTTCAACATCCTAAAAAGGATTTTTCCAAGCCTGTCACCAAGTGCTTGCTCACGGTAGGAATTGTTGGGTATCTGAAAATAATATTTCAAAGAGTAGACCTGCTCTATATCAAAAGTGCAATGAGATAACTTTTGTTATGAATTGGCGCTAAGTATATAAAATGGAATTGAATTGAATTGAACTAGAAACTAGCCTAGAATATAATAGAATAGAACAGAACAGAATAGAATAGCCTTTGTACAAATATACACCATGTGTGAGTTTCTAATTCCCTGAAAAAAATACCAAGGAAATGACTTCTTTGTCCTCAATGCTACAGCCCTTATTGTCAAGGTGTAGGTTTGCCAGGTCAAGCCATGGGGGGGTGGGGTTGGGAGGGGGGCAATAAGTTCTTAAAACCAGTATAGAAAAAACAAATAAAAAAATGTGAATGCTATTTATATATATATAATCTTTTTTCAATCAATCATTTGAAATCAGGCTTTTCAAATGAATTAATATGTGGAAAACTGTAAATGATATGTTCATTAATATTAATACACTCATGCTAATTAAAATGACATTTGTTTTTCATTTGAGACCTCATACTTTATTTTATTATACTTTATTTGATAAATATTGTGTATAAATCTTTACTACATAGAGCACTATTTTTGAATGATGTTCAGTTCTTGCATCATTTAAGAAAATGTTGACTATGATCAACATCATTACTTTCCCGAAAGTCTGGAAATCACTCAGTTCTGCTTGTAAATCTTAACTGGTGTGAGCAAATGAGTAACTGTGGCAACCTGGAAATGCTTATCATCTCCTTTCTTCTCTTTGAAATATAGCAGCAGTAACAAAACGCTGTTTAGTGAGTAAGTCAAAACTGTCAGCACAACCCCAATAGAAATTACGCCCTTGCTGGTTGTTGTGCTGATGGAAATAGTGCTAAGGAAATGTACATTTTCTCAAACTTTCAACACAACAGGTAAAATGCTGAGTTTGCATCAACAGCAAATTATTGTTTTCACAAATAGACGCCTCCCTAAAATATAAGCCTGTTTCAAATAAATACCTGGTTCTCTCTGCAGTTGAGGCAAATAAGGTAGAGGTGAAACGAAAAAGAATATAAGCATAATTTTCATTCATAAACACAGCGTATTTGCAGCATGTTTTGGAGTTTCATATTAGGCAGAATTGATTGCAAGGCCGCTCTGTCACTCTGAATACAAACCAGACTGTTAATCCAGTGTTGCCTGTAGCAAAATGTTACCCACTTTAAAATTTCCCTTGTCGTATTGATCCTGCTCCATCACCCACAGCGAAGAATACTCATTCATGCAATCTTAATAATAGCAGGTATAGGCCCCCATCATTTAGTCCAAACACAAGCTTCTCAGCCTCTCTGTGGCCCATGAAAAATTTAACACCAGGAATATTACAGTAGTCATTATATATTTTATATTTTGTCTACATATTTATTTTAGTCAACTTTGTCACAACTGTTCTGTTTGGGATGAATAAATAAATCTTAACTTGTCTCACGTTGTAGTATTGCTACTTGTATTTAAATATGAATACTCCTCCTGCTATAAGTATTACTACTAGAACCACTATTACTCTGCTATCATCACAACTACTACTGTATGTAGGTCCATTGCAACAATTATTACAACTGCTAACATTAGCACCTCTACATACCATTAAAACTACAATATTTACTACTGCTACTCCTGCTATCACTACTACTTACCGCTACTAGAACTTTTCAACCAACTGCTTTTCCTGTAGTCTCTCATTACCACCACAAACTAAAGTTCATCAATTACTACCATTACTACAGTACATGACTACAGCTATTATTACTACTCCTACTAGGACATCCTTGTAAAAGAGATAAAAAATCTCAATGGATTTCTTTCCTGGTAAAATAAAGGTAAAATAAATACTTCACATACTACTACCGTACTTTCATTATACCCATTATTGCTAATGTCACTAATACAAATACTCCAGTTAATACTGACACTAGCACTGCAACTATTGCTATTGCTGTACTGCCATTTCCACTAGTGCTAATACTGCTACGAATGCGGCTGCTGCTACTAGTACTGTCACTACAATAAAATCACTCTTCTTTAAGCCTTACAGATAAAAAGAAAACAAAAACACTTGATTGATGGTACAGTAGTGGGAGTTGTAGTAGTTGTTGTGAACAAACAGTGTGGATTTGTGCATTTTATATTAAATAATTTGGAGACTCAAAATTCCTCCTCTCTCTCTCTCTGAGAGGAGACATCAACTCTCAACAGACAGCTGAAGAGACCCAAAGGAAGAGGTGAAGGGTTGCTTTCCCTAAGTGCTGTTTCTGGGCAGTTCGATCATAAAACTTGCCACCTCTGATGCCGCAGCCAGATAACGCTCGGTGGCTGACTGTTAAAATGACAAAGAAACACTCACCAGAGACTAGCTTTCTCCGGAACTCTTCGTAAGAGAGGGCAGGAAACCACGGCAACTGACCTTGCTCGTTGTTTAATTACCTCACATCGAAGGATATTTTCCTCTTCACGCCCAGGTGTGAGGAACTCCAGGACACCAGAGGACAGCCCTGAACTCTTTTTGTCTAAATAAAGAGTACTGTCTCCTCAAACCTGAAAGCATTACCTTGTTTAATTAAATAATCTTTTAGTTACTTGATTACGTTTGCCTCCATTTGAGTAGTTATGTTACCATGTTGGTGTTATTTAGATTCTTTTCAACAACAAATAAGATAATTTTGCAGTGTTTGACGAGAAACGAGAGATTTATGGATTCATATTTTCTGAATATTAAAATTCATAATTTGGTATTAATTCTCATAAATTTATTAAAACATAGTAGACATGCAACATAGTGATACACAGTAAATTAACCTCAGTGTTTGTGGTCAGTCTTGGCTCATAGAAATCATTCTAACCAGTACTGTAAAGAGTGTCAGTGCCTTATTGTCCTGAAAGCTGTTAAACAGTCTCCTTTCCACTCTGACACCCAGGGAAAAGGTCACTCTCTCATCTCCATAATTACAGAGGACAAAGGCAGAGGCAGAGTGGATCAATAGGCAGCTCCAGCCTATATCAGTGCAGATGCATTGATCTGCTGCTCAGAGAGAAGACGAGCAATGCTCTGAGAGATAGTGGCCTGCCTGTTTTTCTAGCTGCAGATAAGAGGAGCAGTGGCACATGTGAATATCCATTCCCCTATCAGTGGTTCCCAAACTTTTTCAGCTCAAGACCTGAAAGAGAAATCTGGTGTCTCCCTGGGACCCAGATTTACAAAAATACATCTACATTTACAAACTACAGATAAAAGGCAAAACATACATGTGTATAAAATTTATCAATTTTCTTATACGGTCTATTTTCCTTTCTGTGTCTCACCCCTTTCTCTACATCACCAATCTCACCACTGATCTTTACTCTGAGCTCAGTTTTTGAAAGTGCCATTCTGAGTTCATGCTGAGCATTTAGTCTGTTTATGAATTGTTTTTTCAGGTATGCTAGAGTCAGAAAGCCAGATTCACACAAGTATGTTGTGCTGATCTCAACAGACAAGCGTCACAAAAATGAACGCTCATTCACATATTTACGTGTTGTCACATTGTAATGAATTTTACAATATTTTCTGAAATGGCGACCCATTTTGGGTCCTGACCCTAAACTTGGGATACATGGCCCTACATTAAACTTCAATACAGACTACAGACTAGCTAGAGAGAGTGGATTAAGTGTACTTCTCTGTTTATTCTCTTTTCAAAATAATTGTAACTCAATTATTTGCTCAACCCCTTAGCCTGTTTTTATTTTCCATTTAACTCTTTTAACCTTGATTGTACACTGCACTGTAACTTTTACTATATTTTAATGTGTATATTTTCAATTTCCCTATGTTGCTTTTAAACTTTTTTATATTTTCCTGTTGCTTTTATGTTTTATGTAAAGCACTTTGGATGACCTTGTTGTTGAAATGTGCTATACAAATAAACTTGCCTTGCCTTGCCTTCAATACAGTAAAGCCTATATTGAGACTGTACATCCATCCATACAACCGTGCTTGGAAAAATAGTGGGAGTTATAGTATCTTAAAATGACTCTCACATATACATATTAACTGATATGCCTGAGCTGCAGGAGTCATCAGTTCCTGTGTTGTAGCAGTCTGCTGCTGTGGATCTGCCTTTGTTGCAGGTCTCTATTTGCAGAATAAGCAATAATATTCATATGTACTATATGTTTTCATTAGTGTATAATCACCTGAAAAGAAGAATGTTTGTGTTTTCATGTCATTACCTTAGAAAAATGCCTTTATATCAACACAGGGAGAGGGTCTCCTTACACGGAGATGCCACTTAATCCACACTGCTCCTTTACATCTCATCTGGATTTTACACAGATAAAAGACAATTGAAATTGAAAGTGTAAATGGGGCTAAACCAAGTCTACAGTAGGGGAGAAAATCAGTGGCCCTCTCACAAAGGTATCCTGTCCTACTTTGGCAAAGTTCAGCAGTATTCCACAAATCTTATAAAAGGTGAGGAAAATGCAAATAATAAAAAAAAGAGATTATTAAAGGGGAAAACATCTTACCTGGCTGCAAGTGCTCTACAATAACACAACTATGCTGAACATACTATTGCTCCATATGATTACAAACTATGCTGTAAGTACTATTCAGTGTCAAGCATTGTTGCAAAAATACTGACAATATCATTTTTTTTCGAATACAGTTTTTTCCAGATAGTTTTGTTAACTAGAATGTGTTGAAACGTTTCAACAAACCTTTTAACACATGGGGTCGTTTAACTCCAGGTCTCAAAGGGAAAGGCCCTTCTACATCTACATTTATGTCTGACTTCTGGGAACATGGCGACATTAATACGAAGTCCAACGGGGCGCGGAACATGAGCAGCCAGTTGATCACACAGTTTATCCGGATTGTCTAAACCGCTTTATTATATTACAAAAACACTTCAATCACAATAACATTTCATTTATAGAACTTTGATAATGCACCAAGTAAATCAGAGGACAGATTTTTACCTCCTTGCTGCCACTGGCTGATAAATGTTATCAGTATTACGTGCTTGTCCTTCACCATCCATCGCACCAATCCCTCTTTTTTCACTTAGTTTAACAACCATAATCCCATTATTGAACTTTTTAAAGAAACTGCCAGGACATATTGCGATAGCTAGGATATGTAGCAATATACAGTAGTCTACCAATGCCATGGCTAAAGCTTGCTAGACAACAAGGTCATGCATGAAATCAAAAACAAGACTACTAGACAACAGCTAATTAATATGCACACTGCCACCAACTGGACAGGGGGTCTACTGCAGGTGGTCTACACTGGTTATTGACAGTGTGAATTACTGTCAAAAGAAAGAGCCTTTAGTCATTCCGTCATTCTGACAAAAACATTCAGACAATGTTGGGGAAACTTCAGTTAACAAGCCCTGATCCCTCCATTTGCACTGACTTTGATGTCACTGTGTTACCAGATTTCAGCCATTACTTTAGTGAGTGCAATGTTACACATTATGATGACAGCAAAGGTCGGAAGTTTCCCTTGATAGAACAGTCCTAACTGATGTGTTATCTATGGATTCTGACTCGAACTTGCAGACTCATGTCAAGATAAAACATTTAGCCAGCAGCTAAATGAAACTGTGTTTCTTTGTCATCAACTTTGTTCAAATCCTCCTTCCCGAAAGGCCTTTCTTTCCCCTCTACCTCTCTTTACATCTTTGCTTGTTTCGGCACAAACATTCACCCTTGAGCTACAGATTAGCAATGCCAGCTCTTTGTGAAGCTGTACAAAGCCTGAGCAATTAAAGGCTCTTCTCTCGCTTAACAAGCTCTAATCCAGACATGCTTTTATTGCATTTGATTTTGTTCGCTGCTTGTGCCAAAAACGCTGAGAGACAGGGACCCTGCTCTTGCTCTAAGTGTAGCAATAATCAGTGAGGATTCAGACTCTGCTCAGGTTCTGGCTGCTGTCACTTTTCCAGCCATGGATGGCAAACAAATTAATGTAAAAAAACAAAACAGCCCTAGAGAAAAGCCTTTATCCACCTATCACACGGCAAATGGAAATTGTTTGGCAGCCTTATGCCTCAGTAATGCCAGGAATTGTGATTTAGAGGGAGAGTAGTTGCTGAGACAACACAAAACAATGCTCTCTTTGCTGAATATTTCTGACCTAGCATAAATTCATTCAGACCTGTGGAAATGATTGAATGCTACCAGATTGATAACTAGATGTTGTGGGGTGCACATAGATATATGATGTTAACGGGGAAGTAAAATGGAAGTGGCCATTGCCAATGTTTGTGTGCAGAAATAACAAGCGGGGGGGGGGGGTTATTCTTTCTGTCTTCAGCAAACCTGTAGAAGCACTATTCACCTGTTTAAACACAAGCTGCAGATTTGTTTCAAACCTCTGCAAAAACATACATTTGAGTCTCTATGAAACACAAGTAACCACATGTTTAGAATAAGCCCTGGCATTCACTATGCAAAACTCCATTCAGAAAATTACATGTTTTCTCTGTTTTCTTACATAAGTATGTTGATTCCAAAATGTTAACTATTGTCGAAACACGTGCAAGAAGTATATAGAAGTATATAGAAGTATAAGAACATTAAAAATCTGACCACATATTTGAAAATCATATTATGATGATATTATTTTTCTACAAATTTCTTAGTCAGAAACCTCCAGGCTCAGCTACCGATTATAAGGTCAGCTTTCTATGGATGTGCTCATTTGCTCAATTTATCATTTATGTTTGGTGACCATTCCCAACCAGATTTAAATTTCATCAAATGGGATGCATGACAAGCTCCATCTCCTCATAATTATAGTCCTGTAGTTATCAGGTTTTAGGGGAAAGCCTACCTGTTTTTCTTAACTTCATTAAATCTTCATACAGAATATATCTGCCAAACATTCACTGCTAATTATGCATCCATGGTCATTCTTTACTTTTTTTGACAAAACAATCCCACTTAAATGTACACTGACTAGCTTTCACAGAGATCACAGAGTCCTCATCAGCAGACAGATTTTGACAAAAATATGATAAAAATAACAAAGATGAATTCAGATAATGAATGATGACATACAGTAAAACTTAAAGGTTCAGCATGTAATATTTAGGAGGATCTTCTGACAGAAATGCAATATAATATCCAAAACTATGTATAAAGACCTTATATAATGAACCGTTATGTTTTATTACCTCAGAATGAGCCATTTCTATCTACATACACATCTCCAAGTTGCGCCGCCATGTTTCTACAGTAGCCCAAACGGCTCTACAGAGTGTTCGTCACTACATTGAATACGTACGAAAAACAAGCAGAAGTAGTAGCAGTAATAGTAGTTGTAGTAGTAGTAGTCTGCTTTATTAGAAGTAAGAAGAAAATTGAAATTTGGACAAATGGAGGACCACACATATTTTTTAGCACAAGAGCCGGCAGAATGTGTCGGCCACTGTAGCTTCTTGTACGCGCTTATGAAGGGAGGGGTAAGCAGTTGGTTGCAATCATGTTGCAATTCGCAACCCTCAACACAAGATGCCACAAAAACCTATACACTAAACCTTTAGTTAGTGGCAATGTGCTTTGATTATTAAAAGAAATCCTTCCTCCTCCTGCTGCTAACAATAAACATAAATATGTGTCTTAATAAGCAGCTTGCACAGACAACCTATATGGCTGTATTTTTGTAGAGGACAGTCGGGATTTAGTTTGTTCACTAGGTTACTGTGCATGTAAACATCACCATTGACAGAGAACTTTATTTTGGTTTGATGGCACTCAGTCAAACCTCTGATCTGGAGTTTTGATGTAAACCCACCCTCCCTCTGTCAGTCTGTCTGGTGGGCTACACTGTATCAGTCTGTCAGCTCCACTGTACTGTACTGCCAGTGTCCAGCAGCTATAGTCCATCTGTCACCTTCGATCTGTAGCACCTACTGTCTGCATCAATCGTGAGATCCAGCAGCATAACTGAACAAGATGTTCCCTGCTGACAGACTGCTACAAAAACAGTGTGCAGTCTCACTGGAGGTTGGACAGAGACTATTTGACTTCATCAGGGGCTGAAGGGGATGGAAAGACAAAAAGAATGAGAGAAGAGCTGCAAAAGAAAACAACCACTAATAAGAGAAAAGATAGATAGATACAGACAGAGTGAGATGGAGGTCAAGAAAAGAAAGAGACAAATATGAATGGATAGGAAAAATTAGGAAGCAAAGTCAATACTGAGGCTGTGTCAGGGAGCCCGGGGCGAGTAATCAGCGGCAGAATGCCGTAAATGAGGGGGAGGAGGTGGTCTTATACAAATGAGACGCTGACAAGCTGCAGTTCAATTAGATGAAGAAATATGATGAGTGCTGTGCTGAGATGTGGGACCTATCAGCGGCTTGCAGCTTTGGGGAAGATCAAGCACTTCACCACCTTGGCTGCTTACTGCTGGTAAACTTGATGGATCACCTGACAAACACACACTCTAGACACACACATACACACTGTAAACTCATTACAGCCTGTACAAGACTTTTAAAATTGTTGTAATCATGAACGTTGGGGATACCATTACTGTGGGATGCATAATCTTCAGGAAACACTGGATGGAGATTGATTCCAAACAGTACAAAACGAAGATACAGTGATTATACACTGGTGATCAGCTCTGACGTCACCAGAATCCACATATGTATAAATCATCCACCCACCCGCATGGACATTTCTCTCCACCTCTACCGGTCCCTGTAACTTTCCAGGGGATTTCTTTACTGTGTGCAGTACTGATGTACGGGTGTTTCCTTTAAAGACTTACTTTGATGATTAGAGAGGCTGCTGTCAGTCATTTAAAACATTTCCATGCGCACAGCAATGTCACAGCAAATATCAAGTAACATTAAGAAAACTATAGTTACAAACATGACAGGTCAGAAATAAAATGTTTAGATATTAATTCATGTTTAGATGCTCTGAAGGAGCTCAGGACTGATCAGGAGGACGGCTGCTTTACTCCAAACAGTTTCACTGTATGAACCTGGACTGTGTGTGAGACCTTCTGGATGTGCAGAAGAACACAGAACATTAATCGACATTAGATCCCGACTGATCCTTTCAGAATCTTAGGACAACATCGGTGAGACTTGTGTGTGCTATGTGACTGTTTATTGTGAATTATTGTTTTGACGGTGGAAAAGAGAGGAGCAGTAGTAGCAAAACACCTGAAATGCTCCACTCGACCATTGAGAAATTTACTGCAAGGCAAGCCCCACCCCCCAAATACCTTCAAAAAGTACTACCTCCCGAGCAGGGACTTTTTGGGGGGTGAAATAAAGTCTGTAGAACTTAATTTAGACCCTGTTTCCTGCGGTGGAAACACCGTGATTCATCCAAAGGTTCCTAGTTCCAGGGTATAGTTCCTGCGGTGGAAAAGCAAATTTAAGGTGTGCTTTAGGGACAAGGCAAGTCAGTAAATATAGATTTAAATAAGTTTTATATCGTCGTCAGGTTTTGAAGTTTAAGAGTCTACAGCCACACTAGTGGCTCTGTAACACTGTACTTGGGTTAAATGCTAATGTTTACTATGATCTTCATCTTAGTTTAGCATGTTAGCAAATTATTGCATGACTTTGTGTTGAAAAGTGGTGGGGACGTAA
Source organism: Micropterus salmoides (assembly GCF_014851395.1). Classification (NCBI taxonomy): domain Eukaryota; kingdom Metazoa; phylum Chordata; class Actinopteri; order Centrarchiformes; family Centrarchidae; genus Micropterus; species Micropterus salmoides. The sequence goes on along the minus strand of NW_024042261.1, from coordinate 5,126,137 downwards.
GGACTCAGATTAGGGCATGATGATCTACTTGGATCACAAGACTTGATGATGGTCAAAAACAAGATGAGAAGATTTTAACAGTATTTAATAATATGAGCATTAAACACTTCTTTCCTGCATTCTGGAGACATTTTCTGCACCATTTTATGGTAGAAATGTCTTTATTTATATAAAGAGAAACAAACAATTCAGTGTGACAAAGTATAAAACATTACAGAATATAATGCAGTAATCAGCTGCTTGTTTTTTAGCTTAAATTATTTTTTTGTACAATGCACATTTGTTTCTTCAATATTTAAATTGCGTGTTTTCTTATTGTGCAAATAAACCTTTCTCAAAGCATTTTCATATTTTAGTTAACATTTCTTGGTGCTAGCTATTTTTCAGAACATTTTTAACAAATGCTTTCAAAAAGTGATGGGGACAATATCAGCCATTACAAAATGTGGTGGGGACATGTCTCCAGCATCCCCAGTGTAACTAACACCTATCAGTATTACAGTAAACCACACTAACTGTTAGACCTACCACCAGTAACCACGGGTGTCACCAAATTAACAGAATTGAAATCTTAAGGATTACAACGTCAATTTAAGACAATAATTACAAGAAGTGTGGGTGTTGTGTAAAACACAAACACATAAAATGAGAAAATATTATAATAAAATATACTTTAAAAATATTCAATAGCCACACTTGCAGCTCTGTGAAGCTGTTAAAGCATGCAAACATCATCTTGAGTGGGCATGAATATCTGTACCAAATTTCATGGCCATTCATCCAATAGCTGTTGACATACTTCAATCTGGTGAAGCGACCGACTAATGCTGGCAGCCCCCCAGCCACACTGCGAGAGTGGTTTTCTTACACTTAAAATTCATACAATACAAAAGACCCAGTGCTTGAGTGAGTGTTTCAGTTCAACTACTACAACTACTAGAGTTGTGTTGATACTAAGTACTGTCTATACCAAGAGCAAACAAATAAATACAAATACAAAATGTAGACCTGGAAACCAAAGTTGTAATAGACAAGCTACATAACATATCAGATCTGTGTTTTTTTGAGTTGTCAATTGTTGCTCAGGTGACTAAGGCCACATTCAGACTGCAGGTCAAAGCGACCCTAATCCGAAATTTCTTTGCTCATATGTGACTCAGATCTGATCTTTTTACAACAGTGTGAACAGGCCAAGTCACATTGAACACACTTTTCCTGTTTGGATTTGGGCCAGATTGGATCTTTTTAAACGCGACCTCAGTCTGGAAACTTGGATCGAAATTGACACAAATTTGACATCACTCTTGAGCAGCTGTTGTCACAGTCCTGCTGTAGACGGAGCTGCGGTGAATGAAAAGCTCCACAAAAGCCATAATTAAACATGTGGCAGTCTTCCTCCTCTACCTCGCTATGATTTGCTCACAAAATCGCGAGCTGTCTTCTGAGTTACGTGCAGTTAAGTTTGGCAATATTGTTCTTCAACATTCATGCCAAAAAAGCAAAATTGAATCGAATTGAGTGAGTTGTGGGGCAGATGTGTTGTCTAGCACAGGAAACCGTAATGAAAAGGGCAGGAAGTTCTGAACACTTGTCATAAATGTGGCCTGTGAGAGGACAATAAATAACAGTGTCCCATGTCTCCCATGAAAATCGGGAGGGTTAGCAAATATGAGCTAACCGGAGCTAACCACTGTGGCTCCTTGTTTACTTCTGTACCACAGCGTGCTGCTGCGTGTGATGTTATTCTTCTGCGCATGCGGGTCACTTTCAGGCTGTGGACAGTACACACTGGAGTCTGATGTGGGCCACATTTAAGAAATAATGTGAACTGTCAAACTAAAAAATCAGATCTGGGGAAAAAATGGGAATTGAACATTAAGGCCTGCAGTCTGAATGTAGCCTGAAGTGGTGCAGTCGTGCTTTGTCCAGCAGAGACACTTAACCAAGATCAGGTTGTTCCTTTTCTCTGCAGATTTAGAAAACCACTTCATTCTAGAATCAGCAGGTGAAACAGCAACTTATACAAAGCGCTGCAGCCAGGCTTTTAACTGGTACTAAGAGAGACCGATCCTTGCTGCCCTTCACTGGTTACCTTTAAGTTTTAGAGTTCATCTGTGACCTACTGTGAGCTGGAGTGCTGCTTGAGATCCTCTGGCAGGGCCCTACTAATGGTTCCAAAATCTTTGAGCTGGCACTAAAGGAGGGCCCCTCAGGCAGACAAACTCAGTGTCCTCTTTTAAATCTTATTTTAAAACTCACTTTTATTGTATGGCTTTTATGACAATATAAATTATTTAATCTTGTTTTATGTTTTATGTTTTGTATAGTTTGATTGTTTTTATTGTAAAGCACTTTGTAACTTTGTTTGATGCTATATCAATAAAACTACAAATATTATTATAAAGACTATTTTATGTATGAGGACAAAAGACTGATAGCGATTTTGATGGACAGGTGAGCATAAATTAATTTTGAACACACAGATATTGGTCTCATAAAAAAGGAAAAGATAATTTAATCCTTTTTTTAAAAGAGTGGCTAGAGGGAAAGCTTAAAATAGCTTAAAATTGGACAGTTGGCCAAATGTGGAGTGGCAATGGATGGGTGCAGTGGATAAAACCCATGCCTTTGGTGTGGGAGACCTGGGTCTGATTCCCACTGTGACACATCCACCAGTGAGTCTTAGTTGTATCAGAGGCTTGCGACCTCTGACATATATAGCAATTTTACTTTCACTTTGGATAAAAGCGTCAGCTAAATGACTAAGTATTTATTATTATATATGATTTCACCCTCCAAAAAAACAAAATAAATTGAAATCAAACCCAATGACATCAACACAAATACCAGTACTGATTAATATCAATAAGTTTTAAACATAACAGCAAAAGCCAACACAAAACAGCAAAAACTGTCCAGGATGGCATAGAAACAATCCTTAAATATACACACTGAAAACAAACTACTTCAAGGACCATTTGAAAGTCAGTCAGAATCTGGACAGAGACTTGGTTGTATTTCATTGCCCCCTACTTTCTCCCATCTTTCCTGCCACTTCCCAGTGTCTACTGTAAAATAATTCAAAAACGCAAAAGCAAAAAACAATCTTCAGAACAAAAATAAAAGGATTTGGAGGGGCGAGAGATTGGAAACAGAAGAAAGAGAAGGACATGGCTGTGTGCAGAGAGAGAAACCCCACCAAGTTATTCCAACGAGAAAGAGAATAGAATTCCATTTGGGGATTCAACACTGTAATCCCCCTCACTTCATTCACAATCACCACTGTCTCTCCAGCCTGCGGTCCATAGCATGATAGAGCTGCTGTCATTAATTCTGTAGAATGGGGTGAAGATGAGAAAGGCAGCGAGTCACAGTCTTCACAGCCACATATATGGAGCCGGCCTCTTTTCATCTCTCCCAAAAACACAAAGATAGCATCTACTATGCCTGAAACCCATTTCTCTGTACCATTAGGAGCTGAAATAGGTCCTTCAGAGGACCTGTGTGCCTGGAATCAACCAAGCATATATGTTACTGAGTGATTCACCTCCATGAGTGGAAAACTGGATACAAAGATTAGGATCAAACTGGCTTTGATCCATTGAATGAGACTGGTATGTTGCATATCCAGTGACACAGACAATACAGGTTTTTATTTCCTTGCATTTTTGTAAGTCAAAGTGAAAACATTTGAACCCATTTTTCAGACAGCTTAATTAGCCATTCCTGTTCATCAGATTATCAGAGACAGAGCAAATGTTTTTTCTTCCTTAACTGGAAAACTGTGTATACTTGGTATAAAACACTTGATGGATGTCTCATGAGGTACAGACCAAACCAAAGCTTTAGTGAACCGTTGCACTGTTCAAAGATGCAGCGTAAGCTCCCTAAGTAGCCAAAAGTCAAACTGAAATTTAAATTCTACCCCCTTTTGTGTGAGGAAATAATGACAAATAATCTTTACTCATCTATACATTATAAGGTCAAAGATTAAGTTGGTAATGGGACCCATCCCCCAATAATAATTAGAATGTTTTTATTTTAATTTCAGGCAGGGTTATTCTCCACAAATGTTCAAAACTCAGCTATTAGTTACCAAAACACAATCCTTGACAGAAATTCACTAATTAAAGGTATTAGAATTTTGAAGTTGAAAAAACAGCTATATATTTGTTTAAAGCGCTAATTATTGTCTTTTTACTACTTTTTGACTTTTGGCTTTGTTTTTTTTAGGGGATTTTATGCTCCTACACATTAAAAAGATGTAGTGGTTGTTGCTACTGTGTGCCGAATTTACAGTACAGGTTCCTCACCTGAGAGGTAGTGATTATTCAGCAGATCAGCTCCCCTCCAAGCCACGAAATCTATAAGATGACTGCCAATAATGCTTAGTATTTATATATTTATATAAAAAAAAATTCAAACGTCCAGACGTCCATGAATACAATCTAAATTACTTCACTCCCTTCTTTTCCCATCCACCTGATTCTCTACCCTCCCTCTACGATCCTTCTCCACACAGACACACCGATCCAAATTATGCCAAGTAAAACAGACAAATAGGATAACAGAAAAAAGAACAAAAGGAGAAAAAGATCTTAAAAAGGGTTAATAATAGCAATATCATACTGATGGGGTAGCTTTAAGGAATGGTGAAATTATCAGAGTGCAAATCTTCCACAAATGAGATAAAAGGTTTCCACGTTAAAGTGAAATTTGCAGTTGAGTCACTGACTGTTTAATCTTTTCTAATTTTAGCATCTGCATAATTTCTTAAATCCACAGAGGGAGTGATGGAGGACAGCTGGCCTTTCTTTTAAAAATGAAATATTACTATTGGCTTCGTTAAGGAATATGTCCTCAGATGCCAGCCCAAATATTTTTGTAAAGGCTGTATGTTGTATGTGCCTGTCAGTGACCTCTGAAAGAGTATCCAGCATAGATTGCCAGTACTTGTTAAGCTGATGGCAGGTTCCCGTTCGCATCGGTCACAGGTCAGGTCCAGGTCAGACTTAAACTGTGGCAGTTTAGCTGTTCAGTAGAGCTGGTGAACTATTTAAAATTAAATGATAATATGTCTAATACAGATTAAGGAAGAGTGAATTTTATCCAACACTTTCAGCCATAAGGGATATGATATCTCAACTTCCATATCCTCCTATCCTATGCGTGGGCAGAGTGCACCCAGGTAGACGTGTCTGAATCAAATGATTGGCCGGGCTTATTACAGTTCAGCGACAGATCTTTCAAAGTGTGATTTATTGAGTCAGGATGTAAAGAGAATTTCAACAAATATAACACAAATGCATTTTGTGGATATGAGGTCAAATTCTGTTTGAAGTGAAAGGTGTTCACCTGTGCACCTGGAGATGATGATCTTAAAGTCTGTCACTAGGATTTTTTCTCCATCAGTTCCTTGAGGTTTTGTGTTTTTCTACATACACATTATCTGAGATTATTTGACCTCTCATGCTTTCATTGATTCCCACAGGGTGGAACAAGACTTTCTTGGTGTCTGATTAATGTCTAAAAGAAGATAAATTTGTATCTCCAAGAAGAATACCAACTGTTCATCCGAGAAAAGAAGGTGGTTAAGGCACCAGGGGAAGTATTCTGGTTGAGTGCAGAGAAATGTAAGTTTCAAGGTTAACAGTGCATGATCGGAAATGACAATTGCCTGGTAGTCGCAGTCCTTAACCAATGGAATCAGCTTGTTGCCTAGAAACACGTAGTCAGTGGGAGAAAAATACTTGTGGAAATCTGAGAAAAGAGAAAACTGTCTGTTCATTGGACTGTTCCTGAGACACTATATGTTTTAAGAAATGAATGAATTGCCAGAGCAAAGTATGCTGTACTGGTGGACCTATGGTCTAGTCTGGGAATAATAACAATATGAAGTAATGGGAGTTTAGGCAGGGTAGAAAAGAAAATATATATATTTTTCATCCCAGATTGGAGTGTACACCAGGATAACTGGTATATTATACAGTCTACCAGTAATGATAGGGTATGGCCCCATTGGGCCTGATTTGGAGTGGGATAGAGAACGGCACAATAAGAAATGCAGCCCTCCTTGCTTTAGATTGAAATTTTGAATTAAAAATCTGCGCTAACCAAACTCTCTGGAAAGTCACCCTGAAAGAAGTGGCAAAAGGCCAGGATGGGTTGGGGTTAGGTTTGTAGCCCGAGCCTTCTAAGGTTTCTGGATGTCCTTTAAAACAAGAGAAGAGGGTGAACCGGAGACCCTCGATCCCACAGAGCTGCTATCAAATGGCCTTGAATGCCGCACGGGCAACACTAGTGGTGTAGTCCGGAAAGACAGCAAAAGTCATCCCCCTTGCTTTGATTGGTCTCTGTTGTCTTGCACGGTGAAGGATATCATCATTCAGGAAGATCTGGAAGTTGAGTACGGCTAGATAAAGGCCAAGAATTACTACGGCAGACCCTTACGTGCTGCGATAAGTGTTTTGTCACATTTCTAGTTGCCGGTGTTTGTGGTTCTCTGCTAGAGTATTTTGCTGCTGTTAGATTCTTCATTACTCTAGTCTAATTATCCTCTGTACATTTAAATGTACAATGGCTCAGCTCAAGCACTCATAGCTTTCTCTTTCTTTTAGCAACTCTCGCTAAATCCCAGAGTTGCTTACACTCAATTCAGTTTTGCTAGCTACCACAATTTAGCTTAGCAGCCAGCAATGGCTTCTCCTCTCCCTCTAACACTTATGCTCTCTCTTGCTCTCGGTGCCAAATGGGGACATGTCCCCAGCAATTTTTGAAAGCAAGTTTTTGCTAAAAGTTTTTTGAAAATTAGCTTGCAACAAGAAATGTTAAATACCAAGCCACTGCTATTTATTTCTCTTAGCTCATTGAATTTAGACGAAGAGTGACGGGTGGTGTTCCCGTGGACGGGATATCATATTCGTATTGCATCCGTCTTTTTCGATGGGGGAAATGTTTGGGGGTTCCCCTTCTTCGGCCATCCTGCACACAGGTGACTGGCTACTCACACCAACCGGAGGAGGAGGGGTCGTGTACCTCTACGCTGCACACGCTGCACACAACCTGCGGATCTTTCCGTTTTTGACAAGACATTAAAAAAAATGCTCATACAGCAGCAACGGCAGAACGGAAATTTTTTGTAGTTTTGAAACCTTGACTTTTTCATCCCACGGGATACCTTGAAACCGGTAATCAGCCCATGCCTAATAAGAAGAAATACATAAACAAACAAAAAAATCGTAGAATTCTGTTTTTAAAATAACTAAATATTTTCCAAAATTAAATAATCAACAAAATAGAAATTTTTACAAACTGCTTTACAATAAACAGAACAATAAATAAGAAAAATACAAATTCTCATTAAAATAAGAAATTTAGAATGCCCTTACTAACAAGGACATTTTTGCAGGGTGAAAAATAATAGCTGGTACCGCCTGTCCAGGGTGCAGACCATTTTCTGTCCGTTTTTCACGTGGTCTCCTGTGTGCACCTCTATGCATGCTCTGTACTCTCCAGTGTATACTTCTTACACTCACGTGACCACACACGCCACTGCTTAAACAGAGACTGATTGGTCATATCTTTTGTGGGCATGGATAATAAGCAGACTGCAGTGCACACAAAGACTGGAGTGTCACTCGCACAGCACAATTTTTATTTATTTAAATCGCACCTTTTTGTGGTTATGTAATTGCACAGAGTGACATTCTGACTACAATTGCAATGAGATTGATCGTGCAGCCCTAATTCCATCAGCGTTTAATTCAGTATTATGTCTCTATATAGCAGAGGACTCCTATCCTAGCTTAAGTCCCTCCCAAGTCGACTCTACTGACCGTCTAAAATATAGGACAAATGTTAGCTCCATGGCATACAGCCAAACTTGCAAATTAAAGCAAACATCGTGGAAACTTGTAAGTATATATAAGCTTCCATCTGTTCTATAGGCATGGTTGTGATGCCTTGTATTTTACGTGTATAGTAATTTTCAACAACAAAAACAGCAAGGAAACAGTAATGTGTTTCTCAACATAAGCACAACATTACTGTATATAGACGTGTACTCTCAAAAAGAAAAGAGCAATGGCAAGTCACACAAAACATAACCTCTAAATGAGGTTTAGAAGCAATACCACTGTTCCCTGGGAGGGGAGAGAAAACAGGAAAAGAGTGGCTCTCGCAGCCTTGAAGCCAGCTCTCTTTCCACTGCTGGGAATGCTGTGCTGTGTTCCACATGGCTGCCCTCCGTCACCAAACTGACAGCCACAAAAATGAGTGTTTACTGCTCTCCGGCGGAGCAAGATAAGCCCACAGATGGGCCTCTCCACTCCAACAGGTCGAGAGGAAAACCATCTCGAAGTGGCAGAGGGTTGGATGAAGGAGATGAGGGGGGCAGGGTGAAAGAAAGGCACAGGGTACAGATGGAGAGATTTAGAAAGCAACTGGCAACATTTGAACCAGTTCAACACAGAGCGATTGCTTCTGACCGACATGTGGTTATTGTGTCAGAGCATGCTCTCTATGGAAAGCTTAACATCATCAGCCATGTAGTGCTCCATTTAAATTATTACTATACACTACTGTTGTGCACTATCCTCAAAGCACACAACCTGCATCATGCATCATGAATTAAGGTCTCTCATATCTTTGGATAAAAGATGATTATTTAGGCTGCAGTACACAACTTCAAGAATTCCTGGTTCATGGTGTTAGCTACAGGAAGTGTCAGATGAAATCAATACAGCAGAATATCGAGACAAATGTAAATAAGCAGCACACATAGAAATGCTCACCTTCTACAGTGGTAAATTGTTGAATACAAATAATAATTACGACAACAAAGAAGGTGGAAATGAGATACACAAACACAAAAATATCAAATTGTATTTTCAAGCAAATTCCAACGAACAAATCAAATGTGAAATTCATTTCACTTGTGAAAAATGGGCACAGGTGATTTTCAGATATGTGCGTGTGTGCGTAATGTGTGTGTGTGTATATATATACAGTATAATGAAATAAATCTATATGTAGATGTAGCTAAAATGTTACATCCATTTCACATATGATATAACTCACATAAGGGCAATCATGGAGTCATAATGAAAAAGGTATGATGAGTTATTACAGATCTCTGGAGTAAAGGAAGGGCATGCCTTTTACAAAGTTTCTCAGAAAACGGGACTGAACAAGTTATTCTAAAAAGAAAAAATGTATGGCGGATGATAATTTCAAATTTCATGTATTGAGCAAGGAATCTATTCTGATTCCAACATTCAGGTGGTTTGGACAGATGGGTTGTATACATTCAGTTAATACAAACTAACACTGACTGTTGGTAGGAAAGGGAAACAGTGATCTCATGTGTCAGTCACATTCATTGTTGACCCAAACATCAACCCTAACCGCCTACACTGACCTGCAGATGTAGTAACAACACTATCACAAGAAAATCTTTTAGGTAAAACAATGTATGTATTGTATGTGTAAATGTATTGTCAGGCTGTGAATCCTCAGATCTCAGAAATGAACCTGGTCAATAAAATAATGACCAATAGGAATGATAATCAGAACTATGAATATAAGATCCAGGCTTCAATCACATCAGGGGACTCACAAATCCTAATAAACCCCACAGCAATTAAATGTGCCTCTGCCGCATTTCACACTGCACAATGTCTTAATCAAGATAAGTGCCCTTCATATGGATTTGAAATATGCTTAGTTAAAAATAGATGAGCAGGAATGGGACCTGTTGTGACCACTTCAGCTTTAACCTGAAGCCATCAAAACACAGAGGGGACGGGAGGCCGGGTTATGCTTAGATGTGCTTGTAGCTGTTTGAGGAATCAGACAGCGTGACAAGTGTGAAATGTGAGTGAAGCCAGTGGAGTGGAACCGAAAGACTGTCAACATCCTGTGACTCAGAGAGAGGAGGGAGCCCAGATGAAACACTGGTGCTGTAAAGACCTTTGAACTTAAGACAGAAAGGGACATTGGTGCCACTCTGCGGCAAAATAAGCCATATGCTGATGTCTTACAAGGTTCCAGTCTTGTTTCACCAGCCACATTTGAGGCGATCCTTGATTTCCCAAGTGTAATTTTTAATCACTGAAGTGTAAGAGAAGGATAGCCGCAGGGATTTATCTCAGAACAAACAAACAAACAAACAAGCTGGTTGTAGGGGTGAATTGAGCTATTATTTCTAAAAGTAAAAACATTGGAGGAGTTTGTTTAGAAGGGGAATGAAAAGAGGAAGGATCTCAGTCTGCCGTGATTAAAATACTCCCCCACTAAGCAATCTGCATATCGGTGCAGTGACCAGAATAATTCAAATATTTGAATTAGGTGCACAGAGTCAGCTGCAAGTGGAAATTCTTTTGAATTATCAGGAGCAGAGAAGGGAAAGAGGGAGGCTTCATTTACCTTTTGTTTAAGAGGAACCTGTCAGTGGCAGAATCAAGTGTGTGGCTTCCTGTCTGTCTTATCAGAAGCAGCACTACCTGACGATTTCCCCAACACATGGGAGATAACTGACAGCAGACAACTGCTGATTCAGTCGGAGATGGGCATGCAATCTTGTCCCCTTGAGTCCCTCATCTCACTGCACAGGCAGCCACACTGGGTGAAGATAACAAGAATGCAGAGCCAGGGAACCATGTTGTGGTCTGTGTGGATACATTTCTCTCAACAGTTGTATGCCGTTTTAATCAGACAAGTACAGCTGTAAGACAACAGGGAGATAGAGAATAGGTGCCGTCACATATGCACCAGTACTGACAAATACAGAGTCAAAATAAAAGGCAACATCTGCAGCAATGAGGAGCTACTGCCTGTGTTGTTTTGTACAATTAAAACCTGAACATCTTTCTGCTATCATCCCAGAATGGTGGTTGTACTTGAATGCTGTATTTTACCATGCTGTGGAATGTCTGCGTATTGGATTTCAGAGAAGTAGAACATCTTTATGAGCAGCTGGCGTTGAAGTTTGATTTGTAATTTGAAATTGTGTAAACTTTTATAATTGGTTTGGTCAAAATAATATGTATTTGATATTTTGAATATGTATGTAAGATTTTGAGGCTAAATTAAGTTTCACAGATCACAGTAAATGGAAAAATATATTTAGATCATTTAAGGGATAATGACCTGAAAACCTTTCTATAATTTTCCTCCAGGTTTCCTCCACTGTCCTCTTTTATCTGTGGTCCATTAAAGATAGAATATGCACACATTTTTCACTCAAGTTAAAACATCTCAACCTCAACTCGACTTCATATGCATTTGAGCTTTATCCAAAATCTGCTTTACGTTCAGTCTGAACTCATCTTAAATAAAAGTAAATTAGTGGAAGTGTAACATGGTGTGTAATCATGGACTGCTGAGTTTGAGTTTGCTGCCCCTGTTTCTCAAAAGGTTACCACAATGTGAACATTTTGTTTTTATTTCAACTAGTAAATATATCTGCTAATAACTATATCAGTCCTTACATTGGTGTCTGGCGTCTTGTATGTTGCTTGGTTTGCCTTCTGGCTGTAGTGTCATGCTGCCTTCACTGGCTGCTGCCACACTAATACCACATTAGAACCAAGGAAATAGAAATTCACTTACACTGGCTAAAGCAAGTTAAACTGTTTCCTATCAGATAAACTGGAGATCCACTCATCAATCCATTTAAAGCAATAAGATAACATTAGATGGAGCACATATGTCTTCTATACTAAGCAATTCTCAAAATGATGCCAGTTCTGTTAGAGTCTGTATACTGACAGACGCACACAGTTTGAGGGTGCTCTGAAGTTCATAGAAAAGGGCATAAAAAAGAGTGAGAGGCCAGGAAGAAGCAGGAGTAGATGTTTCGTTTATGTAAGTTCATTTTAGTATTCCCTTTTATCGTTTAATACCCTTTGCCGTGTTATTGTAACTGGTCTGTACTCCTTTTGGCTCAAACAAACTATGAGCAGACATTGCACACAACATAACAATGCAGTGCTTCAACTGCAGTGACAACGTCCTTAATTCATGCCAGTAAAGTTTTGGGTCTAGCTCAAGAAAGCAAACACAATTACCAAATCAATTATGTTCCACTGATTACTCTTGATTTATAATTACAGAGCTCGGGGCCCGCTTTGCTTTTTAACATTAATTTAATAAGCTTGTTTGTGAACAGCGCTGGCTTGCGGCAGCAGATTGGTGGTTGGAAGGCTGTGCAGGTGCAGGTCCTCGGCCTCTGTTTCCTGTTTGACGGCCTGCTAAGCAAAGTCACAGGGATGGACAGGCAATGTGAGGTCCAAATCTCTTGGGATTAGCAGCACTTTAAAGACTAAGCAAACAACAAAACACAACTTTTGCTCAACTTCCCTTACAGAATTTCCCTTCGGGGATCAATAAAGTATTTCTGATTTCTGATTTCTGATAACAGTTAACAATCAATGAATAACGGCTGTGATTGGTCGGTTCACGAAAAAAGACATTGATGAGCAACTTTATGCACATGCTTGGATAAAAAAAACATCAGATTTTCTCCCTTCCTATGTCTCCGCTGGTGGAGAGGACAGGAAAGAGTACAAGCACGAGTAAGAGCAGTGCAATATAAAAACGCACACACTGAATGCTGAATACATTTTGGGCGATTCAGATATCCCAGTCAGACGCATTTTTTAGCTCCCAAAAAGAGTGTCCGGGTAAAAGAGAACGTATGGTGACCCTACAGTATTCACATGATGTTCTGACCAATCATTAGGCCCTGCAGTGGGTAGCAGGCTGTGCTGTCATAAATACCTTTTAGTTAAGTCAGGGCTAGATAGCTCTCAAGCCTCCCCGGTATCGGGGGCAGCTAGAATCTCACAACATATTCATGCTGCGCACCCACTTAACAAGATGAAGTTAGTTAAAAGCTCACGCTAACCATTTTTACTTCAATGGAACACCAAGACAAACACCAAGCAACTGACTGAACAAAAGGCATCCAAAGGCTATCCACACAAACAACCCCTCAAATGAATAGCGAGACTCCTCAGATTCCAGCAGTATAGCTCATATCACTGTATGACTGGGTAAAATGTCAGAGAACAATTAAAAAACTTAAATTTGTACATTTACAAACCATGGGCATCACTTTGTGTTGAAAAGTGGTGGGGACACAAGGGATCAGATTAGGGTAGTGACGATACACGTGGGTCACGAGACGTGGTGATGCACAAGAACAAGAGGAGAATATTTTTAACACTATTTTGAAGAAACATGAAATATCAAAATATATGAGCAGGGGGTCTGGGTGTCCTCCCCCAGAAGAATTGGAGCATTGAACACTTAATTTCCTGCATTCTGGAGACATTTTCTGCTACAATTTATGGTGAAAATGTCTTTATTTATTTAAAAGGAAACAAAACAAATCTAATTGGTGTCTTCTAAATTTAAACTGCATGGCGTGTTTTCTTGTTGCGCAAATAAATCTTTTTCAATGCATTTTTATTTTATTCTTTTTCAGAACACTTTTCCAAAACCTTTCAAAAAGTGATGGGGACGAAATCGGCCATTTCAAAATGTGGCTGTGAAAAGCTCCTTCAGCGTCCCCAGTGTAAATGACACCTATGTTTCCAACTATGAACAGTGTCTTTGCTGTTTTTGTAGTCAAAAGTTGTGTCTGGATGCGTAACACCACTATTAGTTACTACTGCAATATCTGGTGTCCATGTTGGATTCAGTCAAACTGGGTAGCTTTCATTTGCATTACATAGTGGAGGAACTGCAGTAAACGTTACCGCAACATTCCATTTGCATCTCGTGGCTGATAGATAATTGTCATTTGTTTCTTTCCACCTCTGTCAAGGAGTAGGAGAAGACATTAAGTTGCATTATTATCTACAGGATCTTGGTTATAATAGGGATATTCCCTTTGAAGATTTAGATTTTATACAAGGCAAGGATGAAAATTACAAAAACTTAACTTTTACTTTATTGCATCTCCATGGTAAAGAGTTTACTTACAATGGATTCCTTATTCCTAAGATTCTGTTATTCCTGTTATTCCCATGTTATCTTAGGAGTTTTTTCCTGGGTACCTGGCCAGTGGCGTAAGTTAGTAATGACAGGCCCCAGTGCAGGTTATTATGATGGGCCCTTGGGCTGCACAGTTAGAAAGTACACACTTAGGCTACACACACACACACACACACACACACACTGCATTCATAGAGAACCCTATTTTGGCAAATGCATGTGCCTAATTTCTTCATGCTGCATGGTATAACAACACTTAAGATAAGATGCAGTTAATGCCTACCTACTTAATTTAAAGCTCTTAAAATCAGTCTCATGTCCATATTAACAAATTACACAAATATAACACACGCCCAGCCGCAGCAGCCCAAAGTACCATCATGTAATGGATTTTCCAGTGTGTAACCCAGACTAATGTGTTTTGCAAAGTTAAGAAGTCAAAAAGAAATCGTGAAACGTGACTACAAACACCTGAGAGCTGTAGGGGAGGAATCCACTGTTCTTAAATGACCGCAGACTTTTTCGGGCAATTTTAGCTTAACAATAATCTTATAAATTCAGTGTGAGTTGTTGTTTGTCTATGTGTGGCCCTGCGATGGAACGGCGACCTGTCCAGGGTCGCCTTCCGCCCGATGTCAGCTGGGATTGGCTCCAGCCCCCTGCAACCCTGTATGCTGGATAAGCGGTTGACCATGGACAAATTACAGCAACCAGTTTCCTCTTCAACAGAGAGGCAAGAGATTATGGTAAATAAGACAGAAAAGCGGCCTACTTATCAGCAACACCATGTCCTGAGAACTGGCCAGCTACATGCACAGTTTAACACCCACAAGAACATTCGCAGGCAAACAGGTGCTCGACAGCAACCTGACCTCGAAACGATAACAGCTTTTTTAAATAGAGGCTCTGCAGCCCGTAAGATCCACAAAATCCCTTGCTCTGCTAGTCTGCTTGTCATATTTTCTAGTCTTGTCACATGATCAAATAGAAACATTTACACATATTACCCAGCATTCATCATTGTGCATGTTAGGGTTGTAGTCAAGACCGCCCAAACTGAGACCAAGTCAAGACCAAGACCAGAGTTTATCGAGACCGAGACAAGACCAAGACTTTTAGGGGTTGAGACCAAGTCGAGACCGAGACCGAGGGAAGGCGAGACCGAGTCAAGACCAAGACCAGTTCCCCATTACATTACATGACACACAATAAAATGTGGAACGAGATCATAGGTACTTCTCAAATTGATCTGAAAGATCCACATTCCCATTAAAACACCCACATACAAACACTAAGAGCTGAAATCAACGTAAGGATCTTTATTCAACACTCCTTTTCCATGCTGACCATCGCGGGGAGGGGGGACAGTTGTTAACAGGAACAACACATATTTAATTTAACATCTAATTTAGGATGTTAACAAATAAATCAGACAATGCAAAAGCAATTTATTGATATTACCAAAGTTATGGTCTTGACTGGTCTTGAAATAAAATCTCGAGTCCTCAGTGTCCGAGACCAAGACAAGACCAAGCACCAATGCGGTCCAGTCCAAGACGAGACCAAGACCATCAATAAGTGGTCTTAAGACCTGTCTCGAGACCAAGACCGGTCTTGAGTACTACAACACTAGTGCATGTAGGCTTTGTGACACAAATACCAAAGAAAATAAGACAATATTCATTCTGTGGAATCAGTGGAATATATTTTTATTATGCTTTGTTTGCTACAGACTGTTTTTAATCAAACTACTGACTGACACCATGACAAAGATGGATTTGCACATTTAAGGATATATATATATACCACATGATCTCAGAAACAAACTTGAGTGAAAGGTGATATGGGATTTTTTTACGATGTAACTAGTTGAGTCCACCTCAAAACATTGTGGGGCCCGCTCCCATGAAGGGCGCCTGTACAGTGCGGGCCCTAGAGCGGCTTCACTGTCTGCACTGTCTATAGTTATAGTGGCCCTTGGACCAGGCTGAACTACAGTGTGAAATCCTGTCATTTCATTACCATTATAAAATGTTAAATCTTCTATCTAATTGCTATTGAATGAGCAGTGAAATTGCAGATAAGTTATTGTAGAGATACATTTTGACATATAGACAATATAGAGTTCATTATTTAATTTGAAGTCTTTTGTGAGTCTTTGAGGCTTGATAAAATATTAAAATTAGGGTGGGGCACGTTGCGATGCGATTAATCGAGATTAAAAATTTCAATCGTTGTCCAGTACTAATTAAAATCCAGATTTGTTATTCCAAATGTGGTTCCGTTTCAGTTTTATTTATATAGCACCAATTCATGACGTACTCTGTTTAATATTGTTTACAGAGACACAACAATTCCCAAACAATATATGACTACTACTTTTTTGAACACAGATTCTATTTCATTCACAGTCAACATAAGCAAGATGAAAGGAGATATTTGCTAAAAAAAAGAATAAGTTGAAACTTTTAAGTTTCATGAAACTTTGAAGTTTCAACTTGAAAGAATTAGGAATTAGAGATGATAATGCAGTCTGTATTTTAGGAGAGTGTCTTTGGTTCTGGTTCAGCATCATGTGGCTCTATATTTGAGCAGAAATGATAGTCTGCTGTTGTGTGTGCAGGACTGACTTGCTGGCAGTTTTGCTCTAGAATACGTGACCCCTGTCTACATACAAAAGCTGTTTCGTGGTATGGGGCACCTATGAACTGGTGTAATGATTTATCATCATCAACAGACTGCAGACATTACGTTAAGCCAAATAAGCAAGGATTTTGTAAGCACTGTGAGATTTTAGTTAACTAAAGCAAGCGCCTGCGCTGTACTGGGTTTCCTTTTGACATGGAAAAAAGGTTGACCCGCCGATTGTCATAGTATTATTCACAGCCTGGCCCATTTGGCTTGATAGTAAATCCAGTTCCACTAGTTTTGCCAAATGCCACTAGTTAACAACAGCTTTGCTATGAGAAGCCTTTCATAAATGATGTCCCTTCATCTGTCTTAGAAAGAAAAGAACATGTTTTCAATATGAATATGTTGGTGTAAGGTTGCAGACCATTTTCCATGGGTGGATACCCTGTCAGTGTTTTCAATTTGCCATGTCTACAACATCATCAGCTAACACCATTGCATAAAAACACATAAAAAGCATAAAACTAGGCCAGACACTGTTAGTTTGTTACTTAAGCATCTAAGAACTAATTATGTTCATGTCTCTACTGCTGCTTTCGTTATAGTTATTCCATTAGAATGTGAAATGTAAACTATGAAAAATATCATCCTTCAATGACAAGGCATAGGAGAAGGACAGAAGTACATTACAATGTGAACAAGAAGAGAAGATTAGTTACAGGCTGAATAAATAATTCAGACTGCAGCATTTGCAAAGCAGATTTTTATGAAGCCTCAGACGACAAGGTGACACCTGTGAGGGAAAACAGCTCTGTCGCCTTCGTTTATGAAATAAACGTAGCAGAATATTTTATATTTTACTCTATATTGTCAAAAAATTTAAAGACAGGTACAGAGCAAAAAGAAATATTGATACACAAAGTCAAAGTGAGGTCTCATAAGTGCCAGAAGGACAGCAAATATTCATTCTGAAATATTTTCTTAGGATATCTTAAAATGAAAAGACAAACCAGCTCTGCAGTGTTGTGTGATCTAGATTAGACTCTGTTGCAGAGTGGAGCGCGCTTCAGATCAAACGGCAAGAGGGGACATGTGAGTTGATAAGCCTATTGATTTGGAGAGATAACTTGACCAAGAGATGACCTACAGCGATGTGAAGAACCTGCATGAAGATCCTGTTGGGATTGTTTAGACACAAAAAAGACAGCACAAAGTCTGTGATTTAGAATGTCAGTTCAAGATGACTGGAATTAAACATACTGCATAACAAACAGGCTGATTGCAGAAATATATGTATTTATAACAGTTCATGAGGAAGAACTCTTCATCAGAAAGTATTCAGATCATTTGGTGTAATTTAAGCAGGAGCCAATAGTTCCAAGAGTTCACTCATTGGACTGAAATTTCTGTCAGTTCAACAGAAATGTTTTAGTCACACATTGTTTTTTAGCATAGAATTCTATGCCATCTTAACAGGGATTATATATCCAATAATTTCTGTTAATTAACCCATCCATCGTCAACCGCAAAATATTATACTCACTTGCATCGACAGTCGAAGGGCAATAATATGCATGATGAAGTTTGAAAACGCTAATCTCTGAAAACTGCATAGCCAGTCCCAGGGAGGAAGATCAGCTTCCTGTCACATGTGCCAATGTACTTTGGGCAAACTGCAGAAACAGAATGTCACACTTGAGGGAGTCAAATGCTTTGACAAATAACATCCATTGCAGTATCCAAACTCACAATGTGTCGTCCTCTGCAGAGCATTAATGTGTACTATAAAGTTCATGCAAATTAAATTTAAGTATTTCATATGAACAAGTGAACAATTTGGGTTAACAGTGGTGCTAGTGGAAAGGTCAGAGGATCATCTGGGGACTATGAATATTTAAAGTGAATTTCATGACTGTCAGGCCATGAGTTGTTTAGATATCTTGATCTGGAACAACCAGCCAACCAATGTCATCATATTGGAAACTTTCACTAGCATTTCAATGATAGGGATGTGTACACATGTTCAACATTCACAAGAGCACAAGAGAACCAAATGATTTTCTTGTATAGCAAAAAAATACATAGACCTCCATCAACTGTATGAATTGAATCTTTTTTCTACTAGCTTAGACATGTAAGCAGTGCTTGCTCCGGTTGGGAATTGTTGACTTTCTGTAATAATATCAGAGTACAGTCGAGAAACCTGCTCTTTTATGAAAAGCGCTATGAGATAACTGTTGTTGTGATTTGGCGCTATACAAATAAAATTGAATTGAATTGCATTGAATAAAACCTTGAGGGACACTACTAAACATTAATGTACTTGAAGATATAATAGAAATAAACTGATACCCATGAACGGAGAGGTGCAGTGTTGTGAAGGCAAAGACCAACAAGGTTAGCATTGAAGAGTGGAGTAAGGGTTAAACTGTCTGGCTGTAGTGCTGCCTTCCAGGTTCTGTGGAGCATATCTATTTTAGAATAAGGCACACTTACAGCTTTACACACATATATACACACACCGCACTCACACTGAGGTAATGGAGGCATTACTGTGAGTGATGGGCCACGCTGGGCTCCTCCACTCCATCACCTGCCCATCTCGAAGACATCTCAATTTGCTCACCACATCTCAACACTCATACAGTGAAAAGAAAACATAAACATACTTGCACAATAAAATATTCCACAATTCTGCTATGTCCAGGAGACGTTAATACATGGTGTATGCATTCTATGCTCTGTCATATTTTTGAGCCATCTATTTCTAGGATGTGCTAATCCAGTATCATCTCATTCCCTCAACCGGGCTCAGTGCCATGAGCTGTGCTCGGAGCTTCATTTCTCACCTGAATGGCAGGTTCAGACATCCACACCGTGCTTGGTATTCTGGTTGGGCAGTCACCACACACACTGCTAGCTCATCTAAAGCCTGCATGCATTTCTACTGTAGCTGCCCGGCCATCAGTATAGTGACTTGGCTCCTTGCATCTTCTGTGAGCCCTTAAACACTCTTGGCTTTATTTATAAACCAAAAATCCATCTATGGTAACACCACAACATATGGGTGTGGTGTTAAACTAAAAAAAAAAAAATCTGTAACATAAACAAGTATGTGTGTAGGTACACTAAAATGGTCTCAGAAGAAATTACTTTGAAGAAAGATTCAGTTTAAATAACACGAAGAAATCTGATATAATAGTGAAGAAGTGTTTAAAAGTGTTAGAAAGTGGTCATATTATGCTCATTTTCAGGTCCCAAATCTTATTTAGGGGTTGTACCAGAACAGGTTTACATGCTTTAATTTTCAAAAAACACCATATTTTTTGTCATACTGCACATTGCTGCAGCTCCTCTTTTCACCCTGTGTTGAAGGCTTCGTTTTAGCTACGGAGTGATGGATCTCACTTCTAAAAGATCTTTGTTGGGAGTTGCACATGTGCAGTACCTTGTAAAGGACTACTAGCCAATCAGAAGCAGAGTAGGGCGGGTCTTGACAAGCTAGTAAACACGACTTCGGTTCAGCTGCATATGTTCCCGAATCAGCTCAGCAACATGGACTGGAGCAAGAGTTTCAGAGTGGTGGTTTATTAATCTGTAACAAATGTATCTTTCGTAGGTAAAGTTTTAACTGAGCTCTGTCTCTACATCACAGTGACACAGTGTCCATTGACTGTCTAACATTAGGGAGAGTGGGGATGAGAGGAGCCAGCAGGTCTGCGCTGCACATCAGTGTTTTCCCCCCGGTGTTTTTGACAGCGTGCCTGACTAGCCGCTGAGCTTATGACACGTGTTACCATGTGTTGCAACATGGTAATGGAAGAAAAGGCTGGACTACAATCGAGCTGTTTTCAGGCAGTCCAGAGTAGTGTTTTCTGTGGGAGATAAGAACTCCCTTTGAGATGGGCTTTTTTACTTTGCAAATCTATTACATGCACAAAAAAGATCTACAACACAATAAAAGAAAAGGAAAAGGCAAAAAGCATAATATGACCTTTTTAAAATGAAATGTCATTGCAAAAAGAGGATAGTAAATCATTTAGATATTCGTTTATTGTGCATGGGTGACCAATCGTGTGCCATTTATTGGGAACAGTCTGCAGGTTTTCATTCAAAGACTGTACAGACCAAAGACTGTACCCACTGTTCAACACGCCATCAAGTAGAGTAAAATAACTCTGCTGCTGAGGGAATCAGATCAGGGAATTAAAGTCAACTATGTTGGCTCTCTGTGGCATATGGTTGGCAACCACTGTTGTGGTTCAATTCAATAGAACACTCAATTAGGGTTAGGTTGAGAGATGGTGGTGCACAAGCAAAATGATAAAACTCCTCTAATGATAATAATACAAAATATTTTAAAGATGCCGGTAAGGTGGGGGAATAAAACAATGATGCCAGCCTCCCATGCTCCCTGCTTAGCTTTTATCACAAGTCTTGTTGGATTGCATACTGATCCCATGGGATGGGAAATACGAGTTTGAGGCAGGCCAACGGATTCGGGTGAGATTGAGGTCAGGTACAGGGGAAGGAGTGTGGTTAGGGTTAGGCAGAAAGGTAGGAGGGTGTTTGGGACAGGGTAAGAGTTAGGGTTAGGGGTGGTGATTATGGTTTTAGAGTAAAGGTCACAAATATCATAGAATTCATTGTCTTTGGGCCATGAATGCCCATACCAAATTCCATTGGAATCTGGGACAAAGTTGTTGAGATGAGACTTTAGGCAAATGAACAACCAATGTCTTGATTCTTAGGTCATGTAACGTTAGCAAACAATAACTCCCTATAAACGAGCTACTGCATATCACCAGTGATGGTTGTTTGGTTTCCATTTAGTGTGCCCTCTCCTGATTCAAAATAGACATCTGTGACTTTTCACTTTATCTGTGACATTTTAGTTCACAACTGGGTGCTGAACTTCCTTACCCAATACAGAAAAGGGCTCACTCATTTCCAACATTATCCATGTTGTTGTCTATTTCTGTTCCTATTCTTTATAATGTAAAATTGTGGGTGGAAAATAAATAAAAACATCCCCACAGAATGCGAGAGGCTACACCCGGTTATTGATATATTTTCTTCTCCTTTTAAATTTTGTTTGCAGAGAAAACATTCATTCGAGTTAGGCAGCTACATGTATTTGGTCAAGTTTGGAGTTAATATTTTCCAATATGGGTAATAAAGCCAAACTCTAAAAATAAGAAATTCACTCACAGCAGAACATGTGCTTGCACAATTTATCATTGACCCATTGGATCTGAAAATAAGTACATCCACTCTCTCAAACACCCCAACCCACAGTTTCCTGCACCTTTATAATAATCTCTTCCACCTAATTTCCTGCCGGGGAATTGTATTTCTCCTACCTTAAAACAGCATTTAAGATATTTGAGCTCACTTCATTTGTTTCAATTTTAGAAAGAGCGGGGTAAGGCAAACAGAATACTGCAGAATTTGCACTTCCTGTGTGGAAAATAATCAACCAAGTATGGTCGCTATATGATTATAGGCTCTATGACTGTTGTATACAACTTCAACAACAATAAAACAATGATGCCAAAGAAAATAAAACAGAGGGATAAACAACTGTTGAGTAAAAGATTGCATAATACATAATGCAGTATATAGGCACTTACATTAAAAGGGCAGTCACAATGCCTGATGATGCTTAAGAATGTGCTGACATGCTGATATGTCAAAGCATGACAAGTGCATCATACCATGACCAGGCAGGTATTTCTTATTAATGCAAGAGAGAGGGCCTTGCAGCTAGCAGGCAATCAACAGTTTTCAATCTTTTCACAGCTATACAGGAAACACAGGAGTCCAAACAGGCGTTAAGTAAGGCTGCTGTTGTGTCTCGTAAACATAAGAGGCTTAATGGGATTTCACGATTATCCTCCAAGGCTAGATACTGCAAATCTCCCACACATCCCTGTGTACAGGTGAAGAATATTAATGAAATCTAGGTCGGCTGAAGATGTTCTCTGGTCAAAAGCCAAATACCTTGCTGCAGACGCTGCTGGAGGGCCACATTCTCTGTGGCGACCGAATAGGGAAAGAAAAGGCTTTTTAGCTAAACTGAGACTGATGAAGCTTTGGAAGCTGATAGAAGACATCTAGAACAATCGGAAAACTTATTGGATGGGTTCTGCACCTCGGGTTGGGAGATTTCTAGCTCCTGTCGCACCACTGCAATATCTGCACTTTGGGCTTTGTCCAGATGTAGTGCTTTCCCCGAATTTCCCTGAACTACACAACATATTGTTTTTTGGTACCAAATGCACGGTGCACAGGTGGGAGAAGGTGTGTGTCTTCTTAAACAATGAGTGATGAAGTTTAGCAGTCGCTTGTTTTCTGTGCACCACCCTGCAAAATTATTAATTTCCTCACTAAATGAAGTCTCATTATTCGAGTTCTCTCTTTGTTGGGGTGTGCAGTCGAGGCTGTACAGCGTAATATGATGTGACCATTTATAATGGGAAATATTGTAGAATTAGACCTGAAATAGCCTCTGATTGACGACCCTCATTGTACAAGTTGTATTGTAGAAATTGTAGAAATCTGCCGGCTGTGTGATATTGTGTTTTTAGGCATTGCTGCTCTGTTAATAATATAATTTCCTGAAGAAGCATGTTTCCATTTGTTAAGCTGTTGTTGTCACTGCGATTGGCTCAGCTGGTTCAGAGCACTGAGATCAGTGATGTGACTGCCTAAGAGTGTTAATTAATCACCACACCTTCTAATTCCAGGCCTTTTGCACTTTGTGCTACTGCACATTGCTGAACCAAAATAACAGGTGCACTTGTTGTTGCGCTTGTGTGGTTAAAATAGGACCCTTAGTCTTTCTAAGCTAAGCAATCTCAACACTGTTGAAATGTAGCACGTACATTAGTAAGCAGCACATTGTAATAGCATGTCTTCTTTTTTTTTCTTTAATTTTTAATGAGGAGGTAATGTACTATATATAACAACTAAGCTTGCAATGCTGCGTTTGGTCCGCTGCAAAAAGTTACTTTGTTCAGTGACAGTGATGATTCAGAATAGTCTGTTCATTTTGAAAACTCTTTCGGACAAGCAATAAACCCCATTAATCAGGGGTATAGAGAGTTTCAACCCTATTTATTTTGTGGATACACTGGTCTGGGATGTGTTACTGTGCATTCAGACCAAATAGGAGGTAAGCTTTGGCCACAACGCAATCACAACCAAAGTCAATGCAAAGACGCAGAGAGACATGAACAGGGGGGAAGACTCGATGGTTGCGGAATCATTTCCTATGCTCATTCACTCAAAAGTTGTGTGATGCTCTGTCGCAATAGCCTATCAGCGATGAGATTGTCCGGACGTCACTGACGGCTTCAGGGTGTTGAGTGGAGAGGAAAGTCTCTGCTGCTAAGCTATGGGGAGCTCTGGAGGAGAGACCTGGGGGCAGCACCGGAGATTTTGGACAAATCAACCCCCGCAGTGGGACTGGATTCTGCTCTGATAACAGAGCTCAGAGTTCATTTCTTTGATTAAGTTAACTTTTCACCTGTAATTTTTGGGATTAAAACATTGATTTATCTTACTCGCACATCTCAATCATGAGCCACCATAGTGTCCGTGGGCACCCAGAGCTCTGTGATACTACTACATTTATACAAAAACTGGACAAAACTGGACAATGCTTAGAGGAATGTAAGCAAGGAAGTTGAACTACCTGGTAAGAAAATATGTGTCCTTTACTTGATTCCAGCTATCATTGTACTGTACTATCTAAAAAAGGTTAAAGTCGAGGGACGAAATGTCTACTAGTATCTTCAACCAAGTCCAGTTGCCCTTGACTTCTTTGGATAACTATGACCTGGATGACTGAGGACCTTCACTGACATTGTACTGTACTATGAACAACTTAGCACAACATAGGCTTGATAGATCTGAACTCCATTCAGAGAACAAGCATTTTAATAGTTGTTGTCTTGCTGTCGTGCTGACAGACCTGACAAAGCATGAATTAATATGTTTAACAAATTGGCATCATGTTGTAGTTATTTCATCATCATTTTGATCAATTTATTGCAATTAAATCACAGCAAAATATTTACATACTCTTTCTATTAGACCACCAGGCGAGTAGTCCAGCAATCTAACTCACACAAGTCACGCAAGGGGAAGATTAAATTCATGTTTGGTCTGAATGCACAGTTAGCTTGACACAGTGGCTGGAGGTACAAGTATACAAATCGCCCCTTCCTAGCTTGCTAGCTAGCCACTTGTAAGCCTACATTTAACAATCACCACCAGTTTTATTCAGAGTTGAACAGTGAGTTGAGGCCTCATGTAAGGAAGAGAGGGTGTAAACTAGGGAGTTCAGTACGCTTGAAACTAATTAGTTTTAATGGCGTGCCATCCAACCACACCTAAAAGCAAAAGTGTTTATACATGTTCAGAATTTGTACATGTGAAAAAGGAATATGAGCTTGAGAGAGAAGTTCAAATCCTGCCTACTTTCACACGTCCACAAACCTGGCCATTTGCTGCATAAAGTGGGCGGGTTTGTCAGATTGTTGGTCTTTGGATTATACAAGACACAATGTGAGGATTTTTAGTAAATTGCATAACACTGGTTATCATGACCAAGAATTTAGCACCATAAAGACAATCAAACTACATCAATGGAATATCTATGAATTAACACCATACACACAAACCTCAGACAGGTAATATATTGGATATATTGGATTTGCAGAGCATACAGGTATTAAAATTACAGTAATGAAAACATTAATTTAATCTTAATATTGAATCGTAAAGTACTTCACGCTGCTTCCCAAAATGAATGAATGGTGCATTGCATTGAGGTGATTTTACTGGTCAATATTAAAGTTTTATCTACTGATAAATGGAAAGAGATGTTTGATATCTTTACAGATGCCATATTGAAACCTACGGTTCATGGAGCTCATATAGGATTATGCCTCCTAAAAGGTAATATTGCAGATTTGGAGAATGTCAGAATACTAGTTTATCTTAAATGTCTTTGATGCAGGCTGCTTAGATCAAAGCTCTGTATGGATGCTGGCATTTCCTTGTTACACTGGGATTAGCAAAGCTAGCTACTTCTGGATGTGTATGGGGGGGTCGGGCGGGGGGGTGGCTCTTACCCTGCTGCAGCTACTTAACCCTGCTGAGTTTTCAATAGACTAACCCTCCTTCCTCAGCCTCCTTCCTCAGTCTGTCACAAGTCACTGAGCAAAGCTTTGAGTCAACCACTGGATCTCCAGAACATGTCAGGGGAAATGAAAAAATGGCCTTTGCAGTAGCAATCATAGTGTTATTTGATTGAAATGTTAGATGTTGCTGAGTTTAGGCTGTTTTGACACAAAACTGGTTTACACACCAGAGCGCAATCAGCCCAGTAAGGTTTTTTGAAAGCCATTGTGGAATTTAAAAAAAGTCCTCCAACCCTCCAACCTAAATAATGAAATAGGTACTTTATGATTGGCTTCCATAACAACCAATATAAGCTTAACAAAGATCAAGAATGAATCTTTAATATACCCATATCCAAAGGAGGATTTTAGTCAGTTCATTCCCAAACAAACTATATACAAAACCTTCTCCTATGAGCATTTCTATAACTGCCACATCTTTTTTGTTTTTCTAGCTCTGGTCATCTGTTCTATCAGTTATGATTGATGACATTGTACTTCTCAAAGTATTTACTTAGATCTAAATATGCAGAATTACTGCTAATATAAGTCTAACTCAGAGACACAAGACATAGCACTATTGCATCTCGTCCATGTTTGACTCACCTGGAGACGTTCCACTGAGCCATATCAAGAGCTCTGTTTGAACTCCAACTGGTATTATTGAGCTGTGTTTAAGGTATTAAGTAAAGCTCTCTGGATCTGTCCACTGTGCAATGATTCCCTTTAATTAAAGAGTGCACTGAGCCGACTGGAGGTCTCAGGGGAGAGTCCACTGGTCACACTCTGCTCAAAAAGTCAAACACTGCCACAAGTCGAAGATCCACTTTAAAGCTCATTAATCTAGCCCAACCCATTCACTGGGAGTGCCCCGAGGGACCTGCAGGGATTTGGGCTGACCAGTTTTCCCTAAAGCAATATTGAACCTGAAATCTTCAGGGAGAGGTAGAGCCTGTCTTGACTCCAATTTTTGCTTCATTAAATCACAAGGTACTCTCTGGGTTGAGCCTTTCAGGGAACACTAGAATGATGAAGATTCAATAGTGAGAGCCAAGCAGTTTGAGGAATGACTCGCAGAGATGAATCCAACCATAACCAGTGTTTCCTCCACCATTGTTTTGGGGGGGGCAGCCCGACCCCATAAAACGACCCCCTGCTCCCCCTGAGAGAATGAAAAAACTATATATATTTAGGCTATATATTCCAACAAATCCAAGTTATCCAATAAAATCATCATGCCAAAACAACAAATAGAGTCCAATTAGTTGTTTTTTTCCCAACACTTACTTATATATCATATATATATATCATCATCATTACTGTAGGTGTTCTCACTTCAATCTTTTGGCAAAGTGTTCCAAGATCCAAAGTGTCCTGTGACACAGGATGTGAACTAGAGACTCATTCAGGCACTTTGTACACCCAACCATCCACCATGGCCTACTGATTTGTGAGTGTTATACAGAAGTCCTGCAACTTCTGTCTTCGCCTCTGCAAGTCATTGTTTGCATAACCCAACCCCTTCTCCTATAAACATGTTGTTTATATTCTACCAATACTGTTTGTGTTGCCAAAGATGATGGAAACATAATCACCTGGATTATGTTAAGTAGTAGCGCATGGTTAGATTAATCCTCTATGGTACGCATTATTTTGCCAGAGGGTAAAAAAATTATTATTGTGGGGTTTTTTTATCATTCAAAAATATATATATTTTGGGGATAAATTTTGAGGTATGTTGTCTTAAAGCAACACTGTACCATAATAGTAAAGAATGGAAAAAGACAGTTATTATTTATATAAGTTTGAGTAAAATTTATTAAAATACTCAATGAAAAAGATTTTAAAATACAATCATTGTAAATTTGAAAATATAAAAAATAAACTCTCTACATAGGTTTGTTTGTCTAAACGTTACCCTCAGACAACATTGTACCATTGTGGAACCGCCTACAGGAATGAATGCGTAAAAGAGACTGAGGTATACATTCAATACAACAAAGCATAGAAAGTCAACAAAATGCATCATAGTATCAATATGTGAAAACAAGTTATTGAATAGGTTTCCTCCCTATCTTATACTCATACCTGTCACTGCACTTTTATCCTCAGTGCTCTTCTTCACTCTTTTCCTCATCTGCATTCTTAGATTCATCCTCACAATCACTGCCACTTTTCTTGCAGGATTTCCAGCAACTCACTGTTTTCCTCACTACTAAATCCTTATCCATCCTCACTACCATCAACTGGAAGTGCCATTTTCTTTGATGAACCATAGAAAATGTTTTTGTTCATCTTCTTAATGGAAGAACAATGTGTTTAAAATATAAGCATGTGTTCTGCAGGCAGAACAACAAAGCGTAAGGTTAAATTATCCAGTGTAATAAAAAAAATTATTATGTAACTTATTACAACTAACTAATTATGAAATGTATAATTAATGAATTATTTAATGTAAAATGAGAGAAATTTTTGTTAATTATTTGTTAACTGCTTTTGAGCAGTATATAAACCTAATGCAAAAAATGCCATGGTGGGATTCCAGAATGGTATGATGTTGCTTCAAGGCAACATTTGCATTCTAAGCATTTTCCATTATATAATTATCAAATAAATTATTTTAAATAATTAACAATGAAACTTGACTCACTAGTTATTGTATATTTACTTTTATATATTATTTTTTCTGGGTCAAAAAATGGCATAAAAATATGTTTTGAGGGTAGTTTAATGCAGAGAGAAAATGGAGCTGAACCATGTGTCAAAGGCAGTAAAAGGATTCCTAATGGGCGCCAGAGAATCATGTGACAAACTTTAACAATGCTATTGGTTTCCTTAAGGCCCTGCAATGCTTTTAAAGTAATACATCATATTTTGGGATGTTTGGTGGAGGGTGTAACAGGCCAAAAATGGGTATGTTGCCCAGAGGCAACACCGTACCATAGAGGGTTAAGGTAATAAAACCACTTTGGTTACAGTTAGGAACAGATTATGGCTTTGGTTAAAGGTTTATACAGTCTCATGTTTCAAGTCACTTCTGACTTGTCTGATGTTTAAGCAAGACCGCCATCTTTCCCTAACCATATTAAAGTGTTCTGAGTGCCTAACATGAACATTAATTCAAAGTTTAATCATGCTTTAGTTGCTACGAGCAGATATTTTATTGCAAGATGATACTGTAGGAAAACAAATGATATGTTGTCAGTTAACATTTCACTGATATGTTCAATATCAACATTTTGCTACTTGTCATATTAAATTAATATTAACAATGTTTCCTCATTAGGTCGACATAAACAGACTCTCCCCTCTGGCAAGAGGCTGCAGTCCATCAGGACCAAAACATCTCACCACAAAAACTGCTTCTACCTTGAAAACAGCTAGCCTTATCAACAAGGCCCAGGTCCCTCACTGACACTCCCCCCTCTCAAATAATACAAATGTCTCTGCACGTGTAAATATTATTTCATTTAATTTCATATCAATCACAAACCTGGCACATTGCACGTATTTGTTGACAATTGTAAATCGTTGTTGTTCTGTATTTTTATATTGTCAGTTTATATATTTATGTACACCATATTCTTTTCCATTGCAATAAGACTGCACAACACAAACCACAGTAATGCACATGTAAATATCTGCCACATTGTTCTTTCTCTGCAAATAGGCGTATTATTTTTCTCTATTCTTCTGTTATTCTTATATAACTTGCATTTGTTTATTTCATATTTATATATTCCTACATTTATTTATGTCAACTGTAGACATGTTTGTCTATGTGTAGCACCTTATCACCAAAGCATATTCCTTCTCTGTGTAAAACACTACTTGGCAATAAAGCTCCTTCTGATTCTGATTCTGACTCCATGTTTTCCTTTTAAGTGGTCCTCTTCAGGTTTTGTTTATGTAGGTGTTTTTATTACTTCCTCATTTAGATGTAAAAAGCACATTTTGATCCATTACTTGACAAAATAAGTCGAGATTTACAGCGCTGGAACTCACTTCCTATTTCTCGGTTGGGGAGAATAGCCTTAATTAAAATGAATATACTACCTAGGCTTCTCTATCCTATTAAAAAGTTTTCAAATAGATTGCTGAAGGATTTGAACAGTTGGCTTAGCTCCTTTAAATGGAGTAAGCGGAGGCCCAGACTGAAAATGGCTATATTACAATTGCCTGGACCTATGGGAGGGTTAGAGGTGCCAAATATAAAGATATATCAATTACGTGCTCATTTAAGGTAAATGTCTGACTGGATAAAGAATGATACTACCTCCATATGGCTCATTATTGAGTTATCATTATCAAAATACCAATTAAGTGTTTAAGAGACAACTGTGCCAACCCCATAACAATCAATACGTTTAAGGCATTACGATCAGTCTGTCGTTTAGAAGGGAGAACTAAACTAACTTCCACTTTTACTCCAATAATCTTCCCTTTCACCAATGTGTCTCAAATGCAAATAACAGGTGGGAACATTGACTCATTGCTTATAGTCATGTGTCAAACTGCAGAGATACTGGTCGGAGGTGCTGAGGCAAGTTGGGAGGATTCTGGGTACCCAATTGTCCCTTCGTTAAGTCCAACAGGCTATCGGACCTCTCAGACTTTTAGCACGGCGCTGCCACTGTCTATTACTGCACTCCCCGGAGAAATACTGTCTAATTTGTTGGGAAAAGCGATCTCAGAAAGAAGCAGACAGTTTTGCAGTTGCAATGTACATTTGAAGGTTGTATTCAGGGTGTCAAACTGACTCAAACTGATGTGAAAAAAATAATGACAAAAGAGCAAAAGTGTATAATCGTTAAAAAGCGGAACAGTAGGGCTTTATAATTATACAGTCAGTAGTAAATTAGCCAGTGTTAGCTAACTAACATAACATTAGGAACAATCCACAGGCGACATTTTTCTGGATTTATTTTAGGTTTTGGAAAGAGAATAAATCCTACTTCTCCCTTCGACCTCTCTGGGTAGTGACTGTAACTATTACAAGTGCCCCTGGAACAGCGTTTGACCAGATCTTGGAAAAATACGGCAAAAGAAAGCTAGAAAAGGACTCCTTTTACATTAGAGTCAATGGAGCGCAGCCATGAAAGTGTCGGTCCTCAGTTACAGCGAGTCCTATACTGTGCTGTGATTGGCCAGTCACGTGTTTGCGGCGTAGCTTAGCAAAGGGTCATTTGGAAATGGACCCAGTGTCCCTGGTATTGGGTCTTCCAATACCATTACTTCATTCACTACAAGACAGGACCATGTAAAGACAAAGAGTACAGAATGAAAAGAGACAGGGCCAATAATCTAAAACAGAATTTATCAAAATTATTACAGAACCATAACAGTAGCTGAGTCTGTGAAACAGAACAGGAGGCTACACAGGAATAGACACGGACAAAAATGGCAGGTTTAGTCAGCATACAACTCATCAACCCTGGGGTGAGGGATAAACACCAGTTATTGCTGTCTCCTTCACCAGCAAGAGCATCACTCAGTCAGTCTGTGTGACCAGAGAGACTGCAGCTGTCACACAGTCCCTCTGGAGGCCAATTGAAATTGTGTGACCTTGAGAGAGTAGATTGAACTAATGTGTCAGCCTAGGGCCAAGAGAGGATTTCACCTTCCTAATGGAAAGCTTCCAAAGAGCCGGCAGAGTGATGGCTCGGTGCGAGGTGCCACCTATTTGGATTAATAAAACCATGAGACATTAGGAATGAGGCTGATAGTCTGTCCTCCTGTGTACACCTGTAAGCAGATGAAATGTGTGCAGCCACACACAAACATCCACACACATAATGCCTAAAAGACACAAGAGCGGTTTTTAAACACCTGTGGGATCGGCTGTTGCTCAGGAGGTAGAGCGGGTCATCCACTGATCGCAGGGTTGGAGGTTTGAGTGTGCTTGAGACACTGGACACTGAACCCTAAATTTCTCCCGACATATATCAGGATTTTGAGAAGAGAATCACTGCTACCTTGAGGGTCAATGCAGGTGTTTCTGGCTCTGGAGCTGTGGAGTCTGGATCTGTAGTTGTGGGCTTCCTGCTCGGCACCTGCTGCTACAATTATTATTACCACAGCCACCTTACTACTGTTTTACTGTTCTTTTTGGATATTGCATTGGGCTGCTTCTCTCTTTTGTTATGAATTGGTGCTGTATAAATAACATTGACTTGAAGTGAAGTGGATTTTCAAGGGATGTAATGCAAAGCTACTGTTTGTATCTGTATTTGGCTTGCACGTTGGTGGTTTGATATTGCCTAGTCTGCTTTATTTTCTGAATTGTATTCTACTGCAATTTACACTCTTCATACTGTATCTATAACTGTAGCTGACAACACAATAACATCATATTTTTAAAATACCAAGTAATAAAATATATTTTGTATTTGAACCCCATCTTGAAAATAAAGCTGTGTAACTGTTCATGGTCCGGGTGGAAATCAATAGTGAAAACAGTACGAGAGGCTAGTGGGAAATATACAAATCACAAATGCATCGCGCCATATTGCATTTTTCTTTAAAACTGTTTGTGTATATACTGGGAAGAGGTCTTGCTCAATATGAAGTTGGTCTGAAGTGTCACTGATGAAAAATGAGAAAGTTATTGACAAAAATCTGAAAAGCTCCCTTGGCCCATTAGCAGTTTCCTGTTTCCCGT
The DNA here is from genome assembly GCF_014851395.1 of Micropterus salmoides. Taxonomy (NCBI): domain Eukaryota; kingdom Metazoa; phylum Chordata; class Actinopteri; order Centrarchiformes; family Centrarchidae; genus Micropterus; species Micropterus salmoides. The sequence goes on along the minus strand of NW_024042261.1, from coordinate 5,093,653 downwards.
CAAGTAGTGCAGTGCCAGGCTTCAATATTTGATCATGAGGTAAACAAAAAACACCTGTGGCCACAACAGTCAGCTTCATTCAATGCATACTAAAATGATTATGTTTATTAGGTTATTGGGGATGGCATCGCTGAATAAGTGAGTATTAAACTTTAACAAAAGTGCACTTCTGTGTTTATAGTCTATAGCTTATGTGTCTATTTGCATCATGAAATGTCATGCTGCTTTGGCTATTAGCCATCCCTGTTCACACTGTGCAGACAACAACCACAGAGGTTATTCTGACACTGAAGAAACAGTCTGAATCTGATGATTATGAGACAAGATCTGACGAAGTTATTAGAAGCACCTTTCTATGATTTCTAAACGTATTTATGATCTAGCTCTAATGGACATCACAGATCCTGACAGCAGGAGTATAGAGTGAATTCCACTGATTATAACAAGGTGTATAATATCTACGTGTTGACTGACTTATGACTATGAGAAGAAGCAGTATTACATTTGTGGTGAAACTGATCCATCCCGGCTTCCCACAATCCCGAAGTGTCCTTGGGCATGATACTGAACCCCAAATGACTCCAGAAGGCTGTGCCATCAGTGTATGTGTAAAAGGGATGAATATGTGATGTGTAAAGTACAGTCCATTTACCATATTCATTTACATCTCTACCGTCCAAAAGGCAACGTCCCCCTCCTATTGTCAATTGTTCATCAGCATATCTGCTGATACAATACAATTTTTCAGGGTTAATACAATATAAACCTCACACAAATTGCAACACTTTCGCAATTTTGGGGAGGATTATATCTAGCCCAAAAAATCATTCACTTTGGACAAAAGCATCTGCCAGATGAGTCATATAATAATCAGCTACGCTCCAGACTACACTCACTGCACTTTACTGTGCAGTGAATGTGGTCATGAGACCGAGTGAAAGAAATGGTGAGGTAAATAAATATGTAGGTGGAAGGAAGTGAAAATGGTATCATTTGTTTGCTACTGTATCATATTTTTTCAAATGCTATTATATTCATGTTCATTGTGTAAATCCCTACATGCTAAATACGCAGACCAACAATCACAACAACCTGTCACACATATATTAGATACATAATAGTTATGTGGTATTGTAGTAAAAGTTGTCAGTAAAAGTTGTCAGATGGATAGACTTACGCTAGATGGGGAACAATTCAATTTTCTCACAATTTAGAGCAACCAAACACAACTGCTGTCCAATTTAGCTGACATGTAAAACTCATAACCAATCAGTTCTCAAACACATTTATACCGCAAGGGTAAGACTGAATGATACATCTGTGGCATATGGAGCATGCAGAAGACAGACAAGAGGCAAGGGGCAAGAGGTGAGGGTGAGAGGAAAAGGGAGAGAGGGGCACAGAGGACGAGGAAGAGCCAGAGAAAGGAAAAGACACAGAGAAATCTCAAATGAGACACAGGCAACAACTATAGACCATGTAATCAACCATGGCCTAAATATGACAGAGGCTGGTCAGAGAGTGCAGCTTAATCTGTGTGTCATGACTGTCATCAATACTGTTCAGCTGCCTAAATATACAATGTTAACAATTGGACAATATTACATAGTGGGTAACTACCACACTTTCAGAGTCATTTGACAAGATGTCTTTGCATTTTGACTGTCTTGGTCTAAGCAATGATAAAGGAACCTTTTGTTTTGATTAGAATGATTTATTCATTGATGGATTTATTTACATTTGAAACATGAGGTAATCCTTTTGATTGAGTAATCACCTTTTGCAGGTCACATAGAGTGGTGTGGGGAATGTACCACATGGTGTGAGGATTGTACTTAGTTTTTGTAATGTGCCAAATCAAAAAAAACTGTAATGTAATTTTTACACTGTTACACTCCATCTCCATCAAGAGGCCAGATGCAGTGTATGCGTGTAGGTTCACAACTAAAACACAAATACACTGTTCACTTTTTTAGTCAGATTTGAAAACCAGTATGCATAGTTCTATTGTATACATGCACAGGCCTCATTTCCACACCCACAGTTAGTTATAGATGAAGACCTAGTGCCTGCTCCACCAGTTTTTCCATCGGCACATTGGCAATGCTCTACAACAATGCCGTATTAGCTGTGGCTATTTACAGTGCCCATATCACTGCAATTTATCCCATTTACCTGTAACCACCATCCACACATCAGAAGTAATTCATGTGTCTTTGATTTCATTTTACAGATCACTGCGTGGACTACAAAAACAACCTATTTTATTTATATGTTATTTTTCATCTCCACCTCACCATTTGACATTCAAATCACTCTAGAAAACCATCTGGTCTGAAGTATGTGTGAGGTTTTTGCACTCACAACACATTCAGTTTTTTATGGATATGAGTTTACATGTGGGAAATGCTGTGGCATGGTCCTCGATAGATAGATAGATAGATAGATAGATAGATAGATAGATAGATAGATAGATACAATTAAGTACAATTCATTCACCCATTCATTCAGTGAACCTGATGATGTGCAATGTGCTTCTTATCCAGGTTTTTCTAAAAATGTCCTTGGAGTCAAGGTTGCCCGGAGTCAACCGGAGGTGACCCGAGCAACACAAGTAGTCTGCAGCCTCTCTCTCTCTCTGACACCTAGCTCATTTCCAGTGACAAGTGGAGCACTAAGACAGCAATCCATCAGCACTAATATGTTTGACTCAGCCAATCAATAGCACCGTGCAGTATATGGGAGCTAAGAAAAGAAGCTCTTAAATGAATGTGAAGCAGACAAGAGTATAACTGCCTGGAGCAAAGAGAGGTCTCCCCACTATTAATATGAGCAAAGCAGACATCTCCAGGATGAGTCTGTTTAATTTATATCTTCTGCTTCCAGCCATTATGAACTCCAATTCAAATCTAGAGGGAAATAAAAGTCTGGATGGTGTTGACTGTAAAATATATTCAAGACATTAATAGAATTACTGTTTTTGCAGCTATAATGTTGTAGATCTCAACGCAGCTTTTTGCTTTGGGGCTAGGTAAATCTAGTCCTCCATCAGGGCTGATGATGTTTTCCCAAAACACCCTGCAGTAAAACAATTTGAAGCCTCTCGTAATGATAAAGCAAATGGCTAATGGTGATTGTAGTGGCATTACCCACAGCCCCACCAATCATAATCAAGACGGTGCTGATTAACATGCTGCGCTCCTGCATAAACAAACCCTGGTGTTGGCTAATGACAGAAAGAACTCTGCATTAAATAACAATTATGCTCACTAGGATGAATTCCGCTGCTGTGCTCTATGATATTTTCATATGATATTTCATTTAATTTATTTTACCACTTGTTTTACTCTTTTGTCCTTTTTGATTCTTAAAACATCTTAAATAATTTGTTCTTGATTTTAAAAAACTGCTACTTCAGCATTTCAGAGGCTAAGATGATACAAAAAAAGCAGCTCAATCTGGTCACACTGTTCACCTCTGCTATGAAAAAGGAATTATCTTTGACCTGACTGGCTCTGTCCTCCATTACAAGCGAACTAAACTATACCTAGCACAAAAGCAAGAGATTAAAACCCTATTCCAGAAATTCATTTGGATATTTGAATTTCAAATACAGCATATTCTCACTCCACCTCTGTACTGCACTTTGTTTTACTTCGCTGTTTGCCAGCATTAGCACTGCAAACAATCCTTTAAATACAGTAGATACAACATTCACACACTGTCAGCCCTGGTTTCAGGCTCATAGCTCAGCTCGTGAGTCTGAGAGATATTGTTCAAACACATTCCCCTATGAGCGTACAGACTGATCTGTGTTAAAAGAAGCAGAATAGAGAAGAGTGCCAACATACGTAGCCTAATATAGCACATTTGTAATGCATATTTAAATACATTACTAATACAAAACATTAATAATTTAGAATAATTAATTCCTTCACACAAGAGACACACATGTGCCAAAACCTGCATTAAAAAAGTGGCAAAAAGGACGAGAGAATGAGCTTCTGAGTATGCTAAAAGGTAGGGGAACACATGTTACACATGCGTGCATTTCTTAGCCATTCTTTCCCCAAGACGAGAGATGGTTGTCTCATTGCTTTTCTTTGTTAGCCTTTGAAGCACTTTGAAATCTTTCTATTATTTATTTCCATCTTCAGTACTAATTAACTGTAAAATAGTTTCTTGCCTGTTACATTATTCAAAGGAACAACATGTCCTTCCTTACTAATCGATGATCTATGCTTTCATATGATACTACACCATCATACAAGATACTCAGCCATAGCTGTGCGCACAGAGAAAATGTAATTTAAAGATTTTACTGTACAGATAACATTAAACTGAATTTAAAGAATGTGCTGCTGTAAGGTTTTGTGTTGAACTAGCACCCAGTTACATTTTACCCTGAGGTGCTACAATATGGATTCATTGCTCCAGACTGAATACTACAGATGATCAGGTATTATCCCTGAGGACACTGGTACTGTGGAACAAGCTCAGTGAGAAGCTTAAGTTTTTTTTAAAAACTTTATGTTATTTTCTCAATAAAATTGCTCTTGGCAGTTTATAATATGCATATTAATGACACTATTAATATTACATTTTAACACTGGTAATGGTGTGGTTGTCTAATTGCTTTCCTTTGTTATTTTATGGGGCACTTTTAAATCCTATCATGTAAAGTTCTCTTCAAATAAAGCTCATGAAGCATGGTCCTACGTTAACTAGTGGTACAAAAAACTCTATAATGACATCAACAATACCACAGTATTTCAGTGCTTTCCACATTCTTCCTACTGCAAATGATCAGCAATAGTGACCCAGGTGAGACAGATCAGTGGCTTGGCTCTAACGACATTTTAATGGGAAACTAATGGGGGTTTCTGCAGACAGAGCTCAGTGGGTTCAGTGTGAAGTCAATGAGGCATGAGAAACATGCTAATTGCTGCTTCATAAAGGCTGTGTATAAAAACAGATATTGTTCTGCTTGACCCTCTCTGGGAGGTACTTTGCTCCGGGTTGAGGTTTTATGCTTGTGTGTGCCAGGCTGTGTCCACTGATGCAAAGACTGAAGTTTACTACATGTAATACAACAATATTCAATTACAAAAATCAAATTTTATGGTTCCTGAAGAGCCAAAGCAATTCAAAAACAATTTGTTTTCCCATCTCGGCGTTTTTTCCAGACTATATTATTAATTGTTTCTCTATGATGTACAAATTCATCAAATATCTTTATGAAGACCATGTTAAAATTGAATGGTTGATTGGTATGATTCAAACTGAATTTACACTTTTACACTGAATTATGATTTAGAAAGTGAATAATATGAGATTTTACTTTTTTTTTTTTTACAAACCAGTAAAAAATGTTTTTTAACATCCTGTCAGATGACATCACATTACAGAGTTGCTTTGCCCACAGCACACTATGTGGTAGAAGGTGGTATTAAGTCTGAGGGCTCTAGTTTGTGAGCTCATAAGTGCAGCTCAGTAAATCTCAGGTCCGTCTAGCCCATCAGCTGAATCTTCCACATGTTCAGAAATGTGAATTTGACTTTAAACCAGACATTATCTTCTCTTGGCAGCATATTTGAGCTGCTGTATATTCATTTTGCAATTCTGCACATTCTGCATAATACTCTGCAGAGGCATCCCAAACTGTCAGTGCGTCATGGTGGGAACAGTCATGAGTTAAAAGGGGGGAAAGTGGTAAATGTGATTGGCTCTGTTTGTCACAGCCTTTTACATGCCCACCTATAATGTATAATAATGTATTCTTTCTGGCCAAAATATTATCGAAATCACCCCCAGCACAGGACATCGAGTCCACAGTTTCCCTAACAGAAACAGACGGGACATGACTGCTGCATCTGAAACAAAAAACGCAGTCATGTGCAGTGTTCAAGGAACTAAGCATCTCTCATCTCCTCCACTCTCCCTCTCTCATTCGGTTGAACATCAGGACTGCAGTATTATGTTACATTTTGAAATGTGAAATATGTCAGACCTAGCAAGCTGATTAGTTTCTGTTGTGAATATGTATCAATGCTCCTGCCAGAATTAGCTGATCACTACTGGCTTTGGTACTGCCTAATATGTGACAGCAACTAGCAACACATTAACTAACTGGGGATGGCCATTTTAAATTCAAAGCAATTGCTTTTTTAAAGATACACTGATTTTTCTAGCCATACCTCAGACATGTCCTGAAATGATTAAGCACCAGAATAGTCATTCGTCATTATTAATGTATCTCAAGCACAATGCAGTTTTACTGCAAGGTCAACATGGAATTCTAGAATTCACAGCACAGCCTGTGATAATCCCCTTTTCTGTAAGAGTTCAGCAGGTGAAGGAGTCCCCAGAGTGGTGTGTGTGTGTGTGTGTGTGTGTGTGTGTGTGTTTGACAGTATTTCAGCATGCTTTTCTTTACTCCAGCCAACCAACAGAAGTTAGCATGGCTGTTCTGTCAGAAGCTTAAAGCTGTGGTGTGTGGTCAGAGGTCAGGCTGCAGTTAATGCTGCTCTAAATTGCCTTTCCTTGGAGATTTGCCCCCATCGAGGCACCTGAGAAAGGTGGGAAGGTCACGCTGTGAGGAATAGGGTGAAGGAAGTGGATGGGAGTCTCAAAGAAGCACATGCAAGGCCAGTTAACATGTCCACTATGCTGACTATCACCTTATGACCATGGGCTGAATTTTGCAGCCTGTGCTATTATCTGCTCGGGTTTTCTTTGGCTGTTTGTGTCTGATTCTCTCCAAATCAAGAGGAAAGCAGGTGCCAAAGGCCAGACAGTTACTTTCATAAGTATTATGTTATCATAGCCAATACAGAACCGAAAAAAATAAAAATAAAAAATCCTACAATTCTTTTAAGTAATTGTACTCATCACAATTGCATGGATGAAGGGCGTACAAAGCGTGGGACTTGAAACCAGCAACAAAAATAACATTTTTGGCCACTTGGGGAACAGTGAAAACAAGTTCTTAACAAAACGTTGACATATGATGTTTCATCACCTTTAAGTTAACATGGAGAATCAGAATAAGAATGAGAGAATAAGAATAAACCAAAACAGTAAAGTTGCAACCGGACAGCAATTTTGCTGTTTGTGTCTCTAAAAAACTCATTATAAAGCTCCTATTTTCACATTGTCGTTTGAAATATTGATATAGCCCCTCTAGAAGAGTACTCCACTGATTTGCATTGCACTTCTCTAACACTCATGATGGATAACTATTTCAAAATTGATGCAGCAGAACAAGAGATATCATTTTTGTTATTCTATACAATGTCCTTCTTCATCAAATTCTGGTGCCTACATTACCCTCAATGCAACTCGACCACCAGTTCAGTTGGACATTGGGGTGTGTTATGCTAGTAGTGGCTCATGTAGCATCTCTGCGTCAAGCAGAGATGAGGAGCAGGCTACAGAGGTCTGGAAAGCTCCACAACCCCAGATTTTGTTTTTGCAGTCTTCTGACCCAACTGACTCTGACAGAAGTGATATCACATGAGGACATTTATTAGACTTCACACAGCTCTCTCTGGAGACACAAAAGGCATTATGGAACTTTATTTACATTTGCAGTCGTACTACCCAACACCTGGAAAGAGACTTTGATGTGTAAAATTGGTGGTGTTCCCCTTTAAGGAAATTGTCCTTGTTGAGATCAAATAATTTTGGTTCGGTACCTAATATATTAGGCTAGATATTTGCTAACTCCTATATTGATGTTGTTTAAAAATATAACTGATAACTAATAATGTTTTATTTGATTGAAGTATGAAGTATTGAAGTATGCTCATTTGTTAGGGGACATGTGAATGAATATATGCAAGTGCCAATTGCCAAATAATATGGTGCCATCATAAGGTGTGTATTTTCTGTATTTTGAATTCTGTCTTAAAAAGGGTGATGGAAGGTGTTACATGCAGTAAGGCAGTCTACTGCTTAATTTTACCTGCGGATATCTTCCCAAATCTCTCTTCTAAAAAGAGATCATCTATTTAATGACTTCAACTATGTACAGATGGTTAGGGCATTCTAAGCTACTGTACAAAGGTTGCATGCAACCATAGAAATCTTATACAGTGTTGTATTAATAAATAAGAGAGAGCTGATGTAACCTTGCATAGCGTATGTTGCCTCTGTGGACTTGCGCAGTTCTCCCTCCAGTACTCTCTACATTCACTTTGAAACTAACAGAATCAGGTCTACAGTGGTAAATATTTCATTGTACCTTTCCTTGTAACTGTTATTCTGCTACAGCAACAGGGAAAACTAAAGAAAAAGAAGCCAGTGTGAGGAGACACCTGGCTGACATGTATTTGAATCTTGTTGAGGCTGTGGGAGTGTGTTTACCTCTCTGCACTGTATATACACTCTACTGTACCACTTCACGAAATACAACAAGGAATTTAGAGAGCATAACTCCGTTGGCAAGTGACTTGCATTCATGTTTTCATTGAATTTGCAGAAATGAAGTGATGATTAGCCTTGTATTCCATTCAAGATTGAAAATTTCAAAAGGGGATCAGCTGAAAAGAAGTGCAGAAAAATACCACAGCAGTTGACCTTGTAGATGTGGAAATGAATAGCACACAGTGGCACTGAGCCTTACTGTAATTTGTGGGGGGCTACAAATGCAAGGGTTGAGAAGAATGACACTGAAAGCACCTTCCGTCTGCACTATGGAGCAGAAGCCATTACTGGCTATAGTGTTGTCAGCCGTTCAGCATCAGATCCTTTGAGAATGAGGCTTTCAATCAATGTATGAAAAGCCAGAATCTCTGTGGAAAGAATGAGACAGAATAAGTGATGACGGGGGCAGCGGCAGCAGTCGAGTGAGTAGGTGTTCAAAAGCAATGCAACTGTCTAGAATGAATTGTCTCGTTTTTATCCATGCCATTGGCCTCGCTGCATTGTTTGTGGTAATGATGGCTTTCTTGGCTGCTGTTATATTTACAAGGATGACATTCCTGGGCAAAGTTAGCGTGACCGGACTACATTGCTGGGTTGGGGTATTTTATATATATATATCAATATCAATATCAATATATTGATAGCCTCATATATATATATATATATATATATATATGTATATTTAGAGCCAGGCACGTGATGTGTTAACGCATTAATTAACACCAACAATTATTTTATCGCACGTTAACGCTGTTTTTATTGTTATAATTTTTTTTTTTTTATTACTATTATTTTGAAAGTCCGTTGCTCACTGGCTCTGAACACACTTACAGTCAAACCATGGGTCACAGGAGGGGCGGGGGGTGTTGATCAGCCTGCAAATCACCCACCCAAACAAGCAGCGGAGGGAGGCTTCAGCAGACTAGGCTGGATGCAGCGTGTGGGAGAAGTAGATAAACAAAAGCAAGACAAGCGAACAAATGTCATAACGAAGGGGTTGCTCTTTGCTTCGGTGATCAGACAGGGAGACAGCACTCCGCGAGTAAACGACAGGTGCTTTATGGATGGTAACCATGGCAATGGCTTCTATGTGTGTTACGCAGCTATGTTTAACTTCAGTTAACAATTATCGCCTACATAACTTTACCTGATAGGCCTTCATCTAGTTTAGCAGGGCTGCTCTGCCATGTGAATTCGCTCCTGTTGATGTCCTGATAACTATTTAGTAAACAGTAATAAGTTCTGGAAACTCACAAACAGCGAGGATCAGTCTGTCTTCCAATGATTTGTGCTCTGCGTCGCGTACAAAAGGTTCAAGACAATTCAACTTCGGCAGCGGGCGGGCGTGTGCCAGAGGCGAGCACTTCACCTCACTCTGACAGGGACACTTTCCACTGAACATAGACTGTTGATACCGGTTCAGAAAAGAGAACAAGAAATCAGATTTAGCCTATGTGTGTTGTGTATGTTGTGTATGTTGTGTATGTATGTTATGTTATGATGTTCTGATCGTGGCTCTGGACTCTGGTGGTAACTTGTTGTAATAAGCTAGATAAAAGGTAATGCCCTGGCAGTGGCAAATAGCTTTAATATTTGATTTGATTACATTAATGTTTAAGTTGAGATTTACAAGAAACACTTTTACATTTGAATGTACATTTAAATTAAAAGTGCGCAATACACTAATTCATTATTCAATTTTGCGCATAACTATGCGATTAATTCCATCCATCCATCCTCAACCGCTTATCCTGCGTACAGGGTCGCGGGGGGGCTGGAGCCAATCCCAGCTGACTTTGGGCGAAAGGCAGGGTCCACCCTGGACAGGTCGCCAGTCCATCACAGGGCCACACATAGACAAACAACCACTCACACTCACATTCACACCTAAGGACAATTTTAGAGACACCGATTCACCTAGCCTGCATGTCTTTGGACAGTGGGAGGAAGCCGGAGCACCTGGAGAGAACCCACGCAGACACAGGAAGAACATGCAAACTGCACACAAAAAGCCAGGGCAACTGGGGTTTGATCCCACAACCTTCTTGCTGGGAGACAACAGTCCACTGCACCACTGTGCCACCCAATATCATAATACATTTTTTAATTGATAACATTAAAGAACCGTATCAGAGATTTTACTACTTATCACATATGCAGTATACCGTATACTTAAAATTATTGGGACAATTTTATAAGATTGTGCATGGCTTGGTTCCTCCTCCCTTAGTGCTTTTATAAAGCAGAAAACAGCTGATGGTAGACAAGAGGGACGAAGAAGACTGCTTTTTCAGTGAGAGCAACTCACACATGAAACAGTCTGCCAACACTTATCAGAGACTGTGACACATATTGTTCATTTAAGATGTATATATGGTGGTTAGAAGACAATAAAGTGTGTGACCATGCTCTGTAACTCATTCAAATAACCTGAAGCGTGCTTTGTTTAATGTTGTCTGTGCTGTTGTCCTTGTTTTAAAGCATTTTATGTGTTCCTATGAGGTGTGCTCTTCTATACGTACAGCATTGCTGTTCCAGTCAGTATACCTGCCCAGGGACGGGAGTGGAAAATTTGCTACGATGGCTATTTACAGAAATGCATATTAATCTGCACTTTCCCTGTAACTTTAAACTGTATAAATAAAATTAAATATTTTTCATGTGATTTAGGGCAGCTATTGATTTCCATGATTTTACATGAAAATCATTCATCGTTGTAGAGACATACAAAAGTGATTGACTGCAGTGTAACAAGTAACATCAAGAAAAGTCACTGTGACGTTGACTGTGATAAATAAAGCAAGTAGTTTTGTCAAATTAATATTTATTATATTATTATTATTATATTATTAATATTATATTATACTTAACTTTAAAGGCCACACTGATGAGAAGTCCTAAAGGCTCTATAGATGAAATCATAAGAGCATCTCCTTCAGCAGATTAACACTGTGTGATATGACAGGATTGCTTTGTCTGCAAAAGTCTGCAGGCTGCATGGAAGGTTTGGAAAAACAGAAAAATACCAAACAGCATGGTATGGTTTGGGCAATGGTGAGCAGTAATGTAATCTTTACATTAACATAGTATTAGTAAATAATAGATATTACTGATCTTCTGCTCTCTCTTTTGTAGCAGTAATTGACTCAGTAGTGTCATAATTTATCTCATGGAGAGCTGAACACTACTGATTCTCAACTGAGGATTTAGGTACGCTGAGGGAGTCAGCAGAATGTATCAATTTTACACACGTAAAATTATTAACTAATAGTTTATGCATTTAGCATAAAGGATAATTTCTATCATTTCTGCAGGTTCAAGCACATGTGTTTCGTTCCACTCTGTCGGGTGGAGGCAGCATTACCACAGAAGAAACAAAAGTGTGTATATCACACCAAGACATTGTATTACTCAAACAACACTCGCAGAACCATGTTGTTGGCAGCATGTTGGTGTTGTTTTGATGCATTATCCCCCACAGCCCTCCACACACACACACACACACATACTCACTCTCTCTCTCTCTCTCTCTCAGATATTTCCCACATGGTCTCATCCAAAGTCTGAGTGAGGATTTCATATTATATTGTTATTGGTCCAATTTTGATGACAGTTGTATGACCAAACAAAGCTCAGCTGGGGGAGGGGCAGTTAAATTGTGCCTCATTAATGTGCACATCAAGAGGCTATTTTTCCATAACACACTCTATCAGATGTTTCTTGTGTATAGCCATTTTGTACCCTCATGTTTTGTCCATCTCCTTATTGCTCATAGAGTGTGTAATTCACAACACTCACAAGGAGGAATGTGCCAGCCTGTCACTTGCAATGTGGGAGTTTTGAATAGTTGCCTTTAAGGAAACAGAGGCCAGTTACTTTAGGGGGAGCAGAGCAATCTAACTCAGTCCTCCTCACTTCCGCCAGCCATTCAGAGTACACAGTCGGAGCCGGCCGAGCCGCTAAGCAACCTTTGCGGTGGCATAGGGCCCCGTGGTCAGCAGAGAAGAGTGGCAGCAAGAAGATAAAGGTATGTAAGCCCACAGGCTCCATTTTCCTATGCCTGTATTTTTAGATAATCTGAACTAAAGATCTTACTTTAGCCTTAGTTTACTGCGCTGGTATTAACATTGCTAACCGTGATTGGCATCACAACTTTTACAAACTGCATAAAATTGGTATAGTATTAGTATTATACCATACATATATAGGCCAGGTTTGAACACGGGCATGTCACCAAGTTGCTGACACTGCTGGTAAGGTTTGTGTTAAACCTATAGAGATGCCCTGTTCATCTTGGGTGGCGCGATGTCCGGGATGCAGCATCACTGTTCTTGCAAAATTGTGTCGGAAGACAGCAGAAAGGGAGGCGAACTCCAACTGAAATAGTCAGCCAATAGCATGCTTATACCCACATCCTACTTCCTGTGAGCCAGACTATTGTTATGTAGGAAACTCTATGCAGATGCGTGCACTCCTCACACACTCCGGCATTTGTCTTACTTTTGCAGATTTGCAATGCCAAGCCATTGCCAGCCATTTGTTTAGCTTCAGGCGCTGCTCTGCAGCTCACTCTAAAGGTAAATAATGATGCAGCTTATTTCTTCTGACAGGATTCTGTGTCTCTGCATTTGCATGTTTTATGTTTAATACAGCAAGAATGAGAGCCCGGGGTGTACTGTCAGTGGCATTTTACTTGGTCAGTTCATTACATTCACAGCGTGCCGCTCTAAAGCCTATCCCCGCCCTTCATTTTCAGGGAAGTGATTAATACACATTTTGCCTGACTCTTTTTCGCTGTACAATATTTCATTGAATTTAAGAAGTGTTGTACTTTAAATCAGAAACCCAACAATATAGAAATGGGGGTGTATCTATACTTTATGTCAGGTTCCCATTATGTGCCATAAAAATCCGGGGAACTCAGGACAATACTTTAGTAATGTCACAAAGTTGTTACACTGAAGATAAAAATAAATACTAGGAAAAATAGGGAAATTGTTTGATTTGTTGATTTCAGAGCAAGCAGAAAGACACACCAAAAAGTAATTGATGTAGAACTGTCCTGGAACTGAACCTGCACAGAGATCCTTCACAGCTTCCAGTAGAGCTTGGTTAAATAAATCCTTCTTATATGATAGGTGTGTCACTTGTATTTTGTTGTGCTCCATTTCTTTGATTGTTGGCTATGTTGTTGTGGAGCCCCCCCTCTGACAGCACAAACACATCTAGCTCTTCTGTCTACCCCAACACATTCAACTGCTAAATATATGTGAAGAGAAAAAATAGCATTAAACCATATTGCACGTCAGAGCAGATTCAGCTGTTTTCCTTTTTTAATCCATTCATAAAACTTTGTTTTGCAACAGCAGCTTGTAAGGGTCTCAGCTTTCATATCATCCTCACTATAAAGCAAATGGCTTGGCTTAAGCGTTAACAAGCAACAGTTTGGCTGTGATCATCTGCAGTGCATACTGTACTAATGAGACCATTACAGGGAAAAAGCAAGCCCCTGGGCCTCACAGATGTCACCATTCCACATGTACTCTGCTGTAATCAACAGTACATGGCTGCTCATTCACTACAGTTTTCAACAGATATACTATTTAGCTTCTGCTATATTAATCAAATCTATGGGAATGTATCCTCTTCAGATCTGAGCTTCCAAAAACAGGCCTATGCTCTAATTAAAACAATTTCTTTCATAAAATACACTTTTTATTAAAATAGTGTAACTACTATTTGCAAAGCTTGCAATGACAATGCAATATAACAGAAACACACCTCTGTAATAATAACAGAAAAAGCTCACTATCCAAGTGTCACTGAGCAAGACTCATGATGGCAACTCTGTGTCTTACAAAATACCTTTCCTACTAGTCCTAATTCATTTTGCCAAATACATTTTGGGGGGGGAAATTCAATTGCTGTCTGGATTATGTTGTTTGGTTATGTTTTTTCCAATCCAAGAAGTGGGACATCCTTACACTGCAAAGAAGACATAGGCAAGACTGCAGCGGTTGCAGTTACCCCAGCTCCCCAGACATTCAGCCACAGACACATGTTGTCTGTATGACAAATTCTTTTATATTTCTTTGGTAATATGGACCATTGAAGCATTGACATGGTAAGGGATCATTGGAAACATTGATACATTATTATAGAATTGATACTGAATGTTGAACATGTTAGCAAACACTGCCTGTTTACATGTCCAGCACACAGAGCAGCATTAAAAAATATGTATCATGTTGTGTTTGTTTCCATCTGATTAATGTAATTCCAATGTTTACTCAATTTTGAACTCTGGTTTGATCTCTGCTCTGTCTGTCTGCTGTTTTTGTCTGTGCTAGTGTAAAATAGTATTATTTCTATGACTTCTAATTTATCTACCCATCTACTGTATATCAATTTTGTATATTGTCACATCATGAGAGGTTTCCAGAGCACGTTACCGGGTGGCAGTGACACTGAAGGCGAACAAACAGTCAAAAAATAGGTTTCCAAACAAAAGTAGGCTTTATTTTTCCTCATGGCAAACAAAACACAATTTGCTCATCCTCTTTTCCTTAAACAACTGTCCAACTTAAAGTGTCCCATCGAAGAATAAAAACTAAGTTCACATTTACACATTAAATAAATATGGCTTTGTGGTCAACAAAAAATCAAACTTCCCTTCACGTGGGTTGTCTTTTGCGGCCTATCTGGTGACTCAGAATCCTCCTGCCATGTGCTTCAGGCTTCCCTGCTCCCTTTAGCTGCCAAGGGGGTAAGCCAAGGGATCGGACAGTGAAGCCGACCAAAGCCCGCAAGGAGGGATCCATGTAGGTCCAAAAATGCCCAAAACATCGTGACACCCCGTCGCACATGAGAGATGTAACCGTATTGCTTAGATTATAAACTCTCGGCAATCTAAACTATTTGCCGATCAGTGGCACTGCGTTGGTGTTTGACAGGTGAGCCTTGTAGGTGGGCTGATTAATCAGTGACAATCCGAGTCAGACAAACACACTGAGCCATGAGACTTGTTGTTGGCGCAGCTATGCAGCTACCAGAATTACGGTGTTTCTGCCCTTGTTCTACGTCATTAAACCATGGTTATGCTGCGCGATCATGCACAGTAGACGCTGGTGCCAACAGCAAGTAGCCCTGTAGTAATATTTTATTGGTCCAAAACTGGTTTCACTGCTCTCCATTAAAATCAGCGGGGTGGCTTCGTTCAGTAATATACTGTAGATGGTCCCTGCTCTCTCTGTGTCCTTCCTCAATCAGGGGTTTAAAACACCTGCAGCTCTCGGCCGTGTGTGGCCTTCTGGGATTTGTAGTGGGAGTGGCAGCCATCTTAGAATCATGAGGCTGATGCATTCTGGGAGATGTAGTGGGGATGGCGGCAGCCATCTTGAAGCATGCCATCCACCCATATGACGGAATGTAGTGCCCCCCTACAACCTGTCCCCTGGTGATGCCACAATATACACTGAGCAAATTAGAAATGCAACACTTTTGTTTTTGCGCCCATTCATCATGAGCTGAACTCAAAAAGGTACACAATCGTACACAAAAGGCCTATTTCTCTCAAATATTGTTCACAAATCTGTCAAAATCTGTGTTAGTGAGCACTTCTCCTTTGCTGAGATAATCCATCCACCTCACAGGTGTGGCATATCAAGATGCTGATCAGACAGCATGGGTATTGCAATGGTGTGCCTTAGGCTGGCCACAATAAAAGGCCACTCGAAAATGTGCAGTTTTACTGTATTGGGAGGGTTCGGGGGGGTCCGGAAACCAGTCACTATCTGGTATGAGAACCATTTGCCTCACACAGTGCAACACATCTCCTTCACATAGAGTTGATCAGATTGTTGATTGTGGCCTGTGGAATGTTGGTCCACTCCTCTTCAATGACTGTGCGAAGTTGCTGGATATTGGCAGGACCTGGAACACGTTGTCATATACGCCACTCCAGAGCATCCCAAATATGCTCAATGGGTGTCATGTGCGATGAGTATGCTGGCCATACAAGAACTGGGATGTTTTCAGCTTCCAGGAATTGTGTACAGATCCTTGCAACATGGGGCCGTGCATTATCATGCTGCAACATGAGGTGATGGATGAATGGCACAACAATGGGCCTCAGGATTTCATCATGGTATCAAAATGGCATCAATAAAATGCACCTATGTTCGTTGTCCATCCACACACGCCCATACCATAACTACACCGCCACCATGGGCCTCTCTATCCACAACGTTGATATCAGTAAACCGCTCACCCACAAGAAGCAAACTCCAGGCATTGAGGAGAAACCGAAAGTGCCTGGAGATCCCCCACCCTCCTCAGAGAGGTGATAGCGAGGAGAAAGGCCATCTTAAGGGTCAGGTGCTTGGCCTCAGCCGACTCCAGGGGTTCGAAGGGGGCCTCAGCCAGCGCTTCGAAAACCACTGCCAGGTCCCAAGTGGGAACCCTGGAATGAGTCACGGGTCTCATTCATCCCTCCACGGAGGAAGCGCACGACCAGTGGAAGCCTCCCCATAGGCCCATCCCTCAGAGGGGCATGGAACGCTGCCATGGCAGCCACATACACCTTGAGTGTGGATGGGGAAAGGCCAGCAGAGAAACGGTCCTGGAGGAACTCCAGTACCATAGTCACCGGGCAGGTAACTGGGTGCACCGCCCGTTCTCTACACCAGGTGGCAACATTTCACTTCAGGCCGTACGTCCTTCTCATGGACAGGGCTCTGGAGCTGAGCAGCGTCTCGACTGTTCCCCTCAGGGGCCAGACCCACAGTCTCCACAAGGCGGGGCAAGGGTGAAAGACCTGGCCCTCCGCCTGAGACAGTGGGGGGCCTCCAGGAGCGATATTATGTCCGAGAACCACACTCGAGCTGGCCAAAACGGGGCTACTTGCAGTAGGCTGACACCGTCCTGACGGACCCGCTCCAGAACCCCCGGGAGTAGAGTGACTCGCCACGTCTGCACCATGGCATCTAGCCATGGCGGGGCTGGGGGCGAGTGGGAGAACCACAGTAGACAGTGCGTAGTCTCTTGAGACGCAAACAGGTCCACGTCTATAGGGCCGAACCTTACGCACAATAACTCCACCACCTCGGGGTGGAGTCTCCATTCCCCGGGCCTCAGCCCCTGTCTCGACAGCAGGTCTGCTGGGACCACAGGAGGATCTGATGTGCCAGCTTGCATAATGGGCGCGAGCGCAGACCCCCCTGGTGATTCAAATAGGCCACCACTGCCGTGTTGTCGGTCCTGACAAGGAAAACTCAGAAGAAGAAAACTCAGAGCTCTGAAAACCGCCAACATTTCCAGGCAATTTATGTGCCAAGAGAAATGATGCTCCTGCCAGGAGCCTCTCGCAACGCGGCCGTCCATGACTGCGCCCCACCCCGTGAGTGAGGCGTCGGTCGAAATAATGTCCGGTGACATGACGCTCCCAACACGGGACCCTCGGACAGGAACCAAGGTTTCCTCCATACTGACAGGGAACGAAGGCAGCCTGTGTGTCAGGCACAGCCTGCGGCCAATCGAGCTGGAGCTTGCCCACTGCCCGTGTCACCACCTCCAAGAGCTCGTCATAGCTGGGCGCTGACTGATGACGTTGATCGGACAGCCGCAGCCTCTCCGGGCTCACACCTCGAGCGGGAGAAGCCGAAAAACGGGCTCCCGAACAGGGAAGAGGGGAGTCGGAGCCAGCAGACGAGGAACGGGAAAAAGCCTCGGCGCTGGGAGCCCCATGACCAAAGGCGCCGCGCTGCCTCAGCGACCGAGCCACGGGGAGAGCGCATCCGGCCGTCTTCCAAAAAGAGAGCCGCACGGGACCTCAGCACCCTCAGGGGCAGGGCCTCGCAATGCAGCCCCCTCGAGAGCTGCCTGGGCATGCGGCATTCCCAGACAGGTAACACACAGGGCATGAGTGTCCCGAGCCGTGATGTAGCGCGGGCATGGAAAAACACACTGCCTGAACTGCTCACCAGCCATCTCCTCTGCTTCTCCTTCCAGGTAAGAAAACTTCCTCTCGTGGTTGCTTTTTTTTTTCTGAGTAGTCTCGAACATGCCAGAGTGCCTGCTGAAAAGAAAAAAGCTAATGTGTCCGGTGTGCTGGCGTGCTTATATACGCCTCCAGTTACGCCGTCACACGCTACTGTTCTAGCAACGCCAATAGGATTGGAGTAGTTTCATTCATGATTTCAGCCCTGTCACGCCCAGAGGTGTTCCCATAGTGTCGTCACCGACGCAGTTCGAGTTCCCTCGAAGGGGAACACCTCTCCAAAGTGCCAGATGCCATCGAATGTGAGCATTTGCCCACTCAAGTCGGTTACGACAAACTGCAGTCAGGTCGTGACCCCGATGAGGAGGATGAGCATACAGATGAGCTTCCCTGAGACGGTTTCTGACAGTTTGTACAGAAAGTCTTTGGTTATGCAAACTGATTGTTGCAACAGCTGTCAAGGTAGATGGTCTCAGACGACCTTGGAGGGGAAGATGCTGGATGTGGAGGTCCTCGGCTGGTGTGGTTGGATTCAGATTCATTCTTTATTGTCCCCAGTGGAGGAAATTTGTTTTCACAGTCTGTACAAAGGGCACCTTCAACATTTTATTTTTTATTTTACCTTTATGTAACCACAAAGAAAACTCATTGAGATTAAAAATCTCTTTTCCAAGAGCGTCCTGGCCAAAGCAGGCAGCAGCACAATTAACAAAGTTGCAGACATTAAAACATATAACATGTAACATAAACATAAAACATATGATGGGAATAATTAGTGAGTTACAAGAACATGAATTCTACACACAATCTACATATAGTACATATACACAGACAATTTACACATATCTACATATATAACACAGGAGTGACAACATTAACTTGTCTGTAAGTTTAACGCTCATGCCAGAAGGGTGAAGTATGAGTTGACAGGGTGGGGATTTTTGGTTACATGTGGTCTGCGGTTGTAGGCCGGTTGGATGTACTGCCAAATTCTCTGAAACGAATTTGGAGACGGCTTATGGTAGAGAAATTAACATTCACTTCACGTGCAACAGCTCTGGTGGACATTCTTGCAGTCAGCATGCCAATTGCACGCTCCCTCACAACTTGCGACATCTGTGGTATTGTGCTGTGATGGAACTGCACATTTTCGAGTGGCCTTTTATTGTGGCCAGCCTAAGGCACACCTGTGCAATACCCATGCTGTCTGATCAGCATCTTGATAGGCCACACCTGTGAGGTGGATGGATCATGTCAATTGAAACCTTGAATGTGCTCTAACTGTCAGACACCTAACATTGTTTAGGCAGAAAATGAACACAATTGTGTCTTTAACTTTTCTAAACTAACTCATCCCTAAGAACATGTGTCTGCATTTGCCATAAACCCTTTTGCTTCTTACCCCTGTCCCTATCCCTGAGGAAGATAACAATATTGAAAGCAAAATCATCAATGTTCCTCCAACTGGAACATTTCATCTGCCATTGCCCTAACCTGTGAGATCTGTTCCGACTTCATGATGAGCCCTCAAAGTTGAAAGCTCCCCTCCCTTTTGCGCTGGAGTGTCAGCACCCACTTATTTGATACCATAAGCAATCCCCCTTGTTGCTGTAAAGATATTCAGCTCATTTTCTGCCTAATCTGACTCAATGTGAGGCAAGCAGGCAGCGCATTCCCCATGTTTGGATATTGTGTTTGTCTTGATATGACTGCTGTCCACATTGTATTGGACTATAATATTGTACTCATTGCAACATGTTCCTTCTGCTCCATCTGCATCTACTCCTTCCTTTAAGTTCATTACACTCACAAAGAAGTCAACATCTGGTACATGTGTGTTAAATACTGTATACTATTAATGCATACAATTCAGTATGTATAATGCTGTCAGACTTTCACATCAAACTGAGGTAAACCTTTGTAGAACTGGAGATTGTTTTCCTGTTTTTCTCTTTTGCTAGAAAAAAATAAGAACAAAGTAAAAGAGGTAATGTGTAGATGTCTAACCAGGAAATTAATCATAGCTTGTAATAAAAGTAAGGTTGGAAGATCACTGAAATATATACTAACTTGTACTAATTTTATTCTCCTTATTAATGTGCCTAGGTATGCACATATATGTAGATGTAAACTTACTGTATGCTGTACATGATGCAGGATATGACTTTTTAACCTGGTACCACTTCTTATTATGCTTTTATTATCAAGGTGGATGATACTCTGTTTATTCCTAATATGTTTGGTATCAGGATAATTACACATGTATTAACTTTATTAATTCTTTATTTAAAATTAGAACACGTAAGTAAGGATTAAAATAGGAGAGGGTATAGAATGGGAGAGACTAGACACCACTACCCATTTCCAGAAGACTACAAAAATCAAGAGGCAGCCTCTTGCCATCGCTCTTGTTCTCTTGTTTAGGTGTGTTCACTGGTCAGAAACCAGAGGAACAGCAGCTAGTCTGGAGATGACATCGGGACTTTGGCTCTTTTTTGGGGGGGTTTGATCTTTCGTGACCATACACATATAACTTTGTGATGTTGTTCAGTCTTTCCACTTTGATCATTTGCACACTAAAGGTATTTCTTTTCAAGTTTGAATGCACCTTCGAAGCCTGGCAGGTAGCTTAATCCTTGTAAAACTCAATATTTAGATGCTATGGCTGACCAGTTGGAAAAGAAAATTTCCTTTATTTTTTTTTCTTAAATTTATGCACACACATTTTTTGCATTTTAACAGATTTCCAGACATATTTTAGCTCTGGACATTGTATGCAACAGGTTTAACACTGCACAAACCAACATTTTCATTCTATTATAGTATGAAGGATGCAGCTGTCACTACAGTTACTTGTCTTCACATTTGCACCTTTTATAACACTGTTATGAGACATATTCCAACAAAACCAACAAGAAACCTGCAATTATAAAAACTACATCATCTGATCCTGCTGTAGTCTCAGGCCCACAGTTTCATTTGTTCACTCCTCCTCTCATTTGTTCCTAGCTTCTTCCCCGACCAAAATACTGGTTTTCCATGGTAAGATTTCAGCTGAGCTCCGTCAGCTGCCCCAGGCAACTCCTCTTATCTTTGGAATATAGATCCAAAGAAGTGGACATGAAACAAGGATTAAAATCACAACCTTTCCTGACAAGTGTTGTTTATCTCTTTTTCTTTCTGACACAAACTTGGACTTATATATACAGAGGCACACACAAAATGAGCAACTTCCATTGCGGCTGCCACTGAGCATCAAACTATGACCCTCCTCTCCTCGCTCACCCAAACAGCTCAGCGGATGTGGAGCGGCAGTCTAAAAGAGAGCCAAGCCTGTCAGAGTCCTAATTGTTGTGGAGAGGCCCTTGGCTCTCTATGCGAAGCAGACGCCAGCCCCAATTAGACAGGTGTATACAGTCTGCCAGTGCATGAGAGGAGAGCAGACAGGCCCGATTTTTTGCACAAACACTGGTTCTGCGCCACCGCTACTGGATCGATGCAGCTCTGGGACTCTGAGAGCTGGACTTGGAGGCTGTGCAGCAGGCAGCAGCGGTGGCTGAAAATATGCCTCAGAAGGACAGATGAGATGTTGACAGAGGAGGAAGTGAGAGATTGTCTGGGAAATGAGGAGTGGTTGATACCGATTACAAACGAAACTTGTCAAAGTCAGCTGAGTCTTTACTTTACTTACTTTCCCAAGTAACATTTTGACAGTGAAAATACGATCAAATCAAATGACAGTCTGCTCCATCACCCAAAGAGTGTGTAAATATAAAGCCATGTGGAGAGCTGAGGCAGCTTCTTTAGCTGCTACCAGCATCAGGGGTGAAATTGTTTGTAGTTGGTAATTTGGTTATTTACAAATTTTAGTCTAGACCAAACGGGAACTTTCAGGTCCCCTTTGGGGTCTGAGCTCCAAGAACAGCTACCTGTTTTAACAGACTGGTAATCTGGCCTTGCTAGTTACAGTAGTAACTGATTAACTGACAGCCTTTATAAATCCTTTTATACAGGCTTTCTGTGTTGTTAAATAGAATTTATGATTTGATGTTTAGTGAATGTTTTATTGGTCACCTCCTGCTGACCACCGTCCATTATATCTTCCCTGTTTTGTGTCAATCAATGGCAGTTACAGGCCATAGGAGTTGTAGGGTTTATTGATATTATTCTGAAACAAGCAGTGAGAGAGCTAGCAGAGTGTTCTTTAGGCTGAGCCAAGGCATTTAGCCTAACATAACTCAGATTGGCCATTGATTTGCGAGAAATATCCCCAGGTGCCTTGGCCTGATGTTGACTGACAGCTGCAACATGACAGCAATCAATTAGACGATGCTATTAACGAACCTGGGAATTATTCTGAGAATTACGGTAGATTTAAATGTATCTATGAGCAGGATTGGATTCAAAGACTGTTCTATTGTCACATTTAGAACCAAATGAGAGACATGCAGCTCATTCTGTGACTATTTGCATCCTGTGTTGGGAGAGTTATTCAAAGACCAATACACCAGAGAGCTGAAGCAATGTTCAAAGATGACAGGATGTGGGATGTGACGGTGACACATAAAGCAGGTGCAGTTCAAAGCACATCACATCCCATTTGCATCCTCTCTAATTTAACTTAGAGAGGCTCTGTCATGAGAAATCTCAAACAGGGGAGGAGACAGAGATATTGTAAAGCAGATGAATGCAGCCTTCAGGAAACCAGCTTTGACTGACAGAGACGAGGGTAAACACTTCACAAGCGCACCGCTTGCTTCAGAGGGACTGTTATGCAAAGAAGGGGATCGACAGAGAAAAGGGAAAATGAGAGTGCTCTACCCCTCCGCCCCCTCAGCTCCTCTCTGGAGGTGTCAGGAGCTGTGTGTAAAGAACCCAGTGCCCCCATTTCCTGTGAGAGGGAGTAGCGCTGAATTTTGATAACACTTGTTTCCAATTGAGCGCTTCAAAGAGGAAAAGGCTCGAAGACAATTAGAATGAGAGCGTAGCCTCGGCACCCTGAATAGCCCTTGATGAGAGCAACGGGTGAGTTTGGATAGGTTAATCAGCCGTAATCGGAAAGCAGGTGTTGAACACACAACCTTACAATCCCCCCACCCCAAATTATATGATCGTCACAATCCCAAAAGTGAGTCTTTTAATTAAACACGGTGTCCTTTCCTGTCTTTTCCTTATTCAAAAGCGTGAAGCATCGCTGATTGCATCAGATCAGTGACATCAAGAACAAATTGCTTTTCTGCCGTGGCAGGGATGATGAAGGGGGTGGGAACAGGTTGTGAATGTGTGTGTATGTGAGTGTGTGTGTGGGGGGGGGGGGGGGGGGGTGATTGGGTGAGAGTGTTGCTTATCGCAGGAGAGGCACAATGGCGACTTTAATCTGAAGATGATGCAAAAAAATGACTGTGCAAAAATCATCTTCTCAAGCCGTGGAAAAGAGGATTTCAAGTTTAATTTTTAACCAGGCCTGCAGCTCACATCCAGGTATAATGTAAAGTGTGAAAATGTAAAGTGCATTAACTGACATGTAAACAAAAGTCTTCAATGAAGTCATTCTAATATTGGAATGTTCTCAAATGACCAATTGTCCTTCAGTTATGAAAACAGCTTGCTGTTCATTAAATGTTATATTCTATGATTAAACGGAGATTTGGTGAAATAATTTCAGTACTTTGTTCAATATTTAAATGTGTTGTGAAATGATTGTGATCATTTGTTTTGTAATGGTTAGTCTAGTGCAATCTTCACTAATTGTGATCACATACATCTTAAAACATGTCTTTGGATGTAAATAAACTTTTGTAATTTTTTGGTTGTTTTATCATTTACATCATATACATGTAGATCAATGGGAACATGTCAAATCTAGCAACAGGGTGTCCTGGGTGTAGTGAGAGAATGAAAATGAATCTGTAGTTACTCCATGACTCTTATGACTCTATAGTTAAGTTCACAAATAAAAATCCTGCAATCCATCAGGGCCATGATTGGTTGATTGATCAGCAGACTGGAGCTGGAGTGTGGGTTATTTTACAAAGATCTTAGGGTAAGTGTTTGGTTTTCTGCGACAGTGTTGCACACATGTAGGTTTTACAAGTGAAAGAGTAATAAAACTGCACTGTTGTAGGCTCAGGCTCTTTGAGATGAAACACCCCAGCAGCTGATAGAGGTCATGTGTGCTATACAAAGCAAATAGGAAACTTATACCTAAAGTTATATTAATTTTCATTATATCACACCCCATTTAACAATACACCAATGCAATGCAGAAGACAACGTTGAATCATGAGTTGAGTTTTACTCATGATGGGCAAGATTGTTGACGCCGTTAGTTGGTGTGTGATGTGATAAATCCTCACAGTTGATGGTTTGTAAACAGAGTGGCACAGTAACAGAAAGTAACATAACAACATGTCTAACTGCAAGGTTCAAGAGCAGCTCAAAACCGACGTGAACAGAGGCCAGAAAAGAGTATAAAGTGAGCCAAGCACTGTACTAATTCTGTGTTCCAGACAACTCAGAACTCAAAATTTCCGACCTCCAACAAAAAAAATTACAAAGGAACACCAGTCAAAGTTCCTATTTGTGAACTCAGAGCAAACCAGCCCTGACTTTATGAAGAGGCAGCTGTCTGATGTCACACAACAAAGGCAGCAACCATGGAAGTGCATATTGTTAATGGTAAATCAGCAACCTAAAGGCAACATAAAGTATATTTGCCTGTTTTTAATTAAGATAATACCTACTATCATATAGTAAAACCTTTTCTGTAAGTAAATTGATGTCAACATATGTCCCCAGTGTGATTAGGTAGCTGGTTACTGTAAACAATCTCTTAAAGTTGTCTTCTCACAGAAGTTATTCAGGAAAATGTTGAAAATACCAAACCATGTCCAAACATTTACTTTCAGATAACCAACTGATGTAGCTAGACAGGAACACAGTTAACGAGTAGGTATACGTATATTTTCCTTTTATATTACTTTGAGGTCAGAAGTTGGAAACGACATCTGAATGTGACTGGAATGCAGCATAAATGCTCACATCAGCATGCTAACATACTTTCAGTAATAATGCTTGATGTTTAGCAGGAATAATGTTTGTCATGTTCACTGTGTTGGTTTAGCACGTTAGCATGCAGGAATTTGCTAATTAGTACTAAACATAGGGTACAGCTGAAGGTGATGAAAATCAAGATATTCTGGTCTGGACCAAGGCGCTAAAAACACTGATCTATATGTGATAATGTGCATAGAGTGCAGAAGCTCAAGCAAATAGTATCCAGTTCAGATGGCTTCTATTGACACCTCGACTGAATAAAAAGCCAAGAGAAATAATGAATGTCTTCCTGACAGGCCCTAGGAGGAGCATCGAATTGATGAAGTCTGTTCAGATTCTACGCCTGGTCGATACAATGACATCTCAAACTGCAGAGGGCCACCTCTCACTCTCCCTTCATTTTAACATGCATATACCAGCCTTTGACTCATATATTGATGTGCCAATATTGTCCCTTACTTTGGGATCTGATATTAGTTTGAAGCAGGGTTGTCACCTGATGGTTAAAATACAGTTTTTAAGGATTTTACACTCTTACAGTACAATGATTCCAAATGGCATATTTTGCAGTATAATAATGATGAAATAATATATATGATATTCTAACAGTCACCATCTTTAAATTTTACAATGTGCAGACAAAACATTGTGTTACAGTAATTCTAAAGAATTTTGTGTTTCACCAAATGAATTATTTTCCTGGCAGTGTGAAGAAGGCTTTAAAAGAGCATTTATACAATTAGGCATGGCTGGATTAACCCACTAAGGGAGCTGTGGTGCCCTTATTATTTCATCCTTATTATTTCAGTTTATATTGAAAGAGAGAGAGATCTGAACTGATGACATGGTGCATTTTACTTAAAAAAAATAATTGTGCCTCATCCACCTACAACAAGCAAACTAATACATACTTATACATGCACAAACAGGAGGGGTCAATAATGGCCCATAGTTCATTTTTCTACCAGAGATCTCAAGTGGGTAAATCCAGCCCTGCTTTCAACATCTCCAAACTATCCTATTTACACATTTGATTTTGTATTTTCAATGGTTCCATAAAATTGTAGACTGGAGTTGTTTTTCAGGCGATAGAAACCTGCAGTAATGTGTAACTGTTTTTCTCCCACGCTTGAATGTGAAACTCTGATACTGAAGAACATACTGTTTCCTCAGAGAAAATTTGTCACATGATAATTTCAAACTTTGAAAATGTTGGTGGTTTAGTGACTGTAAAAAGAGAAGCAGTGTTTTAACACAAAGATAAATGCATTCTTTACTTAGGCCAACAGCACTGAGCAGCCCATTCCTTCACATTATGAAGACTGTGGTGTATGTATGTGTGCTGAGCTGTTGCTGTTGTTGGCCTAAAATAAAGCCCCTTTTGCCCAGTCAGCCTTGCAGCAGCCATTAGTTTGAGGCAGCTCTCGCAGCAGAGCACTGACAATGATGACAGGCAGTGGCAATGCAAGCAGGCCCCGGGGGTGGGACTGCAGGGGCATCGCTTGCTCTGGGTCAGCCGGGGCCAACGTATTTATCTGGGCAGTAATCTGAAGGGAAAAGAACAGAATGCCTGACCCCAAAACCTTAGGGACATCATCAAAACAGCTCCTATTTCAGGTCCACCATAACTCGCCATGTCGCTCCACGCCTGCCCTCAGACAGCACAGACTGCTGTAACCAGAGAGACAGAGCCGAACTGATAAATATCAGAGCAGCAATCAGCAGTGAGTGTAGCAGTCAGGGTAAACTGTAAAGGAGAAGCAGGACTAATCACTCATGGATCTGAGCTTTGAGCTGAAACTGGCCCAAAGCTGAAACTGCAACATCGTCACCTCAATGCTTACTGTACAATGATTTACTGCAGACTGCAGACACTTCTTCACACTGCTAGCTAGTACATTTGTAATGCTTACAAGTGCTGTAGTATTACTTGATGTGTTAAAAAGTACTAGTGCAGTTCTTCAGTAATATGAATATATGTTAATCACAAATTAACATTGTCAGTGAAATTCTAGATCTTAATGGACCGTAACCAATTCTTTTACATGTTTCAGCCACAATGGTAGCCTGCCCGGGGCTCCAAACCTCAAAGGGCCATGGCTCCCAAAAGCCCAAGAGTATTAAGTTGGTTTGTTATAATTTAATTAAATGCAAAATTGTTTTCCAATTTTTGAAATCCATACTACTAAACCACCAAATCAATTAACAACTCCTGCATCATTACCTAATCCTGAGGGCCTGCCTTCTATTGGTGGAGTTTTTCTGAATTTTAGGCTTTAAGAATTAATTGTCACTAATTTAGGCTGATTTCCTTCGTTTTCACTTCCTGTTTCAAAAGTCACTACATGTCTTAGCAAAGTATGCCATACATTTTTGTCAAACTGCCATTTCCCAGGCCCATAATGAACCTTCAAGTGCAGTGTCATATATTGTTATGTAGCCTACGGAATATATTGGGCTACTCAGAAATGCTAGTGAGTGTAATACATACAGAAGATGTTAAGAAAAAGGTGATATGTAATGTCTGTATAGGAAAAGGTAGAGGAAAGTGTTGCTGCTGTTTAAGAAATGTATTGATATTTTAATACCAAAAAGCATATTTTCATGGATATCCCAGGATTCAAACAGGAAGTGCAAGAGTCAGTTAGTTAGTTAAGGGCTACACCTTTTTGTCACCTTCTATAGCTTAAAATTAGAGCATGGGACTTCAGCCTATCACCTCCAGGTACATTTAGGTATTCGCAGTATACCGTGGTTTCTAAATCTGGTGACATTCCCGTGCTGGAGAACCAGTAGTGATGTGTTTTATGCCAGCCAGCAATGATTGGTTGAGCTGAATGGGGGAGCAATCTGGCTATGGTTAGCCCAGCCTTGCTGAACATTTTCCAAAGTACATTTTCCTACCTTCTACTTAGCTACTGATTACCATTCATTTCACTTTATCATTATCAAAGAAAAACATGTACTTAGAGAAAATGTTAATTTACTAAGTTTGAGTTCGTATCCATCTGTGGACATCACATCCAGCTGTGAGGTATCCATCACAGTGAAC
Organism: Micropterus salmoides; assembly: GCF_014851395.1. Taxonomy (NCBI): domain Eukaryota; kingdom Metazoa; phylum Chordata; class Actinopteri; order Centrarchiformes; family Centrarchidae; genus Micropterus; species Micropterus salmoides. The sequence goes on along the minus strand of NW_024042261.1, from coordinate 5,065,121 downwards.
ATCATGTCTGCTTTTATGTCTGTTGAGTTACTGTAAATGCCTGTGCTTCATTAGCAAAGCAGACATGAAGACCATTGTCTGCACACATTGGTTTTCATACCATGCAGACAGCTGAAGGCTGAAATACAAAGACATTCAAAATCTAAAACATTATGACATGCTTTGGAAGGATACGTAATGTCAGTTTTTTATGATTAATTATATTAATGTGATTAATGGGATAAACCAGATTCCTCTTGGAAATTGTGTGATTTTAAAGCAGAACTTTATGTTATGCAAGTAAACTGTTTGCCTTCCAGAGAGTTCAGAGGTCAAGGTCAGCTACAGACTGTCAGCTCTGAAGGCAGCTGTGACTAAAAAAAACATTCTCTCTAACCTCTGCTGTTCCAAACACACTCCATTTACTTTATTCAAGGTATATTTAATTGAGTGAAGCTCTCAAAGAGCGGCTGTTTTGTGCATCAGTTACACTGATGAGCTTTGAGTCAGTATCATGGAAAGAAGAGGCAGCCAGACGAAGAGGCTGCAGGGTCCTGGCACTGCTGATTACAGGCTAATCAGGGGGCAGGGTGAGGCATGGCCACTGTTGATGTGAAGTATCACTAGCCTTGGGTGATACTTGTCTATTAGAGCAATAATAGCATCTCATAAAGCTGATTAATCTTAACAGTACTGATAATGGGTATAAACTGAACCTTGAGAAGACCTACTTTACATGTACACAATGGGAAAAAGTAATAGAGTAGATTCTTTAGAATATGCTGCATATGCATACTACTAAAGCAGCGGGGTCTGATGTTTAAAAACAAGGCTGAGAGAATATTTAAATTTGATGATATGCAGATTTAACAATCATCAGGGTTTTGAAAATGTCCTCATTTCATCATAAACAGTATCTTCAATAAGCGATTATAGCGTGTCATACAGTGTGGAAAACAATGCAATTTCACTCTATATAGCTTTACAGTTGAAAGATCATGCAAACAACATTGGCTGTGTGTAAAATGGCATAAATGGATCAGAGTTAAACGACATAATCAAGGCCATTCATGAAGCATAAGAATTATTTTGAGAAACACATTTTCCAACTGTTTCTTCATAAAATAAAAAAATTCAGACTGTGAAAAATGTTGACAGTTCTGAGTTTAGTGGCTGAAAATACCGACATCTATGCCAATCATATCGATGAAAACTGATTCTACGTCACCGTGATAGTATAGCATAGTAAATGTTCCGTTACGTGGAATTTTATGTAATGTAATTGCTATTAATACATTAAAAAAGAATTATTTGGTTAGTTGGCTCTAAATTTATGTTAGTCAGATTGGGTACGGTGAGTAGGCTAACAATAACCATATTAGTTAAGGCTAGCTCTAACATTAGCTGTGGGTACATGGGCAAGGATATAAGAATTACTTTACTGTCATTTCAAAAACAATGAACATATCCAAACAGAACTGATGAAGGTAATGTTTACATTCTTCTATTATGGCGCTATGTTGTGGTACATCGCTGTCTCGATTCTGAAGTAAAGAGACAGCTTCAGCCTGAGCTGCGTTGTTGACTGCCATGATGCGTTTTGCCTCCACCAGTGTCTCAACTCCTTCTTCTTTTATGTTTACTGGCAGTGCCACGGTGTAGCAACATTCGGTTAAAGTATGGTGCCTTCCGCATACATACATTCATATGCAACCACACACATGCGTACTAATGCGCACACACTTATATAAAATAAATCTCGCTGAGACTAGCTTATGCATTTCCCTTTTGTATGATATTGTGGGACAATAGTGCACATCAACAGTACAGGGTAGTCAAAAGCAGTTTTAGTTCACATACTCATGTTCCTGTGGGAACCCACTACAGACTCAAATCTGCTTAGAGTCAGTTTTTAGTATGTAATTAGGACACGGCTCTGTTTATGGAAGTGTAAAAATAAGCAAGGACCTCTTGTATTTGGTTGTGTGTGTGTGTGTGTGTGTGTGTGTGTGTGTGTGTGGGCGTGCGCGTGAACTAAAAGGGTTTGTGTGTGAAAACATTGTGATGGTAACCACACAACCTCATCATTGAACAAATGAGTGAAGGAGGAACCGTTAACTTTTCACTATAGCATCCCATTTCTGAACGACTGATTTTATAGATGAAATTCACTGCTCAACTTAAAAAAAATCCACAAAACTTTCAATATTTGTACTAGATATTAAGCAGCTCAATCCATCTATATCACAGTTATTCATCTGCTTTTAGCCACACTCACAAACATGTCAGCAGTCAGACATAGACCTGAATGCACAAAGCCAGTCAACACATTTTCTTGATTATGCAAACACAAACACAGGCGTAAACATCTATCAGAACCTGAATTGTGTCTACAGACACACGTTCAATTAAAAGACCACTGACTGATGACTGAGAAGGAGCTTGTCTTCAGATAACTTCTTCTTCAGATAAAGTTTATTTCTTGGTATCGCTCCAATACAAAGATTAATTGTCTGAAATTTGGATAATAGTTTTTTTAATGCACCGACTTTGAAGTGTGAGAATTGATTTAATAACTCTCTAGGACTTAATTTGAAGTGCAAGGAAGTAGAAAATATTGAGTGATTGTTTAAATTGCTGCAAATATCCAGTGAGACAACTCTCTAACATCACCCATGTTTTGTAGCCTTCTCTATTTTGTCAGGGGATATGAATAATGCAGGGAGGCTGCAAAAACACTATCAGCCATTCCACTATTGTGACAAGAGCACCAAGAGATAGGCTGCATTCATTTGGAGCACTTCTAGTTTTTTCCAAGGCTGGAAAATGACATTTTTATCAGCCTCTTTGCCTACTCTATTTTTTTTCCTTCTTGAAAACTGAAACTTGAGGAAAGGATAATTAAACTATAGAGGCATCATATAGGCTAAGAAGTCTGAATTGTTGTTGGACTGTGATTCCTGTAATATAAAATGTGTTTTGACTGATAACTTTAATAAGCGTTGAGGATTTGTACTGTCTGTAGGCTTGATGATCACAGCCTAAAATATAATAAAATGTCACGTTATTGTTCGTGTTCAGGAGTTCATTACATTAAGGAGCGTGTTTTCCCAGGAAAATCAGTGAGCCATGTGAGCACATGGAGGGACTGACAAAAGAAAACGGTGAAAAGGGAAAGCTTCGATTTTAGAAGAGGTCGGGCGGCGAAAATTCTCTTCTGATCACTCTCATTAACCGCGGACAGAGAATAATAAATTAAAAGAGTTATTTTTGACAATTCTTACCTTTAGCTTCCATGTCCGTCACGACCGCAACCAGAACAACCAGGAGAGGGAAATAATCTCTGATCCCATTCATGACGGTTTTTTTCCCGTTTTGCGCTTCTCCGGCTTTCCGTGGTGAACGTCCTTGGGATCAACACTTTTCCTCTGGCGGACTGAAACACTGAGCGCCGCCGAACACCGACTACACACACTGAACACTCCTCTCCTGACTTCAGCCCGGTTTGCAGTCTGAATTCACTCACTGACAGAGACGAAGGGCTTTTAGTTTCGGTCCGCCACCACGACTACAGACTGCTGGCTGTACTGACTCCACTGAGTGACGGCTGGAGACTGTGGAGCTGCTGCTGCTGCTGCTGCTGGCCCGCTCTGTGCTCGGTGCTGGGAGCATCCTCTTCAGGGCAGCGCCGCCGCCGTGCATCAGCACCACGGACAGCTCCTAGCGTTGGCCAATGAAACACAGGGAAAGCAAACGAAGCTCCGAGTTTGGTAGTCAGGCCACTAAACTAAACACTATAATTACATCATAATTCGGATATGTATGTGAGGGCGCTTTGATTGTGTTAACTCACATGACTGAATATTTTCTATACTTTTTTGTTTCCATACAAAATACAAAAGTAAAGTAAAAGTAGTAATACCACAATAAAATAAAAACCCACATTCAACATTGTACTTAAGTACAAGTAAAGAATCACCTAAATATACTATAAGTATCAAAAGTAAAAGTAGCCCTACTCATTGTGCATTATGGTCCCAGTTTTATACACTCAGCTGCCAGTTTATTAGGTCCACCTAGCTAAAACTTATAGACTCATATTAGTATTTACACAGTTCTTTTTCTGGTCTACTGAATACTCAAAACAGTTTACCACCCATTCACACTTCATTCATACACTGATGGCAGAGGCTGCCATGCAAGGTGCCAGCTGGATGGAATTAGGAGCGATATGGTGCTTTCTTTCCATAGTGCTCATCCACACTCACAACAGCACAGGCACCGGGAGCAATTTGTGGTTCAGAAATCGAACCAGCCACCCTCAGATTACCACACGACCTGTTCTAACGCCTGAGCCCTGCCAAATGCAGTCTAATACAACAGTCCTGATGACTGTAATGTGTCAAAAAAAAGTGCTATATTTTTAATATACAGAAAAACACTTATCACTTAAAAAGTTAAATATAATACCACTGCTACCATACCAGTGCTCAAAGAGGCACTTCACAAATGAAGATCACACATCACTGTACCACTCAGCCAGTGAAAAATGTCTTCTGAAGGAGGTTTGTCAATTCTGAGAAAATAACCCTGATGATGTGATCAGGGTGATCAAAACCTGGATACTAGTGTGTTACGTCCAAGGTCTAGAGGCAACTTGGATGCAACATATAGTGTGGCTCCCCACTCTTCCCACTCAAGGTCAGAGAACAAAGGGAATTTACAGATTAACAGTTGAAATTGTATAGAAAAGATGAAGCACTAACAACCAAGCCTAACCTAACCTAGACTGAGTAAGGAGGTGGTTGGGGTGGATGGAGGTCCAGAACCCGGACTTTGAACTAGGAGACAGGAGGTTGTGTCCCATGTGAAACAAAAAGTCAACATAAAATATTTCTGTTGAAGTTACGCGAGTTAAATAAACTTGTGTAACTGATGTAGGCATATGTAGTTATTTTAACTCAAACCATTATCTTTTCCTTACCTTAGCCAAGTAGTTTTGTTGCCTATACCTAATCAAGTACATTTTGCTCCTAAACCTAACCAAATTGCAACATTTCACCACTTTAATAACGTGCTGTTTCAAAATGGCAATGTTTCAAAGCGCTAGCATTAGAGTCTTATACATCTAAAATTGACTCTAAAATGTTACCCAGGGTGTTAAAAAGCGACGCCAAAGGGCCTTGACCAAGTGTCAATATGTGATGAGTCGGGAGTGAGAACGTGTTGGAACAGGTGACAGTGAAAGAAAACAAATGACAAATATGACTCCAGGGCCATAACAAGTCGGAATGTAAACATATTCAGTATTTCACAAAGAAAATAATGGCAACCAAAACTCAAAGCTAAACAAAACAAAGTTATTTTCTTAACAATGAATGTCAATAAAAACAAAATAAAATAATTATTTCCATGAAAATAAAACACAAATATATATGCAGATAATTTCCTGGACCAGTCCTTTTGAAAAATACATCGGGACTTTGAGGTATATACTTAGTTAATTTTCACACTAAAACTCCAAAGCAATTGAACTAAACCCCTCTCACGAACAGCAATTGTCCAGTCATAGCTTACTGTAACTAAGCATGGCAGACTTGTCAAGTTCTGGATTTCTCCACTTGTTAAAGCAGTGTGGGTAGTAGTAATACAGCAAAAAGATCAAATTTGTAAGGAGTATCTTACTCTCTAAGCGAATACTCTGACACGCCCTAAAAAACACAGATGGAAAAACACTGAGCTGCAGCACAGCTCTCCTCTCCCTTCCAAACACTAGCTACCCTCCAGGCAGTCAGTGGACATAAAGTTGTTCCTGTGATGTAGAGACAGAGCTCAGTTAAACCTTTATGGATGAAAGATACTTTTGTTACAGATTAATAACTCACCACTCTGAAACTCTTGCTCCAGTACATGTTGCTGAGCTGGTCGGCAACATGTACAGCTGTCTTCTAACATTACGTGTTATAATTTTTTTCCAACTAACAGACCTAACGATAACTTAATTAGTTAGCTAGCTATAGCTAAAAGTATCTGCCAGCAACAGTTTGAGAAATAATGCAGAATTTGAATGGTTAATCTATCTAAGTGTATATATATATAACAATTGTAAAACATTGCAATAAAAAAATGAAAATGAAGTGTTTCAGTCAGTCAGAAATTAGCCATACAATGAACTCAAACATGTTTGCTCTGGAAATAGCTAAATCTGCATAAAAGTGAAGAAACACTTGTGAACCATACATAAGTATACACTGTTAAAAAAAAAAAAAAAAAGGGAAAAAAACGGAAATATTCCGGCAGCTGGGGCGCCAGAAAAATACCATTGCATAACAGTAAATAACCCACTCGTAAAAATACGGTAATATTCCATAATGACAAGTCTGTAACTTTAATTTTACATATAATCTTGTGCAATTTTTGGGGCTTTTATTGTTTAATTAAGAACATATACACATGTAAAAACAATTAAATTAGCTTTAAATATAGTTGAACACTGCTATAATACAAATAATCAGGGTTAAATGTATAGTAGAGTGCTGCTTTTAATTGAGTATTATTATATAATTTGACATAAAAATCTTGTTAATGTAATCAATATATTGTAAAAAAGAATGATACAACACCTGCAAATACTAGATTTTCCTTTAATAAAAACGTCAAAATACTGTTCTAAAACTGGTAATCAGCTGTGTGTGTGTGTGTGTTCATTGGACTTTTGGACCATTCTTCTAGAAGGGCATTTGTGAGGTCAGGGACAGATGTTGGATGAGAAGGCCTGGCTCGCACTCTCCGCTCTAATTCATCCCAAAAGTGTTCTGTTGGGTTGGGGTCAGGACTGTGCAGACCAGTCAAGTTCTCCACACCAAACTCGCTTATCCATGTCTTTATGGACCTTGCTTTGTGCACTGGTGCGCAGTCATGTTGGAACAGGAAGGGGCCATTCCCAAACTGTTTCCACAAAGCTGGGAGCATGAAATTGTCCAAAATGTTTTGGTATGCTGAAGCATTAACAGTTCCTTTCACTGGAACTAAGGGGCCAAGCCCAACCCCTGAAAAACACCCCCACACCAAACTTTACACACTTCACACAATGCAGTCAGGCCAGTACCATTCTCTTGGCAACCACCAAACCCAGACTTATCCATCAGATTGCCAGACAGAGAAGCGTGATTCGTCACTCCAGAGAACACGTCTCCACTGCACTAGTGTTTAGTGTCGGCGTGCTTTTCACCATGTATCCGACGCTTTGCATTGCACTTGGTGATGTAAGGCTTGGATGCAGCTGCTCGGCAATGGAAACCCATTCCATGAAGCTCTCTACACACTGTTCTAGAGCTAATCTGAAGGCCACATGACGTTTGGAGGTCTGTAGCTCTTGACTCTGCAGAAAGTTGGCAGCTTCTGCAGATGCGCCGACCCCGCTGTGATTTTATTTGGCCTACCACTTCAAAGCGGAGTTTCTGTTGTTCCAAATCGCTTCCACTTAGTTATAATACCACTAACAGTTGACCTTGGAATATTTAGTAATAAGGAAATTTCACAAATGGACTTATTGCACAGGTACCAAGCTTGAATTCACTGAGCTCCTGATAGCGACTCATTCTTTCACAAATGTTTGTAGAAGCAGTCCACATGCCTAGGTGCTTGATTTTATACACCTGTGGCCATGGAAGTGATTGGAACATCTGAATTCAATGATTCGGAAGGGGTGTCCCCATACTTTTGCCTACATAGTGTATACCGTCAGATCACACTGTCCTATTTATCAATGCAGTTATATTGTAAATCAAACGCTGTCAAGCTTTTTGGATGTAAAGAACGGCAAGCTAGTGTAGATCATCTGCCTTTTGCTCATTGCTCACACTTAATGGAAGAGCTGGTGGTGGAGGGGGAGTGGTTATCTGATCTGTCATTTTTGCAGCCATGTAGCCACCAGAGTTGAATTCTTCCCCAATTCTGTGGAGAGGGCTATGGACTAACACATCTCCAGAATTTGGTCGCCATACCAATTATTAAGGGAAACATACTTAATGTCTTGCAGACCTTGGATAGATATACTGTTGATTTTGTTTGCCGTTGTTTATGTTTTCCAATTGAGCTAAGAAGTGGTTTCTTTAGGTCATCCAGAGGTGTTGTTGTGCAAAGTCAGTCGAATCTGAAAATGTATTTTTGGCTTGCATACCAAAAACTTACAAACAAATGAATTCATTTAGACTGCCAAGAAAAACATCACATTCGCACTTGTCTTTCTACTGCATATATTTGCATCTTTTTTGTATACCAACTTAATTTAGAAATTTTTGACTTCCCCAACTCCCGTGCACAATTGTGCACTGCCTTGCAAGGCCAGGTGGACCTAATTCAGCAATCAGCTGTAGCACTCCTGGGGCAGAACTAGAGGACAGAAAAGGAACAAGGATGCACAGCACAGAGAAACACATACAGCGGTAACAACACTTACCAGATACAAAAACTGGCTTTAGCAAGTCATAAAATATCATATTGAAACCCGGGAAGAAGTCTTTGGATACATCAAGTCTTTGCCTTTGGTGTAAGAGACCCGGGTTCAATCCCCCACTGTGACCCATCCACGTGCGACCTCAATTGTAAGACGCTTTAGATAAAAGCATCATCTAAATGAATAAATGTCTGAGTTTGCTCAAATTAAGTACATTTAAGGATGTCTGAAACTGTCATAAATAACCAAAGTACAAGATTACTCAAAATGGGTTTCTGGTCTCTATTATAGGATAAATGGATATATCTAAAATAATGTGAACAATGAAAAAACAGGATTTAAAAATGTTTACTTTAGGTTTTGATAATACACCTATAGCTAAGACTTTTCAATCAAGTATCTGTAAAATGGCATTAAAATTAATTTTTCATCACAAACCCGTAATTTTACAGGAAGTTTTCTTTTTAAACCCCATTAAAAGGTGTGAACGCCTGTCATTTAACAATAAATTAAATATTACCTAACTGTAATTTTACCACTTTGGGGCAATTATATACTATGTTAATCTAACTTTTATAATAAATGAAGAAGAATTATAATAAAAGTCAAAAGCTGTGAAATTACAGTAATTATGGCTGTTTTCAATGATCAAAACTGTGTTTCGACAGTTTAACAATACTTGTAGACACACAACTCTATACTGATTAAAATAACATTTATTCAATGTTTTTATTTTCCAAATATCAATAATTAAAGGAGATATTTGTCAGTTAACAAGAAAATCTATGTCAAGTTACAGAACAAATGTTTTTTGTTGTTAACTGTTACTAATTGTACCAAGTTTAAGAAATGTTTTTACAGTATTAAACTTATTTTTAACAGTTTTTTTCTTTTAAATAATAAAATTAATATTTGTGAAAATACAGGAAATTGTATTGTAACAGTTTTTTTTGTAACAATTCTTGTTTCTTTAAAATAACGTTTTAACCATAATGTTATGGTTAATCACAGCTACATGTTTTTTATGTTATTTTATATTAGACATGTAAATTCACAGTTTATTTTTGCAATTTTTTGATATTTTCATGTATTTCAAAAATACAGGAAAAAAACTGTAAAATAAAAAGGAATAAAACTTTAAAATCACAGATTTTTTTACAGTGTAGACAATGGTCTTTGGGGGATTAATGCAGAATTGTTGAATGTATTGCTTTGCTTTTCAGCTAACTGATGATATATAAGCTTGCATCTTGTCTGTGAGCTTCCTTTTGGAAATCTACATACTCCCTTGATTTGTCCCCCCACCTGCTTTGACTCAGTGAGCATAGGTTAGATTTTTAACAGTTTTTTCTTTTAAATAATAAAATTAATATTTGTGAAAATACGGGAAATTGTATTGTAACAGTTTTTTTTGTAACAATTCTTGTTTCTTTAAAATACCATTTTAACCATAATGTTATGGTTAATCACAGCTACACGTTTTTTATGTTATTTTATATTAGACATGTAAATTCACAGTTTATTTTTGCAATTTTTTGATATTTTCATGTATTTCAAAAATACAGGAAAAAAACTGTAAAATAAAAAGGAATAAAACTTTAAAATCACAGATTTTTTTCTTTTTTTACAGTGTAGACAATGGTCTTTGGGGGATTAATGCAGAATTGTTGAATGTATTGCTTTGCTTTTCAGCTAATGATGATATATAAGCTTGCATCTTGTCTGTGAGCTTCCTTTTGGAAATCTACATACTCCCTTGATTTGTCCCCCCAACTGCTTTGACTCAGTGAGCATAGGTTAGATTTGACAGTGTTTCATCAGCAGCCCTCTATCAGCACATTCTTTTGCATCACTTTTTTTGAGTCATCCTACTACCTCACCTCTGGCTACTCAAAACCTAATGAAGGCCTTTGGGCAGCAGATCTCAGCTCTGGGTTCTTAAGCTTTTGCAGCCAAGGTGCTCCACATCGCTCCAGTATGTGTCCAGCCTTGCAGCTGCTGCTCACCTCACCAATAGATGACTCACTACATCAATGCGGGAGAAAGTCTCCAACTCAGTGAAACACAGTGTTGAATCTCCTCAACATATTTTCTGTGATTTACGCACCTTTGCCTCACAGCAGAGAAGCTATTCATAGATTCAACACTCTGTATGTAAAAGGCAAGTCATGCACAGGCACTCATCACATTAAAGGCCCAGTCAGCAGCAGTCTTTTGACCATATATATGTGAGGTCTATTCACATACATACAGTAACTATACAGCTGAGTTTGAAATGTATTAGATACATTCCATTGCCAATAAAGAATCAGCCTGTTATAATCCTGTTTACAAATGTTGCTGATGTAAACAAACTTCATGCGTTCATTCAGATATATAATCTCAAGTTGGATGTGCCTGTACACTTGAGTTTAAAGTTAATACGCTTTTAATCATATCAGACACAATTTTTTATATTATTTATGGCCAGATATTTTTCTGCAGCAGTAGCAATTCAATTTATTTACATTCTGTGATTGCAAAATACTATCGAGAAGCATGGTTACTGGCGAAGTCTGCCTTTGCCACGTGGGATTCAACAAGTGTACTCCGCAGGAGACAAGAGTTCATGTTCAGTCACTGACCTGCAATTAATGTTTTTGTTTTACTGTGACCACAATCTTTCTCTTACCTTAACTATCACTGTCATATTCCTTATATTGTATTTAAAATGTTGGAAGTGAATGTTAAAGGGGCTATATATATATAAGTTTTTCAATGAAATTACATATTGATAAATCAAATTTTCAATGCCTTATTGTCAGTGGCCTGAAAACTTCAAAATGAAGCACACACCTGTCTTCTCTGTTGCTTGCATCAGCCACTATTCTGCTTTTAATGTGAGGACGCCGGGTCGGATTCAGCCCTGTGCTCGCTCCCGAGTCTCTCTCTGACTACAGCAACAACACGCAGACATGCAGTCCACTAACACCATAAAACAATGACTCCAACATAAACTCCATTTAAGAATAAAAACAAGAGTAAAGGTTTATGTGATGATGCCTGTCAGACCAAACGAGATTCAGATGATGTCAGGTAAAAACAGTCACACCAGAAAGTCACGTTAGCTCACCGGCTAACGCGGAGCAGTTGCTAATGTTATTCGATGCAAAGTTGTATCGCTTTTCACATCAATATTACTTCATCAGCCAACATGACCCATATTACTATCCTGTGTACCACTGGTGTGACACCAAAATGTGTGACTTATCAGATTCTGTGACCCAAATGGGAAGTTAAGCACCAGAGGTTTTGCTGATGAAGTAGTTGCCGTTTGGTTAGGTTTAGTCACAAAATCTGATAGGTCACAGACTTTGGTGTTACACCGGTATCATGTCAAAGTGTTGATTTTTGCTTGCAAGAACAGATGTAGCTGTACAAAGCATGTCTGGAGAAAAACCACAGCCTGCATGCTGGTGTTTCAGCGTTTATTGTGGTATTTCTGTATGAAAGTGGTTGTGTTTTGGATTTGCTCGCTCATTAGTTCAAGCGAGAACGCGCACGAGCACACACCTGATTGCAATCTTAGAACTGCACCGCTAGAGGCCGCTGAAAACTACATAATGCCCCTTTAAAAAGGTTGTAAACCTGGGATTTTGCAGAAACGTTCTTGTCTGGTGTTAGAGTTGGTGGGACCTGTGTAATTATTGTATTTGTTAACATGCAAACTCGACTAAGCACCTTTAAAGGTTCAGTATGTCGCCTAACTTTTTGTCATATTTGCTAAAACTTTTCATATTTCCGAAGGTGGCGAGATCAGGCAGGAAACTGGCTAGTCTAGAACTAGCCGAAAGGCTAGCTGACTGAAATTAGTGCCTAAGTGATTGTAAAAAACTAATATAACCTATGTTGTCGTTTAGGTTGGAGGGCTTGTTGCAATAAACAGACGTAAGAAAACAACTGAGGGAGAATGAAAAAATCAGGAAGAATAAATAAACAACACAGCACAGCCATAAGAGGGGAAATGTTGACAGTCACTGACAACATAAATTGTGTGGGGCAGCACCGGGAGACCACCCCCCGCTGGACAAGACCCCCAAAAGGACAGATCCCAGGCCCAGGGACATGCCACACGCCCCAGACATGAGCAGCCCACCCCCCACCCCCATATGTATTCTTCTCTTGTTCACTCCCTTTGTCAGGCAGCCATAAGTGTGTGAGACAGTAATTAGCAGGATTTAGAAAAAGCAGTACACACCATAGTGACAGATGTATCCATTCCCTTCAGATCAGAGTAGAGCAAGTTTATTGGATGTGGTGTGGAGTAGAGCAAGTGGCTCAGTTCTCCTGCCTCCTAATAACGGCATCACATTAAGGTTCCTCTGCACCTTTGCTCTGGCACTGGGGTTTATTTGTCTTAATAAGCAATAGTGTCGTGGCTGCTTCTATTAGACATGTGATAGGAGCGAAAGCATTTCCCTTCGGAATCAAGGATAGATTGCCTCGGTGGCTCCTCCTGAAGTTATTCTGGTAGTGCAGGACAGGGGAATTAGGGAAAAACATCTAATCAAGGTTTCATTTTTCAGTATATGCTCTGGCTATAAATAATAGCCACAATGCTAGTTTACTCTTGTTCTGCCTCAATAGGCATAGATGTCTTGTTATGTAGAACACACTGGATGTATGTGACAACCGACCATCATAAATATATGGTAAAAACATTTAAAGATATTATTACTTCACCTCTAACCACATCCCTCCCTGTGTGACTTATTTATCTACATATCACATCATTTAAGTGTCTGACATGACACATAATTCGGCTGAGTTTTATATAACAGTGATTTTATAGTTGTTTCAACGATTGTGCAGTAAGTTACTTACTGCACAAATTGGCTCATTCAGTATGCCACTGCATGCATCCACTGCATGCTTCCTTGAGCAGTCCAGCAAGGCTACTGCTTAGTGAAGAGAGGTCAGCTAATTTCCCTCTTTCTCTATGTGCCTTGACCAGGTGTGACCTGCATAGATGAGTCTCTCTAGAGTCGAGTTCACATTGCAAAAAATGTCCCTGTTTAGCTGTTGTTTATCCCTCATGTGATGCAGATCTGATATTTGAGATCAGTGTGACCAGCATAATGATGCATGAAGTAAGCAGGTTTTCGTCTTCTGTCATGAAATCAAAATTACCTGCTAAAGTTCAGTGTGCAACTTCCAGAAAAACCCGTTAACTGGACTGTACTTGCACTCTGTAGGCTTGAGAGGGAATCATTCTGGGCACAGGCCAAAACACAATATAGGACTTGTTGTCTACTTCCTGTAGTCCACAATCAGCTCCTTTGTTTTGCTGACATTGACATATAAATTGTTTTCCTGAAGTGAAGTGGTGGGTGCTGTGCACCACCAGTGATCTGGCCATCAGGAAGTTCAAGATCCAATCACAGAGAGTGGTTTGAACACAAGGCCTCTGAACTTGGTGACAAGCTTAGAGGGCAAATCGGTATTCAATGCCACACTGTAGCATTGTCATGTAAAGTATCTCACAAACATACGCACAAACACTGAAGAAATGACACTTTGCTACAATGTAAAGTAGTGAGTGTACAGCTTGTATAACAGTGTAAATTTGCGGTCCCCTCAAAATAACACATCACACAACCATTATTGTGTAAACTGCTGGCAAACAAAAGTTAGTACATCTCTTAAGAGAAAAGGCTTCAGATCTAAACCCTATTGAGCATCTGTGGGGCATCCTCAAATGGAAGGTGGAGGAGCGCAAGGTCTCTAACATCCACCAGCTTCGTGATGTTGTCATGGAGGAGTGGAAGAGGACTCCAAGAGGGTTAAGGCAGTGCTGGAAAACAAAATATTGACACTTTGGGCCCAATTTGGACATTTTCACTTAGTGGTATACTCACTTTTGTTGCCAGCGGTTTAGACATTATTGATGTTGTGGCAGAAACGAGCGGTCTATAACACTCGAGAAGCTGAAAATGTCCGACAACGCCACTTGGGATAAGCCCAAGACCTTTAAAGCACACAGATCGTTTTATCAAAATTAGGGGGCAGAGACAATCAAGTTATGCTGTCCTCACTAAAAGTTGTTGCAGGCAACGTATTTTTCAGCTATACAGCTAGCTTAACATTATATTCTCCAGCATTGCATTCTCCAAGGAACAGGCAGGTTGTTGTGTTTGGCAGGATTTAATGAAGGGAAATATGTAATTTGTAAAACTGCAAAAAGGACACAAAGATACAAACATGTAAGTACCTTATATGTACTAAATAATGTCTCTAGTACATTATCAGAGAAGGAATACTATCACAACAACAGGTACTGACTGTTACCAGGTACTGAAAGTAGGTATGTCAATCCAACAATACACTAACATCATCTACCAATATTCATAAATAATTTGACTACACTCAAAAACAATACCACTGTATATTGAAGATGACTTACGGATTAATCCGTTTGGTGGACTTAAAGACACAGGATTGCGAGGATTGTTAACTGTGATGCTTCCTCTACGAGCCCATGTGGAAAAGGAAGTTCCTAAACACCACTTCCTGTCATCCTGACTATTTACAATTCGCTCACTTCCTCTTCAGAGCAGCTTTGTAATCACCACTAGGTGGTGCTAAGAACCTACAAAATAAGCCAATAAACTAGTTCCAATACACAAGTAATTATAAAAAAATTACAATTTTATTTTTCTTTTGTCATATATTTAAATAGCAACACCTGCTCTATTAAGAAAAGATATGTAATGCATATTAGAGAAAAAACACAAACCATTCAAATCAACAAACCCGCATGCGTAATTAAAGGATCAAAATCAAACACAAAGAAAAACACAAACAAACCCACATGCAATATACATCAAATATTTACAGAGCCAATGTCTGGATATTCAAATATCCAGACACTGTATCAATACACAGCAGAGTTTTATACCGATATCCAGAACAGCAAGAGTGGGAGGAGAAACGCGCCGGGGAGTGTTAACCTCTTAGATAACTGTCGCACCCAGCAGCCTCGACAGCAGCATGCACACGGCTGTAGCTCGGTCCCGCTGTGATGTGAACAACAACAATGCAAACACTGAAAGGCAAAACAAAGACTTCCTTACCACTCCACAGTAACCTAACAACCTCTGGCAACGGCAACAAACGTGCAGCACGCCAGCCCAGACACGTCTCCACACGCAACCGGAGAAGACAGAAACCCATATGAGTCTACCACACAGGCTTAAAAAGGCAACTCCCCACCTCTCCCAATCAAAGGGGATGAGCCCCAGGTGTGCTGGTGTGCCTTCCCGTGTCCAGGTAAGAGGGTGGGAAAGAAAACCTCATCCTGCCACATCTACCCCCATTTTTTGTGTCGTCGTCCCGACGATAAAGAAGGCCCTTGACGTCATGACCACGGCCAAAAAATGACAGTTTGAACGTTTGACGCTGGGTCTGGAGGTCTCCCAGTCAGACCACCTGCCATACTACTCGCAGGCTGAGGAAGCCGATGAACATTTGAATGATGACCGGCAGTGGAACGGGTAGTCCGGCGCATAGCTTGCCCACTTGTACTGGGCTGCTCTGAGGCCAAGGACAGCGGCACTTGCGGCTGCGACTGAAAAGATTGAAGCAGTGGGCCCTGATCTGGCCTAGTTGCTGCAAAAGATTCCAAGGGACCAGACACCTGATGTAGTGTCGGACACCCATAGCCACAGGTCACTGTTTGAAGACTCATCAAATTGAGCCATACCCAAGGTTAATGGTAGTTCAGTTGGAGGGGGATCAGACTCAACTGGCTGTACCACAGCCTTCAACATATCGCGATGTACATTCCTTACTTTATGCAGTGCATTCACAGGTGCCACAGCATAAACTGCTCCTCCTGATAAAGTGGTCACCACTTGATGGATCTCCGAGCTCCATAGGTCTTTCAGTTTATGGCGGCCCCTAGCACCATGATCCCTCACATACACCAACTGTCCCACACTCAGCGGTACATCTCGTACCTGTTGGTCATGCTGCTCCTTCCGACGACTTGTAGTTGCTAGCAGCCACTCACGAGCACAATCGAAGGCCACCCTTAACCTCTCCTGGTGCTCTGCCACCCAACCTCATCCCCCGGCCTTGGTTCTTCCACACGCCCCAAGAGGAAATCAATCGGGAGCCTTGGTTCCTGACCAAACAGGAAATAACAGGGCTCAGGAGGTGGAGCGGGTTGGCCGTTAATCGGAAGGTCGGCGGTTCAATCCCTGGCTCCCCCTGGTTGTGTGTCGAAGTGTCCTTGGGCAAGATACTGAACCCCGAATTGCCCCTGGCGGCTATTCCGCCAGTGTATGAGTGAGTGTGAATGTTAGTTTCCGTTTGAGCACTTATGAATGTGTGTGACTGGTGAATGCAGATGTAGTGTAAAAGCGCTTTGAGTGGTCGAAAAGACTAGAAAGGCGCTATACAAGTACGGAGCATTTACATTTTACATAATATGGGGACTCCCCAGTACCCTGATGGTGTGGTGTTATAGCAGAAAAGGACATAAGGTAGACAGGGAGCCCAATCCCGCTTCTGTGGCAGGGGCAGTGTTCGAAGAAGATTATGGAGCGTACGATTGAAACACTCACATTGCCCATTTCCAGCCGGATGGTAAGGGGTACTGCGAGATTTAGTTACACTATACATCAAGCAAAGTTGTTGGATCAAAGTGCTTTCAAAGCTCCTCCCTTGATCAGAATGCAGACGGCTTGGCACGCCAAACTTATAGAACCACTCAGCCACAAGAACCTGGGCCACTGTAGAGGCCCTCTGATCACGTGTAGGCACAGCTACTGTGAATTTGCTAAACACATCTGTCATGACCAACACGTTTTCAAACCCATTTCGAGAAGGCTCCAGCAGTGTAAAATCAATGGCCAATATTTCATTGGGTCGAGAGGTAGTAGATGGCCCATAAAACTATGTGGCACCTGCCCAAAGTCCATTGTGACCTGACACCATTTACACTCTTGCACCCAATTCCGGATGTCCGCAGACATCCCAGGCCAGTTGCCGGACCAACGCTGTGGTCCTTTCGATACCTTGATGACCATGTTGCTGGTGAAGCAGACTCAGGGTCTCCTGCTTGAGAGCTGCAGGCAGCAAAAATTGGAGAGCTCCACCAAGCGCCCCCACTGGTGTAACATTGTAGCAAACCTAAAATTTAGTTATGCAATTTAATAAATTTATGAGAATTGATTATGAATTTTTAATATTCATAAAAAACAATGTTCCTCGTTAAGGGCACCACCGGAGTCGTTATAATCCTAGAGTCTCCGGACCTCTAGGTAGTTTTAATAATTACAATTACTAGTGATCAGTTAGTTAATAATCGCTCAATTATCTTAAATCAATCAGTCAGTCTCATATCTAAAGGGTCAATTCTCTTGGCAGGGACGTAGAAATAGGCAACACACACACAGTTCTTGATTATATTACAGTGAATTTATTCTCTAACTAATGTGATAAAAAGATGGTTGGATACAGGGAAAATAAACAATTGCTGAACAATGAAAAATGGAGGTTCGATTGTGGGAAACATTTGACTCATGGCATAGAAGAAATAATGAAAGTAAGCTAATGCTATGAGTTTAGGAGTAAAAAAAAAAAAAAGGGACATCCCAGAACACAGAATGTGTCTTAAGTCTTACTGCTTGTGGCGGCCTGCTTTGGCCTGTTGCTGGTCCCACGCTAGCTGCCGATCCTGGCTTTTTGCTAGGGATTCTCCGGGGTTCTCCGTGTCTGATTGAAAACGCCTCCTCCGTCTGGCAACTCTGCTGTTTTCAGGTTTCCTTCGTTGTAGCTGGCAAGACCACGTGGCTTGGTCTGACCTCGGTGAAGTTGGCTCGACGAAAAAGGCTTAAAATGGAACTTGGTCATTCCTGAATTAGTCCAGCGTAACTTAACGGACTGGAGTAGCTCCAAATTTATTCAATATAAAATGCACAAATCCACACCGTTGTTCACTACAACATCAAAGCTGGTTTAGAAAGATGCCGCTGTTCAACTGTGGTAGGTTGGGATTTCTGTCGCCAGAACACCAAAATCGCCTTCAACAGGGGATCATCCTGTTGTAGCGACTGAAGGTCAGAAACTGAATAAGCTGGCAACACAGAGACCAGGGCCAATGTAGTTACTACAGGCTGCTCTGACGGTTGGCAATGCTGCGGATCAAGAGAAACTTGGCCTCTCGGCAACAACGGTACAACAGACCCTAAACCCGAAGCATACTGCCTGGAAAGAGCATCAGCATTCCGGTTACTACGACCGGATCTGTACTTGATCTCAAAATCAAAAGAAGCAAGCTGAGCTGCCCACCTATGTTCCGTAGCTCCCAGTTTAGCAGACTGGAGATGGCTCAATGGATTGTTATTGGTGTACACCATGTACTTGTGACCCAACAAATAGTCTCGAAACTTCTCCGTCATAGCCCACTTAAGGGCTAAGAACTCCAACTTCATGGAGCTGTAAGTCATACAGGAGCGGAAACAAGCCGGTCTTTCAGTCCCTCAAAACTCTGCTCACATTGCGTGGTCCACACAGCCTCCAGAGCCTTATTAAGGCCCTTCTTGGGCTTTTTGCCCGACATCTCAGCAAACCCCTCAACAAATCGACGATAATAGCTGGCAAACCCCAAAAGGGAGCGCAGCTCTGACACATTCTGTGGCCGCTTCCACTTAGCCACAGCCTCTTCTTGGGGTCAGTAGACACCCCCTGGGCTGAGATGACCTAAGTACTTTACTTCTTGCTGGAAAAAGGAACATTTCTCCAGCCTAGCCTTCAAGCCTTCAGTCTGGAGGCGCCTGAGCACCATCTCAAGACGCTGTTTGATCTACAGGGGATGAAAACACGATGATGATGTCATCAAGATAAAGCAAGAGAGACTGACCCTGCTGGTCACCAAACATCCTCTGTATCAATTGCTGGAAGGTGCCCGGCGCATTGCACAGGCCGAACGGCATGCAATTAGACTCAAAAAGGCCAAAAGGGGTACAAAAGGCTGTTTTGGGCCTATCTTGCTCTGTAACAGGGAGCTGGTTGTAACCACTGGCAAGATCAAGAGTTGAAAACCAGCAGGCCCCCGACAGCGCATCAAGGCTTTCCTCTATTCGTGGCAAAGGAAATGCAACCTTCCGAGTCTTGCTGTTCAACAAGCGATAATCCACACGCAGGTGCAGACTTCCATCCTTTTTCCACACCAACACAATGGGAGAAGCGTAGGGACTACAGCTTTCCCGTATGACCTGGGACTCAAGCAACTGATTGATATGAGTCTTTACTGCCTCATACTCTGAGGGCGGAATGCGGCGGTATCTCTGCCTGACTGGGACCTCATCAAGCAAGGGTATGTCATGAGAAAGAAGAGTGGTACACCCCAAGTTGTTTTCATGGGTGGCAAAGACAGAGTCATACTTGACCTTGACTTACATGACCTGACTTTTTCTCTATCTGGGTCATCCAACACTGGCAGAGCCACCGACTCCACCCGATCAGCCACAGAGGAAGAAACCGTTTGGGCGTTAGCAGTCGCCAATGTAGTCCTATCCTCAGTCACACCCGCCGGCAGACACCTATAGTAGGTTTTGGTGGAGAGACCTGAGGGCTGGATTGAACACGACCCCGGACACCACACTGAAGACCAAACGCTCAAGGCAAAGAATAGCTACGACCCCGCGCCCCACCCGGTAAACCCTCATGTTCCCACCGCATGGCTTCGGCACGAAGTTTCATCATAGCTATAGACGGATCCCGACGAACAAGTTGTTTAAGCTCACGGTGAAGACAGCAGTCAAGGACATGTTCAATAAATTGGTCCCGGAGCAGCACATCAGCGTTGGGCATACAATCTGGGGCTTGCTGTTTAACATGGGCCATTAAAGACATGAGGGCTAGAGAAAACTCCTGCAACGTTTCACCCTTGAGCTGTCGCCGGGAGAAGAAAACCTGTTGCAGGGAAATGTAACACTTATCACACCCATAAAGCTCATTCAAGACGGCAAAGACTTTAGCGGTGTCCTTTCGGTCAGCACTAGAGCAGAATTTAATTTCTTCCTTCGCCTCTCCCTCCAAATGATCAAAGATGAAGAGCCTGGTCAGCGGCAGCCAAGTGCTGGGCACGCATATGTGGCAGAAACGAGCGGTCTATAACACTCGAGAAGCTGAAAATGTCCGACAACGCCACTTGGGATAAGCCCAAGACCTTTAAAGCACACAGATCGTTTTATCAAAATTAGGGGGCAGAGACAATCAAGTAATTATAAAAAAAACACACAATTTTATTTTTTCATATTTTAAAATAGCAACACCTGCTGTATTAAGAAAAGATATGTAATGCGTATTAGAGAAAAAAAAACACAAACACCATTCAAATCAACAAACCCGCATGCGTAATTAAAGGATCAAAATCAAACACAAAGAAAAACACAAACAAACCCACATGCAATATACATCAAATATTTACAGAGCCAATGTCTGGATATTCAAATATCCAGACACTGTATCAATACACAGCAGAGTTTTATACCGATATCCAGAACAGCAAGAGTGGGAGGAGAAACGCGCCGGGGAGTGTTAACCTCTTAGATAACTGTCGCACCCAGCAGCCTCGACAGCAGCATGCACACGGCTGTAGCTCGGTCCCGCTGTGATGTGAACAACAACAATGCAAACACTGAAAGGCAAAACAAAGACTTCCTTACCACTCCACAGTAACCTAACAACCTCTGGCAACGGCAACAAACGTGCAGCACGCCAGCCCAGACACGTCTCCACACCCAACCGGAGAAGACAGAAACCCATATGAGTCTACCACACAGGCTTAAAAAGGCAACTCCCCACCTCTCCCAATCAAAGGGGATGAGCCCCAGGTGTGCTGGTGTGCCTTCCCGTGTCCAGGTAAGAGGGTGGGAAAGAAAACCTCATCCTGCCACATCTACCCCCATTTTTTGTGTCGTCGTCCCGACGATAAAGAAGGCCCTTGACGTCATGACCACGGCCAAAAAATGACAGTTTGAACGTTTGACGCTGGGTCTGGAGGTCTCCCAGTCAGACCACCTGCCATACTACTCGCAGGCTGAGGAAGCCGATGAACATTTGAATGATGACCGGCAGTGGAACGGGTAGTCCGGCGCATAGCTTGCCCACTTGTACTGGGCTGCTCTGAGGCCAAGGACAGCGGCACTTGCGGCTGCGACTGAAAAGATTGAAGCAGTGGGCCCTGATCTGGCCTAGTTGCTGCAAAAGATTCCAAGGGACCAGACACCTGATGTAGTGTCGGACACCCATAGCCACAGGTCACTGTTTGAAGACTCATCAAATTGAGCCATACCCAAGGTTAATGGTAGTTCAGTTGGAGGGGGATCAGACTCAACTGGCTGTACCACAGCCTTCAACATATCGCGATGTACATTCCTTACTTTATGCAGTGCATTCACAGGTGCCACAGCATAAACTGCTCCTCCTGATAAAGTGGTCACCACTTGATGGATCTCCGAGCTCCATAGGTCTTTCAGTTTATGGCGGCCCCTAGCACCATGATCCCTCACATACACCAACTGTCCCACACTCAGCGGTACATCTCGTACCTGTTGGTCATGCTGCTCCTTCCGACGACTTGTAGTTGCTAGCAGCCACTCACGAGCACAATCGAAGGCCACCCTTAACCTCTCCTGGTGCTCTGCCACCCAACCTCATCCCCCGGCCTTGGTTCTTCCACACGCCCCAAGAGGAAATCAATCGGGAGCCTTGGTTCCTGACCAAACAGGAAATAACAGGGCTCAGGAGGTGGAGCGGGTTGGCCGTTAATCGGAAGGTCGGCGGTTCAATCCCTGGCTCCCCCTGGTTGTGTGTCGAAGTGTCCTTGGGCAAGATACTGAACCCCGAATTGCCCCTGGCGGCTATTCCGCCAGTGTATGAGTGAGTGTGAATGTTAGTTTCCGTTTGAGCACTTATGAATGTGTGTGACTGGTGAATGCAGATGTAGTGTAAAAGCGCTTTGAGTGGTCGAAAAGACTAGAAAGGCGCTATACAAGTACGGAGCATTTACATTTTACATAATATGGGGACTCCCCAGTACCCTGATGGTGTGGTGTTATAGCAGAAAAGGACATAAGGTAGACAGGGAGCCCAATCCCGCTTCTGTGGCAGGGGCAGTGTTCGAAGAAGATTATGGAGCGTACGATTGAAACACTCACATTGCCCATTTCCAGCCGGATGGTAAGGGGTACTGCGAGATTTAGTTACACTATACATCAAGCAAAGTTGTTGGATCAAAGTGCTTTCAAAGCTCCTCCCTTGATCAGAATGCAGACGGCTTGGCACGCCAAACTTATAGAACCACTCAGCCACAAGAACCTGGGCCACTGTAGAGGCCCTCTGATCACGTGTAGGCACAGCTACTGTGAATTTGCTAAACACATCTGTCATGACCAACACGTTTTCAAACCCATTTCGAGAAGGCTCCAGCAGTGTAAAATCAATGGCCAATATTTCATTGGGTCGAGAGGTAGTAGATGGCCCATAAAACTATGTGGCACCTGCCCAAAGTCCATTGTGACCTGACACCATTCACACTCTTGCACCCAATTCCGGATGTCCGCAGACATCCCAGGCCAGTTGCCGGACCAACGCTGTGGTCCTTTCGATACCTTGATGACCATGTTGCTGGTGAAGCAGACTCAGGGTCTCCTGCTTGAGAGCTGCAGGCAGCAAAAATTGGAGAGCTCCACCAAGCGCCCCCACTGGTGTAACATTGTAGCAAACCTAAAATTTTGTTATGCAATTTAATAAATTTATGAGAATTGATTATGAATTTTTAATATTCATAAAAAACAATGTTCCTCGTTAAGGGCACCACCGGAGTCGTTATAATCCTAGAGTCTCCGGACCTCTAGGTAGTTTTAATAATTACAATTACTAGTGATCAGTTAGTTAATAATCGCTCAATTATCTTAAATCAATCAGTCAGTCTCATATCTAAAGGGTCAATTCTCTTGGCAGGGACGTAGAAATAGGCAACACACACACAGTTCTTGATTATATTACAGTGAATTTATTCTCTAACTAATGTGATAAAAAGATGGTTGGATACAGGGAAAATAAACAATTGCTGAACAATGAAAAATGGAGGTTCGATTGTGGGAAACATTTGACTCATGGCATAGAAGAAATAATGAAAGTAAGCTAATGCTATGAGTTTAGGAGTAAAAAAAAAAAAAAGGGACATCCCAGAACACAGAATGTGTCTTAAGTCTTACTGCTTGTGGCGGCCTGCTTTGGCCTGTTGCTGGTCCCACGCTAGCTGCCGATCCTGGCTTTTTGCTAGGGATTCTCTGGGGTTCTCCGTGTCTGATTGAAAACACCTCCTCTGTCTGGCAACTCGGCTGTTTTCAGGTTTCATTCGTTGTAGCTGGCAAGACCACGTGGCTCGGTCTGACCTCGGTGAAGTTGGCTCGACGAAAAAGGCTTAAAATGGAACTTGGTCATTCCTGAATTAGTCCAGCGTAACTTAACGGACTGGAGTAGCTCCAAATTTATTCAATATAAAATGCACAAATCCACACCGTTGTTCACTACAACATCAAAGCTGGTTTAGAAAGATGCCGCTGTTCAACTGTGGTAGGTTGGGATTTCTGTCGCCAGAACACCAAAATCGCCTTCAACAGGGGATCATCCTGTTGTAGCGACTGAAGGTCAGAAACTGAATAAGCTGGCAACACAGAGACCAGGGCCAATGTAGTTACTACAGGCTGCTCTGACGGTTGGCAATGCTGCGGATCAAGAGAAACTTGGCCTCTCGGCAACAACGGTACAACAGACCCTAAACCCGAAGCATACTGCCTGGAAAGAGCATCAGCATTCCGGTTACTACGACCGGATCTGTACTTGATCTCAAAATCAAAAGAAGCAAGCTGAGCTGCCCACCTATGTTCCGTAGCTCCCAGTTTAGCAGACTGGAGATGGCTCAATGGATTGTTATTGGTGTACACCATGTACTTGTGACCCAACAAATAGTCTCGAAACTTCTCCGTCATAGCCCACTTAAGGGCTAAGAACTCCAACTTCATGGAGCTGTAAGTCATACAGGAGCGGAAACAAGCCGGTCTTTCAGTCCCTCAAAACTCTGCTCACATTGCGTGGTCCACACAGCCTCCAGAGCCTTATTAAGGCCCTTCTTGGGCTTTTTGCCCGACATCTCAGCAAACCCCTCAACAAATCGACGATAATAGCTGGCAAACCCCAAAAGGGAGCGCAGCTCTGACACATTCTGTGGCCGCTTCCACTTAGCCACAGCCTCTTCTTGGGGTCAGTAGACACCCCCTGGGCTGAGATGACCTAAGTACTTTACTTCTTGCTGGAAAAAGGAACATTTCTCCAGCCTAGCCTTCAAGCCTTCAGTCTGGAGGCGCCTGAGCACCATCTCAAGACGCTGTTTGATCTACAGGGGATGAAAACACGATGATGATGTCATCAAGATAAAGCAAGAGAGACTGACCCTGCTGGTCACCAAACATCCTCTGTATCAATTGCTGGAAGGTGCCCGGCGCATTGCACAGGCCGAACGGCATGCAATTAGACTCAAAAAGGCCAAAAGGGGTACAAAAGGCTGTTTTGGGCCTATCTTGCTCTGTAACAGGGAGCTGGTTGTAACCACTGGCAAGATCAAGAGTTGAAAACCAGCAGGCCCCCGACAGCGCATCAAGGCTTTCCTCTATTCGTGGCAAAGGAAATGCAACCTTCCGAGTCTTGCTGTTCAACAAGCGATAATCCACACGCAGGTGCAGACTTCCATCCTTTTTCCACACCAACACAATGGGAGAAGCGTAGGGACTACAGCTTTCCCGTATGACCTGGGACTCAAGCAACTGATTGATATGAGTCTTTACTGCCTCATACTCTGAGGGCGGAATGCGGCGGTATCTCTGCCTGACTGGGACCTCATCAAGCAAGGGTATGTCATGAGAAAGAAGAGTGGTACACCCCAAGTTGTTTTCATGGGTGGCAAAGACAGAGTCATACTTGACCTTGACTTACATGACCTGACTTTTTCTCTATCTGGGTCATCCAACACTGGCAGAGCCACCGACTCCACCCGATCAGCCACAGAGGAAGAAACCGTTTGGGCGTTAGCAGTCGCCAATGTAGTCCTATCCTCAGTCACACCCGCCGGCAGACACCTATAGTAGGTTTTGGTGGAGAGACCTGAGGGCTGGATTGAACACGACCCCGGACACCACACTGAAGACCAAACGCTCAAGGCAAAGAATAGCTACGACCCCGCGCCCCACCCGGTAAACCCTCATGTTCCCACCGCATGGCTTCGGCACGAAGTTTCATCATAGCTATAGACGGATCCCGACGAACAAGTTGTTTAAGCTCACGGTGAAGACAGCAGTCAAGGACATGTTCAATAAATTGGTCCCGGAGCAGCACATCAGCGTTGGGCATACAATCTGGGGCTTGCTGTTTAACATGGGCCATTAAAGACATGAGGGCTAGAGAAAACTCCTGCAACGTTTCACCCTTGAGCTGTCGCCGGGAGAAGAAAACCTGTTGCAGGGAAATGTAACACTTATCACACCCATAAAGCTCATTCAAGACGGCAAAGACTTTAGCGGTGTCCTTTCGGTCAGCACTAGAGCAGAATTTAATTTCTTCCTTCGCCTCTCCCTCCAAATGATCAAAGATGAAGAGCCTGGTCAGCGGCAGCCAAGTGCTGGGCACGCATATGTGGCAGAAACGAGCGGTCTATAACACTCGAGAAGCTGAAAATGTCCGACAACGCCACTTGGGATAAGCCCAAGACCTTTAAAGCACACAGATCGTTTTATCAAAATTAGGGGGCAGAGACAATCAAGTAATTATAAAAAAAACACACAATTTTATTTTTTCATATTTTAAAATAGCAACACCTGCTGTATTAAGAAAAGATATGTAATGTGTATTAGAGAAAGAAAAAAAAACACAAACACCATTCAAATCAACAAACCCGCATGCGTAATTAAAGGATCAAAATCAAACACAAAGAAAATCACAAACAAACCCACATGCAATATACATCAAATATTTACAGAGCCAATGTCTGGATATTCAAATATCCAGACACTGTATCAATACACAGCAAAGTTTTATACCGATATCCAGAACAGCAAGAGTAGGAGAAACGCGCCGGGGAGTGTTAACCTCTTAGATAACTGTGGCACCCATCAGCCTCGACAGCAGCATGCACACGGCTGTTGCTCGGTCCCGCTGTGATGTGAAAACACCATTAAAAACAGGGCCACGATAAATTGTAGCAAACAGGCAATCAAGGTACTTACCGCTTTACGGGACACGCCACCCTCAGACCCCGGCAGGGGGGGCAAGCAATCCACACAGCACCCAGCTATAACAAATAAGACTATCAGATCTTGATAAACACCAAATAGGACGAAGAGGGAGGCATGCAGCTTACCGAGATACCCAATGCCAGCAGCCCAGTATTCATCTATCCACACGGGGAATATCCACGGCCGAAACAAAGTCGGCTCTATGAGAGAACGCTCATTAGTGCCACCCGCCCAACAAAGCAAACACTGAAAGGCACAAAGATAAAAAAAAAAAAAGACTTCCTTACCACTCCGCAGTAAACTAACAACCTCTGGCAATGGCAACAAATGTGCAGCACGCCAGCCCAGACACGTCTCCACACCCAACAGGAGAAGACAGAAACCCAAATGCGTCACACAGGCTTAAAAAGGCAACTCCCCACCTCTCCCAATCAAAGGGGATGAGCCCCAGGTGTGCTGGTGCGCCTTCCCGTACACAGGTAAGAGGGAGGGAAAGAACCTCATCCTGCCACATCGTGTTATTTCAAGGGGACAACAAATTTACACTGTTATACAAGCTGTTCACTCACTTCTTTACATTGTAGCAAAGTGTCATTTCATCAGTGTTGTCACATGACACCCTGGGCCACCTCTGAAATTCACCTTGCATTCAGTCTGAACACACAAGTCTATAACCACGCAAATGCTCTGTGAGGTTGTATTGTACAGAAAACCAAATTGCTAGATAAAAGTTGAGGTCCAGAATCTGTTTTTAATTTTTAGCAGTGATGGCGAAGTAAATGTAAAAATTTGCCAGATAGAGGTGTCAGAATAAAGGCCTGTATCATCAGGGTTTATCATGTGAATATGCAAGTATTAAGAGATGTGTGTGGCAGTACATACTGTATTTTATTTGTGTGAGGAAAGTGTAAGCAAACAGGTCATCATGTGAAGTAACTTTTTTGAGATTTGAATGTAGTGTTGGGTGAGCAAATAAGCAAAATAGATAAGAAATACAGCATTTTCTCTGAACCTTTGCGACATGATCTATTTATAATATTTATGGAACCGATTCTCATTTGTGTATATCTTTACCATCATCATCATCCTAAATTAAACTATTAAACTTGCTGAAAATTTGACCTGAAGTTCACAAAGGCCTTGAATGTCTGGATCAAAGTGCATGGAAATCCATCCAATAGATGTCAAAAGATTTCACTCTGAACCACAAATGTAGAGGAAAAGTCAGGGGATTACCAAAGTCAGTAAGATTCATCATGCAAATAAGTTTCATGGAAATCCAATCCAATGTTTAGGCCTGCATTAGTAGAAGTACAGTAAGAAAAATAGAAAATATCTCCAGCCTCATCCTTTAAGTAAATTATCCTAGTCCTAAATGAATCCCACCTCTCTAGAAGAAATAATCAGGTCTAACAAGTAAAAGAGAACTGAGCTTGATGGTTCTGTGCTTTGAGCAGAGCCACTGTTACTTTTAAACAGGCTGGTGTTGTGAGGGCTTCTGCTTTTAGGTGACAAAAGAAAGACACAAAGTTTTAAATCCCTCCACTCAGCTTCAAGATCCTCCCTCCATCTCCAGCCACACATCTGTCACCAGTGGAAATATACTATATTTTGTCTGTGTCTGATGGGAAATCAACATAATCACACCTGGCAGAAACAATTCCTTTGGAAAGAAAAGCCTTGCAGCAGAAAAGAAATGTTTCACATGGCTCTTCCGTGTTCACGTGGACTGAAAAGTACTGAACCTGCAGCTTCTCGGCCCAAACCTCATTTGTTATACAATCATGTTTATTAAATGTTTATTCATTTTGCTAGGTCAGCAGTTTGTTGCTCAGGTGCTTCTCTTATAAACAAGTTATTTTGATCCTTGTAAACATGTGAAACTGCATTATGGTGCCACATCTGTTCATATAAAATAACATATAGTCATACAATGCTTTTGACAGAGAGGGAGCAGAAAGTGGAAGGATGCTGCTGGGCTGTGAGAAGTTTCTTTAGTAAACTGGGACAGTCTGGATAGGCTATGAGATATGTGACTTTTTCTGTAGATATAATTAAAGGAAACCTTACCTGAATGTGTCATTCTAACCCATAGTGCTTTGATATCTAGCAGTTATCAACACTCACAGTGTATACATTATACATTTATCCTGACATTTGTCATGACTTTATTACTGAGTCATGGTACACACTGCTGACAATAGATATTCTTATCTGATGCGGTTAGGTTTAGGGTTTTGGTTCTATATCAAGGGTTAAAGGGAAAAGTTCACTTTTATTTGTATACAGGGAAAAGAATGAAGCAAACAATTAGCCAAAGCATATATACATTAAAAAAAAAGAAATGAAAATGAAAATATAAAATGGCAAAAGTGGAATTGTTCAAGAAAAAACATTGCATGTAAATTCTCAGTCATCCAGGTCATAGTTATCCAAAGAAGGTTAAAGTCAAGGGCAACTGGACTTGGTTGAAGATACTAGAAAACGTTTCGTCCCTCATCCAAAGGACTTCTTCAGTTCTAGTATCTTCAACCAAGTCCAGTTGCCCTTGACTTTAACCTTCTTTGGATTTCATGTAAATGATTTACATGAAGGATTAAATAAGATAAAGATAGATGTGGAAGGATGCACAAGTACAAAGAATCATAAAATCTATGATATATTTTGGCCTGAGGACATCAGAGAAATCTAAAAGATACCCAATGTAAGTTGGGGATAATTTATTCATATCTCTTGGTCCCAGGTATAATTTAGGCAGCACCATTCTGCACCGGTTGGAGGAGCTCTGACTGATACCAGAGTACTCATAAGATATGCAAACACAGAAAAAGTCAGGGGATCACCAAAGGCCGTAGGATTCATCCTCTGAGGACCTTGAATGTCATGGCTTTCATTCATCTTGTAGGTTAGATACGTATGTCAGTCAGGACCAAAGTGGTGGACCGAACGACAGAGCCATGCCATGTTTTTGAAGGTATTTATAAATATGAAAATGTATTTAAAAAATGCACAAAGTAAATAAAGTGAGTATGTTATGAACACTGTATGGAAACTGTGGCAAGATGCTGTTCATATGACTGCCTGGGTTCTAACATAGTCATTTGCAGGCTGATGCAATAGCAGCAATGTCTTTTTTATTAGAGGGCTGTGCCTGTCTGCCAGCTCCAGAGGGAGGGATGTCCCTCTGTGTCTGTGTCACCATCCCCCAACAGAGACTGCAGTCTAAGATATGCTACAGTATCCAGTGAAAATGACTTCTTCTTTTCTTTTTTCTAAAAAAATAAATAGAATATTATTGCTTATTCAGAAAAAACATCACCAGGTAGTATGACTTTAAAGCCAGAGAAAGGCATCTTTATGCCAGCATCTACTGTACACACAGATAGGGAGTACAATGAGCAGTCTGAGCGTATCCATAAACACCCTCATGAAGCAAAGGTAATCCTGTTCCCCCTCAGTGAGCCCACATCTATCTGATGAGCAAAGAGCAGCCATTAAAATTGGCAGCATTAGGGGCCACAGTGGGAGAATGAAACAGCTAATCCTCCAACAATTCATGTACAGGAGAAAGCAGTCAAACAGAGTCATTAACACAGCAGAGGCAAAGTGGAGAGACTATTCTTCAGGTCAGAGGTGTCTCTTTGCCATGGCCACTGAAACAATGCATTATCACGGTATTGCTCGGTGCCTGCACAGTCTGTACCTGAAACTGAAGCAGAGGGGGAAAAGCTGTTCATTATTCATGAGGCTTCAGTTATTCATTAGATGTTCCTGAGCATACTCTTGTCCTGTTGGTATGGGCCATCATCATGAATATTTACAAGAGGTTCTTGATATTTAAACATGACTCAGAATACATTGCCAGCAGTAAATGCCAGGTAAATAGTGGAGTAGCACTAGAGTCTCGGAGAGTGCTGTCTTTTTTGTATGACCTTTTCTCAAATGAAGCTTGTGTCACCGGGTTGGAATTTCGGCCAAATAATATATTCAGGCAGCCAAATAAAAGAGAAAGCTGTCTGTCAGTGAGTGCAACATACATATAGTATGTCAAAAATCTAAAAACTCAAAATTCATGCTGTAATTTAAGTACTAATCCAGGACATCACCATATCAGTACATTTATTTTTGCATTTATCACCAAATCACTCATTTGGTTTTTGTTCTTTAAAACTTATGTTGGAAGGAATTTTGTATTTCCAAGAAATTTGTTTGCAAAGGCAGCAGTAAAGGCCACACACACACCACACTGTTGAACTGACAAGTCATCTCTACTTAATGTCCTATCTGTAATAAAGGAACACGTTGTCTCTAATAAAGAAACCAAGACCACAAGGTATCAAAGAACACGGCAAAGACTGAGCCAAAAATACACTCGGATGACAGTTTATTGGGTACGTCTAGCTAATCCAAAAATCCTGCAATCTTCATGAACTTTATAATGTTCCGTTTTTGTGAAAATTGTTTTAGAGAGGTGTTGATTCAACTGTTTGTGTTATGGCAGACTAGGCAAATGGACTCAAAAGCAGACTTGGGACCGGTGAAAATCCAGGAATTTAAAGTTTATTGAAAAGTGGGGTGAGAGCAGAGCAGA
The DNA here is from genome assembly GCF_014851395.1 of Micropterus salmoides. NCBI lineage: Eukaryota > Metazoa > Chordata > Actinopteri > Centrarchiformes > Centrarchidae > Micropterus > Micropterus salmoides. The sequence goes on along the minus strand of NW_024042261.1, from coordinate 5,033,749 downwards.
GGGCAGACCAGGGAATGGAGACCAGCGAGTAAACTTCCAGGCGGGCCGTGAGCTGAGTGAGGCAGTGGCAGGATTTCCAGGCAGGCAGCGATCCTGAGCACAGGGAGACAAGGTCAGTGATCTCACAAGAATCAAACAATTGAATATAACACGAGACCACTGAGGTAAGCTGACGATCAGGCAACGAGTGAGGTGAAGAACCGGGTTGATATACTGCAGAGTCTTGAGTGGAATGTGGATCAGGTGTGCAGGTGGAGCGCCAGGCCCAGAGTGAGAAGCCACGCCCAGACAACACAGAGAGACAGACAGACTAACAGGAGACACAGGGAGGGGAGAGAACATAAACACAAGGGGTCGGGGAGGAGAACTGCAGACTCATAACAGTATGATTATTCTAAAGGCTGCAGTTTGTGGTGCTGTTGAACTGTATTGCATTATAATGACAGGTGTTCCTATCATTCTGTCCACCCCATTTATATCAATGAGAGAAGGCTAAATTACAGTTTGTATAATAAGTTCAACAGCACCACAAACCACATCCTGTATAATGATTTCACCTTGTGCCTGATAAAATGCAGACACACAACATGTCACATTACCACTTTCAGGTGAAGACAATGACAAAACAGCGTAGTCAGAGCACTTCTTTGTTGCTGAAACACATCAAGGTCATTATTATTGTGGTGGAAAATAACGTACAAATACTCTGTTACTGTACTTAACTTGTTTTTTCTGTAATTGTACTTTACTTGAGTATTCTTAGTCGTTGCAACTTTTTACTTTCAGCTCGCTACATTTCTAAGCCAAATAACGACTTACATTCTGCACGAGACATCATTATTAGCATGCAGCATACCTGATTGGAGCAGCATTTAAAAACAAATGTGAAAATGATAATGCCAACTCGGCACGAATCAGCTTCGCCCAGCTGATGGTATACCGGCATACACAGTGAATCAAGTCACTCTCGCACAGAGCAGGAGGGCCCCGCCTCACTCTCATGTCAAAGGTGAAAGTGAGTGATAATGTTTACTTTTTAACTTTGATCAGAGGATGATGTCTGTCTGTCTGTCCTACTAACCAGCTGAGCAGTGCAGCTCTTGTCTGTCTGTTTCTTGCCGACCTGTGACTGAACAATGTTAGAGTGAAATACAAGTATAAATATTTATTACATTTGATTAAACAGACCACGTTGCGTGTGGAAATGCGTTCATATGCGTGTGCAGGAAATGAAACGCGTTCCAGCAAGAAACATCTGTGGGACCAGTCCAGACAGGATGGGCTGGCACTCCTCCAACATGTTCTCATCTGAATGCATCATATCTGACGCTTTCAGACAGCATGACAAAGCGCATAAAGTCATTGACTTAGGTTTAGGTACCATTTCTGATGGTTGTGGTAAGGGTAGGGGTCTTCGGGGGGTTAGGGTTAGGACTAGCTAGTTAGGACCTATCAGTGTTTCCCACAGGATCTAAAGAGACTATGGTGGGTGAGCCGCAGACCGTGTTGGGGGATCCGGGGGCATGCCCCCTCGGAAGAAAACTTTTCTAAATTTTAAAGTTAAATGCATTAATTTGGTGCAAAATTAAATGTACACTTGTAAACAATGTTGTGCTCTAATATATTATTTAACCATAAACCCACTGTATAGCTATAAATGGTGATGAAACAGCAACAAAAGTCAACAAATTTATCTTTATTTTATTATGTTTTTCCAAGAACCCTAAATCAAAGAATACAAAATATAATAGGTAACTTCCCTAACATGTTATTGTTGCTGTTTTACTTTTAATGGACACATGTAATATGTTTTATACTTTTTGTGAAAATGATTCAATTACTCTTATTTCCATACTGTGTAGACACCTTATTTTGAAACCTGAGCGTTCAAGTCATCAAGTCCGACCCAATTTGATAAATAATGTTGTATGTTGTTCATGTATCGCGTAACATGAAGACTTCCCAGCCTCTCTTCAGGTAGGACTGTTATACTGCAACACTTGTCTTTGTAAAGAGACAAACTGACAGGATAAAGTCTCTAACCTGCCTGACAGCTCGCACTGGGCCGTTACAGTGGATTTAGCATAAAGGCACTCCAAATGTAGGCGCGGCTAGCTTAATCGCCGTCTCATAAACGAGTGACAGAAATAGGCCGTTAAGGTTACCGTAGTTAACGTTACCTCAAAAGAAAAGTGGTTGACTTGAGCCGGATGCCAGAGCGTGCAAGCTTACAGAAGCGCCCACAAAACACAATGTTAGAGGCCTGAAACGTTATTATGAGATGTGTGCTGCCCTTGCAAAGCTAGACAGCCAGTTAACATTCAAAAGTCCTCCAATAAACTCACAAGGCTTGACTTTTCTTGTATTTTACTGAAGTTGTTTCCTCTTTTGGGGCTGGCACGGTGGTACAGTGCTTAGCACTGTTGTCTCACAGCAAGAAGGTCGTGGGTTCTAAACCCCGGTTGCCCCTTTCTGTGTGGAGTTTGCATGTTCTCCCCGTGTCAGCGTGGGTTCTCTCCAGGTGCTCTGGCTTCCTCCCACCATCCAAAGACATGCAGGCTAGGTGAATTGGTGTCTCTAAGTTGTCCTTAGGTGTGAGTGGTTGTTTGTGTGGCGATGGACTGGCAACCTGACCAGGGTGTACCCTGCCTTTCGCCCAGTGTCAGCTGGGATAGGCTCCAGCGACCCTGTACACAGGATAAGCAGTTGACGATGGATGGATGTTTCATCTTTTGGTTTGTTTTGTAAAACTGAAACATTACAGAATAAGAATATATATATATCACTACCCAAAACATGAACATATGCATACAGAGATTACATATGATACACATAACTATGTTACTACACAATTCCCATCAAAGTGTAAAACATGCACTGTAGCCTACTGTATACAACAAGCGATGTAGCCTACTGTATGAGAACACAGTTCACTTACCATAACATCTACAAGTCACAAAACAATTAAAGAACAGGCTAGCTACTGCTGTGCTGCTAGTTAACAGAGCACATGTTTTACCAAAGCATAAAAACGTTTCTAATATGACATTCCTTACAAATGCAAGTGATTGAAAATGATTTACACATTACTTACAGGCACATGGTCTCCAAGGCAAAAGCGGATCAGAAATACATTAAGCAACATGAATCCAGCACTGTCTTTCTTGCCTGTCTGTGTTCAACTGAAGAGTGTGCTTCACTGAATTATTAACTCTGACCAGTAGAGGGCAGCACCCAGCATGAACCCCTGTAAATTAACATTTTTTTTTTTTGGTCTCGTTAATTAATGGGAAACACTGCCTATTGTACAAGTCGCCCCAGAGCATCTTATAGAGACGCACCCAGAAGCATCTCTATGAGACACTGAAGGGTACCTTTCTATATCTATAATTTACAGGGGCTGTGCTTAATTTTGTCAGTAGAGTAGATGCTGGATAATCAGCTAGTACAAGAACAGACTCCAGCCAGTCAGCCACTACAAGAAGAGTCGATCCACATCCAGCCTCAGCCAATACGAGCACAGACCCAGTCCAGACAGCTTTAGTAGGTCACAAAGACCCAAGTGAAACACAGGCAGCCTGTACAAGCACAGCCAGAGATGTAAAGCCAGCATCAGACTCAAGCAGCTCAGACCCTAATGAAACAGTTGCATCTCCACCATATGACCCAACAGTTTGATGGTGTGTTTGTCCTGAACCTAAACTGGAACCTAGTTCCACAGGAGAGGATCGATCCTTCCCGCTTTCTTACAGTGCAGACTTTTTTTTTTTCTGCTAGAAATTATGAGCAGTGGCTCTTGGATACTTTTAAATCACTGGGGCTGTGAGATAAACTAGGCTATTGCCATACTTTAAACACTCGTTATGTGTGAACTACTCAAGGATGCGTCAAAATGGCATTTCTGACACATCGCCAACGTCTGCCAGATATCTAGCAGGCTAAGTTTCTGGAAGAGTCTGGCGACGCGACGTCCACATCCGCCGAATGAGAGCAGGCAGCTACTTTTTCACAGCAGAACACTTTTTACTCCCCTCCAGCTCTCTCAGTAGCACAGACAATCCCTGCTACCTGCGTGTGTTAATCCATTCATTCACCCATATTTTTGGTCTTTATAACTGGTATCTTTACAATAACAAACAACAGCTGTTTCGTGTGTAGGTTCGCGTCATTTCACGTTTCACATTTCACGTGTGTTTTCTTGATAAAATGTGATTTGGAGAGTCGCTGTCAGCTCGTGTAGTGTGTGACCCCCTGTCACTGATCAATCACATAGTGTGAATGCCACAACGACGTCAGACTCCCGTCACAAGACGGCAAGTTGTGTAGTCTGAAAAGTACAGCCATCAGCCGACGCTGAAAGTCGTGTAGTCTGCATGAGCCTTTAGTTAATGTCTTTGTATTTTCTCCTTGTTCTGTGTCTGTTTTTATTTTGGTTTTGTCTGCTCTGTGCTCTGTTTAATCCTTGTATGTCCAAATATGAAATCCTTAGTTGGGAAAATCTTTAAAAATTTCGTGATATCTGTCTGGTGTTTAAGATTCTAAATGGAAAAGCTCCTCCACCACTTGGTACTTTTATTAAGCAGAATAATTACACCAACAGAATTACAAGAACAGCTCTAAGTCTCAAGGCCTGTTTTTTGAAAAGTCAAACATGTGAACATTTCTAAACTAAATATTAAATTGCACTTTTAATTTTTATTACTATTTACTATTTAACCTGCTGCTAACATGTCTCATGCCCTCTGCCCATTGCCAGGGGGCCAGTTTTGCATGGCTTGGTAAGACCAACATAATGATTGATGTATTTTACTTATGTGTACTGTTTGTTGTTGTCCTACATGTTTGCATGTGACAAAAGTAGGTTGTGTGTTGTTGCTTTGTGTTATTTGCATTGCTAGCTGTGTCTAAATTGTGTCTGTAAATGCTGTTACTGTCCTGATGTTTTACTGTTTCAGAATGTTTTTATAGTGTTTCGATGTACTTGCTCTGTACATTTTATCATTTTTTTAAGGTTTCAAAACATCTTGCCAAAGAACTATTGAAAATTAGCCAGTAGGCTAACACTGGCACATTTACAGTAATGTTGATTAAAGTGTGCTGTCCTTATAAATGAATAAATAGAAATAAAAAAACTCTTAAATGTGGAGATGGACTTTATTTGACTGTCAGATAAAGTAGGCTATTGCCATACTTTAAACACTTTTATGATCTTAGTGCTACGCGAGGGCAGCCTATCAATAGCACTAGCCTGTACTGCAGTGACTGGAGTTATAGCTAATGCTAATTAGCAACAAGATGCCCCCCTTCTCCACGGACGACTTCTACAAACTTCTACAGAAAATTGCAGTGCTGGAAAAAGATCCACAGGTTAAAAGTGAATGTGGAAGTAAATAGACTTTGTGGGAATGACACTACTTTACCGTGGACCCAAAAGAGCATGCTAACACACGGCTAATTAGCACCAACAAGACTACCAACAAGCAGGAGGCCTGTGTTCTGGGTAATAAATCTGGAATGCTCTTGGTGTAAAGCCTAAGAGTAAATCATTCAGTGTGCTGAAATGGGAGGACAGATAACAGGCAGAACCCAGCGCCCTGAGATTTGTGATGCGACTGGCTGGCCTGCATTATCATCCAAGAACCCCTGTTCTTAGTAGGACACAGCCGTGGACAGCTGCGAAAAGGAGAGTTAGCAACAAACCTCCCCAACAACCAAGCATGCTACAGCAGAACAGATTTTCACCACTATTGCAGGACCCTGGATCTCCATCTGATGACCTGGATAACATCCCGTCCTCACACAGAAGGGTAAAGACTGAGAGTAAATCAGAAAGTAAAAGGCTGCAGGGAAAGCTAACGACTGGGCCTCAAACTCTGATTGTGGGTGACTCTGCTGTAAACGATGTAAGAAGCATGTGCAGTAAGAACACCAAAATACTCTGCTTTCCGAAGGATACGGTGTCTGACTTGGCAGAAAGAATCCTGTATATCGTGGCTGAACATCCTACTGTGAAAAACATCATACTGCACATCGGGACCAATGATGTTGTGAAGCAACTGTCTGAAGTGTTGAAAGAGGACTTTAATAATCTGTTGAACACAGTCAGCTCTTTGAATGCTGAGGTGTTTATCAGTGGCCCTATACCGCCAATCCGAAGAGGAACTGAGATATTCAGCAGATTGATGGCTTTGAACATGTGGCTCTCAACGGCATGTACTGTCCATTCAGTGCATTTCATCGAAAACTTTTACTTTCTGTGGGACCACAGACATCTTTTAAGGCAGATGGACTTCGCCTTAACAAGTCAGGAGTAAAATTGTTCAGCTCCAACCTGTTTTACTTTCTGCGTCACTCATCTGTTCCCTCTGCCAAGGACAAGAGACAAGAGGAATCTAAACAAGAAGACAAAACACAACACGCCAGAAACCTTGAAGGAGAGCCACCTCAGCCCCCGCCAGAAGAGAGCTCTGATCATGGGAGACATCTGAGCAAAGAGGAAGAGCCTCCACCTCCCTCACTGAAAACCAACAGTGAGGATTCACCATCTCTACCCCCCAATCCCCATCCAGGTCACCCTTATATCCAGACACCCTTTCTCCCCTCTCCCCCCTGTTGGACTTCACTGATCACATGGAAGACCTGGTTAGAGCTTGGACTAAATTTACTCCCCGCACCTTACCTCGCTCTACTCCCATTTTCTCTGCCCTAAACCCCCCCTCACTGTCCACCTCCACCACTGGTTCTAAGTCCTCCAGGTTTGACACATGTGTCACAAATACAGCACACAACCCGCCCTCCCGCTCCGCAATGGCGAAAAAGCCCAGTAAGTCCAAGTCTGATATGTGCTGGGTCCGGGCTACAAGGAAAATAGCACTCATGACTCTTCCCAGGACAAGCCGGGGCCAATGTGCTGGTAGTCTTCTCCATCCCTGTCTTGACAGGTAGCAGAAAAAGCATGGTGAATGTGTTAAGAAACAGGAAGAACTCAACATATCCTGCAAATTTAGTATTAATCCCTCATCAGCCTGTTGAAAAAAGTGGAATAATGTTTTTAACACACTAAAATTAGCTTTGTTAAACGTTAGGTCTTTGGCAGGAAAAACATTTTTAATCAATGATTTTATAATCACCCACAATCTGAATTTCATGTTTTTAACGGAAACTTGGTTGGACCAAGATAACAGTGCAGCTGTCCTTATCGAGTCTACCCCTCCCAACTTCAGTTTCATGAGTGAAGCTAGAGTGCATAAGAGAAGAGGTGGAGTTGCCATTTTGTTTAATGACTCCCTCCAATGCAAAAAGATTTTGCTTCTTTTGAATATGTGGCTCTTCAGCTGAATTCCTCTTCTCAAGCTATTTTTCTAAATATCTACAGGCCCCCCTGTGCAAACTTTTTTGATGACTTTGGTGAACTGCTGTCTATAATCTGTATTGACTTTGACTGTGTGGTTATTGTTGGTGATTTTCATCAACATCCATGTTGACAACCCCCTGGACAGAGGGACTAAAGAACTGTGTTGTGTTCTTGATAATTGTGGACTGAACCAACATGTGACGGAGCCCACACACAATAAGGGCCACACTTTGGACTTAGTCATCTCCAAGGGTCATAGGGGTACAATCAACAGCATTGTTCTATATGAATTTCAAGCAACATATGACATAAATCACCCAAACATGAGAAGCAGCATCAAATCTACAGTCTTTTTTAAGTCATTCTGATGGCATATGTTTCTGGAGTTGTGAAAATATGTGTCCTGTCTTTGTTGACACTATAACAAGGATCACCAAAGTCAAAGGTATTAAATCATTCAAATCACTCTTAAAAATCATTTCTATACCAGAACAAAGACATGAAATGAGTAAAGTAACTTTAACTGCTACCCACTCCCACTGACCCTGCAGCACTCACATGGTGCACAGCTGAGTCATGCTTGTTTACCTGTATGATAACTCTGCGTCGGACCACCCTGGTGGTTGGCACCTCCTCCTCTGAGCTATCAGAGGACAGCAACCCTAGCTCCTCAGCTATCTCCTGGGAGACAGAACACAACCAGCATGGGTCAATATATGACTATAGCACACTCCTGCAGGCAGCGGCTATTCCTTCTTTTCTCTTTATCTCACTTATGTGTTCGCTTATCAAAGAGTTCATGTACAGATAAATGGAATTCAAAATAAAGAAATTCTATGGCTGTACACAATAGTGAAGTGAGATGAAGAGAAGGTACAGTTATGCAAACAATTTCAACTGAAACAAACGTGCAAGGATGGGTACCAGTGTGCGAAATATGGGAAGTCTCAGACACCTCGATTAGGTTGTGGTGACTGATGTTGCTCTCTCTGATCATTCCTATGTTTTCTTTGAGAGTGCTATCTGCATGCTCAAAAATGTACAAACAGAGGTAATCACAAAACGGCATGTCACTAGTGAAAAATTTATTGAGGCTTTCTCCTCGACACGTGCCCTCTCATGGGTCTCAGTCAATGAGCTTGTAGATAATTTCAGTTCTAAAATTACAAATGTTATTGATGCCATTGCACCAGGTTCCAGATTCATTCACTTTAACTTTGCATTTATAATTTAGAACTGAGAAATGCTAGGCAGTCCTTCTTCTCTGACATCATCACCAAAAACACTAATAATGCACGTGCCCTGTTTACTACTGTCGACCGGCTAACCAGCCCTCCTGTGTCTGTAGCCTCTGACCTTCTGTCCACCAGGGCCTGCAATGAATTTGCCTCCTTCTTCACAGACAAAATTCAAACAATTAGACAAGCAATCAGTGCCTCCATGTCAGGATTTGTCTTGTCCCTGTGTCCACTTAAAAACAATTCATATAGCATGAGACAATTTGATTCTATTAACCATAAAAACCCGGAGGACATAATACAACATCTGAAATCCTCCTCATGCTGCCTTGATATTCTGCCAACAGGTTTTTTCAAATATGTTTCTAAATGCATGGCCTCAGATCTACTACAAATTGTCAACATGTCTCTCCTCTCAGGTTTTTTCCCACAGGCCCTGAAAACTGCAGTCATTAAGCCACTCTTAAAAAAGAGCAATCTAGACAGGTCACTAATGAGCAATTATAGGCCCATATCAAATCTCCCATTTTTAAGTAAAATCATTGAAAAAGCTGTTTTTCAACAGCTTAGTGCTTTATTGGCACTAAATAACTGTGATCTCAGTGCTGCATTCGACACGGTCGACTACAACATATTAACTAGACAGACTTGAAAACTGGTTTGGACTTTCTGGCACAGTACTAAACTGGTTTGAATCCTACTTAAAGGACAGGGACTACTTTGTGTCTATAGGTAATCACACATCTGAGCTCACAAAAATGACATGTGGAGTTCCCCAAGGTTCCATTCTGGGGCCTATTTTGTTTAAGATTTACATGCTTCCACTGGCTCAGATTATGAAAAACAACAAAATATGTTACCATAATTATGCAGATGACACACAGATTTACATAACCATTTCACCAGGGGACTATGATCCCATACAAGCGCTGAGTAACTGTATTGAACAGGTCAACGGTTGGATGTGCCAGAAATTTCTTCAATTAAACAAAGATAAAACTGAAGTTATTGTTTTTGAAGCCAAGGAAGAACGATTGAAAGTCAGTGCTCAGCTTCAATCTCTAATGTTAAGAACCACAGACCAAGCCAGAAATCATGGCGTAGTAATGGACTTAGACCTGAATTTGAGGAGCCACATTAAGACAATTACAAAGTCAGCCTACTATCACCTGAAGAATATATCAAGGATTAAAGGACTTATGTCTCAGCAAGACCTGGAAAAACTTATCCATGCATTTATCTTCAGTTGACTCGACTACAGTAACAGTGTCCTTACAGGGCTCCCTAAGAAATCCATCAGACAGCTGCAGCTGATTCAGAACGCTGCTGCTCGAGTCCTCACTAAGACCAAAAAAGTGGATCACATCACTCCAGTTCTGAGGTCTTTACATTGGCTTCCTGTATGTCAAAGAACTGATTTCAAAATCCTGCTGTTAGCTTATAAAGCACTAAATGGTTTAGGGCCAAAATACCTTTCTGATCTTCTGCTTCGTTATGAACCATCCAGACCTCTCAGGTCATCTGGGACAGGTCTGCTTTCTGTTCTCAAAACTAAACAAGGAGAAGCAGCGTTCAGTATATATCTGGAACAAACTCCCAGATAACTGCTGGTCAGTTCTTTTAAATTAAGACTGAAGACTTTTCTTTTTACCATTACTTTTAATTAAATATTTACACAGTGAGAAATGAGTAGGTAATTGAGTGAAAAGATAATGAGAGTGAGATTGAACAGAGTGAAGGAAGTGGTCTTAAATCTCGCGCCCGAGTGATTTGCAGGACCCTCTGTCCACCTGTAAATGCGCAGGTGGGTCCAGAGTATAACTGGATCAAAGTGGCCTGCGGACAGACATGTCCTGGTTTCTCTGTAGTGTCCGAGGGTTTTTGGAGTTTCAGTGGACCCAAAGATTGCTATGGACCTGAGTACAGTCTAGCTAGAGAGAGTAGATTAAGTGTACTTCTCTGTTTATTCTCTTTTCAAAATAATTGTACCTCAATTATTTGCTCAACCCCTCAGCCTGTTTTTATTTTCCATTTAACTCTTTTAACCCTGATTGTACACTGCACTGTAACTTTTACTGTCCTGTTTTACCCTGTTTATTATTATTATTTTAATCCTGTTTTTATTTTCTATTTCACCAAAATTATATTTGAATGTATAATTTTTCAATTTCCCTATGTTGCTTTTATGTTTAATGTAAAGCACTTTGAATTGCCTTGTTGTTGAAATGTGCTATACAAATAAACTTGCCTTGATCTGGCTCCCATTCTACTTTTAGAGACTCTAGGAACCACACTCCACCCCCCCAAACCCCCAAACCAACTGTCTGTGGCAGATGAGAATTGAATTGATGAGAATTTTTATTTTTTGACTTGTACAGAGAGACAACCACCATACAGTTCCCATTAAAAGAACAGCCAGTAGCTGTTTGTAGTCCGGGTCCTTCCTTCAATCATCACAGCTATAGAACACAACCCAAATCACACAGAACTTAATGGATGTGCATCTTGCCAGATATAAGGCTACTACAGGCCAGGCACGTCCATTACAGTGGCAAGCCTCTGCCTTGTGCACAGAGGGAATAAACTTTCACTACCAGCAGATGGACATTTCACTGTCCCAGTAAGACTCCCAGATCATAAACAGCACACTGATGTCTCATTTTATCTTTCTGTGGGGCTTTGGCGAGTCAGAGTCACTGAAAAGCTTGTCTGACTCATTTCTACAAACCAGATTAAAAAATGAACCATTAAAATTATATTATACTATAACTGACCAAAAGTATTAACATATTATAGATAATGTGTTTTAAAGCTTGTGGGTTTTTTATTGATGTCACCTTGGTCTGTCAGATGATGAATGCACAGGTTCAGGAATTATGGTGAGTGGCCTCAACATTTGTTATCCTGAGAGGGACACACAACCTTTGGCACACATTCAATGTAATACATCAGTTTATACCTCTAACCCTGCAAAGATTAAGAAAAGCTATTTTTGTTCCTCCAAAACGCATTGGATGCATAGCAATCACTGAACTCCGGTGGTGTTCATGTCAATCAGCAATAGTGAGCACAGCTGTGCACGGGGCTCTCAAGCATGTGCCACAGTTTTTAGTCACTCTGTATCCTCTGATCACTCACGTATTTGCACAGGTACTTCAGCTTCAACTTTAACTTTATTGTCCATGAGGAAAATGTCTTACAGCCAGAACACACAGAGACTTAAGGCCACTTCAGACACTACGCAACAACAGCACTAGTGTGCTCTGAAACCAGTTATTTCCAATGACTTGTTCTGCTGTTGAGAAATGCAGTCAACGCAGCTCAGCGCACCACTCGACAAGTGTGCTGAACACAGCAGCGAGCGCAACTCAAATCACGTTGTATCTGAAAGGGCCTTTTGGCATGGATATTTAACAGTATGAGGACCTGAGAGATAAAAGAATTATTCCATCCTGTCAGGTCTGGCCTTTGGTAGTCTAAATCTCCATCCAGAGGGGAGAAGCTCAAACTCTCTACAGAGGATGAAGAGGACACTATAAAATATCTCAAGCCTTAGAAGTTGCTCTCTTATGGAAAATATGAGACAGATCCCACGCATAAGCACAACTTGGCTGCATGCTGTACAAAGGAGTAAGTACCTCAAACAGCCCCACAAAAAAATCCCTAACACTAACCATAGCGTTGTTACCTCATAAAACAGATGAACTTTGTTAAGTCGTGCTGAGTAAAACATACTGCTGGTTAAACACCATCATGACCATTTCATAATTGTGATTTATTTTGAAAGTTCTCTTGGCTAGACATCCAGACGGGGGCAGAGCTAGACTTTCAGCACAGTGGGGGCGGTGCTTCATCACAGGGCCCACCTGCTTACAAGTCATTTATACATTTTACATGACCCCGGAGTCACTCCAAAAGTCCACTGAGTCCATCTGCGTTGCTGCTTGCCAGAGCTGATAGCAGCCATTCTAGTCAATGCTTGTGCTCATACCAGAAGTGTATCTGCGCTCCAGAGAATATGCAGCCAGTGTATTTTTGACGGAAGACTGTAGCTGTGAAGAAGGTAGTAGAAGTACAAAAGGACATTAACGTGGAGCGGGCTACACGCTCTGCTGCTGAAATGCTTCTGAGAGGCTTCCAGTGGAAGTTGATGCTGGACTGAAGACAGATAATAAAATATAATATATATACATTATGTATGTGAACCCAACATAACTAGTTCAATAGTGTACATTAAAAACATATCTAGACATATTTAAACACATGGAACTGTACCTCCTGCATTTGTAGGCCATAGTCAAGCTGTAATGCAAATTGTTTTCATCTGTACATAATGCAAATCTATTTTGTATTATCTTAAATGTCTTTCTTTCCTTAATGTCTTTTTCGCAGAGCTGAACAATCCTGAACCAACGAGATTCTTTCCACACAAACTTTAATCAAACACACACATAATATAATCAAACAGCAAGCAGAGACACTGACTAGAACTATCGAACCAGTGTAAAGTTTAAGTTTGCCAAATTAATGCATCTTGAGTTTCACACTGATGTGGAATAAACTGAAACCAATGGATGTTTGGAAACATGAATACATCTACAACACTACAGCATCCATTGGAAACGGGTTAGCAGTACAGAAGCATATGCAGTTTGAACTAAATGTGCTGAAACATTCAACATTACTGATATGGTCCTTCAAGGTAGAGCTGTACACAGAGGGGATGAATAAAGTGTGTGAGGTTAATGTTCTATGGCGTGATATAGCAGGATGGACGCTGTGGGGGGTTCACACTTCATGCGTGTGTGACACAGTGGGACAGTGGGGTGTTTGACCAGCTGACCCTCTGCAGGTCTGTCCTGCCTCAACATCCATCTGCTTGGCCTGCTGTCTTCAGACCCCTGTGGAAGGAACCGAGGCCGTCAGCCATCAGTTTACCACAATTTACCACACATAACATAAACCACTGGTGTGGTTACACAGGCAGCACAGTGTGCTGTACATGTTGTTAGGAATTCTTGTATAACTGCATTCAACTATACCTATACTCAGTATTTGTATAGCGCCTTTCTAGTCTTTTCGACCACTCAAAGCGCTTTTACACTACATCTGCATTCACCATTCCTTCACTGAGCCTAAGTGCTCAAACAGAAACTAACATTCACACACATTCATACACTGGCACCAGGGGCAATTCGGGGTTCAGTATAGGAAGATGTCGGGGATTGAACCGCCGACCCTCCGCTTAACAGGCAACCTGCTCTACCTGAATACCCAGTATTCCCAGGTGGTTTCCCATCCAAGTACTAACTTGGACTAACTAAGCTAAGCAGAGCCTTATTCTGCTTAGCTTCCGAGATCGGACAAGATTGGTGTGGCCGTAACACAATGGATTCCAGTGTGTGAAATACAGGTGATCTCAGGGGTTTTAGACACCTAACTTGTTACTTACGACCTTCTAAAAATCTCAAAATGCATTTTTGTTGCAATGTCAAAATAATGAAAAATGTTAAATATGTTATAATGAAACATTTTGAAATACAATATTTAAATAATAGTGTATTTAAATAAAAATATTTAAAGAGGCTATAACAATCAAATGATGTTGATGTAATAGGGGTTACTCAAAGTGATCACCAGAATAAATAAATGGTAGCAGTACTCCTGATGCCAGCCTATGGAAATAAATACGCCTGAAGTGAGTCTTGCTCACTACGTCCAATAAATGTGAACCAATCCATATAGAAAAGCAAAAGTGCTTTATCCCTGGGTACAAATAACAACAGTACATTTTCAGTTTCATTTTCTTTCTTTCCATATAAGAGTTTATTTGGATCGATTGGCTGAGGCCTTGTCTGTTCTGGAAGCACCACAGTTGGAACATTGGATTTCCACACTGCTTGCCTATGTATCCTGAATTCTTTTAAAGTGTTGGTTGTGCACTTCCTTTGAAATGAATGCTGGGCATCCACAAGATGAAATTAAGCCCATAAATTGTAGGGGAAGTAGGTTAAGATGTGAAGTAAGGTCAGCAGTCCTCCACCAACAATAGAGGACAGTTTTTAAGAGAATCCAATATAGCTTGTTTGCAATTACCCACGTTTATATAGTGTCTATCACTGCCATTTTTTCTTCTGTTATCTCACATTTCCAACATAGTAACCTCCATGAGTTTAGATATGTTTACATTGTAGAAATTAGAAGTTTTCACAGTGGATTGGCGTCAGCAAGCGATGATTCAACCTTGATTCACCTACTTGTGGATATACTTGGTATGAACATTCAATCCGGTTGAAGTTGCTGATGACTGTTAGTTACTTATATGAGATACCGTTAAATTTGCCAATCAACTTATCCAAACCTTCCATGTTTTTTGACATCATTTCAGGTTCAGGCCTGTCCATGCTAGGTTTACTATTTCCAACATATATATACTCATCAAATTAACATTTGTTCATATTCACTGAACCAGATCTCATGTCCATAACTTATTTTCATGTCCATTCATAAAAAAACCCACACTGAAATAACTGAATAATTACTGTGTAAGAAATGTAAATAAAGGCCATGACATCAAGACTTAGTTATAATTTATATACAAATAAAGAAAATTCAAAAAGTAAGTGCAGAGTAAGTGTACTGCATATATGAGTAACGGTTTAGGTCAAGTTGTGGATTTAGAGGAGACTCTGCCTTACCACTGTTCTTGTGTTGCAGAGGTCGATGGGGATGAGCTATCTCAGCACTGATCGACTGCAAATGAGAACTGTTCAGACTGAGGCTCCAGCTGTCCACAGAATGAGAGGAGAAAAAAAATCAATGAATGAATGCTTGAATCTCTCAGCCCCCATCAGAGAAAACTCCCGTGCCTTGGAATAATAAGTTGGAATATAGTTAAAATTTTAAAAAACTAAGTCTGTTAACTGTGTGTAGCAGAAAACCTGTGAGCCTACCAGTATGTGTCAGTGATCCAAAAAAAGGTTCATATGGAGCTGAACCAGCACTAGCCTTCACTGGTCAAACATATAGATTCTTACACAATCTGGAATTGTACTGATGACACATCAGTTGTGGCTGTAGTTGCTGCAGTAGGCACAGCAGTTTTTTGAAAGTCTGCTGAAAATAAAGTTGCTGAAGTTGTTCATGTGCAGTGCATAATAAAGTTAAGCATGTGAACTGAAGGTGCAGTCTGCAAGTTCTTAAACATTGGCTGCGAGGAAGGAGTTTCCTTTCCCACCTCTTTTTCCATTCCTTGCCTTGCACGGCGAGAGGCCACTTCCATGGACTTGCTGCCATTAATCATTTGAAACACTCATAGCGGCCATTGGAATAACAGATGTTAGTGACGACCGGAATAGAGCCATGCTCATACACAACCTGGGCAGCAAGGTTTAGCAGATTTTTAAATATATATAATTTAGGGGCTTTTAACCTTAATTGCAGATAGGACAGTTTAAGCGCGACAAAAAATGGGGGAGAGAGGGTGGATGACATGGAAAAAAGGGCTGCAGGCTGGACTCAAACCCAAGTCAAACTCCAAGGACTCTGCCTTGTACAGGGAGCTCGCGCTTTACCAAGTGAGTTGACTGGCATTTTTACGATTCATGGACCCGCCCCTACATACATGTGCCACAAAGCTGTCTGGACATTACGCTGACTCAAAGAACATTATTCTCCGGCAGATCGTCTTCTGCCAGAGCTGGCACCAGATTTTGGGAAAGGCAAGGAAAAATGTCAGGAGGTGCATCAACCTCAGGTCAGGACAAGGCTGTGATCCCAGATAAGTATCCACTGCCCAGTGAATAAACTGACTGGCAAATTCCATGGCTCCTCTGTGTTCCACAAAGTCGGCCTTCTCTAGGGCTACCTGCAGGTCCCACTGAACCCGGCAGCCGCATCCTTACAGCTTTTGTGTCCCACGCTGGGATTCTTCACTTCATCCACACCACAGCTTCGCCCCCAGCTGCTTCCAGCCCTACACAATGAGTGGCTAACTAGGGTGCTCAATGTCATCACCCGCAACAACCTCACACTAAATGGAGAATGGAGAAAAATGCCTCTTTGCTGTGCCCGCCATTTAGTTTGAAGGGTTTTGCTGACCGCTGTCAGCCTCAGCCCACTTAACTCTAATGTGGAGGGCATGCAGTGTGGTCACCCAACTGGCATCAGATGCTTTTCCTTCCCCAATACTGCACAAAGTAGCTGCCCCACTATGAGAGGTCCTGACAAAGGATGCAACCTGGATTGGACATGGACTCCTACCTGCTCTGTTGCTGTTTGCCACCTCAAGGCAGCTCAGCCTGTACTTGCCCATTTTGACCTCACAAGCCCCCCAATCCTGACCTGTCAATACCTCCAGTACAGTGGTTGGAGCTGCGTTGTCTCAAATCCAGTGCGGTACTGAATGCCTTGGCATTCGCATCTCATTTCCTCACCTCAGCTGAACAGGGGTACTTATTAGGAGAGTGGGAGGTGCTGGTCTGTGTCTAGGCACGCGAGCAGTGGCACATGTACCTGTACGGAGAGCACTTTACACTGCAGATGAACCACCAGGCCGTCACATCATTGCTTGCTACAACTGTGTTGGGGCACAAACTTCTGAGGATCCACCGCTGGTGGGAGAGGCTTCAGCAAGAGAGAACATGGTGGCAGACCTGCTCTCAAGAGCCACACTCAACCCCACACCGAACCACCACACCGGAGCATATCCATATGTTCCACACCCCACTCCAGGCCACAGTCTCCCTACAGGACTTCAGCTCACATCACTTTAGGATGCTACGCTCTCGCAGGGTCGCCCTCCATAGTCCCAGAGGCGCTTGCGCATTTCCATCGAGTCAAGGATGATCTGTCCTGCTGGAATGATGCCTGTGTGACCTGGGGACTCCAGATTGCTCCGGATGGCTGCCCCATTGTGTGAGTGTGTGTGAACTGGGTGAGTGACCTCTGGATTGAGGAGGCTGTTCATGGTTATATAAGCAGTGCTGGAAATGGCCAGAGGAGGAACCCTAGCCCTGATGATCCACTGTGTCAGCAACAGCCCAACAGACCTGCACACAATATGACAGATTATACATGTATCTACTACAAGATAAGCTTGTGAAAAAACTTTTAGGACACGCAATTAGACTTATTTGTTTGCTTTGACTTGATTAATTATTAATAAAGCTGTTATGCAGACGTATGTATAATTTTTTATGCTGCAATGTTTTTTGTTGTTTTGTTTGTTTCCAAGTCCCGAAGGGTAAATGTAATCCAGGTATCACAGTTTATATAAAATGGCTTTTCAACTCTTTTTCTTTGTTACATTCTTTACCATTCGCAACATCCCAAATACAGTAGCATGCACACTAACTCTGCTTTAGTACAGTTCTATCTAAAAACAACACTTTGAAAAGGACCATCCAATGAGTATTAACAAATATTTATTATTATTATTATTATTATTATTATTATTATCATTATTATTATTATGCCCATTGACATATTGCTGTATTTTTTTGTTAGTTTTGGATTTGTGTATTTGTGGACATGTTTCTGACATGTATGTTTTATGCCGGGGTAAAATAAAATAAAGTTAATTTCACTGCTAATAAGATACTTGTTAACTTGAAATTTGTAAATTTCTATTGAGGAATTTGTTTTACTCAGTAATTTCCACCACAGCTAATTTTAGATCTATCCAAAGTCCGGTAAAAACATAGAGTAACAGGTGCCATAGACAACACTAATGACATATAGTCGAATTAACAAGATTAAATTGCATTATTTTTTAATACTAAAGAGTTGGCTACTTTTTCTGTAAAATGGTGGCGGAAGTAGACGAGTGCTCTTTGCCATATGGCAGGACTGTCAGGCACTTGTGTGCGATCATGCTCCTTACAAATCCCATTTTCCTCTAAAACGAGTGCAGACCCAGACCCCAAACATGGCCATAATCAGGATTATTATTGTATAATCTAACCTCAAACAGAGGCTTGGTTTGGGTTGTGGTCTGCGCCCCTAGCAGGCAATACTCAGGGCACAAATATCTAACAAGTGTCCGTTCCTCCTCCTTCTGACGGGCGTATCTGTTTCAGCAGATTGAAAAGAAGTGAAGTACGTCTGCAAACTGCATGCCGTCAGTCAGTGCAACATTACGAGCATGTCGACTAAAGGAGAGTATGACTGCATAGTGATCGGGGCCGGTGTCCAGGGCTCCTTCACGGCCTATGAGCTGGCAAAAGAGAACAAGAAGACTCTGCTGCTGGAGCAGGTGTGTCTCACGCACAAATTTGTTCCAGAGGATTGTTATTAACAAGCGCAACTAAGAGACAAGTATTAGATAGAAGTATTCAAACATTGTGTATTGTGGAATTAGGTTTATTTTCCATGACCAATTGTGCATGCATGAATTAAAAAATCATTATCTGTGCAGAGGTAGTAGACGTAAAATAGTACTAAAATTCTAATTTACCAGTGCTGGAAGAATTCTTTACTTTAGTTAAAGTAGCAATAGCACTGGGTAGAAATAGTTACAAGTGAAAGTCCTGCATTCAAAGGTAAAGTAAGTGTCAAGTAAAAGTACAAACGTATTAGCATATACAAATATACTTAAAGTACCAAAAGTGGAAGTTTCAGGGTTCAAAGTTCAAAGTTCAGGCTTCAGCTTTATTGTCATTATACAACACAGGACTGCACCATGAAATGCAGTTGTAGCCCTCCCCTCTCCACCCTACACTCACTATATGTAGCATATAAACAAATATTAAATTAGAATAAATATAAAATAGTCAACAAAAGATGTACAGGAGGCTATATCAGCATAATATGAGTAGTGTTAGTTATAGTGCAAAAATAGAACTTTGATTATAGTGGAATGAGGGTAGTGCAGATGGTAGTGCTATGGTAAAGTGCAAAAACCAGCATAACACATAAGGTTCTTATTATGCAGAATGGCCCGTTTCAATATATTATTGGATTATAATCATTTATAGATTAATGTACATATCACTTGTAATGTAAACTTATTTTAATTACTTATAGCTTTTAGCTTTTGTTTTCACAATCTGCAACTCAAAAGTAACTACATTTATCAAATAGAGTATATAATGACAACAAAGTAACCTTCCTCCACCACCACCATCAGCAGCATCAACTCGTTCACCTACAACATTGCCAAACACATTTCTACCATCTTTGCTCCGTTGGTGGGAAACACGGCTCACCGGTATCCCCGATTGTGGCAAACATCTACATGGAAGAAGTGGAGAACAAAGCCCTTCAGAGGAACAGTACCGAGCCACTGGTACAGATATGTGGACGACACCTGGGTCAAAATCAAAAGCCAGGAAGTGCAAGCCTTCACAGAACACATCAACTCTGTGGACAGTAACATCAGGTTCACACGAGAAGATGTTCACAACAACAGTTTGGCCTTCCTGGACTGCGCTGTACACATTGAAGAGGATAGGAGACTGCAGATTGGTGTTTACAGAAAACCCACACACACAGACCAATACCTATTGTTCGATTCCCACCACCCACTGGAGCACAAGCTAGGGGTCATGAGAACACTGCACCACAGAGCGGAAAACATACCAACAAGCGCCCAAGCCAGAGAGAAGGAACAGAACCACCTGAAGGGGGCACTTACAGCCTGTGGATACCCTAAATGGACCTTTGTGAAAACAGCCACAAGATCCAAGAAGAACAAAACTACAGGGGAGGAGGAGGAGAAGGTCAAACACAACAACATTGTGATTCCATACGTGTCTGAAGTATCAGAGTAACTCAGGAGGATTTTCAACGTGTTTTTTAAACCCAAGAACACACTAAGACAGATGCTGGTACACCCCAAAGACCGCACACCCAAACACAAGAAAAGCAATCTAGTGTATGCGGTCCAATGCAGTGAGGAATGCACAGACCTGTATATTGGGGAGACTAAACAACCACTACACAAACGCATGGCTCAACACAGAAGGGCCAACTCCTCAGGTCAAGACTCTGCAGTCTACTTACATCTGAAGGACAGAGGACACTCGTTTGAGGACCACCAGGTGCACATTTTAGACAGAGAAGATGGATGGTTTGAAAGAGGTGTCAAGGAAGCCATCTGCACCAGGGTCGAGAAGCCGTCATTGAACAGAGGAGGGGGTCTACACCACCACTTATCCCCCACTTACAATGCTGTCCTTTCATCACTTCCCAGGAAACTCAACAAACGTAACCTATTGGCCTCAGGTGAAGATACTAACGATGGTCGTTCAGTCTTACCATAACGACTGTTGTTACAACAGCCAGGAACACTAACGAACCAGCAGTATCAATGACCCTGACAAACGACCCCACTGAGGTTAAATAGCTGAGTTTCCCTGCCAGTCAGTCAGAACTGAAGAAGTCCTTTTTAGATGAGGGACGAAACGTCTTCCAGTATCTTCAACTAAGTCCAGTTGCCCTTGACTTTAACCTTCGTTGGATAACTATGACCTGGATGACTGAGAATGTTCACAGACACCTTCCACCACAAATCTTATGTTCAAACTAGTGGTCAATTTAATTAAATTGAGTTCAATCTGATTTATATAGTGCCATTTCAGAACAGGAGTTCAATGCACTTTTTATTTACAGCAGGTCTAGAGTGTACTCTTTGTAATATTATTGATATTGATACCCGGTCTTTGTGCATGGTGTATGTACTAGTAAGTTAATTAGTTGTAAGTTGATTAAGCTCAATTTTATTTAGCAAAATAAACCATGTAAGCACAATATAAACTGGCATCCTTTCAACTGAAATTATTTTAACTCAGGGCCCCTCTACAAGAAGGTTCCTCAAGATTATGTAATAATACAGGTGCTATTTTAATGCCCTCGTCATTTCCAGTTACAAGGTGCTTTGATGGTGCATATATAAGTGCACAAATCTGTAATTAATAAAATACCAGTGAACAACAACATTGCCATTGCCAAAAGCAACAAGTCTTTGTGTCCCTTAGGGTCTAAGGGCCCATAATTTCCTGCTTTGCTCTAGTCCTGTTAGTAATCTAGCCCAGCTGATGTGGTGTACGACTTTAACAACTAGTCTTTTTTTGTATACTTACCATTTTGTGTGTTCTCATTACAAACATTATAAAATACTTGCCACTTCTACTAAAAAAGGCCAGCATGCACACTTTGTACAACACTGGAAAATAGTTTCTGTTGTGTATGTTGTGTGCTGGTCTGCTAACATGGCTCCAAGTTAATTAAAATTATTAACTTACATTTGATCCAATCCTGTTTTCCAACTCACATGAAATCATCACGTTTGTCTGTCTTTAGGCAGTCTGTTGCGAGTGTGTGGTTTGTGTTTAGTGTGCTTGTCACTTGTGGCATGTTGTGACGTTAGCTGGTGAGCTGTAGTGCAGTGTTTGCCAGCACTTATCTGGTTGAGGTCCCACGTTTCTGCTTCTGCTGGTCTTTGAGCTTTTTCTTCTCTTATCTCACTGTTTTATAAAGTTTTTAAAAAAACCATGCACTATGTGGTCGAAAGTATGGTCGAAAGTATGCAGACATCTATATCCACACATGGATATTAATGTTTAGTGTGTAATTTTGGTCGGGGTCTGTTTTTCCTGGTTTGGGCAAGACCCCCTTCTCATTATGCTGCAGCATACAATAGTATTAGAACTATTCAAACAGTTTGTGTTTGGCCCTTTTCCTGGCTCAACATGGCAATGTGCCCATGCACAAAGCCAGGTACATAAAGAAATGTTTTTTTCAGTTTGCTTCAGAAGAACTTGTCTGGCCTTCACAGCCCTGACCTCAGTCCCATCCAGCACCTTAAGGATGAACTGGCCGACCTCACTAACCCCTAATGCCCATCGGAAGTGACTGCATCGTTTTCTGGCTGACAGAAATGATCCGCTGCCAGAGCATCCAGTGTGCAGATGTCTAGTGAATGCATGACAGAATCTCGCTTGCGGTTTTTCTGTTCTTCTTTACATAGCTGTCTAATTTTGCCAGAGAAGCTTACATCTCTGAAGTGTCCACTTCTCTTATGTATATAAAAGCCAAATTTACCGAAAATTTGGAGCAACTCTTTCAGTATCCCAGAGTTTCATTTCAATTCTTGGGGTCATGATTCAATTTAAAGCTGGCAGCTGAACTCATTTATTTTATTTGCCAGTGTAGTTTGCTAACGTTAGCAGTGACTGACTAGCCAGTAGCAACACTGCTCGCTGCAACTGGCTTACAGAAGCCGGAACCGATGCCTGGAAGTCAACATTGAAAGCAGTGAGAAGAAAAGTGGAACTATACTTAGATGAAAAACGTTTTAAAAGGTCAATTTTTGGAAGTGCTAATGTTTTCACAAGGTTAAAAGAATTGTGACTCCTACATGAATACATTTTCCCCATCCCTACACTTTTGTTAAGTGAATATTTATTAATGCATTTCATTTGTTATTAACTTGGCCTTTACATACAGCAAAGCTACTTGTTAGTTTCCATGAACCAGGAGAAAAAATGTCCTGGTTTTCCTTCTGCTAATTAAGCAATAGCTCACTACAGGCTGTGGTAAACGCTTATTATACCACAGTTAAGGGGCGTTGTGTGCCCTGACGCGTTGTTTGGGCCAGCCTTTTATAAAATGGTTACAAAGTATGACAAAAAGAAAGTAATAGACAATTTGAATTTCTTGTATTTCATGAATATAAATTTTTTTATGAATACAAAAAATAGTCCCACCTGGCTGCCTGCACATAGTGCATGGGAGTTGCTATGCAACACTCATGAGTTTGTCGACCTCCTCTTTAGTTGGCTCTGCATGTCATTTCACAGGTGTCTTTTTTCCGGAGATACCTGCTCAAGACACTCCTCCACGGTAAGGCCTCCCAGGAGGTCAAAGTTTACATTTGGAGTGTCCATTTCTGTCTTGGCCTCCCTCCACTGGCTACCTGTCCATTATAGGATAGATTTTAAGATTTTATTGCTTGTTTATAGGCCCTAAATGGTCTGGCGCCACCTTATGTGGCTGATCTCTTACACCACCATTCTCCAGTTGACATCGACCCTGTTCAGCACTTTGGTTAACTGTTGTTGTTTTTAAATGTGCTATAGAAATACATTTTACATTGATATTGACATTTCCATTACGTTTCAAGTTCCTAGCAAGCCAGTTTGCCAACTTTTCTGTCTAATGTTAATGTTATTGTTTATTTCGTTGTGTCGCAAATCCCACACTTTACCGTAATATTTTGGTGATATTTGGTCATATAACTTGTTTCACAATTCCTCAGACCTTTCCCTCTTTGGCTGTTTCTCAGTAGGGGTGGGAATCACCAGAGGCCCCATACGATATTATAACATTTATGTTGCGATTCGATTTTATTGCGATTTTAAATATATTGAGATATATTGCAATTTATTACCTTTTTCCAACTTCCAATTAGGTCCCTAAAGTCAAACTTTGTCAACATCTGTTCATCTAAAAAGATACATTTCTCTGTTTGTTCATATCACTTTTTCAGTCTATATGG
This sequence comes from Micropterus salmoides, assembly GCF_014851395.1. Classification (NCBI taxonomy): domain Eukaryota; kingdom Metazoa; phylum Chordata; class Actinopteri; order Centrarchiformes; family Centrarchidae; genus Micropterus; species Micropterus salmoides. The sequence continues at coordinate 5,009,658 of NW_024042261.1, read as the reverse complement.
TCCTGTTAAGTTTTCTAGTGGACTAAAAAAGCAATAGATTTTATTACTGGTTGAGGCAGATGGCCGCCCACCCTGAGCCATGGTTCTGCTCGAGGTTTCTGCCTCTTAAAAGGAAGTTTTTCCTTGCCTCTGTCGCCTAGTGCTGCTCTTGGTGGGAACTGTTGGGCTTCTGTAAATAGCATCACAGAGTATGGTCTAGACCTGCTCTCTTATGTTGTTGTGATTTGGCGCTATATAAATAAAATTGAATTTAATTTAATTTAATTATTCTAGTACCAAAAAATTTAACTCCCATCTGCAATTTCTATAATAAAATATCCATACTTGGCATCCGTGTATCGATACAGTATTGCCATGGCATATATAACGATACTATGCTGCATCGATTTTTTCCCCCACCCCTATTTCTCAGCCATATTCTCAGCTATAGAGTCCCGTAAGAAGTCCAGCATATTTGAATGTACCGCTGCTTGTTTACGTTCTCTCTCCCACTGCTTCGAGCGCACCACCGCTACCTGCTGCTCGCTCTGAGCAGCTTTGTTTGTGATCAATTTTTTTTCAGAGCACACAAAAAAACGAGAGCTTGCGACCCATGAGAACATATTAGCTGAATTTAACAAAAAGTGTATTGGATAAGAATCGCTTAAGTATCGAACGAGTATCCCTTTAACTGGTTAAGTGAAGTACATAACCAAACTTTAAATTGACTCCATTACCACACATAAAACATGGATTACTAACAATCACATTTAACAAAAGTATAAACTTTGGCTTAACAATAACTGTCAAGGTTAGTTTTTTGCAGTCACCATTATTAGCTTAAGCCTATGCCATTTTACACAGCATAAATTAGCCGAGCAGCTAGCGGACTTTTCCTCTCTTCATAGCTTAACAAATGAATAGCTTATTATTCATAGTATTTCTTACTCCCCGCTGGTTAAATCACTGCATCACCACAGTTGAATTTCCAGCCTGAATGTAGGTTTTGTTGAAACAGAGCAGCTGATAGTGGTAATAACTTGCTCCTTGTCATGCATTTACCGTAAAGGCTTGAATATGAGTGCACTGCAGATTTAGCTGCGGCTAGCTGACCATGTGGTTCTTACAAACAACGGTTCATTTGCCACAGTTCTCTGTCCCTGTATGTCAGAGGGTCCGTGCAAAAAAAGAAGGAAGACATGGCAGGTATTGTGATCAATTAGTTAGTACCTCAGTTCTTTTGTGACTGTGTGAGGAGCAAGTTTGTAGAGTTGACCACTGTCATCTGACTGGTCGACCAATAGGCGAGAACCCTTGAGACACAGCCCCCCTCGTTTGCATAAAGAGGCAGAAATGCATAGAGAAATGTGCAAAAGTGAGACAGCAATAAATGCAAAGGAAGAATAAAACAGACAAAAATATTAAAACACACACATAAATAAATACATTTAAAAAAGAAGTAATGAATAAATAGAGTTGAAAATTATATCAGACAATAAATAAATAAGATAATTATATAATACAATACTGATGAAAAAAAACATATGCTTAAAGACGCTCTGGCGTGCCTCCAGTCAACATAGAAATGCGATGGAGACGTGACCTTCCATCTAACTATTACACATGGGTAAAATGTTGCTGCCCACATACTTTTTGCCTTTTGTTGTTTGTTATTCCCAAATTGTTGAATTTGAACCAATTGATAGTATGTTCATCTCTTCCAGTTCATCCTGCCCCACACTCGAGGGAGCTCCCATGGCCAGACCCGCATCATCCGCAAAGCCTACGAGCAGGACTTTTACACCCACATGATGGAGGAGTGCTACAAGCTATGGGCTAATCTGGAGAGGGAGGCGGGTGTCAAACTTTACAGGTAAGCAGTCAGCAGAAACACAGAGAGAGTAAACCATTAAATGGAACATAACAAAAGCTTTGCAAAAACAGAGATTTGTCACATTCAAGGTGCTAGGCACCAAGAGCAGCAACTCAATCTACGGGAGCCACAAATGCATGACTTTCTCATTACCTCCGGCATCACTGAATCACCCTTTGACAGCTCGCATGCCTTTGAATGTGGAACAGGGGCTTTTCATCTTGCACACCCTTTTACTTTCACTTGCACAGTGGGAAGGAATTTGTGTGTTTATAAATATGACAGTGGCATCAAACTGTGAGCAACCTTCTAGCAGCACTTTAGGTTTCCTGCTTGAATTACCTCTGAGCACACCCTGTTTGTTGTCAGTACCAGATATCTGAATAACAAATTTCTTTATTATTCATGTATCATGGTAATTGCTCATGCTACTAAGCCACACCCACATTATGTTCCCAGAACACAGTGCACCTCCCCGTCCCCTGTGCAGCCGTCCACAGCTCGTAACTGATGGGTCCACATCTGAAGGCCACCTATGCCCTTGGGCTGGCAAAAAATGTCTGCAATGAGAAATGATCAAGGCAGGGCTGGTGTGAGCATTGCCTCCCACTTCTGCTGCTGCCTCTGGTACAGATGGAGCCATCGAAAAAGGGCTGGAGGAAAGCTAAATTCTACCGACCAACCTTTTTAGTTTCTGCACCTACATGACAACATGTGTGCACATCCACCAGCTGAACTAGCGCAACCAATCACCCAGTTTGACAGGTTGGACTAGATGAAGTATCATATTTACGATCCAACATACACTCGCGTGGCTTTTCCCACCGTCACACACTCGTAAACACACAGGCACACAGGGAGACATGGTCATAAAATGTTCTGATGAATGGCTGACGCCTTTAGCTGGGGATGTCTGTGCCTTATGGCTGCTGACAGATTTCAGTGCAGCCTTTAGAAAACACTGCTGGCAAAGGGCAAGTCAGCCATCTATCAGGCGGATTACTGAATTAGACCCTGTGTTTCACATGCTCTCACTCTGGGACTCAATACCTTCACACTGGCGCTACGTGATCTGCTGTATTTCTGCCCAACGGTCATGTGATGTCCAGTCAAGCACAGTGCACAGTGTTCGTGGGGGCCAGGCCTCAATGATGACTGCACAAAAAAAATGATTAACTGCTGTAAGTGCAGATGTTGGTTTCGATCGTTTGAGAGGCAACATCATTAACAAGCCGGCATGTGGCTCACCTGTTGCTGTGAAAACTTTTTTCTGTTTTTCGGCGACTCTGTAAAACATACATGCATGCCTTCATGTGAGAGAGAGACAGAAGGAGGCAGAGCAAGCCGGTGTGTTTGCAGTGAGAGGTGTATGTATGTATATATGGGGGGAGAAGAGAAGACCAAGGCAGATGAAAGCAGGTAGATTATAGTAGGTAGATATAATAAGCACAATGCCGGCTCAACATTGTGATGTCTGTCAGCCAATGGTGATGTACTATGACATCGTCTATCAGCCCAACCCAATGATGGACATACCCACAACACTGTAAAAAAAAAAAAAAGTAAGTAAAAGTAAAAATAAATAAATAATAAGAATTGGCCCTATCTTTTTAATAAATATCCTTGAATATACTAAAGACCTGTTTTACAGACATCTCTGTGATTAGGCCCCACCACTAAGCCAAAGAGAAACTCATGATGCACTTGCATCATTACATCAATCTTCACAGGTGTCTTCAAAGGGATGAACACTTCTGTGCCTCCTTTTCGCTTTTCCTTAAAGTCTGGATAAGTGAATGTCTGTTTATAGCCATTAGCCTTGACTGAAGGGAGTGTTAAAGAGAAGCAGAGGTTTTGGATTCTGGTAGATGTAAGGTTCAGACCAGGTTGGATGAACTTGAATGGTCTGTATTACCCATCTTACATAACAACATTCATATCTGTTAATATTAAAATTACATTAAGCCTATAATCGTACGCATTTGTGGCCGCAAGCCACAGATCAAAGCATCAATCGTCATTCATCTAGCAAATGCCCAGCATGCAAAATAAATTAAATCATCAAAACAGGACAGTGTTTTTAAAAAGTGAAATGTAGTAATGGTTGAACATTTCTATGTGCAGTGTGTTGTGCATGTCTGACATGGGGTTCTGGCCAATCCACAGCAATAATGTCTTCTAAAGTGTATAAGTCATTAAAACAGACTTGCTTCAATTTTTAAAAAATGCATGCTATTTTAGGTCAATATGCGACCACTTTACACACTTAAATAATCTGTTCTTTCTTCTTGATGGTCTTGATTGTTTTGATAGGATACGTAAGTAGTATACATAAAATCTAAATTCTTGGTCACATTGCAACATACAGTAGCTAATAAAGAAGCAAATATATAGAGTTAAATAAAGTGTCTCTTAAACAGCAGTGAGTGGGTGCCCTGGGCTGAGATAGATGTTATTAGATTATTTTCTCGCCCATCCCAAAGAAGTACAGACCAGATGGGCTGCTACACATAAGTACAGTTTAGTGGCATAGGTTACAAGTTTCTGGGTTTGGCCTTGAAATAATTTATGTCTGTACTAACATTTGAAAGAAAACACTTACAACAAAACAACAGGAAAAAAGACAAAATTGTTCCCGGTTGACTAAATGTTATCTGTCCTCACTGACTTTCACTTTACTAAATTAGACAGAATTAGACCTATGAATTGAGATTTAGATTAAGACAAGAGATAAAAAAGAAATTAATAACTGTGCAATATTACTAAAGTGACAGTAATATTACAGGATACAGAATGGCTCTTCCATATTCCCGGAACCTTAAATGCTCCATAGTCTTTTCGACCACTCAAAGCGCTTTTACACTACATCTGCATTCACCATTCACACACATTCATACACTGGTGGAACAGCCAGAGGCAATTCGGTGTTCAGTGTCTTGCCCAAGGACACTTCGACACGTAGCCTGGAGGAGCCGGGGATTGAACCGCCGACCATCTGATTAACGGGCAACCCGCCACAGTCCCCACTGTGAATATTTGAGCAGCTGTCTCGAGGGAGAAAGCCACCTCACTGTCAATTGTCAAGGTTAATTGTTTTTCAAGGGTGCATGGGAAGGGTGAGGGGGTTTGTGAAGCAAAACTTTTGTGTTGATGACCCTGAGCCCACTTCACCCACCCGCATGAAGGCAATATTAACCAACAATGATCAGATTACTTGAATTTTCAATGGCAAAAGCAGTTAATTGAAAGGGTAGGGAATGGAAACAACAGGGTCAAGATAAACAGTGTTGAGATCTGATAGGGAAGGTTTGGTTATTAGCAAAATAATATAGATTTAGAAGTATTAATAAAGTTATTAATATTGCTAAAATTATATTATAAAATTCTAAAGATTAATACATAGGGGGCACCTGGAATCAGGGACCAATAACCAAATGTGAAAACAATCTCAAAAAGAGGATTGTTTTACACTAATAATGTGGAAAGTGAAGGGTGAATCTGAGCACTGACCGTCACAAACAGCTGTCACTACAACACAATACACAAATAAGCACAGGTAACTGCTCTTTAAAAGGTACAAAAGGATTTATTTAACTTCAGCAAAGATCAGTGATTGACAACTTCAGCCAATAAACCACTATCATCTCCTCTATGCACAATAAAAGCATACAACAATAAGCAAGAATGTGGATGTGTGCCCATCTGTGTGCCCATGGGAGTGTTGGTCTTAAAATGAGGAGTGGTCAGGTGCATTGTTGGCTCATATCTACCATAAAGCAAAAGAAAGCGATTGACCAACAAAATCCTTGTCTAAAGTCAATTGCACTTTATTTTCCTGCTATTTAAAGCGTGCATTATTCAGATTGTAAGATGCTCCCCATTAAGAGAGATACTGTGCGCATTTTGAGACAGCAGCGGAATTTCATCAAATATTTAAATATCCCGACATGGATCGGTGACGACGCACTGACAGCCGCCTCTCAAATCATTAAAGTAAACTCAATAAAGAAATCACGTGTTCATCATTTTTGGGTCATACTTGCTGCAGTCATACTCTTTGGGCTCTTTTTTTATTGCATTATGGTTTTTATGCACCATTAATCCACAATTTAAGTAAAAGTGCACCAGGTGCAGGCACACTTGGCTTGTAAAGGGAATGCGAGATAACACTGATTGGTTTGATTCATGTTACGCCCAGAACACACCTGAATAATTAAGAGACTAACTACTTCGCACCAAGATTATATGCCATTTAACAAGCAAAAGTGGAGTTGGACACTAATGCACTTGTGCCATGCACTTTAGATCTTGCTATAGATCATTTAAATACAGTCCTTAATGACAACAGTCATAAATAATTATAAATACTCCATCATGTTCATCCTAGGTGTCATGTCAGTCTTATGCACACTACTTCACATAAAGTGTCACATGCATACAGAATTCTAAGCAGTGATGATTTTACTAATAATTTGGCTGTGCTTAAACTTACGCATCAGACCTATCTCATGTTGACTTTAAATTGTTCCTTTTACACTAGTACTAATAATGTTACAGTTGATTTGTAAAGTGTTATGTCTTGACCATTTCTTACCAAGTTGCAACCGTAATCTTCATGAATCTCCCTTTAGACAAACAGGACTCCTGGTGATGGGACCAGAGAACAGTCAGAGTTACCAGCTGTTGAAGAACACCCTGCAGAGGAACAAGGTTCCTATGGTGACCCTGACACGTGACAACTTCAGCCAGCACATCCCCCATGTCAACCTCGCTGAGGGAGATGAAGCTGTGGTGGACATAACTGCTGGAGTTTTGTATGCAGACCGTGCCCTCAAGACTGTACAGGTACAGCACAGAGACTGCTAATAGAGCATTAAGTATGTTAGCTTCAGGAACTAATGATGAGTCCAGGCCAGTCATGTTGTCCACTTATGATATGATGTGGACCGCTAAGGGCAGTGCAAATTGAGACAAATGTGAGTTTTAAGGGTTTCAAATTGAATAAAGAAACATGTTAGTTGCACATTTCTATCTACTATTGCATGGATAATCCGTACATCTGCATTTTGGGGTGAGTCAAATTCATGGGAATAATGCAAGGGGAGAACACACCTTCTAACATGCTTGTACCAAGAGTACATGGCAACATCAGCTGTACCTGGAGATATCTCCACTACAGATACTGGGTGAATGAATAGACATTTTATTTGCCAAAAAATGCCTCCAACCCAATAATTGCTTCTAATATACCTATCCATAGATCTGCATCAGGTTAGGCAATCTTGGAAAACGAAGGTGAATGATAAATATTACCCAAATGGTATGTGGTAACCATTGTAGCATGGTCAACGCAGATTTTGATGAACATTTTGTTTTGCCATTGATAAAAAGACTTTTCAGGACTTTCACATGACCACAGGTTATCAAAAATGTTGCCTGTCATTCACCCATTCACTCACACACTGATGGCATCTAGCTACCATGCAAGGTGCTGGCCTGACCATCTGGAGCAATTTTGTGTTGAGTGTCTTGCCCAAGGCCACGTCAACATCTGTACAGGAAGAGCTGGGGATCGAACTGAAAGCCCTGTTATCAGTGTACCTGCTCTACCTCCTGAGCCCAAAACTCACCTCTGAACTGAACTATAGGAACTGTCCTATAATGAAAACCTCTGCCAGCACATGGATATAATGAAATATTAAAGAAGCAAAAGGTTTTCAGATTTCATGTACAAGAACTAGATTAAGAATTTGGTTAAAAAATACCAAAAGGTAGATAGTTCCACATTTTCATGCCCATTGTTTTAATTTAATTATAGCTCACACCAGGAATATCTTTAGCAATAAATTCACATTACAGTGTCAGCAGTGTGAAAAAGCACTGGCAGAGACACAGACTCATCCACGGCTGCTAGGTCAAGAACAAAATGCTGCTTTGTTATTTGTTATATCAGTGAAGTGCCATTTACAATTGACTGGACAGATTGTTCACTCACTTTTTTGTGAAGCAGCTGACGATTTATAAATTAAAGTCATAGATGCCTAATACATCAGTAGATGTGTGCATTTTCATTCCATGGCTCTCGGATAGCCTCTCGCTTTTAATATTATGTCTTAATATACTGTATGGTTTTGTTACGTTGTCACAGAGTAGCATGTCTTTTGTCTCTCTCTTTTTTTAAAAACTGACTGTATTCAGGGCCTGCTCAGGTGTGTTAGGGGCCCTAAACAGTTAGATTACCACAGCCCAACATTCTGGATCAAGTCACTACACTGACTACACTGTGTGAGGCACAGTAGTGCTGTAGCAAATGCTCAAGTCAGCAGCTCGCCATAACAATGTTCACACACTAATGTTAAGCTGGTATAATGTTAATGTGCAGTGTATCCATGTTCACCATGTAACTTTAGCAAGTTAGCATGGTAACATTTACTAATAATCACTAAACATAAAGTACAACTTAGTTTGCTGCATATGTCATTACTTATGCTTGTTTTAAGTTACAAACCAAAGTTATGGACAAATAGAATTTTTGGCCTGATAATGGCGCCAGATTAAAACTCCTGAGATCACTAAAGTTATTACGACGTATCCTCTGGGCACCATGGATATCTTTACCAAATTTCTTGTCATCCTTCCAGTAGTTATGGAGAAATTTCTCTACCACAACTGTCAACCCCATGGTGGTACTAGAGGAAAAGTCAGAGGATTGCTAAAGTCATTAGGTTTCATCCTCTGGGGAAGATTAAAATCTGGACAAAATGTCTATGGCGCTCTGTCCAATAGTTGTTGGAATTTCAGTTAGAAAAAAGTTATGAACAGACCAAAATTGCCATCCCTATGTCCAGGCCACTACCATGGCTAAAACAGCTTTGCAATCTGTTTTGATAGAAGTATTATAGCAGTTATACAAATATGAGTGAGAAGTGGTGTTCTGTATCATTCCTTCCTGACTGCCCTTAGCAGCAAACAGGGTGGTTGTGTCTCCTCCAGCTCCCAGCAGGGTAAGATCATATATACTGTATATACAAAGTCACATGTGTGAAGAGTAGGCTACTCACAAGTCCCAGCTATAAATACCACGTGAAGCCTACAGTAGGTCTCATAGCTGCTGAGATATTGCTGGAGGTCTAATCACATTCTGAGGCCAGCCACAGTTCTGTCTTGGATTATCTGGCTAAACAGGTGTCTGGTGGCATTTTTGTATAATTTGTCTGCTAGAGATTCTAAATCAGCTGCAGTCTAGACAGAGTTCTCATTCAGATTTCCTAGCCCGATTCCCAATATGAATTGAAATGGTGCTGGTCTTTTTGAAAAGCTCAACTTCAGGTTGAGGATGGCCATGAGTTAGGGATGATGTAATGTCAAGGGCTTACAAACAAGCGTTAGCATACTTAATTTATATTTAACATAAGCACAATTAACTAGTTACCAGTAGGTTGTTAGTGCCATTCAACATTAGCAATGTCATGCACCGGGTCGCTCGTGCGTCTTCGCCGGCGGGGACTCCGCACACCGCTACCGGCAATATTTCTCTCCAACGTGTGCTCGCTGTGCAACAAACTGGACGAACTTCAGCTTCTGGTGGGGAAAAACAGAGACTTTTATTCATCTTCTGTTCTGTGCTTCACGGAGACTTGGCTGTGTTAACTGATTCCGGACTCCGCGCTGCAGCTGGCTGGCTTCCAACTCTACAGAGCGGACCGCGACACTGAGCTCCCCGGCAAAACAAAAGGTGAAGGTGTTTTTATATTAAAGGGGCTATATGTAAGTTTTTCAATGAAATTAATCAAATTTTCATTGCCTTATTGTTAATGGGCTCAAAACTCACTTAGAAATGAAGCACACGCCTGTTTTCTCCGTTGCTTGCATCAGCCACTATTCTGCTTTTAATATGAGGTCGCCGGGTCGGATTCAGCCCCAGCCCAACAACACGGCAGCTAACAACATGCAGTCCACTAACACCATAAAACAACCGGCTCACAAAAAAACACAGGCTTCATGTAAGGATACAAAACAACAATAAAGTTTTATGTGCTGAAGCCCATCAGACCAAACAGGTTCAGATGATGTCGAGTAAGAACAAAGTGAGCATTAGTAAAGCTGGAGAAACACAGAGAAAGTCTGTTAGCTCACCGGCTAACGCCGAGCAGTTGCTTATGTTATCCGGTGCAAAGTTAAATCGCTTTCCATATTACTTGAACAACTAACGCGACCCATGTTACTATCATGTGTACCACTGTTGATTTAGCCTGCAAGAAAGGATGTAACATTAACGGTAAAAAGTAAATGTGGAGCAACGTTAGCCTATAGTGATGCAGCCAGGAGCAGCCAGCTAACGCTACGTTTGCTCGGACCTGCCGCTGTTTGCTTCGTAACGTTCACTTTAGGTTTATTGTCATTTTACCAGGTAGACAGCTTCTCCACCTCTTAGTTGCTGTAACTAACGTGACCCACATAATATACAACACTGCAACAAAACTGTCACAACACAGAGGAAGAGCCATCCACTAACACTAGTTCCATTCCAGCTCACTAACCGTTTCATTATCATCCAACACATGTAGCTGTGCTGATATTGCTGAGCCTCCGGTGAAATATACACAGATAGTAAAGACAAAGGAAATCTCAGCCAAGAACTCCCCAAATACAGACAGTTAATAAAGTGTCCAACGAGAGAGGGGAACACTTTGGATCACTGCTACACCACAGTTAGCAGTGCCTATCACGCCGTCACATGTGCTCTACTGGGACACTCCGAACACATCAGGGACCATCTGATTCCTGCTTACAGGCAAAAACTAAAGCTCTGTAAACCTGTGGTGAGGACATCAAAGAAGTGGACCAGTGAAGCTGTAGAGAACCTCCAGGCATGTTTGGACTGCACTGACTGGGATGTTTTCAGGACTGCTACCAACAATCTGGATGAGTTTACAGAGGCTGTGACGTCCTACATCAGCTTCTGTGAGGACACCTGTATACCAATATGCACCAGGGTGAGTTATAACAATGACAAACCCTGGTTCACAGCTAAGCTCAGACAGCTGAGGTTGGAAAAGGAGGAGGCATTTAGGATTCAGGACCGAGTTGGGTGCAGGGCGTTACAGTACAGTTTTAACAAGGAGGTGCGAGAAGTTAAATGACTACGCAGAGAGGCTAAAGAACCAGTTCTCTGCAAACGACGACACTTCTGTCTGGAGGGGGTTCATACAGATCACTAACTACAAAGTCCCCCATTCCATCAACGACTCTCGCTTGGCAAATGAGCTGAACCAGTTCTACTGCCGCTTTGACAGTCAATCGTTCACCATGACTCTTCCGCTCAGTTTCAACCCCAGTCCACCATCTCCTCCCCCTACTCCTCAGAGTTGGCCAACTCCACCCCCTCCCCTCCTCTCCCCATCTCAGAGGGGGAAGTCAACAGACTATTCAGGAGGCAGAAACCCCACAAAGCAGCTGGGTAGGACTCTGTCTCCCCATCCACCCTGAAGCACTGTGCTGATCAGCGGGCTCCGGTGTTCACAGACATTTTTAACACCTCACTGGAGACATGCCATGTGCCAGCCTGCTTCAAAGCCTCCTCCATCATCCCTGTCCCCAAAAAACCAAGAACCACAGGACTAAAAGACTTCAGACCCATCGCCCTGACCTCTGTGGTCATGAAGTCCTTTGAACGCCTTGTGTTGTCCCACCTTAAATCCATCACAGACCCAATTCTGGACCCCCTGCAGTTCGCCTACAGAGCCAACAGGTCTGTAGATGATGCAGTTAACATGGCCCTTCACTACATCCTGCAGCACCTGGACTCCCCAGGAACCTACGTCAGGATACTGTTTGTGGATTTCAGCTCTGCTTTCAACACCATCATCCCGGCGCTGCTGCAGGACAAGCTCTCTCAGCTGAACGTGCCTGACTCCACCTCCAGGTGGATCACTGACTTCCTGACAGACAGGAAGCAGTATGTTAAGCTGGGAAAACATGTCTCTGACTCCAGGACCATCAGCACCGGATCCCCTCAAGGCTGCGTTCTTTCCCCACTTCTCTTCTCCCTGTACACCAACAGCTGCACCTCCAGTCACCAGTCCGTCAAGCTTCACCCTCATTGGGCTCATCTCTGGTGGGGATGATTCTGCCTACAGGTGGGAGATTGACCATCTGGTGACCTGGTGCAGTGAGCTCAACACTTTAAAGACAGTGGAGATGGTGGTGGACTTCAGAGAGAGCCCAGCCCCAACCTCACCCATCATCCTGTGTGACTCCCCCATCACCACTGTGGACTCCTTCCGCTTCCTGGGCACCATCATCTCCCAGGACCTCAAGTGGGAGCTGAACATCACCTCCCTCACCAAGAAGGCCCAGCAGAAGATGTACTTCCTGCGGCAGCTGAAGACGTTCAGCCTGCCAAAGACAATGATGGTGCACTTCTACACCGCCATCATTGAGTCCATCCTCACCTCCTCCATCACCATCTGGTACGCTGCTGCCACTGCCAGGGACAAGGGCAGGCTGCAGCGCATCATTCGCTCTGCAGAGAAGGTGATTGGCTGCAATCTTCCATCACTTCTGGACCTGTACGCCTCCAGGACTCTGAGCAAAGCAGGAAAAATTGTAGCTGACCCCTCCCATCCCGGTCACAAACTGTTTCAGACTCTCCCCTCTGGCAGGAGGCTGCGGTCCATCAGGACCAAAACCTCTCGCCACAAAAACAGCTTCTACCCATCTGCAGCTAGCCTCATCAACAAGGCTCCCCCCCCTTGCAAATAATACAAATGTCTCTGCACATGTAAACACTATTTAATTTCATGCACAAACCATATTGCACACATTTGTTGTTAATTGTTAAATCCTTGTTGTATATTTTTATATTGTCAATTTATATATTTAGTTGCAATACGTCTGCACTACACATACCCAGAATAATGCATATGTTCTGCAAATAGTTGTATATTCTGCAAATAGTTGTATTATTTCTCTATTCACTTTAATATTCTTATATAACTTGTATTGTCTATTCCATATATATATATATTTCTACAATTATTTATGTCAACTATATGTTTGTCTACGTGTAGCACCTTATCACCAAAACAAATTCCTCGTATGTGTGTAACACTACTTGGCAATAAAGCTCCTTCTGCTGCTGATGCTGATTCTGATTCATCAAAGCTTCTTACCAAATTTCTTTTCAACTACCAGTGCGAACTACAGGAGAGCTTAGCTCCTCTTAACAAGAAATGACATGCTATTTTTGCCATTATTTTGTATTTTTCCGTGTCATCATGGATCATGTGTAAAATCAGGAGCGTCAGGATTCATCCAGCCAGAGGTAATGATCACCGACCGTCCGCAGCGCGCCGAGCTGCTCTGCAACTTCTCTCCCCAGCCCTGTCCACTCCCTCTCGCAGTGGACGGTCTCTTGGCAATGCATAGGGCAGTGAGAAGCATGTATGATGTGTCCACCTCTATACTAATGTCACTTAGGTCCCCCAGCATGCAGAGTGATGGGAAAACTGGGACAGGGTACCTTAGCCAAATATCAATTTGGCTAAGGTACCCTGTACCTATATGATATGATTTGCATATCTTCTGCCAGAACTTTTGGACAGGTGCACATTGCCACATAGCATGTATGTAACTATCAGATACGTTACCTGAGCAGTTCAGGCAGATGTTTGACTGCATAAGACCCATTCTGAACATCCTTTGTCCTGTATAATGTGTTGTATGGAGAGTTTCATACTGTATGAGTTGTAGATATGGATTTTTTGTAATTCTAAATGTTTTTAAACCTGTTTCCCCTCCTTCTTCTTCTCTGGCCCCTTTGCCAACTGGCAACAACAAGGTAGCATCTACTGCCACTGACACCCCCTTGTGGAAGGTATATAGCCATGCTTCCATAACTCCAGTCCACATTGGGAGGCCGGCTTGTCACATCGCTGCCTCATGCATCCCTAAAATCCCTGTATTGACTTCGCATAGGCCTGTTAAACGAGACAGACACATTCGTTTCAGCGATAGTAATAACTTAATTGGGATACAAGCTTTATCGTCGCCTCAGGTCATTATGTCTGCTTTACCACAGTATAGATCACTAGAGTTGGCTCTTCTTAATGTTAGATCCCTCTCAACAAAACTTTCATTTTAAATGATTTTATCTCTTCTGCTGACTTAGACTTTATGTTTCTGACTGAATCCTGGCTAGGTCCTGGTGATCACAGTCAGCTTATTGAATTATGCCCCCCGGATTATGACTATTTTAGCCGCCCCAGGGAGAGTGGCCGTGGGGGTGGCATTGTGGCTGTTTTTAGAAAGCACTTTAAATGCACTCAAACTCTGTGTAACGATTACTCTTCTTTTGAAGTGCTCTTATTCAAACTTGGTGGCCCCCCACCGGTCCTAATTTCTGTCATCTACCGCCCCCACAATCCAGCTGGTCCCTTCATGCTGGAATTCCCTGAATTTTTATCTGATCTTGTTTAATATGAGGACAGAGTCCTTATTTGTGGAGATTTTAATTTTCACGTTGACGAGTCTTCAAATTAAGGACATCTTTATATCTGATCATCAGGTCATTCATTTCCACTGTGAACTACAGGCTGCTAGTGTTGTCCAGTCTTTATCAAAACAAACCCGCAGTTTAAATGAGCAGAGCACCTCTAAATTTGGTGGCCTCTTCAGTTCATTTAGCAATGTGCCCCTTGATATCTCCTCCACTAATGATATTGTCAACTATTTTAATTCCCTCTGTTCCTTAACCCTTGATCTCATAGCCCCTCTGAAAAACAAACAATACTTCAAATCTGCAAAGCAACCCTGGTTAAATGCAGATATCAGAAGCTGCAAACGGGAATGCAGAAAAACAGAAAAAATCAGGTCTCCGGGTCCATTTCACAGCCATGAAAGAGTTACTATCTTCATACAATAGGTTGGTGAAAGATGCAAGAGCTCACCATTTCTCAAATCTTATTGCGGTCCACCAGCACAATCCTAGTTTTCTTTTTAAGACTCTCGATCTGTTGGTGAACCCTGCCTCTCCCTGTGCCTCTGCTGATTGTGATGCTGATTGTGAGATATTTTTAACACACTTTGTCAGTAAGGTGGAATTATTAAGAGCCGGTATTAGCCCAAACCCTGCCTTTGTAGATGTTGTGCACCCTACCCAGGATCCTTGGAGTTCCTTTTCTTCTATTACCATGGCAGAGCTTATGGAAATTATGTTGAAGATGAAGCCTTCCTCTAGCTCTCTTGATCTGATTCCTGCAAAGTTTTTAATAGAAGTTTTGGATTATATTAGCCCACACCTGCTTTTAATTTTTAACAGCTCATTATCTACTGGCTGTGTCCCGGTCTACTTCAAGACGGCATGTGTACAACCTGTCTTAAAGAAAACTACCGCCCAATCTCTAAACTGCCTTTTCTTTCAAAAACCCTTGAAAAGATAGTTTCTAAGCAGCTCCTTGCTGTAATGGAAAATAATTGTACCTTTGAAAAGTTCCAGTCTGGCTTCCGTTAACATCACAGTACTGAGACAGCACTCTTGAAAGTTACTAATGACCTCCTAATGAACGCTGATGCAGGCAATACTGTGTTAAGTGCGGCCTTTGACACCATTGATCATGGCATCATGTTAAACAGACTGAGGCACTGGGTGGGGGTATCTGGTACTGCTCTGAACTGGTTTGCCTCATACTTATACAATAGGAAGTTTTGTGTCTCTATAAATAATTTTAAATCTTCTTTCTCTACCACCAACTACGGTGTGCCTCAGGGGTCAATACTTGGACCTATTTTGTTTTCTATATATATGCTCCCCCTGGATATGATATCATACGCAGGCATGGTATCTCCTTCCATTGTTATGCTGATGATACACAGTTATACCTACCTGTACAGCCCACCGACCTTAGTATGTTGAGTTCATTAAAGGACTGCCTTACTGACATAAAACATTGGATGTCGAATAATTTCCTACAACTTAACTCCAATAAAACAGAAATCCTGGTTATAGATAACCAACATCTCTGCAATCAAATTCTGCTCTCTTCTTCTACAACACGTGAAGCCTGTTGCAAGAAATCTTGGCGTGCTATTCGATAGTAAGTTATGCTTTGAGCATCATGTTTCTAAACTGGTCCAGTCCAGCTTTTACCACCTTAGAAATATCGCAAAAATAAGGCCTATTTTAAATGTTACAGATGCAGAAACTGTTACACATGCTTTTATCTCCTCACGCATTGATTATTGCAACAGCCTCTTCACTTGCCTTAATCAGAAAACCCTAAATAGATTACAGACCGTACAGAACTCAGCTGCTCGGCTCCTAACTAGGACAAGAAAATATGATCATATCACCCCTGTTTTAGCATCATTGCACTGGCTCCTTATTTGTTTTAAGATTGATTTTAAGATTTTACTCATTACTTGTAAGGCTATTCATGGCTTGGCTCCTGATTACATTTTAGATATTTTAACTCTGTATGAGCCCTCCCGTGGCCTAACATCTTTTGGCAAGGGCCTCCTGTCTGTTCCTGGAGCCAGACTAAGAACAAAAGGTGACAGAGCATTTGCTGTCAGGCCCCCCAGGCTCTGGAACGACTTGCCTGAGGAAATTAGGCTGGCAGGGTCGGCTTCTTCTTTCAAATCTCTTTTGTAGCATGTCTACATTGTTTTAATAAATTTATGAGAATTAATTCCCAATTATGAATTTTAATATTCAGAAAATATTAATCCATAAATCTTCTCGTTTCGCGGGGCACCACCGGAGTTGTAATTAACCCAGAGTCTCCGGATCTCTGGGTAGCTTTTAATAATTATACAATTATTCACTAGTGATCAGTTAGTTAATAATCGCACAATTATCTTAAATCAGTCAGTCAGTCTCATATCGAATGGTAAATTCTCTTGGCAGGGACTTAGAAGTAGGCAATACACACAATTCCTTGATTACAGTGGAGTTTATTAACTAACTAAGGTGAAATAAAAATGTGGTTAAATACATCAAATAAATAAACAATGGCTAAACAATGAGAATGTGGGTTTCGATTGTGGGGAGCATTTGACTCATACGGCGGAAGAGAACTAATGAAAGTAAGCTATGAGTTTAAGAGTTAAAAGGATAATTAACAACTATGGGACCTCACTGATCACAGAGTGCAGGGTTTTGGTCTTACTGCGTGTGGCTTCTCCCAGCCGGGTGTTGGTGAACGGCCTCACACTGGCTGAGATCCGTGCGTTCTCAGTTAGGACAGCTTAAAGCTGTCGGCCAGATGCTTTCTCTGCCAGGGAATTGCTCCGGAGGTCCGTCTTTTGTCGACTTTAATGGAGAAACTCACAGTGGGGCCCAACCGTGGTGCGGGTCAAAGGTTTGGTCGTCCTATGTTACTGCTGGCGGGCCACGTGCCTGGGTCTGAGGAGGGATCAGTGGAAATTAGCTCGACAGATACAGCTTAAAAAAGAACTTGGTTGTTCTTGAATTAAAACTAGTGTAACTTAACGGACTGATAACTTTAACAAAACAAAACCAAAGCAAATAAAACAAGTACGCTGCTGAAACGAGGGAAAGCTGAGGTCGCAGCACTTCACGTGTGTAGCTTGAAACGAACAAAGGCCTTAGCTGCACCTGGAGACGGGGCGCACTGGGCGTGTGCCGACGCGAAGTTTGAAGAGGCCAGGAACCAGCTGGGACAAGAGAGAAGCACAAGAGGGCGAACCAGCGCGTGTGTTGCGCTTTTGTTGGTTGGGGCGTGATTCCCAGAGGGCAGTCCTTGTTTCCGGTTTCCAGAGGGACTGTCTTTCTAAACTTTTAATGTCTATAAAGAAAGGAAAATCTATTTGCGCATATTGTAGTCAAATATCTTCCCACAATCAAACCTTAATTGTCACATGGCTGTACCGTTCTTAGTTTTAAGCACTTGATAAAAAGTGTCAGATTATTGGACATGATGAATACCGGGTGACATTTATACATTAAACGGCATTTCAGACGATGGCATGCAATACTTAATTTGTCTACTTGGGGGAGTTCGGGTTACATGAGGATAGCTCTGATTAATCCTAAAACAATCTTCTCAGGAGCTGGGGAATTTGGTTAGTTAACATTAAATTCAAGCTGGAACATTAATCGAGTATAGGATGACATTTCTTAATCATATCCTTTCTAAAGGAATTGTCAGAAAGTACTGTAAACAAGCATTGGTTACACATAAAATGAAGGAATGTTATTAACCTTGCTGAAAATAAAAACACTGCCAAATTAACTTATTTAGATTCTTTTCAACAACAATTAACAACTACATGGTAACATAACTACTCAAATGTAGTGGAGAGACCTAGTCACTAACTAACTAAGAAAACTAAAACAAGGTAATGCTTGGAGTTTTGAGGAGACAGTGCTTTGTTTACACAACGGAGTTCAGGGTTGTCCCTGGTGTCCTGGATTTTCTCACACCTGTCCGTGAAAAGGAGTATCTCTTTGATGTGAGGTAATTAAACACAGAGGAAGGACAGTTGCCATGGTTATATGTTTGGGGGGCAGTTTAGGGTTTCCTGCCCTCTCTTACGAAGAGTTTTGATAGGCTGTTCAGGAAAACGCTAATCGCTGGTCAATGTTCCATTGTCAGTTTAACAGTCAAGCACCGCGTTATCTGGCTGCGGCATCAATAGGTGGCCAGTTTTACGATCAGGCTGCTCAGAGACAGCACTTAGGGAGAGAAACCTTTCACCTCTTCCTTGGAGTCGCATCAGCTGTCTGTAGAGGGTTGATAATCAAACTCCCTCCTCCTCCTGTCTGGGAGAGAAGAGGAATTTGGAGTAGTCCAAATTTATAAAATGCACAAATCCACACTGTTGGTACACTTTTAAAAATTTACTTTTACCGAAAAGCATATCCAGATTTTATCTGAGCTGCCACTCATTTTACTATTCCTGCTCTACCGTTCTTATTACTTTGTTTGCTTGTCTTGTCTTTCTTACCTCCTACAGAACATATTTGTTATACTTTATTGTGATCCTTGTTCTTATATTCTGTATTTTATCCTCCTGTATCTTTTACCCACGTGGTTATTTGTTTTTGTATTTTATGTGTGAATTGTTGTGAAGCACTTTGTACTTTGTTTGATAAGTGCTATATAAATAAAGCTTATTATTATTATTACTATTTGCATCCAGAAGTTTGGGTCTGGATTAATGGATAGATCTGTCTCCCACTTTAAGAATGGGAGAGAGATTGAACCATCTGTTTTCAACAGTAACATGTTTATCTTTGATAATAGCTTTAGGGAAGAGAGTTTAAGAAAGTCTGTTAATATTGGAGGTAGATCTAAGTCCATTTTGACTTTGACCGAATTATGGATTTAATATGGAGATATTTATTATTGCTAATTCCATATTGTGCCACCAGATCCTGGAATGGAATAAAGTCACTGCCCTGGATTACATGCTCTAGATGCCTTCCTTTATCCCTTTATCATACCACAATGGGGAATTTGGCATTTTCTTATTTTGGAGGATGTCAGGATTGTTCCAGACTGGAGTAAGTCTGCATGGGATAGGTGAAGACCTAGATATTTTGAGAAAATTCCACCAGATTGCCAGGGAAGTGCTTAATTTAATGCTTTGCAGTGCGGGTAAATTTTAAATGTCCACATTAGCGGACATGGAAAATGCATAACAGAAAGACACATAAAGTTAGTGTGTTGTGGTGATCGGCACACTCGCCTGCGTTACACACGCAACACATGCACACAGCCCAGTCAACTCAGGGAACATCTGTGGTGGGGTTTCAAACTAAACTCACCAGTCCGGAAGAGGCCCTACATGACATTCAGTGCGTCCTGAGTGCGCAGCTTACGAGTAGCACTACGGACTACGGGAGGTAATTCCGGTGTTGTGGGAGAATTACTAAGCCTGTCTATCAGATGCGAGAGGCGTCACTTGGTTGTATTTTCGTTGGCCAACTTTTGAATTTAAGCTCAGAATTTTTTGTTTCCTTGCTGGGATCCAGAAGAGGAGGTTTTTGCTGAGATAAGGACTCACCCATTGGTTGAACCGTGGGCTTTGTATTGAGCTCTGTATAATACACTGTGGTAGTGTTGTAGTCAAGACCGCCCAAACTGAGACCAGGTCATGGTCAAGACCAAGACCAGAGTTTATCGAGACCGAGACAAGACCAAGACTTTTAGGGGCTGAGACCAAGTCGAGACCAAGACCAGTTCCCCACATTACATGACACGCAATAAAATGTGGAACAAGATCATAGGTACTTCTCAAATTGATCTGAAAGCTCCACATTCCTGTAAAAACACCCACATACAAATGCTAAGAGCTGAAATAAATGTAAGCATCTTTATTCAGCACTCCTTTTCCATGCTGACCATCGCGTGGAGGGGGGACAGTCGTTAACGGGACCAACACATTTTTAAACAGGGTTATTTGTTGCATTTGAAACAATACATTTTACATCCAGTCAAAGTTAGGATGTTAACAAATCAAACAATGCAAAAGCAATTTATTGATAAAAAGTTATGGTCTTGACTGGTCTTGAAATAAAATCCTAGAGTCCTCAATGACCAAGACAAGACCGTGTACAAATGCAGTCGAGTCCAAGATGAGACCAAGACCATCAAAAAGTGGTCTTAAGACTTGAGTTTCGAGTACTACAACACTACACTCGCACGGTCGTGCTTGGGCCCTAACTATTGATTTACTCCAATTAATGGAGTAGTCTGAGATGGATGAGAATTTATCTGTAAGTGTTATTGTCTCAGAAAGATAAGTTTGGGAGTTTAGGAGGAGTAGTAATCATCTGCATAAAGGTTTATCTTGTAGTGTACATTTTCTTCAACCCTGCTTGGTGCCCTTCTGAAGACTGAATCTTGGAGAAGTATGATTATTTGTCCTGACAGAAGCTCTTTGGGAACTGTATAATGTTTCCAGTTTACCCTATCAAATGCTTTCTCTGCATCTAAAGAGATCACTGTAGTTTCCAAATTGTTAATAGTGGAGTAGTATATTACATTAAGTAGCCATTATACACAATAAAATAGAGTAAGATTAAACAGCAGGAGACGCATTAAAGAAAAGGGGACCTGTAACACTTAGTTTGCCCTCTGGGGGGGACACGGGTTCCATGAGAGAACAATTGATCCTCTCACTAGGGAAGAAATTGTTATTTCACATTAAATTCGAGCTGGAAAATTAAGTAGCACAGGATAACATTTCTGTATCATATCTTTTCTAAAGGAAGTGTCATAAAGTGTTGGGGATAAAGCATTAGTTAAAACATAAATTGAAGGAATGTCAGTGATCATTGCTGAAAATTAAAGAGCACTGCAAAATTTACTTATTTGTGGTTTCTTCTTTTCAACAGCAACAACGTGGTAATATAACTACTCAAATTTAATTAAAACAAGGTAATAGGCAAGTTTATAAGAGACAATATTCATTTGTCCACATAAAGGAATTCGGGGCTTGTGCAGGCGTATTTCTATACCACAAAGAGTCTTTTCCTGTGCAGGTCACAAAGGCCAAATCTTGGGAGGAGGCCCCCTTGGGTAAAATAACCAATCTCACCTTTCTCTCAGGGGATACAAAGTGAGATATTATAGATCTTCCTTTTTGGCATAAAATAATAAAACACACTGGCTGGTCCACTACACATTTAATACCAATTTCACTTTAAATAAATAGGGCAATTAAGATGGTCAAACATTTTTAATAGCCATTACTGATTCATGTATCAGTTAAAAATTATGCCACTGAAAGATTTTCATTAACATTTTCTCTTTTCCCAGGGGCAGTTTCAAAAGTTTGGTGGGGTCATAAGAGACAAAGAGAAGGTAACCGACATCAAGCCTGGCCCTGTTGTGACAGTGTCAACCTCTGCTGGTGTTTACCAAGCCAAGAGTGTGGTGATCACCGCTGGACCCTGGGCTAATAGACTGCTGGCCCACACTGGCTTACATTTGCCACTAGAGGTATTCAAACTCTTGATGTCCCACGTGCAATAATGTTCATACAGCTGTGTTTATATGCAATATTGCACTTTAAGGGCCTGATTTACTACTAAAGGTTTGCGTGAGTAAAAACGTGTGCAAAGTTGATAACACCAGCAAATTAGCATGTAAGCTGATCTACTAACAGTGTGCACGCAGAATGACGTCTTTCAAAAGCGCAAGGTAGTACCTGTTTGTCATTTAGTACTTTTGCCTTAATGAATATGCAATTTGGGGCGTAACATGCAAATACATTTATTTACTACACGCAATGTGATCTACCAAGCCTAAACGCAATTTCACGTGAGTGCAACAGCCTCTGTATTTAATATTAGTAATTTGAAAGCAGTTAAGCAGAGATGGCTGCTGTTATTGTTACCAGAAGGAGACACAGCCGTAATGAAAGAAAACGTAGAGAAATTAACATTAGATAATATTATTCTATATCCAATATATAGAAAAACAATTATTTTATTTTATTTATTCAATGAACTATATGAATAGATTTTTTTATACTTTCCTTTAGCTTTGGCAATACTGTTGCTTTAACATTCATGCCAATAAAGCAAATTTCGTTTCGACCAGATTTCTTTTCTCCGTGAGATGGAAGAGTTGAGAAAGTTGCGTGACGCATCTATAACAGGTACTAAAATTGCATGTGCAATATTTTAGAATATAAACGCAATTTAGCAACATGTTAATGATAGCAATTACACCTAGCGTTTGGTAACACTTAAGCATAGATTGCACCTTGTGATCAAAACTAAAGGATATTATGTGTTGTATGGATCTCTAAAGTATAATCTGTAGCCGCTTTTATACAGAATATCCGCAAATATGCCACATTCACTCATTCATACTGAACAAAAGTTTGCGTCAAAATCCCGCAACCATGTGTGCTTTCACATAGTGATCGGGCCTTATGGAACCCGGAAACATAATACCGACATGCCTGCTGTGGCTTTTCACACAGACATCGTTCCGTCTCTGTTACTACCAACGTTCCTGACCCAGAGGTACATCAAATCGGACCCCCTTTCTTGCTCCGTACCTTTCATACAGCACAGCGAGCCAGCATATTGGCACAATACTCCTGGAAAATAAGGCAGTGTGAAAGTGGCTTGTGGTTTATGAACAGATTGCTGTCCAAGTTGCAAAATGCAACCTAAACCTAACAGCCTTGAGTTATTACCAAAAGCTAAATGTGCTGGCTGTATACCATACTTATCCCACCTAGCATGGTATTTCAAAAAGTTTCAAGTGTAGCAAAACTATAGTTCATTTGTCACAGCGAAACAATTGAAGATGTTAGTAGGGCTCTCAAGCCTCACGCATTCACAGTGAGACACACGCATTTCAGCCAGTTCACATGCTCTCACACCAGACCTTATATTTCTCACGCTGAGAAGTAGGCTAAGTTAAGAGATAACGCCCGCGAAGTTGTCCCGCTATATACAATTAATGGACGATCCTTTTTCTGCTGAGTTCATAGCTTTCCCTGTACTAAAATGCCAGAACACACACGGAGTGGAAGTCGGAAGCACAAGACCCGATGGATGCAGTAACTGTAGGTGCCGATTCCTTTTTTGTTCCTGGACGAAGTCACTTGTCTGTGATCAAATGTAGTGTATATATAGACAAATTTGTGCTAAATTATTATTGATTCAATCAAAAACTCTCCACCCTCTTTGCAACCAGAAGCTTTGGCTTTTTTGGCCACTGGTGAAAAAAGTAACATAGGCCTATTCAGATCCTTTTTTCTTTTTTAAAATAAAAGTAGGCCTACTAATACCTCATTGTAGAAATACTCTGCAAGTACTGCATTGAAGTAAAAGTATGTAAGTCGGCTACAAAGCAGAAAGAAGAAAGAAAAGCATATTATTATATTATTATTCCTCATGCATTAATGTAGTTTTTTGAAGTTCAACTATTTTGTATCAGACTGCAATTAATTATTACTTTTATTATATATTTATCAGTTGATTATTTTCTCTATTAATCGATTGTAATAAATTCTGAAAATAGTGAGAAATGCTGTCACAGTTACCCAGAGCCCTGCGTGACACCTTCACAATGCTTGTTTTGTCAGTACAAACCTCAGAATGATTTAAAATACATTAAATTAATCAAAAGTAAAAACAGCAAATCTTCACATTTGTCTAGCTGGAACCATGAAAAATGACTGATACCAAACAGTTGCCAAAAATCAACTTAACTGATGTAGTTCTACTAGCTGGACTTATATAAACTGTTAAGTAATTTAATTTGTATCAAAAATACCATTTTCTAAACTCTCTAAAAAGCTTACTGAACTGAAGCTGTCAGATAAATGTAGTGAAGTAAAATGTACAATATTTCCCTTTGAGATGTTGTGGAGTAGAGTTAGAGAAAGTGGCATGAAAAGAAAATACTCAAGTTCAGTACAAATACCTCTAATGTGTATTTAAGTACATTACTACTTTGTTACTGTCTATGTTTTGGCTCTGGACAGAGTGCTATTATCCATCATGATGGTGAAAATGGCTGGCCTTGAGCCACAGTGCTCTAAGTGGGAGCCCCCTACTCCTCTCATCAAGGCATTAAAATGTGCAACAAACAATTACAACACAAAACACCATTCAGAAGCTGAAATGTGTAGCCTACTCTCTTTCTCTCTCAAACACACAAACACAGCTTGGTGTACATGCGTAGGGCAAGTTCTGCAATCCTACTGTTGGCCTATGTGTACAATATACATTGAACACTGCTGTTAAGTGGGCTCGTTTGGGGCCAAATTTCTTTTTATTTTTGATACATTTGTATTTTCAAAATATCAGTATATATATAAATAGTCTTTGTTTTTTTCAGGTTAATTATGAATAGGTCAAATTTTACAGCTAGTAAAAACTTGAGTGAATTGGCTGGGGCCGAGGGGCCACTGCTGCAAATATTTGACCACTGGGAATACAAAACCAAGGTATTTTTCTTGCCGGGTTAGGCTCTTGGCACCCCAGGGCTGAGTCAGCTAATAGGACCGGTAGCTGCACGGCTAACTAAGCTAACTAGCTACAGATAGAGATAGATAATGTACAGCTAGCAACAGTTAGTGGTTTAGCAAAACGTAAAGCTACCCATCAAGATCTTCCATCAAGAATCTCTGTAAATCATCTTGTTACTTAAATCTCTGTAGGTCTTTGAGGCTGTGTTGTGTCCTGTTCATGCCACGTTTACTAGGTTTTGTTGCCCACTCGCCCGGCTCTGGTTCCCAATCAGGCGCCCCCGACATTATTCCCTGCTGGGTAACCACTAACACTCCGCTGGTGCTCCGAGCTCCCGGTGGGGCAGAGTAAGCTAATTTGACCACTAGTTGCACCGTTTACTGAGCAAATTAGATAATGGCAGCTTAGCAGCAGTTAGCTGTTAACTTACTTCAGCAACAAGTAAAGCGATCTGTCCATCAGGAAAGTCTGTAAATCACAGACTTGAGGCAGAGCAGCAGGGAGACATCAGAGAGAAAACTAGAAAAAATTTTCTCGATCAAGTATGATCCAAACACTATGCTTCAGCAGCATTATAAAAATTTAGAAAGCTTTCCATTGGACGCTAAATTAATAAACGCCCTGAGTGTAGAATGAGTCTAATTTTCCAGGAAATGACAGACTCTAAAATATCTTCAAGAATACCTACAATACAATATTTTTGTCACTGATGTGCCAGACACTGGCAAATTGTTTAATGTATAGTGCAAGGCATATCATGTAAAACATTTAAACATTGATTTTGATTATTGCATGTTTCTGTAAAAATACACTCAGCAGACAGTCCATTTTTGTTACCAAAGTTCTTATACTTTGGTCTTTGTTTGCATATTTAGTAGATAATCCAAAAGTAACTAAAAGTTATCAGGTTACATTACTTTTATATTGTGGTACTTTATTACTTTAAGTAATCCTCACAACACTGCTGACTGGCTTGTAAACACAGCTCGGAAAAATGAAGAAACAAATCATAAACCTAGAGACATCTGAATGTGACCGCTGTAACTGACACAATGATCTGGCATTGGATGGGTGAAGAGCTTAATGTTGAAATACTGCAAGGCTGATGAACTGGAACCAGGAGAGTGAGGAACACACAAACACAGACAGAGAGAGACCGAAAGGGAGCACTCAGAGACACAGTTTTCCCTGTGTCTCCTTTCCTTTCACCAATTGGATATTGCCCAACCTACCCTTAAATGCCCACCTGAAGATGCCACAGAAACAAAAGCATTACTCCTCCATATTTAAACAGCTTAGAGGCCTTAGTCAGCAAAGGAGTCTTTTCCTTATTGCAGTATGCCACCCAGCTTGAAAAGAGAAGGTAATGGGAAAACAAGCAGACAGCTGTTAGAGTGGAGAATTGGAGTTGATATTGGAATTGCATTATTCAGGCTTGCAGCAGGCTGGGGGGCCTGGGGAGTGCAATGCCTGAGTGAAAAGGTAAAAAAGCACAGGCTCTGAGCTCATTCACTCGCTTCTGTCTGAATTTTTATGCTCCCTGGGAATGAGTCCACAGCTGGTGAGTTCATTACATTGAAAGCTCCTGAACAATGTTCTCTTTATTATTGCCACCCTCAGATGGACGTCATTTGTACAACCATGTGTACATTTCATTAAATCCTAATTCTCATTTCACCACCACGGAGCTACTTTTGTAATTGCACTTCCATTAGACAGAAAAAACTGATGAGGGCGATGGAGTAGGTGGTGTTATGTATGTTTGTATTTTAAGGATTAACCAGTATGGGTTTTTATTGCTGGTACTAAGGTCCAAATTTTGTGCCAGTGTGTATTCATACAGATTTAGGATTACTTGCATCACTTGTGTGATGTATTGTTCAGTTGTACAAGTGTTGTATTGTTCAGTTGTACAATAAATATATAATCAATTAATGATTTCTATAATATCTGAGGTAGCCCACACTGACTACTACCAAGATTGTCTTGACATTTGTATGAACATTGAAATACCAATTCCTAGGCCAATGAGAAGTCACCTGGAAACCGTATGATTCCGTTTTATATTATGATTATGATTTATATAGAGATTCCATATTTATATTCCAGGATCCTCTCCCTTGCTCCACAGCTAGGCCAAATTGTCAACTGTGTATGCAGGCCATCTCTAATCAAACAGGCAAACTGACAGCTTTCAAACAGCACATAAACTGTTGATGTTATTGGTCCCATTTTCCATCACTTTACGCCCCCCTCAGGACAAATTTTCCAGTTAGCACAGCTGGTGTGGCTCTTTCAAAAGTAAAATTAGTGAAATAGTAGTAAATAGTAAAAACTAAATGTATTTGCTGCTTTTATATCTGCTTGTTGCCACAGCAGGTTATTTTTGTTGTGATGATGGGGCAGCTGTGGCTCAGGAGGTAGAGCGGGTTGGCCGTTAATCGGAAGGTCAGCAGTTCCCCCAGGCTGCATGTTGAAGTGTCCAAGATACTGAACCCCGAATTGACCCTGGTGGCTGTTCCGCCAGTGAATGAATGTGTGTGAATGCAGATGTAGTGTAAAAGCGCTTTGAGTGGTCGAACAGACTAGAAAGGCAAGTACGGAGCATGTTGTGATTTTGCATGTTGTTACCAACATAGGTGTGGTCTGACCATAAAATGACAGTAAAGATATTCAATAGTAAAGCTTTTGAATTTACCTATTAAACTATTAATCATAAACAGAATTTGATTAAATGCATAACAACATTCCAAACTAACTAATGGGTTCACATTTTTTCCAACACAACACAAAGAGGGAATTTTGTACTGAAAAGACTGAAACTTGGGAAACCTGCTGAATTTAAATCAAGGAGTTTTGTGCATCAGAGTTAATGCACAGTATATACTGTGGTCAATGGTTAGGTCTTTAGTGACAGCCAGATCTCTGGGGACTTGTACTATGGGGAACATTAGGACTAATGTTTTTCCTGGTTTTCCTATAGGTGGTGAAGATCAATGTGTGCTACTGGAAAGAAAAGGTTCACGGATCATATGATGTGAAACAGCGTTTTCCCTGCTTTTTGCTGACTGAGGGTGAGGAATCCAAAGAGCACATCTATGGCCTCCCGTCCAATGAGTACCCAGGCCTGGTAAAGGTATGTCACAGTACTGGACCTCATGTGTCACTTTACAGAAGAGAAACTCTGGATTCTGGACAGACCCAGATAATAATATAAAATAGACTTTATAAATTACAATTTATTTTTGACTATAATTTCATCTGTCAACAATAGTATTTAAACCAGAGCTGTGTGTACATTGAAGGTAATACGTGCAAACACTGGAGCACTACTTACAATGATGTGAATTACACCAAAGCATGTGTTGTCTTACAACCAAAGTACCCCCTCCATGAAAGTGTTTAGGCAGCAATATCAGCTTTGGTGCAATTTGGTGCTCCTCATTCCTCTTTACAGAGCTATCCAAGCTCTGTCAGGGTGCATGGGGAGTGTGAGTGAACAGCCTTTTTCAAGTCCAGCCACAAATTTACAATTGGATTGAGATTGACTCCCACTCCAGGACATTAACATTGTTGTTTTGAAGCCATTCCTGTATAGCTTTGGCTTTATGCTCGGGCTCAGTGTCTTGCTGGAAAATAAATCTTCTCTCAAGTAGCATGTTTCTTGCTCACCGCATACGGTTTTCCTCCAGGATTTTAGATTTGTAATTCATTTAGATTGCTTTGTCGTTTTCACTTTGACATAAAGGGTGTCTTTTTTTGTGATCAGTGTTGCAAAAAGCCAACATTCAAACATTAAACTTTCAAGGGGGATGAATACTTATCAGCACTGTATATTATACAATATATTTCAATTTGTGGTATTTTTCAAGTTTCTGTATTATTTGTTAATTAGAATTAATAGTAATTTACACAGATTTTTACTTTTTACTTTACTCTTTATGTATTTTAACCCTAAACCTATGAATGAAGGTGACTCTCAGTCATAGGTGAAATATAATAAACTGCAGAGTAAAAACAGAGAATGATTTGTGCAAACTGTCTGGAAAGTTGCTGTGGAGAACCACATTGTTACGGTGGTACAATTGCTGTCCATTTTTAAAACAAAAACACTGCTGCAAAGTCAACTATAGAATGTGATTTGTCATACCTCAGCATCAGATTAGTTGTGGAGTATTGCTGGGTTTGAAGTCATCTGATGGCACATCTCTATTTCAGGCATTATGGTGGGCCAGCAGGAGCTCACAGCCTAATAGCAGACCACATGCATGGAAGAGAGTGGGGGACAGATGGTGATGCCACGTCCCATTATTCACCCAGAGACAGAATCACCAGAGCTACTGTATGTCCAGAGTTTGAACTATTTAACATAGATTGAAGAAAATCCCCAAATGAAGCAGAGAATATATTGTAATTACTTTGTTTTGTTGTTTTTGTGAGGGTTTTTTAACGGCATGGACCTGTCAGAAAGTTTTCTGAAGCAGAAAATCCTGAAGAAAAAAACTGCAGTTCTTGTAATCCCTCAGCCTCCTCGCTGTGCCTCTAGTGAGACCGTATGTGTCAGACCTGGCTGACAGGAGCAGCACAAGCTGCTTTGGAAGTTTGGAGTGAGCAGACACCACTCCCACTCCACTTTTGTAATTTACCTTTCTAAATAGCAATAGGAGCCTAAATAAGTAACATTGACATGTGAAACATAATTTTTTGCCTTATTACTTGACTTTACATTAAACATTGCCTGACTCATTTCTAAATAACCCCTTTCAGTGCTGCATAAACAAAGCTGTTGGATTTACATTCTTCAGCCTGCGTTTGTACATTGAAAGAGTATTGGTTATTGGTCGCTGTAATTGTTCCTTCTGCAATTTCTCAGGTATGTTTGGTACTACAAAGACTGGAACTTTAGAAGAGTCCCACTTAACAAGCTACTGAAGCCACACATTGTTTCATTTAAAGAGGTGGTATTATGCTCATTTTCAGGTTCAATATCTTATTTAAGGGTTGTACCAGAACAGGTTTACATGGTTTAATTTTCATACTGCACATTGCTGCAGCTCCTCTTTTCAGCCTGTGTTGAAGGCTTCGTTTTAGCTATGGAGTGATACATCTTGTCTCTAAATGATTTTTGTTGGGAGTTGCACATGCACAGTTCCTAGTTAAGGACTACTAGCCAATCAGAAGCAGAGAAGGGCGGGTCAGTGAGAAGCCGGTAAACACGCTGTATTTCCCCTCACCAGTTTAGCAACATGAACTGGAGCAAGAGTTTCAGAGTGGTGAGTTATTAATCTGTAACAAAAGTATCTTTCATCCATAAAGTTTTAACTGAGCTCTGTCTCTACATCACAGTAACAACTTCATGTCCACTGACTACCTAGAGGGTAGCTAGTGTTTGGAAGGGAGAGGAGAGGTGTGTGCTGCGGCTCAGTGTTTTTCCATCTGTGTTTTTGAGGAGTAGCCACTTGGTGAGTGTTATATGACGCACATTGACGTCACAGGGATGAAAGGGAAGCAGCTGGACTACAAACGAGCTGTTTTCAGGCAGTTCAGAGCAGAGCTTTACTTTAACAGAGCTTTTGTGGGAGATGGGAACTCCCTTTGGGCTTTTTCACTTTGCAAACCTGTTACATGCACAAAAAAGATATATAACTCAATAAAGGAGAGGGGAAAAGCCAAAAAGCATAATACCACCTCTTTAATAACTGTTATCTTGCATGCTTCAAATTTTGTTTTGGATTTATTAATATTTCTTTCACTTGCGGTTGGTATGTACTGTACGTATACCATGTGCCTACATGTATTGATTTGTGTCATTGCGACTCCCCTGCACAAGTTGTGGCTAGCTGCTGGGTGGTCTCTTCAACCAGGCTGCATTGTCAAGGTTAACGTTGAGTGCGACAGGAATAGGTACCAAATACAAGACACAGGCAGGATCAGTTCTGATCATTTATTTTAAAAAAAGCATACCCACAAAACAGAGGCAGAGTTTAGATAAATCCAAAAGATAATATCCAAACAAGCAAACATCCAAAAACAGGTGACAAAACTATAATCTAAACTAAGCAGGCCTATCCACTGACAAGGAGAACAAACCAGCAGACTCACTCCACATGGAAGACAACGATCCAACAAGGACTGAACAAAACAGCAGGCAATTTATACAGGGGCAAACGAGCAGGAAACAGGTAACTAAGCTTGAAACAAACACCAAAAACAGACAATGTCAAAATTAAAAAGGAACAAACAGATACAGACCAAACCATGACATTCATTCTGAATCCCTCAGCTGGTCTTCTTTGCCCATTTTTGAATTAGCCAGAATCAGGCACTGCGAAGATGGGCAAAGCTGGAGCCGCCCACATTGAGCTTCACAATCGCTCTTCAGAAACGTATGGATGATGTCACAGAGGCTGTGTCAATGTTTTATACAGTCTACAATGTTGACCCTGCGGGGATGGTTGGCATATTAAATAAATATGGCACAATTCATCTGCTTTGCCTCTCTCATGTCATTGCACCATACACCGATTTGGCTTTGCGGTTGGTGTGATCCCATCACACGATGGTCTCTAGTTAATTAGGATGCTGATCACTGCATATCAGCTGTGAAACTGTCAGTACAACAAAGATTATGGATTTTGGGAAGTACTTCCAGCTGTTATTTAAAGAATCGGTCTCTCTGCTTCCCTGCAACATGATATGATAATCATACCAGTGCTGCTCAATAGAACAAAGTAAAGAGCTCATGGTGCACCTGCTCCTTTGAACAGGAGTGGTTCTGCAGAAGACATGTGCTTGAGGAGGTCCAAGCTGTGTCTGTTTTGGAGTTGTTGTTATTCAAATGAAGGTAGTGGCAGTAAACATCAAGGCAGAAATTACACAAAGTGCCTGGATTACTAAATACACAATTAAATAAAAACATTATGAACAAAGTGAACAAACAAGCCTACTGATGCTGCTATTCATTTAAAGTATGCAGGGTTGCCAAGCTTTTATTGTTTCATATAAAAATAACATTGATGATGTCATTCTGTGTGCAGATATGCTACCATATGGGCAGTGAGACAGACCCAGACCAGAGAGATAAGCAGACAGACAGGTCTGATATTGACATGCTCCAGCGCTACATCTCCCGCTGTTTACCTGGCCTGGTCCCTGAACCAGCTGTGGTGGAGAGCTGCATGTATACGGTCAGTATCAACACTCCATATCATAGGGTTCATAATGGTCATCCTAAACCATCAAAGTGTTAAGATTTAAGCCTCAGGAGGTAAAGGAATTTGATATGTGTGGGTCATCAGGAAATTTCACAAAATTTAACAAATCGGTCACTAGCCACACCAAATACATTTATTTAAGGGCATAAGCTAATGATCAACCATTTTACTCATTTTACAGGGTAGCAGAAACTAAACTTCAAATCTCTTTGTCTTGTTTTATTGAGGACATCATGTAGTAATCATTAACATCTATTTAGTTTAAGAATCAGAAATTACATAAAATTTGAACAAGTCAACATTTATTATAGTTTGTGATCTTGTGGTATCCAATATTTGTGCATTTGACTGGTAACAGTTCAAAATAGCACTGTAGCAGCAGGACAGAGGGTCAGTGACCTCCTAAGGGGAGAGCAGTGATTGGTGGTTATGTAGGGACTGAACTGAAATTTGACCTCTAACCCCTTGTTTTGTTACCTCAGAATAGTACTGTACCCTTCTATGGGTCTGAGCTTTATTTTGCAGACTCAAACCCTGCTATGGTACCTAACAGATACCTACACATATCCTATAAGCTGTGTTTGATGTACAGAGAGACAGACTGGCCATCGGACTGGGTCACTCTCCAAGCTGCTGCAGAGCTTGTAATTGATGCTGAACTCTTTGATTTAATAACCTTTTATGATCAAGAACAGTGTCAAGCGGATTTCTTCTCAATACATCATCGCAGCATTATTGTTACTCTTTAAATGGTGAAAACCATTAATGATACTATTTTAATAGATATATTTACAAATTAAGTGGTAGTTGTGGTGGTTGAGTGTTTTTGTTCTGGGATTCTGCAAGGGTAGCTTGACATGATTCACAGTTTTTAAAAATACTTATTTATCTTATACTGGCCCATTCATCCTCTGTCTGAAACATAGACTGTATAAAAGAAGTAGCTACGTGATGTCACCCATTGGTTTGTGTGCTACCATTTTGAAGCCTTTTGAGTTTTGGCATTTCACCATCTTGGTTTTTTTTGGGGGGGGGGTTGGAACCAGAAGTGATCATATTCAGACCAGCTTGGGTAGTAAGGTATATTCATAATTCATGTTAACTATGATATGGATTGAGATACAAATTTTGGCTAGCGAGTGTCTTTTAGTGAAACAAACACTGAACAAGACGTTTATGCAACCAAAATGTTACAATTCACTTTCATGAAAAAAACAAAAATACAGACAACACAAGTTCACGGCTAGCTAAATGCACACAGTGCAGTGGGTACCATTTGCTTCTATCCTGATTGACAGGTCGCCATGGACAAGGTAGCCACACCATAAAGCATGCGTCTAAATGTAGTAGAATTTACTAAATGAACATCACGCTGTGTTGAAGAAGACTTGAGACAAGCAATTGAGGCCATGAACTAATTAGAAGTGCTTACTGAGGAAATAAATCAGATAAGAAGTAGTTTCATTTTGTTATGTTATGTTGCTCCAATGCAATTGTTTTTTTTTTTGCAACGAGCAACCCCTGAGAGAGTGCAGATTTAAGATACTTCTGCATTGGCTTCACTTTTCAGATCTAGAGGTTGCCGCATGGTCTGAAACAAGCCCACCTTCTTCTGATTGCCCAACTTTTCAGAAGCCTGCCAAGGGGCTTGTGAGCCGCTGTAACTTAAGTTCTCTTTATAC
Source organism: Micropterus salmoides (assembly GCF_014851395.1). NCBI lineage: Eukaryota > Metazoa > Chordata > Actinopteri > Centrarchiformes > Centrarchidae > Micropterus > Micropterus salmoides. The sequence goes on along the minus strand of NW_024042261.1, from coordinate 4,975,941 downwards.
ACCCAGTGCTGTGAGCCCACAGCAGTTTAAACTTAACTTTGAAAATATCAATATGGGCCATTAAATCTGATGAATTTACCGTTTATCAGACCACAAATGAGAGTTTGTTTCAAGTTTCAAAGTTGATCTGCTCGGAGTCTCACTGACTACTGCAGAAAAACGCACAACTTTTTAGGGCTGGACCCCAATATTCAAATTTTTGATCATTGGGTATTGATTCGATTTTAAATTTTGAGATTTGAATATTGAGGGTTTTTTTCGCCTGACCTCCAGTGAATGTCACGCTGCAGTTCACATCAAAGGGAAAACAAAATGAAGCCCTCAGCTGTGTGAGAGAACTTTAAACTGAGTGACGACAACAGCAGTGTGGCAGTTAGGGCTTTTATTAATTTTACAATTGCTTAATTTAGTTACAGATCAGAACTGTCCAATACCCTACATTTTAAAATGAATCATTAAACTGTAGGCTACCACAAACAATAACATAATGAACACATAAAAAAATTAGATTAGGCCGATTGTAGAAGAAGAACATTTAATATGCTATAATAAAAGTTCAAAGCAAAGTTGTTTTAGTTCCGCTACTGCGCTCATCCCGTCTGCTCTAGCCCTTGATCTTTGTGACGCCTACCTCGTGGGGGTTTTATCGCTTGACTATTGGCAAGTGTTCACACACAACGCGATAATGCCAATGAACACAATCTGCGATTACTACAGCTGTATGAACCCAAAGTAAATATTTTGCTATGATTTAATTGCAATAAATGAATCAAACTGATGCCGAAATAACTACAACATGATGCAGATTTGTTAAACATATGAATTCATGCTTTGTCAGGTCTGTCAGCAAGACAGCAGGAGAACAACTTTTTAAATGTTTGTTTTCTGAAAAGAAAAAGCTGCAGCATTGCTCCCAGCTCTGTTCTCGACATTTCCCCGTAGCTCAGCAATTGTCGCAACTCAGCGACATGCAACTTTCTCACTCGAGTTGAAAATTTTCAACTCACACGAATGCCTTTGCGCCCCCTCTGCCCCGTCCGACAGGAAATCTGTCTTTGCATTGACTTTGTCTGTAATCACTTTTGGTCTGAAAGCACCATTAATCCTGCTCTTGTAGGAATATGCTGTAACAAGTTAATGTAACAAGTTAAAAACTAAGTTTTGGTAATAATAACTTGCTGTTTTAGTTAGCCTACGCAATGAGAATAAAGAAACGGAGCTCTCTCTCAATCACACGCACGCAAACAAAGACAGTGACTTACACACACCTAAGCCTGCTGTTATCTCTCCACCATCCGATTCTCGCTCACTCACGTCATTGCCAGAACTTCTTGGGCATTAATCCTTCTTCTGCTGTTCTGCTTCTATCTATCAAATAGCCTACATCACTGTAGCTCATGCAATGACAGCCTACTTATCAACAGAAACAATCGACCGCTGAGCGGACCCTCCCTAAGCTAATATGCTTTATTTAAAGTTTATGGTTAAAAACAGGTTCGAAAAACAACAACAGTTAAAAACAAGAACGCAAAAGGAAATTTGGAGCAGAGAAGTGAGATCTAATCGTAAGTGGTCACTTGAGACACATGTGGAAACATAATAGATAAATATGTATAAACAGTTTCAGGTTTTCTGTTTAAAGTAGGGGTAGGCAACTTTGGAGAAACCAGCAAGAGACTGTTAGAAAGTATCTAACTGAAAAAATCCCATCCCCTCCTTTCAGGCCTCACTCCTAAGCCACCCCCCAAAACACATGTCATTTGCAGTGAGGGCAAGCAGGTAGGCCAGCCAATCATTTAATTCAGACCGACATGCTTATTACAGGCCTGAGAGGAAATATAACAAAAAATATAACAAAAAATGCTTCTAAAAAAATTGCCTACTCTAGCTTTTAATTTAATGCCGGATGTTACTCTCCAATGCCATTTTCAGGTGTTAGCCTATGCCGAGTGTGTGTGTGTGTGTTGCAGGGGTGGGGGGTTGTGCAGCCACTCTGCCCTCCAGCAACACAGCAAGCTGCTTTCACCACAATCACATACTGAAGCTGTAGGAAAACATCATTTCTGTGACCTTGTCCAATGCCCCTGAAAATCCTGACAGTCATGCTCTTTTCTCACGTAACAGCAAGTGTTTTGTTCCATTACCAGCAATTCTTAAAAGAGGACAGGTGTCTCTACGGTTGTGGGGGGAAAAAATACAAGAGATTATTAAGTATTCTACAATAGACTCTTTAATCCAATTAAACACATTTTTAAACACATTTTGCACAAAGACTTTGACAGGAACAGCTCCCAAGGCCACATGGCCATATGGAGAGAGAGCATGTGGTTCCCAGGACAATCTGCAAATGCTCAGTTCACTGTCCATGTCTCCATATATTGGAATGAAGAGGCAGAAGAAATAAGGCTGCAGCTCTCATGACTAAATATGCTCAAGCTGCACTACTTTTAGCAGACAATTTGGCCAAATAGTTGTCTGTGAGATCTGAAGTCAGCTCTGTAGTTCCTAATCTGAACATCTTATAATTTTCAAACTAACAGGTTTGCAATCAAGGTGTAACTTTGAAAGCTTAGTCACAGTGAATAAGTTTCTCCTACAGTCTGGACCCTCTCATTTTAGGGTGCTTTCACACCTGTAGTTTGGTTCATTTGGTCCGGACCAAGTGAAAAAAATGATACACTGTAACCAGAGAAGTAACCATGACGTTACACAGACGTTCAGGTAACTTGTTGATTGGACAGCTTTGGCGATTGTCAACCTGCATCATCAGGACCCACGTGGTGAAATCAAACTCCAGTGAGTGTCTGTGCTGCACTTTAACGCTTCTGATCTGTATGGCAAAGAGCTCACGAAGTGATAATTTATTATAAGCATGATTAGTAATGCTAGACAGCAGATCGACCACATAGCCTATTATGAATAATAACATAAAAACAGGACATGTACAGGAATAATTCGGGGCTTATTCGCCTATAGTATACTCTGGTATCGCTGTTACACATTCTTTATGGACTTAACGAACAGGGTAAACTACTACTTGCCTTCTTTTATTTTATTACTATAGATTTTAACCTATTAATCAGGGAAATACCCGCGCTGACAAGTAGGCTATACCTTATAAAATTATTTTCATAAACATAGCGGCTTATACAGATCAATTATAAGATCACTGAACACATGTTGCTGTCAGCAGATGGATTTATAAGAGTTTTAGCTCTGGAATTAAGGCTCAGATCATCTCTGCTATCATAAAATCCTGTGTTTGGTTTGTTTGCTTTCACACCACAAGCGAACCGCACCAGAGTTCGTTTGAAAGCGTACCGAGACCTCCTTGAAGAAGTGGTCTCGGTACGCTTGTTTGGTCAGCTTTTGGTGCGCACCCAAGTGCAATTACTGCATTCACACCTGCCCAAACGAACCGCACCAAGGGGGAAAATGAACTCTAGTGCGATTCAACCGAACTAAAAGAGGCAGGTGTGAAAGCACCCTTAATCTTGGACTTTGTTGGCTCTTCATGTTTTGTTGTTTATTGCAGCTAACGCCTGACCGTCATTTTGTGCTGGACTGCCATCCCGCTTACAACAACATTGTGATTGGAGCAGGATTTTCAGGTACAACACATCACAAAATACCAAATCAAAAAAAATCTAAGGGATCTTTTATGAAAAGCCTTGTGTGTAGGGGTGCAGTATCCCACTTTACCATAGTCACTTGCTAACGAAACATAACTACTGTTTGTGTGGTTTGTTTGGGGAAGTACACAGGTTGAAACATAACTTGTGTGCTGCATTTATTTTGGGGTAGTATACAAGTCGAAATTCCTGTTAAAAAGTGCATCACATTTAAGGTAGAAACAATGCAAACCATACTTAATGCTGTGTTTTTCAGCATATCCTCCAATCGTAAATAAAACGTAATAATATAAAGTGCCCTTCCAGTGGACAGTAGCAATTCATCCTAGTGCCATATACTGCGTTGTATATTACTGGTGCCCTTTTTATTTTTTTTCCGCTCCTGCCCCTTAAACAGCTTGAGTTTGTCACTGGTCCGATCAGTTTTAATACATAAGAGATACATAGAGCAATGTCTGATGTGTTTAAATTCCCAATTTGTATTTAACAAGAGGCAGTGATCATAATTATTAGTAATTGCAATTCATCCTCTGGGCACCATCAGTGTCCATTCAGTAGTTGTTAAGATATTTCAGTCTCAATCAAAGTGGTGGGTTCATCTAATATAAATGAGGATTTCTGTGTTCATGTCCACTCAAGGACTGTTGACATGGGCACTGTATGTCACTTTTATCTTCAGTTATTTATTTATTTGTAAAGATACTTTTGGGGCATTTTTGCCTTTATTTTACATGACAGGACAGTAGGAAACAGGGAGAGGTAGGGGGCGACATGCAGCAAAGGGCCACAGACTGGACTTGAACCCGTCGTTCAATCAAGTGAGCTAAGTACGCTCCTTCACAATCAGTTATTAAAGGCAAAATGCCGTGAAGATGCTCTTAAAATATGAACAGTGTCTGGTACTGAACCTGATGGATTCAAGTAGATATTGTTAATGATAAAATTAAAATGTTCACAGCTCGACAAGACAAAGAGCAGAAAGTAGTGTATTTGGCACCTTGTAAGCCAGATGTGTGCTGATGCGTGGCAGCACAAAAACAGCGGCAGTCAAATGAATTAGCATCACTTGTGCCCTCGTCACTTGGGAAGAGCACAGAGCCAAGCAGTCCAGTGCTCAATGAGCAGCACAGAGAAGAGTCCACCACTGCTTCTGTCAGTTTTAATACTAATTTTAATACTAATAATAAGAGTGGTGATATGAGTGCGTATCAGATATAGCTACAATCCAATTATAATGTGTTTAAATTCCCAAATTGTATTTAATAAGAGGCAGTGAACATTAGAATTAGTATTTGTGTGTGTTTGAATTAGAAAGAGGTCTTTATTTTAGAGTTTTCCTGTTTTATTAGTATATTTTATAGGGGTTTAATGGTAGAGACAATTTGTGTAGTGGGACGTTTTTGGCAAGTCACAATATGTTGCAGGACTCACAAGGAAGAACAAAGAAATTCTGAGAGCAAATTAGAGATGAAACTAAGACAGAATGTTATTTTTTACCCTCATTTGGTAAACTGAAAACTTCACCTTCCAATATCCTGAGATCTGGACTTCATCAAGGACTCCTAAGCCTAAAAGATACAAAGAAGAAAATCGACTTGCCATGCAGAATCAAAATGTTCTGTTTCATTAACAATATAAGAAGAATGCAAAGTTTTGAGTTAACATTGCATTTGAAGGGGCAATAAACCTAAACTAACAGGAAATCTTTCATTACATGAAAGAATCAAATGTCTGGGATATTTTTAAAAACAGCTCACCATTTTGTTGTGACCCAAAACTATTTTTCAGTGAAATGTCTGGTAATTTGGGGCACACAGCTCCATTAGTGTAGGCCACTAGTTTCAACCATAATGACCTATTTCAAAGAATATTTCTTAATCTTAACTGTTATATTACCTTAAATATATGTTGTGTTATGAAATTCTTACTATCTTAATGTTTTAAGTTAGAGGATAAAGTTATAGTTACTATATAGTGCATTCTAAGCCACTTTTGTTTAAACTCCTCTATTGGCCACTCTTTCTATGTATGCTTTAAGAAACACTATATATAATGTCTTAATGCGTTTTAAGGTTTAATATACTTTAAGAAACACTATATTTAGATTGGGTTTTGATGTGTTCTAAAGTTTAAGCCACTCTCCCTATGTGGTTTCTCATAATGACCTTGCATTCTTTAGTGCCTTTGAGGGAGGAGATGAGGTTTGAGAGTCTACATGGGGGAGTACACGCTGACCAATTTTTATGCGGTAAATAGTGTGAAGGGCGCATGAGAAACACGAAAGGATGGGCTGAGTTCACGTGGAGCTGTCAAAATACATGTGAAGGGAAAACACCTGAAAAATCTGCCAATGGTTGTGGAACGACTTGGTTTGAGCTGGTCACTGCCAGAAATTTCCATTTCCACATTCCCTAAGATTCCCCTAAAGAAAACATGTGTTGTTATATAACATTGTTATATAACAAAGAATGATGGGTTTTAAGCAATAAGTGATATATTTACCAATAATATATAATAGTAATATATAATAATTTGTCCTTTTGAAGTAAAGGGGTGATGGCGCATAGATAAGATGCTTGCCTTTGGTGTGGCAAACCTGGGTGACCCATCCACCATTGTCTCCCTGAGCAAGACACTTAACCCCTAGTTGCTCCAGAGGCGTGCGACCTCTGACATGTATAGCAATTGTAAGTCGCTTTGGATAAAAAAAGCATCAGCTAAATGTAATTGTATGTATATTTATATTTTAAAAAGATATATAATTTGACTTTCAGAAGTTCTGATGGTGAATATTGAGACTAAATCATTCAACATATATAACATCATTGTGGTGAAGTTTGACTAACAAAATAGCTAATTTTAACATGTAAAAGGACTCCAAATTGCTGCCTAATTTAGCAAAGATTTTTATAATGGTGAAGATATGTTCTGGGTTTTCAACTGGCCTAGCCCCGAACCTTTTCTTCATCGCCATTGTTAGATACATGTTTGTTCAAATTCACATGCGTCAGCATTTGTACGCTTATTGAAAAGGTGTGGGTTGCGGCTTCTGCATGTTCCAGGGGTTGTCAACCCACCCTGGGTGAAGGTACATTTGTCAGCGGAGAATTTAACTCCCTCTGTTAGCTACCAAACACTTGTGACAGTAGAGGTTTGTTACTAAAAGGGGGGAATAAACCTGTTGTTGAATGAGTTAAAGAAATATAAAGTTGTTGAAAAGTAGAAGTGACTAGGTGTAACCATAGACTGTATCAAATGTAGTGTAAAGTAAGGAGGCACAGGTTTCTGAAGATCTGTCGTGAAGCTCAATGTGGGTGGCTCCCGGCAACTCTGGCTGTCGCCATATTGGCAGTGCCTGACTCAAGACACGGAGCTGAGACCGAACCAATGAAGCCTGGTTGCTGAACCACCTAGAATCTAGCCACCTGAGAGGAGGACCCACCTGTCACTCAAAATGGCCAAGTCTTTAAATTTTGGATAGCTTTAAGCTTTGATTTAAATACAAATTCACTCTGTACAGTTGTCATGAATGAGGAAATTAGCTACAGAGACCAAGGTCAGGTCAGTGCTGTAAAGTTGGGAATTTCAACATGGTTACAGTCTGAAGGAACTAAGCCAACTATCTAAACAGCCGAACTTATCTTAGGTACCATGATAAGCCTGAACCACACCTTACTCTGTGGTCACTAGTGGAGGAAGAAGCAGCATAGTAAGTATGTCTACTGTTGTAACTCCACCAATCTGTTTTGTCTACATGTCTACAAGTTTTCAACACAGACAGTATCTGTATGTGAATAACTAGAGGAGAGTGTCAGTGTTCAAGGAATATAAGAACCACACTGATGAGACATTCTGAGCCTGTATGTAAAAAAAACAAAAAAATAAAAGGTTATATTAATGGATCTTGTCACTCCTATTTTTATTCTTTGTATTACTTCTTTATAGAGGATAATCATGCTCTTAAGTTTTGGAGTGACAGTTTGCATCACTAATGCAGTGCTCGTTCACAGGGGCCGATGTGCGCTTTTTGTTCAAAATGCATCTCACATTGGTTTGACCTACAGCAGTGATTTATTAAACTCATACATAAATAAATACTTTAATTGTAACTGTTGCTGAAATAGATCTCAGTCATGACAGCAACAGTTCCTCACATAATCACTTCCTCTTGTGCCTCCAAAATTCAATCTCTTTTTGGCAGCAATGCTTTATTTTGAATTGAGAGCTTTTACTTTTTAAGTTCTGAAATACAAACCTCTGAAAAAGACATCAGGAAACATGATATTGGATTCTCCTGAATGAGAAGTGCAGGACTTTCCACCGCATGGAGATGCTGGGGAAATGAAAATAAGCGTCCATAGGTTAATGGATTTGGATCAATCGCCAGGACGCACACACTCCAGCAAATGCTTTATCGTGAGCATAGTTAATTTGTTGAAGAGGGAAAAAAAATATGTTTGTGCAAGGGGGGGGGACCAAATTCAAGCAAGTGCTGGAGTTATAAGGAGTCTTTTTTCTTTAGTCAGACTTTTCCTAAACAGCATTTATGTACAGTGCAGTGAAGTTTTTATGGAACATATTTTTAAAAAAGAGGGTTTTACATTTGCAACTTGCTTGGGAGGCCCCTGGTGACAACTGGGTCCTAAGCAGACACCTAGACTGTGGAGGGATCGTCTTTTTTGCTTACGAAGGTTCCTAACTGAGTGAAAGGACCTGGAAGGATCGAAGTGGCAGCCACGATATGGTCAAATTCTCGAAATGTTAAGGAAAGGTGCTTCCATGCTTTTTTCCCCCCTTTATCTTAGGGTATACTGGACCATCCTTTACCAAAGTAAGGGGGAGATAATGCCATCCCACAATTCCCTGTGGCAGCAACATTAAAGATGATGGTACACGGAGCAACTTTTAGAGCAATGGTGCTGGGCAATGTTGCTGTCAATGGTAATGATTAAAGATTACTACCGTAATCCCCTTCCCCCACCACTCCGCCACCCGCCCCGCCCCGCCACTATCCGCAGGAGTGGTGGGGGAAGGGGATTACGGTAGTAATCTTTACTCATTACCACTGACTGCAACGTTGCCCTGCATGATTGCACTAAAAGTTTCTCTGTGTATCATCAGCTTTAGGCAATTTCTTTTTTTTTTAAAGAATTCCCCCTACTTTTTAATATCCTCCATGCAAGCTTTCAGTGTTGATGAAAGTCAAAAAGATTTTGTTAACTGAATCTGTATAAGAAGCTATCCTTATGTGCTCACACAGTGTTCAGAGCTACAGGATATCCAGAGAGTCTAACTGGACACACCAAACCTTCCATGGATTCTAGGGACAGACTTTTAATGAGAAGTGCTTGTCCATTGTGAAAGGTGAAAGCGCTTGTGCTTTGAGTCTACACTCATGTTCTTCCCTAATTAACATGGCGGAGGCACCCAGAAGGCCGGCCTGGCTCAACCTCTCCTCTCCTACAGTTACCTTCAGTGTCTCCTGGCACTTTTCCATTTCAATGCAGTCATGTCCTTTACCTAATTATATCTGTAATTAATATCCTGCTCACAATTCTCTGCTTTCAGAGGAGCTTGCTGGGAGAAAGGGACTAAAAGTCTAAAGACCTGCAATACAAAAATGCAGGACTAATTAATTATATACTAATGATTTTTGCTATTATTTGAGCTTTAGTGAAGCTGAAAGTGTTGGCTTTCACAACAAATGCACAATAGTAATGATGTGCAAAGTAAGGTCATTTCAATGAAGGGTGCAGCAGCTCTGTACTTGGCTCCTGCATAGCCATAGCGGCATGCACTGCCCCGAGTTTCTGTCACGATATTAAAGGCACAAAAGAGTGAACCTTTTCCATTTTTGAAATCCAAAAAGGAAATGGTTTATCTCCTTGGGAGCATGCTCAGAAAATGTAATGTCAATCTTTTGCCTAGAGGACAGACCAGGTGTTCACCAATATCTTTAGTATTCATCCTCGATGAATTTCATGGCAATGTGACTAGAAGAAATGTTTTGCAAGTATTTAGACACAGGCTATAGCAAAGTATTGGACAGATTGAAATGTTAATTTGATGATGATAGTTGTGGAAATTATTACAGTTCTTTCTGTAGTATATTCAGTGTTATAGATGTCACATTTTGTACTGAACCAACAATGTTCAGTACAAACACTCAATGCATCATGGGAAGTCTCCCAGCAGTCTCTGTCTAGGTTTTAGCTGATCGAGGGGTTGAGGTTCGGCATACGTGATATTAAGCCAGATACATTGGTAACTTTCACATTTCTCACACACTTTAATGTGGCACTATATTCACATCATTTCTTCAGAGAACAACTTTAAGCTCAGCTTATTCTGTTTATTGGTCAAACAGAATAAGCAGCTGTTTGTGCTCACTTTCCAGCTTCTCTGCTGCAGCAGTAACAATACTCAGAGCCGTATTGGATAAGTTCACATGGCTTCTTCTCAATACAGAAAAAAATGTATTTCCTTCCTTCCCCACCTTCACCTCGTGCATTTGTCATCAAAGCCCGACACAAGTGCATTAAAGCTAGTATGGGGGGTTGCCATAGTTACAACAAAGTCACCCTGTGGGCTTGGCCATCTGTTGAAGTTTTCCATTCTCCTTCTCTGGCAAAATCAAAATTCACGTGGCCAAACTGTCAGAACCAAGCTTTTATGAGTTCAAAGCCTGGCAGAATCCACGGGAGCTCAAAGACCTTTGTCAGATGGCAGTGCTGCATTCCTCAAGCCCTGTTGACATTCACAATTTGCCTCTCAGACCTTAGCAACAAGGACAATCAGGCGGCTGGATTTTGAAAATAGACGCTCTCTCATCTCACTCCTGGGCTTGAGCATGTGAAGCCATTATGCAGAGAAAGGACAAATCTCCCTTAATTTAGCATTTAGTTCACCAAAGTGAATAGATGCTCAGTGACAGGCATCGCAACAGCTTTGCTCTCCTTTTATGTATTCACTCATGTGGGGCTCAAACCCATCGCCTGACTCAGACAAAGGCCCACAGATGCAGGTTATTTATAGGCTAACTTAAAAGGTGCAGGGCATGGATTTGCTCAGGACATTGATTCATTTGACATGATTTGATGACCTACGTATGTACTTTGCTCACTGAAATGACTTCTCTTCTCCAGGTCACGGCTTCAAGTTTGGACCAATCATTGGCAAGCTTCTGTGTCAACTCAGCCTGGGAGAAGTGCCATCCCAGGACCTTTCACCTTTCCGAATAAGGCGCTTTCAGGAAGTGACCAAATCAGCTTTATAGAGCTGCGCTAAATACTCAGACCATCATCAACGAGTCTTATCTAATGTAATTGTAGTATAATTTGAGATTGTCATGGTATCTCAAATTACTAAAAACACAATCACACAATGGTTGCATGTTTTTCAACTGCTTTATTATTTTATGTGGTAATTGTGTGTTGCCAGTTCCACATAGTGTAATAAGCTGTGTTGCACTCAAGTGGCATGAAACCATTCAGTGTATGTACATGGGTTATAGTCTGCAGTAATCTGATTTCTTAAAGGAACATGCATTTTGGTGAACAGGTTAATTCACTTTCTTGCCAAGAGTAAGAAGATGAGAAGAAACTCAATATGAAGCTACAGCCAGGAGGCAATTAGCTTAGAATAAAGATTGGAAGTACAGGTAAACAGCTAACTTGGCTGTGTCCAAAGTAAAATAAAAAATTTTTTGACTCATTAACACATCTCGTATGTTTAATTCATACATAAACAGAAGTGCTAAAATGACAATTCAATTAAATGCCGAAGCAGCAGCATACCTACCGTATATGCAGGGAATGCAGTTGCATAGGGGCCCGCAGTCATTGCAGGGCCCGTTAATAACATCTCATTTTAGTATAATCTTAAATTTGGTAAAAAAAACTGACAACTTATTCTGATATCTTAAGTAAACAATTGCTTTTTTGAGTGACACGGTGGGTATTTATAGTAGTCAGTAGTAGAGTTAAGCCTCTTACTCCACGGTGTCTCTGTCTCACTTTTCATTCATATTCAAATACGGTAAAATTAAATACTTTTGCATACAAACACTTCATTGCCACATAACTCTACAGTAGGTACATCTAAAATAAATTTAAATATGGAGGAACTGAATGAAATAAAGATGCTTAATGTGGGCCTGCACAGAATTCTGGGTAATATTGATTGACTTGCTCATTGCTGCGTAGCAAAATCCACACAGAAGAGTAGCTTGCTATTGAAGTGACAAGTTATTGAGTACAAACACAAAAGTAGGTTTCAGAAGCAAAAATTGAAAGAAGCAGCCGAGCACGAAAAAACAAAGCTACCAAATATATTGATTATTTTCATTATTCTATATTATATATTTATATATTATATATTTTCATTAAAAAGAAAAAGAAAGACGGGATAGCAGCAAACATTCGTTGTGAGCAAGAAGAGCCGAAGCTGCTATGGCAACAGCATCGCGCCATCCACCGCAGTGAAGATGAGTTACGTGCCCCCGGACACATTCAAACTTTGACAGCCTGAAACACTGTGCGCTGACACAGATGGACTATTTTGAGCAAGCAGGTGAGTTATGCCATATTTACAAAAATGACCTCAACATTTCCCACGCAACTCCTGTAATTCTGTGGGTGTTTAACAGACAGCATCTGAAAAGAGGAAACAATACAAGAATTTACCAGGATGTTGATTATGACAACAACTGCAGCGCTGCGAGCTTTTCTTAACTAAACAATTCCAGCATGTGTAGCCTCTGCCTAACTTATTGCATTGGGGCCCCACGCCAACTCGTTACGCCCCTGTGCTGAAGCTATATTTCCTGAAATGTCAAACTCATTCTTCAAACTCCATGTATAGGAGACTCCTGGTCTCTGTCATTGCTGTAGAGGGGATTAGTGATACCTGACTATAGATATCGGGCTAGATTCTTCTAGATTCACTTGGCCACATACAGTACGTAACTAGGTATCTAATCAACTTTTGAGATTTATGCGTACGCATGAGAATTGCTATGACAGCAGGGCAGCAGAGATCATGTGGCAGTGCCAACTTGTATTTAAAACAATTAAAATCAACCTCCGACCAAATCTGAGACTGATACAAACTAGCTTCTAGAAGTCGAAATAAGTCTGTTTCCAAAAGTGAGCTTCTGACCCTGTAAATTTCCTACATTCACACAAACATTTGCACAGGAAAATGCTGTGCTATTTCTTCCCTCTCAGTGCATGAAAATACTTTGACATCCTGCATAATCTGAATTCTCAGAGTAACCTGGTTTCTTGTGTTCATGCACGCATACTGAATTACTAAAGTGGACACCTATCCTTAATACTGGTGAAACATACAACACCAGCGTGAAGATTCCTGTTGCCATGGTATGCTTAGTCCACAATGCTGTATGACATCTAACCTACAATATACATATTTGCATTTGAATGAAAGAAGAAACATCCTTGCAAGTCTAGTTGTTCTCCAAAGCAACAAGAACCTCATGTAATGAACTTGAAATAAACTAACACTGCCTTGATTTTGACCTGAGAACCAGCAGTGACGACTAGATTCTAGCAATGTTGTGCTATTGTAAATGAACCCATCTGTGACAAATGGTAATTGAAAAAAAGACTATAATCTTATTGGCTTGTATGATTTCATGCATCAGTAAACCTCGTTTTTGCTGCTTTACCAGCATTCACCATTTTGCCAACTAAGTACATGGTTAAAAAGACATCAGCTGTCGGGCCATTTGTCTATGTGAAGCCAGCTGCGTGCTTAGGCTTCAGAGGTGGCCTATTGCCTGGATCTATTCCCTATGTACCGGTAAACATTTTAATCACTAATCAGATGGCCTATTACAATGGATGCCAACCAAGGCCATCAGTGGGAATGGGAAAATTATGCAGTAAAACGGCAGAGATCAGCAAGCCATTTGCTCCCTTGCCTCTAAGTGACTACAGATGGATAGCAAAGAGCCATTATGCACATTACAAGAATTAGAAGTACATTAAACATGCAAATGCAAATATTCAACCACCAATAATCACTAAGCAGGACCAAGAAACACCTCTCTATAACAATGTCTTGTAAAATCCCACAGAGCTTTGAAAAAAAGCATTACCGGATTGGATTCAATATTATAGTTAAAGTAAATGGTAAATGGACTGCACATGTATAGCGCCTTTCTAGTCTTCGGACCACTCCATCAACAGCTGCACGTTGTAGAAGCAGCTACCATAAAATTCCTTACACTTCACTACATTTTTGTTTGAATTTGTATTTTCTTTCACCTTTATTACTGAAACACATATGATTATGATAACTCAGATCAGACCTAAAGCTGTTCAGCTACCCAGCCTACTCCTGGTTAATATCTGGTCAGACGAAAATAAAATGGATGAAATAAGACTCAGGCTACCCCAGCAAGGGGAAAACAGAAACTGCTGTGCCCTCGTCTTTGAGGCCTCTGAGACCTAGCTGCAAAACAAGCTTGTAGTTAGGTCTGACAGAGAACAACCTGCTGGCTTAACATCAGTAAAATCAACAAGGTGATTGTTGGTTTTAGAAAAAAGGAGGGTAAGACAAACACTCCAGTCTACATCAGTGGAGCTGAGATGGAGCAGCTTTAGGTTCCAGGGAATCAGCAGAGCCCAAAAGGTACTAAAACAGTACCCACCTGTTTACCCTGCTGCCCTCTGGAAAAAGATATACATATATATAAATACAAAATAAATGCAATCATCTCATTTTACAACTCTGTTGTAATATGTCAAATAAATCTACCTTTACACTACATGTCAAATTCACACACCGATTGCAGTGGCTGCCATGCAATGTGCCAACTGCACATCACAGAGGAATTAATCATTCACACAAACACTGATGGCACAGCCTTCAGGAGCAAGTTGGGGTTCAGTATTTTGCCCAAGGACGCTTCGATATGCAGAGTGGAGGAGCCAAGGATCAAACCACAGACCTTCTGATTAGTGGATGACATGCCCTACTTCCTGAGCCACAGCTGCCTCTATTTAATGTTTATTTTTGATAGTAACTAGTACATGGCACAGACTGTGGCCTAGGCTAGTTTGCAAAACAAATGGTAACCCCCAAAATATCTGGACACAGCAGAAACAGCGATCACCTCCAGCGATGGTATAACAATCAAACAAACAGGCTTACCACCGGGACAAAGCTTGGGAGTGTACAGATCACTTAATTATTAGATTATCAGTCTAAACTCTAAAATGTTTAATACTTGAGGTTCATTTAAACATTAGGACATATATCCATCCATCGTCAACCGCTTATCCTGCATACAGGGTCGCGGGGGGCTGGAGCCAATCCCAGCTGATATTTGGCGAAAGTCGGGGTACACCCTGGACAGGTCGCCAGCCCATCACAGCGCTAACCACAGCACCACCGTGCCGCCCGACATATGTACATATTATTTTAAAAAGTGCAATTATATTGAGTTACTAAACTGGAATCCTTAAAATGAAGACACCTGAAAATGTTATTACAGTTTTTTTTCAATTGCTAAGATGCAATGGTCAAAACTGAAGCCACTTTTTCAAAACTCTTCACACAGTCTGCATTACCAACATGCATCCTGGCCAAACAATTAATCTCACCACCAAAAGTCACTCAAACCACCAAAACACGTCATATAAGCCTCAAAATAATCTCGTTTAGCCAAACCACTGGAAACAATACCCACCCAGAATGCATCCATTGTCACTCATAACACATTGACCTACAAAACACTAACAACAGGAAGCATTACGTACATTTGTTGAACTTTTATCTTTGAAATGTGACTGATTTTTTCATATAAATCAGCATTTCATTATAGAATATATATTGTTTTCAGTCACTTTGGTACATTTCTCAGATCAGAATTGAAATTCTACTTGTTCAGTCTCCACATCATCTAGTCACTTGTGAACATCATATGTAAAAGCAATTTCTCAGTCTTTCGAGATATTGCAAATTGCACATGTTTTGACACATTTGTGCAAATTATTATGTACATTTGTCTGCCGTTTCCTACATTATCAATTGCTTACTGTATGTCATGTTGATCACAGTGTATTACAGTATACTGCTTCTTTGTTGAGAAGTCTTACCCCCCAAAACATCTAGACATAAGTTCATTGCGTAAGTCACTACATGCAAAATGGTTAAACACCTCATAATCTGCATTTTCCTACATATGTCTATTAGACTTGTTTTGTAAATGTGTCCTACGGTAAACTGATGAAGTTCTGATCTGTTGTGCTGTGAATAAGAATCTGTGGCCCAATAGACAGGAACATCAACCTGAGGGCGTTTTCATGTTTCCAATTCTTATTTTGTAATTGTTTCCGTTGTGCTATGCAGTGCTGTAAAATAGTCTTGTTTTTTTATTTTCTGCATCACAATGACATGCTCTGTCAACAAATTACAGTGCATACAGTAAAAGTGTAACTGTGAATCCTGTTCAATCTCTTGCAATGTTTACTGTAACTCTGTACTGTTGAAATGTATCTATGCCATACAGAAAAAGCACAGCCTTGTGCATTTTCAATCATTGTCATCAAAAGTTTAGCCATAGTTTACCAATACAAATAGTTTTGCAAATGTACCAAAGCGACTGAGAAACAATGGAAGAAACCTGTAACATATTTTCACTTTATTGACTGTACTATAGTATATGTTACAAGAATGAATCAGAAATGCATTCAGTAATTTACTTGTGAAAAAAATAAGTTCTTGACATTTCAGTGCTGCAATACACTTTTTTTCAGTTGTTTACATAGTTAACAGTGGTACCTGAGACCCAATGACCCAATGTACCATCCCCTTGAACCAGTTCTGCTAAAATATAAGCACATTTCTTGCTTTACACTCAGCTTGCAGTTTTACAGTAAAACCACATTCAAAACATTACACATATTTCTCTAAAACATAAAATGGATGTAAATGTTCTGCAAAGATTTTCTATATATATCTTTCCAGCTACAGCAAAAATGCAGGAAATTTGCAAACATTTTGTTTTGAACGTGTTTTTAACAGTTTTGGACACAGTGTGTTAGCATTTGAAAAATGTGCTGCAGATAAACAGTGTTTTGCAGGTGGTGAAGTAGTGGTGAAGAGTTTATGGATTTTGGAGCAAGTGGTCATTGAATGCATTCTGTGTGAAAGCAATGAAAAATGATTCACAGTTTGGTCCACATACACTTCTGTTTTGCTGACTGTGTGAAGAGTTTCAATGTGACTTCAGTTTTGACCAATGCAGGTTAGCAATTGAAAAAACTGTAACAATGGATCAAATGACCATGTGTAATGTGAAATTACCACCAACTCTGCAGCTCACTTCAGCTGTACGGAGCTTTTTGCCTTTTTCAGCTGGGTTTCTCATCAACCTTGTGTCCAGAAGTTGTTTTCAGTAAACCAGCTGCCTAGCACCAAACAGCATACAAAGTTGAACGGTGAACAGTGGAATATTTGGCAGCTAAAGAGACAGGTATTTGTCTTAGACCTAGGTGGAGATGAAAAAAAAAAAAAAACCAAGGGCCAAACAAAATTTGTGTAGCCAAATGTCAATATTCAATCCACTCAGATTTATTTTGTGTCCCCAAGACAGAGAATTTAGTTTCTGCTTTTTCAGACCATTTACTGTTGCATATGCTGCACATCACTACTGAGCATTTTACAAAGCTAACCATTGTGTTTTAGATTTGTGAGTGCATTTTCCTACCTTATAGGGAATAACTACTTTCTGTTCACATCAGTATGGAATTAGAAATCAACATGCAGATAATTCATATTTAAAAAAAACTATCTGAGTTAGATAATATATCACAGTGAATTTTTGTCACCACTTGATGATAGACACAAGTTTTGGTCTTGAAATGGAATTTGTTGATGACAAAATACACAAATAATAGCAGACTTTATATAATGATACATTAGTTGATATTTACTTTGGTGGCAATTTGCAATTAATCAAATTATGAAAAATCAACTGACATTCAGCTTTCATGGGTCTCTGGGGTACTGGAAACCCAGGACAGTGGCCCAATTTGCCCAGTTGGTAGCAAAGCTTGTTACCACACATGATAACTGATCCCTGAGAACAGTCTACTATATATATATATATATGTGTGTGTATATTTTCATACTGTATGCTTTGGAAAGCTGTCAGCACTACTTTAATGTAATTCTTTTAAATATGTCAAAACATGCAATAACACTTAGAAATTAAACTGACACACAGAGCTTTGGTTTGGATTTACAGTTTTTTCCAAAGGCTTACACACAAAATCTTCATATGTCACACAATTTTTGAAACGTCTCACTCAAAGAGCAAAACCTCACCTCAAATCTCCAAAACCATTAGCTATTTCTCAGCCTTTCACTCAGTTTTCAATTGCATATAACACTTTTTTCAAAACACTACAGACAATTCTCTACCTAGGACACAAAAATCTAACAGGAAGTGACCTGCTTTCCTTTTCCAAACACAATCAATGAAAATGCTACACTTCTTCACCAGGTCACACACCCACTCCTCACATGTGTAAACTGATACAGTAGACCTCTATACATAGGTCAAAGGTCAGATTACCTGTTTTGAACAATGGACCACACCGATGCACAGAGAGCAAGGGGGGTAGGAGGGAGAGGCAGGGGATGACAACAAGGACAAGTCCAAGAAGCAAGAGCTGGAAGAAGATGAGGAGGAGGAAGAGAACTTGGAAGAGGATGAGGGCGAAGAAGAGAAGGAAGGAGAGCCATCACTGATGAGATCAGGGTCACACACACAGGTTGACAATGAGAGAAGCTGGACTAAGAGTCAAGCCCAACTTAAGTTTCTTTACATTTGCATCCTTAATTTGAACTTTCAGCTATTTGCAACAATCTAAAGTAATGGTTATTTCAGCAGTACAGTATTGTAAAATAAGTATTACAGTAATTTTTAGCTATAACAGTAAAAATAATGCTTTCAGTTTATATATATTTATGGTTTCCTTTTCTTACTTGTCACTGTAGAAGATTGCATGGAAATGTGCACATAAGCCTATGAAAGACAAAAGAGCTTTAGATTTAGAACAACAGTGTGTAACAGGATATCCAATAGTTTATTATTATGGATATTATTATGATGCAAGTGCTTCATTTTGGGATGTGTTTATGGCATTTTGAATGCAGTGTTACCTTTTGAAGGACATATGAGGCATTTTGCATTTTGTGTGAGCAGTTGTGGGAATTGTGTGTAGAGTTTAAAAAAAAGACAGTTATGAAAACATGTGTAAGCAGTTGTAAAAAACTTTAAAGCACAAATTAAACTTAAAACAGCTAAAGGATGAAGCACTAGCGCAGTACCCAGGGCTATTTTAATCAGAAAAGGTTCATGTTCTATGAGTCCTGTTAAAATGCTTCTAAGTACGCCTAACGATATAAAGGCAAGGCTGAAAGTATGCACACTGTTGAGTGGTTAGATGTGTGAATAATTTTACCGTGTGATGTGGAGAGATGCTGGTGACCTTGTGAAGCATCTAGCTCACAGGCCTTTTCCAATCACTCCTACACAACCCCAGAATGAGCCTGGACATGAGGTCAGCCTACACTGCCCTCCAGGCTCTGCTTCACCTGTCTTTCTGATCAACACCATACACAACAGGGCTCAGTATGCACGCTGCTAGTAATGGGCCTCCTGTTGACCTGGACCTCTGTAGAACAAGACTTCCAGCTGTGCCCCAGAAGTAACAATGAACCTAAACGCCCAACACATACGTGCAATTAAGGAGACATCTTGAGGAGCACTAAAGAGGTTCACGGGACAGCAAATTAACTAAAGAAGAGCCATGTGTTTGTGCTATATGTAGCTGTTGATGTAGCTAAGATGATTCTTGTTTTTGTAATTTAAGACCAACAAAATAAACATAAATATAGTTTTCAGCATGTCTCCCCCTAAGTATAATTCCACACAAAATAACAATAACAATAGCAAACTGTGTCCTGCTTCTTGGATTGTCCATGGACCTCGCTGTCAACAAGTTTTATTGATATTAACTAGCCAGAGTAACCAAAACAGTATAACCTGTTGATATACCGATATGTTCAGCTTTTAAAATGTCATTTATTAAATGCAGAACAGATATCTCAAATTCAATAAATAAACGTAAACCTATCTGCATGGCCAGACACCAAGAGGGATCTATTTTGTGTTATTTGGGTGAACCAAGCTTTTAAATGTGTTCTTTGCGTTGTGTTTTCACTGTAGTAGGTGAGGCGAGGAAGTCAGGTTTGATATTTTATTTTCACATTACAAATGTGAAATTACCACCAACTCTGCAGTTCACTTCAGATGTACAGAGCATCTCAGTATTTCAGTCCTAATTTTGCAACTTTTGAATTACGTTATTTAAAAATTCATAATTTGTAGTAAAGCACTTTGATGAGTACTTTAATACACACAAAGGAGAAATCAAGACATGCAGTTGGTGTGGAGCGCTGTCGGTGATGGGTCACCACAGTGCAGCGCTCTGAGCGGGGTTAGGTGAACTAGCAGCTCTTCAGCTACCAGCCACCTCTGTATCGACTGGTCCATGCTGACCCCGAACTAGCCACCTCCCTCCCCCCAAGACACGTCCTTATGCACTGAGCTACTGCCACTGGGAAGTAAACTGTGCACTGAAAAACTCAATAACTCATCATACATCACACGAACAATAAAAAGAGATTTCTAGTCACAGTAGGAGCAAGAATTACAACAACCCTCCAATTCCTGGTAGGCAGCAGGAGTACCACTATATGTTTTTATGCCCCCCGAAAACAGCTCTGTGTCTAATGCATGATTCAGGCCCCCCCGTAAATGCAGCCCTGCTGCAGGCGGTGACCTCAGGTCTCCAGGTTGAGCTGTTTTACCATGGTCTGTTCACTGTTGTTGAAAAAGAACCCCTTTCGAGCGGCTCGCCCTCCGAAGCAGATGACAGTTCAGAGGGGCTGTCAGCCCTTGCTTGACACAAGGGCAGAGTCAATGACTGCGAGTCAGCCAAAAAACAAGACGGACTGTCAGCCAAGGAGCCCGAGGGGAAAGAGAAAAACAGCAGCCATATTTGGAAGGCTAATGAGCTCAGTTGCGAGGCAGCAAGGAGAAAACATAGAAGGCATTGCATGTTTTTACAGCATCTTCTTGTCACTCTCTCTCTGGGGAAAAGGTAAGCTTGCCTTCCCACCAATGGTCTCTGCTTCCATCATCTCAGTCTGTCTGTCCTCACTTCTCCCTCCCTGCCAGCAGAGATTTGCTACAGTGTCTGAAAGGCCAATTTCCATCAGTCACCTCATGAATACTGAACGGCCTCAAGTAGTTTTGATTAAGAAGGTACAAAGGTTGCAGACAGTAATCTGCAATCTTTCACCAGTCGGAGAGGGATTTCTAGGAAAACAGGCCAGAGGACAAGGGGGAATAAGATGGATCGGAATAATTTATGTCTCATTTTTAAACTAATTCAAACAGAGTAAGGCAGTGGCTGTTTATGGGACTGGAGTTTTTTTCATTCCATTCCAGACAGAGAAGAAATAAAAGGTATTAACACCCGAGAGAATTGCCTGAAATTGCCATTTCCCTGTCCTGGATGTGCTGAGGCAGCAAAGCCACTTTTCACATCCCCACTGACATAGCTGCTTAGCTGCTGTATGCCATATGAGAGGTGAAGCTGAGCAGCCGCCTGCCTGCTGTTTGGGGATGTTCCCCTGTAGAAGAGCCACAGTGAGGGAGAATTCTCTATCACTTATCAGCTCCACAGATGATCTGACCTTGCCTCAGGTTGCTTCCTGCTAGCTTTTGCTTGTCAGGGGGACTACACTACAGGCAGGGAGCTGCAAAACGTATTTGACTGGTGAAGGGAAAACTTCACGAGACCGACCTCCCAACCTCTACGCATAGATGAAATATTAGAGAGGAGAATTTCTCTACTTTGATACTGAATAAATTTCAAATATGTAGAAGTGTGTATGAAGGAAGAATGCAATATTTATTAGGCAGATGCCAGTGTATGTAGATTCTTTTAGAGGCCTGGTGTTTTTATTTTTTTTTATTAGTTTTGTGCATTAATTTTTATCACCTCTGCATAGTTAATTGTGTACAAAGCCACCTACTCCTGTTGCTATTGCTAATTACCAGATGGTAACTGATAACTACTACAGCTAAAGTAATAATATAATAATAATAATAATAATTTTATTTATAGAGAAGAACAAAGTACAAAGTGCTTCACAGGGACAAGGATGGATTAAAATACCGCAGTGAATGATAAAATACAAGAGGCTCCAAAAAATAAAAATAATAAAAAAGAAAATAAAAAACATTGAAATAAGCAGGATAAAGAAGAGATAAAACAAATCAGACATTAACAGGAACAGGTGGCTCCATGCTTTCAGATAAAAGTGCGTTTTTAGAGGAGACTTAAAAGAAGACAGGCAGGTCATTCCAGCAAAAGCTCTGTCCCCTTCAGATTTCAGACTGGACTCGGGAAGAGACAGGAGACCCCAGCCTGAATCGAGACTCAGACAAGACCAAGACTTTGAGGGGCTCAGACCAAGTCAAGACCAAGAACAGTGCCATACAGAACAACCTATTTAGTATGTAGATTTTTCATTAAAATAAATGCAATTGGTGATGGGGACGATTTAAAATAAATGTATTGCAACAGTAGGATATCAAAATACTGTAATACTTTTCACAATGAATGCATTGCTGCTCCACATGTAGGCATATTGTGAATTGTCGTTTTTAAATAGGTTATGGCAAGCCAAAGTATCGACACCTGGTCGAGCTTCTGATTGTACACTGGAATGTCGAAAGCGTGTAATTTGCCATAAAAACGGTGCGAACTTGTGTTGGAAGCAGGGACAGTGTTTCCCACAGACAGGCTTTACTTGGGTGGGCCGCCCAGGTATATTAGCGGCCACCCAAATATATTCAGGTAAACAGTGAACATACCGCTGCATCTGTCACTCGGTGACCTCCAACAGTGGATTCGGTTTTGATAGGCTTCCTAATTAACAAGTCTCTGAATGTGGCGCACTTGGCTGCTGAAGCTGCAGCAGAGGACAGTAGCACCTTAGAGGTAAGAAAACATAGAAAATACAGCTAGCTCAAGTCATTTTCACTTCTGCCATTTAGCAAAGTTTTGGTCCATAAGATGGGGTTTTAGACTTTTGTATTATCATTAAACCCAACGAGACCATGAATCATCAAGAACAAATCTGACAGTGGATTACAATTGTTGAGTCAATAGAATTCAGTAGGCTATAAATTAAATAACAAACATGAACTTTTCTTTAAAATTGCTGTGGGTGGATGACAGTAGCTAAATATATCTTCAGTCAAGGCTGACACTTTATTGTAGTTGTAAGCTTTGTAAGCTCCCCAATTGGAGCCAATAAAACAGTTTTTCTGAGCAGTTTATTTGTAGCAATTTAGTTGTAGCAGCAAAAGCTATAAAAAAAAGAAGCCATTATAACTAGTGGTGCATGATTTGGATTTGTTTCCCACTGGTCCAATAATTGCGTACTTCTCACGGCTGATGTACTGCGGTAAGCGTGTCGACTCATTTCAGTTTCCGGTGCTTGTGTGTTGGTACCGTGTTGTGCTGCTCTTGCTAAATAACAGTTACATTTGTTAGATTACAGCAGCCAACTGTCCGCTAAACACTTATTCTTACAGTAATTTTGCCTAAGCACTCAGTTCTTTCCTTCTTTTAGTGACTGCTGTTCAATCTCATAGCTGTTCTAAAGTTTTGGTAACTGACGCTACAGTACTTTAGCTTAGCCGTTAGCGACTTTAGCTTAGCAGCTAGCGATGGCTTCTCCTTCTCTCTCTCTCTCTCCTACTTTCTCCTGCTCGGTGTGTCAGATGTTCAGTTACTCCTCTGCCTCCTTTAGCTGTAATGGTACGTGTAATAAGTGTAGTTTATTTGTAGACATGGAGGCGAGGCTCAGTGATTTAGAAGTCCGGCTCCGCACCTTGGTAGATCAGTCTTTAGCTACTGTAGCTAGCCAGTTCCCGGTAGTCGGTGCGGAACGGCCTGAGTTAGCCTGTGGTAGCCGTCCTCCGGCATCCCCTGTGCAGCCAGGAAGGGGGGGCTGGATGACTGTTCCATCAGGAGGAATAGTCGTAAGCATTCAAAGTCCACGGGGCACCATCAACAGATTTTCCCCACTCAGCGACACACCCGCTGAGAAACCAACTCTGATCATTGGCAGCTCCATTTTGAGAAACGTGAAGTTAGCGAAGCCAGCGGCCACAGTTAAGTGCATCCCTGGGGCCAGAGCGGGCGACATTGAGTCTTATTTGAAACTGCTGGCTAAGGATAAACGTAAATACAGTAAGATTGTTATTCATGTCGGCGGTAATGACTCCCGGTTACGCCAATTGGAGGTCACTAAGATTAATGTTGAGTCGGTGTGTACATATGCAAAAACAATGTCGGACATCAAAGTTTTCTCTGGACCCCTGCCAAATCTGACCAGTGATGACATGTATAGCCGCATGTCGTCATTCCGCCGCTGGTTGTCGAGGTGGTGTCCAGCAAACGATGTGGGCTTTGTAGATCATTGGCAGACTTTCTGGGGAAGACCTGGTCTGATCCGGAGAGACGGCATCCATCCCACTTGGGAAGGAGCAGCTCTCATTTCTAGAAATCTGGCCAAGTTTATTAGTGGACCAAATCCATGACCACCCAGAGTTGAGACCAGGAGGCAGAGTCCCAGTCTAACACACTTCTCTGCCCTTCTAATTCAGCAGTTACCCACCCAAAACCCTACGCAGAGTCGCAGTCTAACACACTTCTCTGCCCT
Source organism: Micropterus salmoides (assembly GCF_014851395.1). Taxonomy (NCBI): domain Eukaryota; kingdom Metazoa; phylum Chordata; class Actinopteri; order Centrarchiformes; family Centrarchidae; genus Micropterus; species Micropterus salmoides. The sequence continues at coordinate 4,951,462 of NW_024042261.1, read as the reverse complement.
TCCAATTCAGCAGTTACCCACCCAAAACCGTACGCAGAGTCGCAGTCTAACACACTTCTCTGCTCCTCCATTCCAGGAGTTACTTAGTGAAAATCCTATAGTGACGGTGTCTGCCCCCCGACCATCGAAATTATTTAAATCAAAGGTAAACAGAAGAGGAGCTGTGCATAAAAACCTCATAAAAATTAAAACCACAAAAGCAATAGTGCAAACGAATAGGAGAGTTAAATGTGGAAGTGAGATCTCTCTCTTCTAAAGGTATATTAGTAAATGAACTAATATCAGATTATGATATTGATTTATTTTGTCTTACTGAAACCTGGCTGGGTGATGGAGAATATGTTAGCCTAAATGAATCCACCCCTCCCAGTCATATTAATACTCACATTCCTCGAGGCACAGGCCGAGGAGGTGGAGTTGCAGCTATCTTCGACTCTAGCCTACTAATCAGCTCTAAACCTAAACTAAACTATAACTCATTTGAAAGCCTTGTTCTTAGTCTTTCGCACCCAAGTTGGAAATCACTGCATCCAATTCTCTTCGTTATAGTGTACCAAGCACCTGGTCCGTACTCTGAATTCTTATCTGAATTTGCAGAGTTTTTGTCAACTTTAGTCCTTAAAACGGACAAAGTTATTATTGTAGGGGATTTTAATATTCATGTGGATGTTGCGTTTATCTCTCTGTTAGATTCCATTGGCTTCTCTCAGAATGTTCATGAACCGACTCACTGTTTTAACCACACCCTCGACCTTGTTTTGGTGAATGGTATTGAAATTGAACATTTAGTGGTGTTCCCACAGAATCCCTCTTTATCTGACCACTGTTTGATAACTTTTAAGTTTGTATTGCTGAACTAAATTTTCTATACAAGATGTCTGTCTGATAGTGCTGTAGCAAAATTTAAGGATGCGATTCCATCAGCTCTAAATTCATTATCAAGTCACAAAGTAACAGTGGACTCCTATGCTAATTTCAGTCCGTCCCAAATCGATCATCTTGTTGATAGTGCAGCAGGCTCGCTGCGAATGACACTGGACTCTGTAGCCCCTCTAAAAAAGAAAATACTAAAACAAAGACTGTTAGCTTCATGTTATAACACTGAAACTCGCAAATTAAAGCAAATATCGTGGAAACTTGAGAGGAATTGGCGTTCCACCAAACTGGAAAATTCTCGTTTAATTTGGCAAGATAGTCTTTAAACTTATAGGAAGGCCCTCCGTAATGCCAGAGCAGCATACTACTCGTCATTAATAGAGGAAAATAGGAACAACCCCAGGTTTCTTTTCAGCACTGTAGCCAGGCTGACAGAGAGTCACAGCTCTATTGAGCCAAGTATTCCCATAGCTCTCAGTAGCTACGACTTCATGAGCTTCTTTAATGATAAAATTCTAACTATTAGAAACAAAATTCACCAAGACCTGCCCTCAACTGGCACCAACTTATCTCTAAACTCAGGAATCTTAGAAACAGCTGTAGAACCAGATATATGTTTAGACTGCCTTGCTTCCCTCAATCTTTACCAACTAACTTCAATAATTTCTTCATCTAAACCATCAACCTGCCTCTCAGACCCCATCCCGACTAGGCTGCTTAAAGATGTTTTACCCTTAGTCAGCACTTCTATACTAGATATGATCAATCTATCTTTATCAACAGGCTATGTACCACAGTACTTTAAAGTAGCTGTAATTAAACCTCTTCTGAAAAAGCCCAAACTTGATCCGGATGTTTTAGCCAAATACAGACCTATATCTAACCTTCCATTTCTTTCTAAGGTTCTGGAGAAAGCAGTTGCTAAACAGCTGTGACTTTCTACAGAGCAATAGTTTATTTGAGGATTTTCAGTCAGGATTTAGAGCTCATCATAGCACAGAGACAGCACTGGTGAAAATTACTAACGACCTCCTCATTGCATCAGACAAAGGACTTGTCTCTGTACTGGTTTCATTAGATCTTAGTGCTGCATTTGATACCATTGACCATCAGATCCTATTGCAGAGACTGGAACATTTCATTGGCATTAAAGGAACCGTTCTAAGCTGGTCCTATTTATCAGATCGATTTCAGTTTGTACTTGTTAGCGATGAGTCCTCCATGCACGACAAAGTTAGTCATGGAGTTCCACAAGGATCTGTGCTCGGACCAATCCTCTTCACTTTATATATGCTTCCTTTAGGCAATATTATCAGGAAATATTCCATAAGCTTTCATTGTTATGCAGATGATACTCAGTTATATCTATCGATCAAACCAGATGAAACTCATCAGTTAGCTAAACTTCAAATGTGCCTTCAGGATGTTAAAACCTGGATGACCTGTAATTTTCTAATGTTAAACTCAGATAAAACTGAAGTTATTGTTCTGGGGCCTAAGCACCTCCGTGACAAAGATATAGTTTCCCTTGATGGGATCGCCCTGGCCTCCAGCATCACTGTGAGGAATCTTGGAGTTATCTTTGATCAGGACATGTCGTTTAAGTCTCACATTAAGCAAATTTCAAGGACCGCCTTTTTTCAACTACGTAATATTGCGAAAATCAGGAACATCCTGTCTAAAAATGATGCAGAAAAACTAGTCCATGCATTTGTTACTTCTAGGCTGGATTACTGCAATTCCTTATTATCAGGCTGCTCGAAAAAGTCCATTAAGACTCTTCAGCTGATTCAGAATGCTGCAGCACGTGTTCTGACAGGAACCAGGAAAAGAGATCATATTCTTCTCTTAGCTTCTCTGCGTTGGCTTCCAGTAAAATCCAGAATAGAATTTAAAATCATTCTTCTTACCTACAAAGCTCTTAATGGTCAGGCACCATCTTATCTTAAAGAGCTCATAGTACCTTACTACCCCACCAGAGCACTGCGCTCCCAGAATGCAGGGTTACTTGTGGTTCCTAGAGTCTCCAAAAGTAGACTTGGAGCCAGAGCATTCAGCTATCAAGCTCCTCTCCTGTGGAACCAGGTTCCAGTTTGGGTTCAGGAGGCAGACACCATCTCCACATTTAAGAGTAGGCTTAAGACTTTCCTCTTTGATAAAGTTTATAGTTAGGGCTGGCTCAGGTAGTCCTGAACCATCCCTTAGTTATGCTGCTATAGGCCTAGACTGCCGGGGGATTTCCTATGATGCACTGGGCTCCTCTCTCCTCTACTTTCTCTCCCTCTGTAAGCAACCTCATCCCATTATTGCATGTTACTAACACAACTTCTCCCCTTTCTGGTATTCTTGTGCTTTCTCGTCCCTCTCCTCTCTCCTCCTATCACTTCCTCCAGGTGTTTCTGGCTCTGGAGCTGTGGAGTCTGGATCTGTGGCTGCGGGTCACCTGCTGCCCCCGTGTTCCTGCTCGGCACCCTCTGCTGCAACGACTATTGTTGCAAGTCCTATTGTTATTATTGTTATTATAATCATTAACATTACGATTGTTATCATTAACAATACTGCAGATGGCCGCCCACCCTGAGCCATGGTTCTGCTCGAGGTTTCTGCCTCTTAAAAGGAAGTTTTTCCTTGCCTCTGTCGCCTAGTGATTGCTCTTGGTGGGAACTGTTGGGCTTCTGTAAATAGCATCATAGAGTACGGTCTAGACCTGCTGTTTTATGAAAAGCGCTGTGAGATAACTGTTGTTGTGATTTGGCGCTATATAAATAAAACTGAATTGAATTCAATCCAATAACTAATAATTTCTTAATATTTTATTATTAGTTATAAAAAAGTTTTAATGTTTTGATGGAGAGAATCATGTCTGCTGCTATGGCTGTAGCTATCTCCAGTTAGCTGTTCACATGCATCAAGAATAGTCAATATGTTTTCAGAAAGAGCCCACTAGCATGCACTTAGAGGTGCAAGTAATTCATAGTCTATCCAATAAGAAAGCAAAGTAACATCAATAAGGTCTGAGCTTATAGATACTGCTATTGAGTCTAGTGGGACCTATAATGTAGCGTTATGTCTCGAGAGACAAGTCATGTAATTTAAATCAAACACGATTTAACTTAAAATGAATTTTAAAAAAAAGTTATTTAGTGAAATGCGGTATTACAGGGACCCAGGGCTGAAGATTGTAACTTACTGCTTATGACCAGGCTCCAGCCTCTGTCTGCTCTGTGTGTCCACTCCTGAGCAACCACACACACCCACACACACACACAGCAGCAGAGGGAGTGGCCACAGTGGAGATGGTGAAGTAAAGGTAGCTCCAAACTAGTCCAGTTGACCACAAGCTTACGTTAGCTTACGTTAGCTTGGCAATTAGCCAAATGTACAAACTAACTCAATTGAAAGCTGTCTGTAGTCTGTAACTGTTCAGCCTAGATTGCTTAAAATAGCTTAAAATGTGGCACATTGTTACCTGCAGTGAATCACAACAGAGAGAGAGAGAGGAGGTCAGGAGGAAGGTCTGATGCCATATTGCAACAGAGCTGTCTTCTTCTGAAACAGTGAAAAACATCCAAACCATCAACAACATGTTTGTTTGGCTCTTGCTGCCTGCACCCAGTCTGTGTGGCTTTATCCAGGCGCAGCAACATGACAACCAGAGCATGACAACAGCAGCAGCACATGTTAAAGCATTATTTGATTCTTAACGCTAGATTATCAGCCAAAATTGTATTTTCCGATATGATTCCGATTATAATTATCAGCCCATTTATCGGATGGATAGGGCCCTATACATGGTCAGTTGGGTGAAAGGCAGCTATTAAGTCCACAGCACCTGCGTCAGTGTTCATTAAAAGGTCATTAGTGACTCTGAGAAATGCTGTCTCAGTACTGTCAAGCTGACCAAATACGCAAATAAAGACAACAGAGATTCAAAGATGCGTTGTGAGTGTATTTTTAGAGAAACATACATCTCTATCATCCGAAAAGTCAAACAAAATCTCCTTTCCTAACCACCTTTCCTTGACCTTGATGGAAAACGTCATGAGGTCAAGAAAATATGTGAAGGAGTATCCATAAGGACTTAGGAAAAGAGGACAAAAAGAGGTCTAAGAGAATCCGACTGCTCTTTTCTAAGCAACGTAAATTATGCGATGGCGGATTTTATTGACGTGACCTGCCGTGATGAAACTACAATGTTCGGAAGATGGACTACATCTTTGACACTGTGCCCCGTTGTAATGCATGTAGGCCTACTTCATAACCAAGATAGCAAAAAGGCAGATAGGGTAGCCTACCACCTATCATGAAACATCAAAACTGTTGGTACGGTGTGACTGTCCAGGCTATATGTGACCTCACTAACATGAGAATAAATCTCAGTAAGACCCAAAATAATTGATACATTTACAGTTTAAGTAATATTAAAATGTTTTTTAAGAGACATAGAAAGTGTTGAAGCTTGTGCATGATTTTTAGGCAAGTTATGGCCAAATACATTTTGTCCTTAATATGGGCATCATATGGTGTGGCAATAATTTGGAGATCATGATGAAAAGGTCCACACTCATCCACAAAGTTGCAGTTACATCTCTGGAGTGGTTAGGAAGGTAAACATGTGTTTTAACTTTTAATTAAAGTTTCTCTATCTGACATGAAAAACCTTAATTAATCAATTAATTCTTAAAAATCATTGCTGCCATGTGGAAATTACAAGAATAAGCTAGCTGTTTTTAGGTAACAAAGAAATTAGAATAACTGAAAAAAAAACACCAGATGGTAGTGACTGTTTTCTAAGTCACACCATATGATACATCTGTCACACAATATTACCCACAACTGATTTTATCATAAATACATAAATATTTAAAACATAGTGCATTGATTTGATTGTGAACATTAAATTATCCATACAATTAATGTATTCAAATTTATACTTATTTTGACCAGGTTTATTATTATTATGTTTGGCATGCTTTGCATATTAGAATATGTAATTTTTTGTCTGTTTGAGGCAGAAAAGTCAAGTAAAGAGACGATTCAAATACAGGGAAAGACTCAATGCTGACCCTGAGGCAGTCCTGAGAGGTCCTGATGGAAAGGAGGAAAAAGTAAAGGGATCATGCCAGTTCAAACAGAACAGACTCCTAAAGGGATGAAAGTCTAGGCCACAGCCTGCATAGTGTAACTGATTATATTATCAAGATGGTGAAGCTGAAATGTATGGATGCAAAAATATTATTATATGTAATTATATTATATATATTTAAAACTATATGTATATATGTGTGTGTGTGCGTGTGTGTGTGTGTGTGTGTGTGTGTGTGTGTGTGTAAGAGAGTGTGTGTGTATATACTGTATATATCTATATAGCTCCTGGATAGTACATGTACAGGTACTTTGGTACAGGTGATTGTTCGATTCCTGGTCAGGGCGAGGGATTCAGGTGGACCGTAAGGTCCTTAATGATACTTGCCTACCTCAGATATTAGTGAAACCGCAAATACAAGAGCCATAACGGCTCAGACGTCGCCCAGGTCAACAAGGTCCGCGTCAGGTGCTAGGGAACCAGGGCAACCTGATGACAAATGGGCTACTGGAACAAGACATTCATGGACTACAGCAGAAAATATGGATCTGATGCAATGCTACTATACAAGCAATCCCGGTGAGAGGGGTTATATGCAGAGACTGTGGGATATATGGATGCTTCGAAACCCATCATCAACACTGACAAAGAAACAACTCCTAGCTCAGTGTAACATCCGCAAACGGCAGCTCTTATCACAACCACAGATAGATGAGGTACAACAAATATGCTACAGCAAGGGGGAGCCAGGACGACAGGTTGGGTCCCAAGCCCCAATAACAACAAGCCCTTATGGTAGTGAATCACTCAACATAAGGGCGGCTGACCTACAATTGAAGATCATCACTAAGCTGGACCCCCAAGTACAACGACCAAGATTGCCAAGGCTACGTGACAAAGTACCCTACTAAAGCCATAACTGAGACCAATGAGCTGATGTACGCTACAGCAACAGTGATCCTAGAGATGCCACAAAGAGCATTACCCCCCATGGAGGAGAAGGCTAGCGGCCAAGATCTCAGAGCTACAGAAAGGTGCAGTCGATACCTGAGGCTCTGGAAACTGCCAAACAAAGACTTACCGCTCTGGCTACCCGCCTAAAGAGATACAAGGGAGAAGCAGAAGCCAGGAGGATAAACTGGATATTCCCCACCGAACCATCCAAAGTGTACTCTCAGTGGCAGGGTAATAACACAACTGAACAGTACTGGAAGAACATATGGGAGAAAGAGGCAACACCAATGCTCAGTGGCTAGTGGATCTAAGAATAGATCCCAGCAATCTCCCAGAACCAGATCCAGTAACCATTACAACGGCAGACATCCAAGAAAGAGTGGCAGGTATGAAGAGCTGGACAGCACCAGGCCCTGACATAATCCACACCTACTGGCTGAAGAAACTAACTGCACTCCATGAACGCCTGGCAGCACAAATGAACCAACTGCTGATGGATGGGATCCACCCAGAATGGTTAACCCAAGGACAGACAGTCCTGATCATGAAGGACCCCCAGAAGGGAACAATCCCATCCAACTACCGGCCAATAACCTGTCTCTGCACAACATGGAAGCTCCTGTCAGGCATCATAGCAGCTAAGATGAATAGGCACATGGCTCAATACATGGACAGGGCCCAGAAGGGAATGGGCAGTAATACCAGGGGAGCCAAGCACCAGCTACTGGTTGATAGAGCAGTCTCTCGAGACTGCAAGACCAGGCAGACCAATCTGTGCACCGCCTAGAATGACTATAAGAAATCCTATGACTCACTGCCACATACATGGATACTGGAATGCTTGGAAATGTACAAGATCAACAGGACACTAATAGCCTTCATCAAGAACTCAATAGGGCTGTGGAAAACAAGTCTGGAAGCCAACTCAAAGCCAAGTGCACAAGTCACCATTAAGTGCGGCATATACCAAGGTGATGCACTATCCCTGCTGCTTTTCTGCATAGGTCTGAACCCCCTCAGCCAGATCATCACAAAGACTGGCTACAGATACCGGTTCCAAAGTGGAACAACCATCAGTCATCTCCTCTACATGGATGACATCAAGCTGTATGCCAGAAATGAGCGAGCCATCGACTCACTGATCCACACTACCAGGATTTACAGCAACGACATTGGAATGTTGTTCAGACTGGACAAGTGTGGCCACATGGCATCAAAAAGAGGGAAAATGATCAGAACCAAGGGGGTTTAACTACCAGAAGGCCACATTGCAGATGTTGAGGACAGCTACAAATACCTTGGGGTGCCGCAGGCTAACGGAAACCATTAGGAGGCAGCATTACCGTGGTGAGGGTGAAACGACAAAGATCCAAGAGTACATCAGGAAGATGGCCCCCCAAGATGAAGGGCTTAGTGAATACCTCAGGCAGCAGAAACCCGAGGGTGAGGACAAGGAAGACGAAGAACCTTCATGGAGGGACAAGCCGCTGCACGGCATGTACCACAGACAAATGGAAGAAGTGGCTGATTTTAAGAAATCCTACCAGTGGCTGGAAAAGGCTGGACTAAAGGACAGCACAGACGCACTTATCATGGCGGCATAAGAACAGGCACTCAGTACAAGGACCCCAGGTGCAGACTGTGCAAGGACGCCCCTGAGACAGTACAGCACATAACAGCAGGGTGTAAGATGCAGGCAGGAAGTGCGTACATGGAACGCCATAATCAGGTAGCTGGCATAGTGTACAGGAACATCTGCCATGAGTATGGGCTGGAAGTCCCAAGGTCAAAATGAAAGATACTTCCTAAGGTAGTTGAGAATGACCGAGCTAAGATCCTGTGGGACTTCAAGATCCAGACTGACAAACTGGTGATGGCTAACCAACCAGACATCGTGTTGATCGACAAACAGCAGAAGAAGGGTGCAGTGATATCAAGAAGAAGGAGGACATCAAGAAGAAGGAACATGAGAAGCTTGAGAAATACCAAGGGCTGAAAGAGGAGCTAGAAAAGATGCGGAAAGTAAGACCAACAGTGGTGCCAGTGGTAATCGGAGCACTGGGGGCTGTGACCCCCAAACTGGGAGAGTGGCTACAGCAGATTCCAGGTAAAACATCAGAGGTCTTTGTCCAGAAGAGTGCAGTCCTAGGAACAGCTAAAATACTGCGCAGAATCCTCAAACTCCCAGGCCTCTGATGGAGGACCCAAGCTTGAGGATGACACATACCACCCCGCAAGGGGTGAGAGGGGGATTTATTTATACATCATGTTCAATATTCTTGATGTTATGTGCTGTTTAATTTACTCATATTTGTAAGTTTCTTAAATAACATTTTAAAAGTTTTAAAAGGATGTTTTAAAAGGCTAAACTTTTTGTTATTTAATATCAAACTCAAGTCTTTAAAGTTTGTAAATTTGTGTCAAAATTCATTCATGTTAAATACTCCTAAGTCAATTCAATTCAATTCAATTCAATTCTATTTATATAGCGCCAAATCACAACAAGTTATCTCTGCACGCTTTTCAAGAAAGAGCAGGTCTAGACCGTACTCTGTGATGTTATTTACAGAAGCCCAACAATTCCCACCAAGAGCAAGCACTAGGCGACAGTGGCAAGGAAAAACTTCCTTTTAAGAGGCAGAAACCTCGAGCAGAACCATGGCTCAGGGTGGGCGGCCATCTGCCTCAACCGGTTGGGGGTGAAGGAGAGAGAGAGAGAGATGGAAGGAGAGAGAGAGGGGAGGGAGGCAGCCTACACAATATACCCACAGAGGTAAAGACAGTAAAGGTGATGTTGCTATAGAATGAAAAATGGTACAGATATATACAGTAGTGTTAATGATAATCGTAATGTTAATGACTATAATAACAATAATAACAATAGGACTAGTAACAATACTTGTAGCAGAGGGTGTCGAGCAGGAACACGGGGGCAGCAGGTGACTCGCAACCACAGATCCAGACTCCACAGCTCCAGAGCCAGAAACACCTGCAGGAAGTGACAGGAGGAGAGAGAAGAGGTACGAGAAAGCACAAGACTACCGGAAAGGGAAGAAGTTGAGTTAGTAACATGCATTAATGGGATGAGATTACATACAGAGGGAGAGAAAGAAGAGAGAGGAGCTCAGTGCATCATGGGAAATCACCAGGCAGTCTAGGCCTATAACAGCATAACTAAGGGATGGTTCAGGACTCACCTGAGCCAGCCCCAACTATACCAGGAAAGTCTTAAGCCTAGTCTTAAATGTGGAGATGGTGTCTGCCTCCTTTAAATTCTATTCTGGATTTTACTGGAATCCAATGCAGAGAAGCTAAAGCTGTGTCTCAATTCAGGGACCGCATCCTTCGAAGGTCGTGGCCTTCAAGGCGTACGAAGGCATGCGGCCGCAAAAGGCTGAACCGACCATTGTTAAATGAGACGGTCTGGTCTACGGACGACTGATGTCTATTGCATCATCAACTGACCCCGCCCTTACCCATGCGTGGGGAAGCGCCGCTCCTGTCACCTAGCAACCTTCACAGCTGCGGTCCACCGGCAATGGAGACGAATATTTTAATTTTAATATTTTACCTCTTAAGAGTAGGAACTAGAGATACTTCACCGCCGGCGCCGCTGCATGATGTATTTTAGGCTGAGAGAGGACCCTGGCAGGGTAAATAGTGGGGGAAAGTAACTAAGAAACGTTACATTTTATATGTATTTAGGTACTATAGGCTTCCTAAAGCTAACAGTGATGTTAACCTCAGTTAACGTTGTTTATTGCTACTGCCATTTCACTATAACAACATAATTTTCACATTTAAAGAAAACCTAACCTTACTTAAATATTAAAATATTGACAGTGTTTTTGTCATTGATCAGCTAAAGCAAGTTGAATAGAAAGATATACAAGTCTTATCTAACTAAGCTCTCTACACTTCATAACAGTTGTTCTTCTCCTTGTATCCCTACACCAGCCCCGGCCCCTGTACTGCAGGATAAATTTGAGAGTTCCTGTGCTGGACAGGTTTTTTAACCTGCAGGACACACGGCCGGATTTCCGGTTGAGGAGGGAGGCCCTGGGAGTGCTACTGGGACTCCTAAACCAGGAACGGAGACACAGATGGGGTGCCACAATTGAGACCCTGGTGTTTCTCTTCTAACTGGCAAGAGTGGCATCATACAGGTGGTCTCCAGAGTGTTTGCAATGCCTCGATCCACTGTCCACCGCATCGTCTACAGAGTCACTGAGGAGGTGGTGGCCATTCGCCACAAGGTCATCCACCTACCAAAGACCCAGGATGAGTTACAACCGATATCCCGTGAGTTTGCAGGGTTGGCAAGACACAGAGCCTTTTTTAAAGCTGCTGGAGCAATCGACGGCTGCCGTGTCCGCATCAAGCCACCGAGCGGCCCTGATGGTCAGTGCTACAGGAACAGGAAACTGTTTCCATCCATCATCCTGCAGGCTGTCTGTGACCATCAGGGCCGCTTCATTGACACCTACGTGGGCTGGCCTGGGTCGGTCCACGACTCCAGAGTGCTCTGCTACAGCCCACTGTACAGGAGTTCACTCTACCCTCCTCCAGGGCATTTCATCCTTGCAGACGGAGGGTACCCGTGCCTCCAACACCCACTCCCCCTCATCACTCCCTACAAGAGGCCAATACAAGGTGTGGGAGCCCAGCGCTTCAACAGCCATCACTCCAGGGCACGCTCCATTATAGAGCGTGCTTTTGGGATGATGAAGACCAGGTTCCGGGCCATCTTCCTCCAAGCGCTGGAGGTGCACCACACCTTTGTACCTCACCTGAGTATTTTCTTTACTGTACTAATGAGTAAATTAACAGACAGATTCATCAAAAAGCATAAATGTTTTGTTTTTTTCCAGACTGAAATATATTTTTAACCATTTCAGGTCATAACAGCATGTGCCATCCTCCACAACATCTGCCTTGGTTCTGGTGACATTGTGGCCCCAGAGGATGAGCCTGAGGAGGACGAGGCAGAGGATGAGGGGGAGAACGGTTTGGAGACAGTCAGTGGTGCTCCCTGGCGTGACCAGCTGTCTGCAGAGGTGTCTGCCCTGGAGGAGTTGCCCCCTGACCACCAATGTTTTTAACAGGCAAGTAAAAGATCGGTAAATTCCTATTCATATCCTAACAATTTTGCGTGTTGAAATATTTTGTAGATTTATTTTGTCAAAATAAGATTGTGATTTAGTATTTTGTGTGCACTGCCTATTATTCTTGCCTCTTACTAAAACATCTTAGTGACATGGCAGCCGTCGATTGAACCAGCCCTGCAAACCCACTGATGGACGATGCGGTGGACAGTGGAGAGATGCATCCACACCTGCAACACACTCTGGAGACCACCCCAGATGATGTCCTGCTGACCAGGGTCTTTATTGTGGCAGCCCATCCAGGTCCAGCAGCATCACCAGGGTCTCCCTGCTCAGAATAAATGTTGTAAATATGCTGTAAATACTATTAGTTATAAAGAAAATAAAATAATTTATTTAACAAATATTTTATTTGAATTGATTAATAACTATTATATATATTATTATTTAAGCATTTATTTATTTTTCGTCCAGTCTCTCTAGTAGAGAGAACAGCCTGTCCATCCTCTCTCTGCTCTCCTGTGCTCTCCTCTCCTCTGCAACTTCATGTCTTCTTTCAGTGGCTGAAGCAGCTCATCCTCTCTGTCCCTCTTTCTCTTTCTCGGCTGGCTCTCCTCCTCCTCCTCCTCCTCCTCTTCCTCCTCCTGGTCACCCACTGCAGCACTTGGCCCTGGTGTGTCCTCAGGGATAGAGGCAATTACGACAGGTGGGATGGTGGAATGCCTCTGTCCCAACACCTCATCCATGCGGACAAACCAGTGCCAAGTTGCAGCAGTGGGCTTCCCCCCTACACCCTCTCTTGACCCTGGACACTTGCACTCCTAAGGCACAGGAAATCAATCATGGTAAATAACTGCAGCAGAAAAACAAATTTCAGCAACTATGTTTATTAACGTGCATGACTAAAATGAATGAAATGAATATACAACATACAAGGTAAATGTATGTATTATATTAAAACAGGGTGAACAGTGAACGATTTATACAAAAATGTATACAGAATATATCAATTTCAAATCATGCATACATACTTTGTATTTTTTTTTTTAAATTGTCCCACTTTTTTTTCGCTTGGAGGGAAGTCACCTTCCCCCACTGGCCCATTTTCTCCAAAAAACATTATTTGTCCCACAGTGGGGAAATTGCGGTACATGGTAATTGTGTGAAGTCACAACAAATGGCTGCCCCATTTACTAGTTGTTTTATTGTTAAAGGCTTTGAATAGGATGGCGGCTCATTTAACTGAAACTTTAAGTACATGATGATTAAATGCAGATATTACAAAAGGGCTATTGATACTTTAATTATCTCCAAGCCACGTTGGCAGAAAACTTTGCCCCGGTGAAGAGGTGGTCGCTCTCCCCCCTCAATTTAATAAAGAGGGCAGTTTGCTCCTTGCTCCCTAAAACAAAACGACATGTTCAAGTAAGTTTTATGCTTCACATCACCAAACAGTAAGCAGCATAAATCGCAAAATAACCTAGTTACATTAACCATGTACTATATCCCAAGGTTTTTGTAACCGTTACTAACATTAACGGTGTGAAAACCAAGCAGGGTTCACAACCCGTCTAACGTTAAATTAGTCTAACGTTACATGGTCACGTTATTTTCATGTACATAATATTAAGTATAAGTGATGTGGAATATCGCGACAATCTCGGTAAGACGCAGGTCTGACTCCGAACCCCTTTCGATTTAAAGTGAAGACATTAAACGCTTTATTTTTTAGGTTGTAACTTGCCCAGCCGATTTGCATTTAACGTTAGCACATCAGTAACCTCAGGTAACGTTAACTTAATGTTAGCTTGCCATTTAATCACTTAACTCACGTTAACTTCTTCCACAAAACTATTCTTTAAACGAAACATTGCGCTTTTATGCCTCTTGTTATTTTTACATATGTGTAGTTGGCATTTGAAATGAGTTGAAATCCAATACTTACATTTATAGGTAAAATCCGGGGGGCTCAACTCCACAGCCACAGCCGACGCCATTATTTACGCTGGGACAATCAACCAGCGCGCAATGAATGTCGGGATACCAGGGGCTGCGAAGGATCCAATTGTTGGATCCTCCAAACGGAGGAAAAGAAGGTCACATTTGTCGGCGGCATTTGAAGGAGCCTTTGAAATGGGACAGCCTAGTCGCATCGACTGTGATGTATTCGGTCTTCAAATGCAGCCTTCGAAGGATGCGGTCCCTGAATTGAGACACAGCTTAAGACAGGAGAAATGTGATCTCTTTTCCTGGTTCCTGTCAGAACACATGCTGCAGCATTCTGGATCAGCTGAAGAGTCTTAATGGACTTTTTTGAGCAGCCTGATAATAAGGAATTGCAGTAATCCAGCCTAGAAGTAACAAATGCATGGACTAGTTTTTCTGCATCATTTTTAGACAGGATGTTCCTGATTTTTTCAATATTATATGGGTGAAAAAGGCAGTCCTTGAAATTTGCTTAATGTCAGACTTGGACATGTCCTGATCAAAGTTAACTCCAAGATTCCTCACAGTGGTGCTGGAGGCCAGGGCGATGCCATCAAGGGAAAGTATATCTTTAGATAATGCTTGAGCCCCAGAACAATAACTTCAGTTTTATCCATGTTTAACAGTAGAAAATTACAGGTCATTTTAACATCCTGAAGGCACATTTGAAGTTTAGCTAATTGATGAGTTTCATCTGGCTTGATCGATAGATATAACTGAGTATCATCTGCATAACTGTATGTTCAAAGAGAGCGAAAGCAATTTCTGTATGTTCCAAGAGAACGAAAGTGTTCAAAATTTTCTGGTAAAATGTCTGTTGATTTGATAACTGTTGAAAAATGGATTGAGGAGGCTCGCAGGTGTCTGGCAGTTAGACAAATGTCTCAAACTGAACGGATTCTTTTTCTGTATGACCATCTAGAGGGGGATGCAAGAGCTGAGCTTGATTTTCATAATCTGACAGACAGAGATAATCCAGAAAAGATATTTACCATATTTACTGAAAACTTCAGTTGCTCCCTGTCTTATGTTGCTGCACAGCTTCAGTTCTTTCAGCGAAGTCAGCGGGAAGGGGAATCTCTTAGAGGCTATTCTCATGCTCTAAAGTCACTAATGGATGTGGTCATTCATAAAACACCTGGCGGCATTTCTAACTCTGACCAGATTTTGCGTGATCAGTTTACGGAACATGTACATGACGATATGTTGCGGAGGGAACTGAAACAAAGCATCAGTCAAAATCCCACAATGTCATTTACTTTGCTCCGTAATATTGCAGGTGGGCAGAAGAAGGAAGAAATGGGAGTAGGCAGAGGACTCGTGCTTTTTCCTGTAAGACATACACCAATCCGGAAGACAGGGATGTAATTGAGACTAATGCTATGTCTGTCCAACCAAATGGCGATCTAGCTGATCTTAAAGAGTGTCTTAGGAAACAGCAGGCACAGCTTGATGTCATTATGAAACACATAGGAATCTCAAATACTACCCCGCATGCACAGACTTCACAAAGAGAGGCAGACTCAAAACCATATCGTTTTCAAGCAGATGGTAGACCAATTTGCATGCGATGTAGTAAGGTGGGGCACATAGAACGGTTTGTAGGGTTCAGATACAGTCTGCCACAGGTCCTACCAAAAGCTCAAGACATCAAGCAACAGTACAAGCAAATGATGCTGTAGCCACTGCAGTTTGGCCGCAGGAAAACTAGCGCCCTCTGGTGTGGGGAGCCAGACACCAGGAGGGGGACTCTCAGACTCAAGTGACCAGGATGAACGTCCACCTGAACTGATAGGGGAATGTCCAATAGTGGAAGTGAATATAGGAGGATTGACAGTGCCTTGTTTACTGGACACAGGTTCCATGGTCTCCACTATTACAGAAGATTTCTTTATCGAACACTTTCAGTCCAAAGGTGAAGCTAAGTTGAGACAGTGCAACTGGTTGCAGTTGAAGGCTGCAAATGGATTGGGAATCCCCTATATAGGTTACCTGGAACTTGATGTCGATATCTTGAGTAAGACCCTCTCCCGAATGGGGGTACTGGTCGTGAAGAGCCCAGAAGACCCTCGAACTAAGGAGCAAAAACTCTCAGGCCAGGCTTGATTGGCATGAACATCATCCGATGTTGTTACTACGAACTATTCGTTCAGCTGGGTCCTGACCTTTTCGACTTCCCCCCATTGAAATCAGCTGGCCTAGGCTGGAAAGAGGCCCTGTCAGAGTGCCATGCTATTGAGTCACTTGGTGAACAAGGGTACTTGGGAAAGGTTAAGGTCAAAGGTCGACCTGTCCGTATTCCAGCAGGCTCCATGAGATTCATCTCTGTTGTTTGCCCAAGTTCTGCCAACGTGACTCTTCCCTCAGTCTTGCTAGAACGCCTTGAAGAGGGAAACTGTTAACTCCCGGAGGTATTGATCTCTAAGGCCCTGCTGACAGTAAGGCGGGGCATAGTGGAAAAACCTGTTGTCAATGTTGGCTTACAAGATGCATGGCTCAAACCTAACACCTTACTTGGTGTATTGCATGTGGTTTAAATTCAGTCCCCTCTGTGTTCGGTCACTTTGGAGGATGAGGATGGCAGTCAGGTGGGTGTTGTGCAATCCATTGCTGCTGTCTGTAGCTCGACTTTGGATCTCTCTAGTGCCTCATGGCCGACTCTTTTATCAGAGCAACAGCAGCAAGGGGAGGCGCTGTTAAAAAAATATGCAGGAGTGTTCAGCCAAGGAGAAGGAGATCTAGGCTGCACCACATTGGTAGAGCATGAGATCCCCTTGATGGATGATGTCCCTCTTCGCCAGCGCTATAGACGGCTACCTCCCTCCCAATATGAGCAAGTCAAGGCTCACATTCAGGAGCTACTGAATAGTGGTGTCATTCAGCCGAGCTGCAGTCCTTATGCCTCCCCCATAGTCATTGTCCAAAAGAAGGATGGAAGCATAAGACTGTGTGTGGACTATAGGCTCTATATATATATATAGGCAAAGACAAGGAAAGACCCACTGCCACGGATAGAGGAGTCCTTGGATGCCCTGGGAGGGGCAAGATGGTTTTCGAATGCCTTTTGGTCTTTGTAATGCGCCAAGTACTTTCCAGTGACTAATGCAACGCATTTTTGGCGATCAGTCTCTCCAGTCACTACTTCTATATCTTGATGACATCGTTGTCTTCTCATCCACCTTTGAAGATCACCTTCAGCGTTTGGAATTGGTCTTGGCTTGCTTACAAGAACATCACCTGAAGTTGAAATTTAAAAAGTGTCAGTTTTTCCAACATGAGGTTAAGTACCTGGCGCACATAGTGTCAGCTGCTGGGGTGGCCACAGACCCAGACAAGATCAGTGTGGTCTCAGAGTGGAAGCGACCCACTACTGCAAAAGAGCTTCAGTCATTCCTTGGGTTTGCATCTTATTACCGCTGCTTTGTGGAGGGATTTTCAAAGTTGGCAGCACCGTTACACCATCTGGTAGCAGAAGTAATGGGGAGCAAACACAAGTTCAAGGGCCATGGTAAAGGCTCCATCCTGGAGGAGTGGAATGAAGAGTGTGAATGGGGGTTTCAGACTTTAAAGGAATGATTAGTCAGTGCCCCAGTT
The DNA here is from genome assembly GCF_014851395.1 of Micropterus salmoides. NCBI lineage: Eukaryota > Metazoa > Chordata > Actinopteri > Centrarchiformes > Centrarchidae > Micropterus > Micropterus salmoides. The sequence goes on along the minus strand of NW_024042261.1, from coordinate 4,933,861 downwards.
CTTGGCTATGCTGACTTTGCAAAACCCTTTGTTCTTGAAATCGACGCAAGTAATGCGGGACTTGGTGCAGTATTGTCACAGGATCAAGAAGGCAAACAGAGACCTATTTCTTTTGCCAGCAGAGGCCTTAGACGCTCAGAGCGTAACATGTCTAACTATAGCTCAAGGAAATTGGAGCTGTTGGCCCTGAAATCCCCTGGCATCAAAGTGCCCAGTGTGATGCATGAACCGAAACAGGGGCCACAGATTTCACCTCAGGAACTTGTCACCACTCTAGCAATTCAGGCGCTTCCAATGCGGGAAAAAGTTGACATAAAGGCACTGCAGGATGCAGACCCAGCGATTGGTGCATTTAAATCTTATTGGCAGTGTGCGAAGCGGCCATCAAAACAAGAACTGACAACAGAATCACAATATGTCCGCAAACTGGTCCAACAATGGGACAGGATTTGTATGAGACATGGGGTGTTGTATTGCCGTATCAGACCACCAAACACAGCAGAAGAAATCTTTCAACTCCTTCTCCCTGACTGCCTTAAGGGTGAGGTGTCAAAGGTCAAAGGTATCAAATATCTCCATGATGACCATGGTCACCAGGGGGTTGAACGGACCATACATCTTGTGAGAGAGAGAAGCTTTTGGCCCAACATGTGGCAAGATATTGAGAAATACTGCCACAACTGTAATCACTGTCTAGTAGCTAAAGCCAATCAACTTAAAGTTAGAACTTTTCCTGGTAATATCATGGCGTCCCAACCGCTAGAAATTCTGGCCATTGATTGGCAATAAAACTGGCAATAGAGATACTGATCCCAGGAACGCTTGCTTTACGGAGGAACTATCTACTTCACTGGGACCCGACAATCTATGAGGTGGTCCACTGTCTTGATGATAAAGGAAGAGTTTACAAGATCCGACCAAAGAATGAACCGGGGCCAGACAAAAATATCAACAGGACAGAGCTAAAAGTTGTGCCTTCTACTGCCATCGTTGATACCCCTGACCTTCTTCCATCTGAGTCACATAGTTTGCCCGAAAGAGAGGAAAATGATTTCGATATCACTAAAGATGAAAGTGAAATGGGTAATCTCATAATGGTTCAGATCCAGCCCCCAAACTCTGGAAACTTGGACTTGGCAGCTTCTCATAATTTGGTACCCAAAGATCCACCAGTTACAGTACAACCAGAGCCCCAACGAGACAGCTTAGAAGATCCATTACATGAGGAGTCTTCTAGTAGTTCCCCTATTCTTGTGAGACGTCCCCAGAGAACAACAGCAGGCCGCCACACAAGCCCCTTTAATCTGCCACAGTCCGCATGCAGACTTGCTGAAAATAACAGAAGGGGCAGTGACAATAACATTCCCCAAGCCGTTAGTCAATCAGTGTATGCAGTGTTTAGACCATGGGTTTAAAACATAAACAATTTTATTTTTTGTCACCGGGACGGTGACCTTTTAAAGTGGGGGTAGATTTGATAGGGAAGGCAACAGGGGTTTAGCACTAGGACCCAGGTAAAGGGGCAGAGTCTATAAATAGGGGAGGGAAGATCACCTGGTCCTTTCTTTCTGCAGTCACACACCTGAGAGAGGAGCTGAGGCCAGCCTTTGTTTGGTGCTTGATTGGACTTCATGGTGGTGAGGGTCCAAAGCTTGGAGTGATTGTTTAAACACATCAGCTAAAGCACAGATCCCAGTCACCTGCATGCCTTCAACGGCGGGAGGGGAATGTGTTTCTAAGTCAAGCAAGACATTATTAGGAGAGCCAACCACTGTTTTTTCCCCATCGGTTAGTTTTATTGTGCTCACACTAGATCCTTGAATGGGCCATATTTTGTGTTTCTGGCTGTGTTAAAGGGGGAAACTGAAAGACAGAGTAACCATTTTGCATGGATGTTTTGTGTAATTAGTGTGCGGTATGCAGATATAGATATAGTGTTTTTCCATAGTATTTGGTTTAATTGGTTTTAGCGTGTGGTTTATTTCCTTATTTGTCTACCAGTTTGGTTATAATTTGTCGGTGCTCAATTCTACATCAGTTTCCCTGGTAATGCAGTCTAGTCCTGAATTGTGTTTTTTGTTTTGATGTAACATAAATAAAATTTACATTCCTATACTGATATAGTAGCCTCTGGTGCAGTTTGTTCTGGCACTTGTGTATGAAGTAGCGTTTGGTTTACATAACAATGAAAGTTTATGGAATGTTTCCTGATAATACTGCCTAAAGGAAGCATATATAAAGTGAAGAGGATTGGTCTGAGGACAGATCCTTGAGGAACTCCATGACTAACTTTGGCATGCATGGAGGACTCATCGTTAACAAATACAAACTGAAATCGATCTGATAAATAGGACCAGCTTAGAGCGGTTCCTTTAATGCCAATGAAATGTTCCAGTCTCTGCAATAGGATCTGATGGTCAATGGTATCAAATGCAGCACTAAGATCTAATGAAACCAGTACAGAGACAAGTCCTTTGTCTGATGCAATAAGGAGGTCGTTAGTAATTTTCACCAGTGCTGTCTCTGTGCTATGATGAGCTCTAAATCCTGACTGAAAATCCTCAAATAAACTATTGCTCTGTAGAAAGTCACACAGCTGTTTAGCAACTGCTTTCTCCAGAACCTTAGAGAGAAATGGAAGGTTAGATATAGGTCTATAGTTGGCTAAAACATCCGGATCAAGTTTGGGCTTTTTCAGAAGAGGTTTAATTACAGCTACTTTAAAGTACTGTGGTACATAGCCTGTTGATAAAGATAGATTGATCATATCTAGTATAGAGGTGCTGACTAAGGGTAAAACTTCTTTAAGCAGCCTAGTCGGGATGGGGTCTAAGAGGCAGGTTGATGGTTTAGATGAAGAAATTATTGAAGTTAGTTGGTAAAGATTGAGGGAAGCAAAACAGTCTAAACATATATCTGGTTCTACAGCTGTTTCTAAGGTTCCTGAGTTTAGAGATAAGTTGGTGCCAGTTGAGGGCAGGTCTTGGTGAATTTTGTTTCTAATAGTTAGAATTTTATCATTAAAGAAGCTCATGAAGTCGTAACTACTGAGAGCTATGGGAATACTTGGCTCAATAGAGCTGTGACTCTCTGTCAGCCTGGCTACAGTGCTGAAAAGAAACCTGGGGTTGTTCCTATTTTCCTCTATTAATGACGAGTAGTATGCTGCTCTGGCATTACGGAGGGCCTTCCTATAAGTTTAAAGACTATCTTGCCAAAATAAACGAGAAATTTCCAGTTTGGTAGAACGCCAATTCCTCTCAAGTTTCCACGATATTTGCTTTAATTTGCGAGTTTCAGTGTTATAACATGAAGCTAACAGTCTTTGTTTTAGTATTTTCTTTTTTAGAGGGGCTACAGAGTCGAGTGTCATTTGCAGCGAGCCTGCAGCACTATCAACAAGATGATCGATTTGGGAGGGACTGAAATTAGCATAGGAGTCCTCCGTTACTTTGTGACTAGATAATGAATTTAGAGCTGATGGAATCGCATCCTTAAATTTAGCTACAGCACTATCAGACAGACATCTTGTATAGAAATTTTTGCCCAATGGCGAGTAGTTCAGCAATACAAACTCAAAAGTTGTCAAACAGTGGTCGGATAGAGAGGGATTCTGTGGGAACACTATTAAATGTTCAATTTCAAATACCATACACCAAAACAAGGTCGAGGGTGTGGTTAAAACAGTGAGTCGGTTCATGAACACTCTGAGAGAAGCCAATTAAATCTAACAGAGATAAACGCAGTACTAAAGCTGTCATTCTCAACGTCCACATGAATATTAAAATCCCCTACAATAATAACTTTGTCCGTTTTAAGGACTAAAGTTGACAAAAACTCTACAAATTCAGATAAGAATTCAGAGTACGGGCCAGGTGCTCGGTACACTATAACGAAGAGAATTGGTTGCAGTGATTTCCAACTTGGGTGCGAAAGACTAAGAACAAGGCTTTCAAATGAGTTATAGTTTAGTTTAGGTTTAGAGCTGATTAGTAGGCTAGATTCGAAGATAGCTGCAACTCCACCTCCTCGGCCTGTGCCTCGAGGAATGTGAGTATTAATATGACTGGGAGGGGTGGATTCATTTAGGCTAACATATTCTCCATCACCCAGCCAGGTTTCAGTAAGACAAAATAAATCAAGTTTCATTTACTAGTACACCTTTAGAAGAGAGAGATCTGATGTTTAAGAGTCCACATTTAACTCTCCTATTCGTTTGCACTATTGCTCTTGTGGTTTTAATTTTTATGAGGTTTTTATGCACAGCTCCTCTTCTGTTTACCTTTTTAAATAATTTCGATGGTCGGGGGGCAGACACCGTCACTATAGGATTTTCACTAAGTAACTCCTGAAATGGAGGAGCAGAGAAGTGTGTTAGACTGCGACTCTGCGTAGGGTTTTGGGTGGGTAACTGCTGAAAAAGAAGGGCAGAGAAGTGTGTTAGACTGCGACTCTGCCTCCTGGTCTCAACTCTGGGTTGTCATGGATTTGGTCCACTAATAAACTTGGCCAGATTTCTAGAAATGAGAGCTGCTCCTTCCCAAGTGGGATGGATGCCGTCTGTCTGGATCAGACCAGGTGTTCCCCAGAAAGTCTGCCAATGATCTACAAAGCCCACATCGTTTTTGTTTTTGTAAGACTATTAAAGTTGTGAGATTTATTTATTGTTACATTTTAGTCCAGCAATTTTAAATCCTGTCTAAAATCACATTTTTGTGCAGTTTTTCTTAATGTGCATTTGTCTGAGAGGAAAATGCATATAAAATACACTGTTTTGCAATGACAAATTGTGCGTGGTGCAGTTCATCATATGGTGTGACATTCAGAATTGTGACAATAAAAAGCCTTTTTTGATTATAAAATTATAATCATAAAAGTCAATGGAACTTAATTAAAACAGTATCAGAAAGAGTCACAAGCATTTTGTTAGATTTATAACAAGGTTTGTCAGAATCAATCTAAAATATCTTGAAAGGCTGAAGTCAGGTGTCTTACTTTGCATGATGATTTAATAAAAATAAATAATAGAAAATCTAATGAAAGATTAATTAATAAAAGTTTAAGATAGTAATGATAAAAACCTATGGTTAAGTTAGTTATTTGGGTAAAGTATATCCCATTGTAATTATATAAAATATAACTTTTTACAATTTTAGGCACTGATGCAACAAATTGGTGAATAAATTAAAATTCCACAAAAAAATCTAAAAGACCACATTTATTTTTGGAAATTAAACAGTCAATCCAACACAACTTAATATTTTTCATGCCTAAGATTGAAAACTTTTTCAGGCTTTTATGTCAACCTCCCTTTTATATGCTATACCTTGCACTATATGTCACCAATTTGCCAGTATCTGGCACATCAGTAACAAAAAAACATTGTTCTTTAAGATATTTTACAGTTTGTAATTTTCTGAAAAACAATTTAGGTATAATTTAGGTTTAGTGTATAATGGAAAGCTTTCTCAATTTTTATGATGCCACTTGTAGCATAGTGTTTCTGGGGGCCGACCGTGCCCCACTGGTTACTGTACAAAAACACAACTTTTCTTTGTCAAGAAGAAGCTCTTCAATGATTTTGGTGAAATTGGATCATATTTGAATGAGAATGTATTTTCTAGTTTTCTCTCTGATGTCCCCCTGCTGCTCTGCCTCAACTCTGTGATCTGAGTTTCCTGATGGACAGATAACTTTACTTGTGGCTGAAGTAATCGCTAACTGCAGCAATAGCTGCCATTTTCTAATTAGCCTAGTTAGCCGAGGAAGTAGTTATAAAATTAGCTTACTCTGCCCGTACTGGGAGCTCAGACCACCAGGGGAATGTTAGCGTTTACCATGACTCTATAAAGGTGTTTAAACCTTCTCGAGCACTGGAGGTTTTCAGGGCAGGGAGCTGCGAGATTCAAATAAATGGTATCATTGTTGAAAGAAATGACAAATGTACCTTTTGACAAATGTGCTAGGGCTTTCTGGTCTGTGGTTCAAAGCCTATTATGGTCTTTCTGTGTGGAGTTCAGTAAGTTCTTCCCATTTCTGAATCTTTTTCATCTGAGTGCTCCGAGAGTGTAAACACATGCAGGTAAGGTTAAGTCCTATACCTAACCAGTCATCCCTGTGAGATACACTAGTGATGTGTCCAGGGAATACCTTACCTCCAGCCTCATTACTGATGGAATGGACCTTTCAAACACTGCTTGTATAAACATTGACAAAAGGACCAATTTCATGTGAGGACACTGCAGCTGTGAAACAGATGTCCAGGTAATCACATCGAGTGGAGAACTGACTCTTCACAAATAGTCCAATGTCTGTAAACTAGGTGAAACTAAAAGATTTAGCCTACTAAAACTCTAGTTAGTAAAGGCATTCCTTTAGTGTGCAACAATTATCAAAGCAGACTGATCCAGACAGCCATTTATCCTCCTTACGCAGTTTTAATGCAGTTTCACTGTTGGTGTGACAACTATATTGCACATGCCTTTGGAAAAATGTAATTCTGATAGACATATCTGAAGCACAGCCTCTGCTCTCTGCAGTCAGAAGTTGGATGAAGGACAAAATGCAGAGCACATTCTCATTTCAAAATATTAGAGTGACTATTGATCAGCAAAGAAAGATTACATCTTCGGTCTCACTCTGATGTCCTTCAACGACACTTTAAGCATTTAATGAAAGTCTGAACAGACACACACAGAGCAGATGTTTGTGTTATCGCACTGCTTGACACTGGATGTTTGACGATTCACAGTGAACACTACATTGGCCTTTGACTGAGATTCCGTCTGCAGGCAACATATACACTCTGCAGGCTTTTGGATGTAACTGAAAGTTTTCATACAGAGTCAAGGTCAGAGGACGATATTTTTAAGGATGTCATTTGGTTTTCAGGGTGTCCTTCAGTAAGTGTGCAAGACATTTATCTTATTATTTTCACTCCACAACTGGGAGAGTATTTACATTTAACAACTTTCTCACAAAAACATTCGCTATTTACCTGGTCTATGTGAAAATTAAAGGCTACTGCTTACAGTGTATATCAAGTACACGAAAGCCATGTCATTAAAGTTTCCACCAACACACTTATGAAATCATGATTCTACAACCAATCAGCCACAGGTCTATGTATAATTTGTGCTGTCTCTGGGTCCCCTGTAAGTCAGCTGAAGGTACAGAGAGGATTGGTGAGGATGAATGGAACAGAGGGTTTCAGTAACATAATGAGGAGAGAGACGTTTTCATAGTCTCATGATTTGGGCTATGGCTGTGTCAACCGTCTAACCAGTGTGTCCTAAATTGTCAGTTTCCAACCCTGAATAAACTATCAGGCTGCATAAGCACAACCAGCCACTTACTGTTGTATACAACAGTATAAAAATTTTGAGTGATTATTTTGCAGTCTGGTGCTGTTAAACAAGATGTTATCAAAAACCATCTGATTGCTTCAGTGTGAGACATCCTCCAGTTAAAGGTAGAACACATAACTGCAGCATTTGGATGGCTGTAAATGGAAAGAATGTGTCCGTTTCTGTTGGTTTGCACCGTATGTTCAGTGTGCACGAGCATGAACACACATGTTGCAGACAAAGACAGCACAATGAAGCAATGAATGATGCAGCCCTGTATTCCCCACCTTTAATCCTCTGGACACCTTGAACATCTGTACAAAATGAAATGGCAATCCACCCAATAGTTGTTTAGATATTTCAGTCTGGACCAGAGTAGTGCACAGACCCACTGACCTCAGTCGGCTGATCATGTGATGAGCAGAGGGTGAGCAGTTAAAGCTCAGTTTTGGAGCAGAACAGACTAATTTTCCCTTAAGCGGATTATAAACAAAGGAAAAAAACAAAATCAGTGTGGTTTGTGTCTCATTAAGGCATTCACTGAGCACTGTCAACGCTTTTGTTGACATTTCCCAAAACAGAAGAATACACTGTTCCCCTATTTGTTTTATCTGCATGCCCGCTGGAAATCTTTGAACAAAAGCACACCAAAAGTTTTCATTTAAGTGTAAATGGAAAGACATGAACTGAAGACACGCAAAATACATTAACTCAGACAAATCCAGTCTTCAAGGCATTCTAAAACATCACCATAATTTATTTACAATATATTAAGCCGCAATGCAAAATTTATAACAAGTGGTCAATTTGTTCAATAACGACAATAAACATGAACTATTTTCAAAGCTAGCATGAATCATACACATACTTATATAAATACTGTGTGAAGTCAGCAATATAATATCTGCTGTTGTTTTTCCTGTTGAACACTTTGATCAGGATCAGTAAGGTCAAAAAACATATTTCCACACTTGTGTTGACTGCATAGAGAATAAAAATGAAGACGAGTCTACAAAAAGCATGTATAGTAGAATCACACAATGTTTCTGGCAATGAAGAACATCCTCTAATTTTATTCAGCCCCAAATGCCATGTCAAGCTCTTCTGGATTTTAAATGAGTTTCAAAAATATCTTAAAATACGCCGTAAATACCAGACAGATGATCAAAAGGGTGTCATGTAACACTTTAGCAACTATGAAAAAGCAGGATCCTATTTTCTTGCTGTTTAGAGACATTGCTGGGTTACAAAAAAGACCTGACAAAGAAACAGGCTTCAAAGACACTGAACATGACTTCACAGTATTGGTTATACAGACTGTAGTGTGTCCAGTTAATGAAGTTCCAGTTAAAGTACCCAATGAGGCTTTAAAGGAGAAGGCCGGTGATATTCTAGATTTTCATCAAAACCTATAAAAAGACATAAATCCATGGAAAGATCTGTTCATTTTAAAGGAATCACTGCGATCAGCAGATCTGCTTGCCTGATTCGCAGTTAAACTCTGACACTTACATTTGCGCCACTGACTATTGGAAGGCATTCTGCCAGTGCTGACAACTGAGGTGAGAGAGCCAGAGAATCCAAACTATAGAATCCACTATAATTACCTACTGGTAGATAGGCCTGTCATTTTTCTTTTCATCATTTGTGGGACATTGGGAAAATGTTTTATATCCTTGCCCTATCTGTAAACTAGGCTAACATTCTTTTTGCTAGTGCAAAAAAGAAAAAGCTAGCTAGCTATGTTGAACAAAGTGAATGAACAGAAAAATGTGAATTCCACAACATATTTTAGGACATTGAATTCTGTGTGTGCTGTGTTCAGATTAATGCCCTGATGTTTTTGAAAAAGTGTCAATCCTGTAAGCTGCGTTGCATCATCCACTTTTATAAAACCCTTATCCACTGGAGTGGAGTGGTTTTCAGGCTGTTATGAAACAAGAATTGTTGATTTCATGTATGCATAACCTGAATCATCTTATTGTGGTGTTACTAAGGTAGAGGATTAAGGCCACATGTAAAAAATGTATTTGAGTTCTGAGTTTAAAGACAGAATTCTGAGAATAAAGTCAGACTAAACTCATTGACATTTTTCACATGTGGCCCTGATCCTCTTCTCTAGTTTAGTGACCAAGGTAGTTGAGCTAGCACTAGCATATTCACAGTTTGTAAAAAACTATAGTGGCTAGCAACAAAAAAACTACATTAGCGAGCCTTTTTTTAAGATGTCTATCTTAAAAAATAGGAACCAATTGGTTTAGGACAATTGTGATGACAGCTTAGCTAGCTTCATTCCCCGAAGAAGACTAAGAGATGTGGTTGAAGGGGACCTCTGAGCTGAAAATATTTTGTTACACATACTTATCCCAAAGGTCAACCAAACACATAGCTGGTCTTGGTCTTTCCGTGTGATTTGGAGAAAAATATGGAATAACACCAGCTTTTACCTTTGAGGATACCAAATGCTTTTTGTTTTTTTTTGTTTTTTTTGGAGAAACAAACAGATGACTGGTGCCTAAAGTCAAGGGCATTCCCTTAGAAAAAAAAGCACATCAAACTTAAAGCAAAACATGGACAGCATGTGAACAACAAGCACAAGGACAAAGCCGAAGTCTCTTCATCACTAAAGAATTCTGTCAAGTCCTCAAATCAATTTGAAATGAAAATAAGACAAGGCATTTCACATATGTAAGCTCAAAGGTCATGGAAATTTATTTGCTGGCTGATGGCTGTCCTCTGCAAATTAAATCTGTCAAACATCAAAAACTAAAGATTCAAATGGAGAAAAATCCTTTGATTCCTCGGCACAGCGGTTAGTGATGGATTCCTCCTCCTCTGTAAGGAAGAGATCATTTGCCAGCAAAAGGCACAAAACTTTTCAGGCAAACAAAAGCGAGCAGATGTTAATGAGAGAGTCTTCAGTATATGACGCAGCAGTCCATGAAATGCCACAGCTGCAGAGAAGCCAGCTGTAGAGGAGCCCACTTAAATCAAATGGCACTTGTCCCGAAAAGGAAAGGAGGAGGAGGAGGATAAAAGGTGGGGACTCTTCCCAGGACTCGGCATCAATTGGCAATAAGTAAAAGAGAGTGCACACATACTTGAACAAAGGCTTTTTGGTAATACATTGTGTACTATGTACATGTATGTAAAGAAGAGAGAAAGAAACAGACAAAGAGAGAGTTTGAAAGAATCTATTATCATTGCAACCTCAAGTTCTTTGGCTCAGTTACAACCATGGTGGGAGTTAAACAGAACGGCTGCTCAAGCCAAGCAACTGCTGCTTGCATGCAACCAGCAGAGTCAAGTCGTTAATAATGCAGCTGCTTTGTGTGCAGTGAGGTTAGACTGATGAGTGACGAGTCTAAAAGCCCATGTTGTTTGTTAAACTAGGACCAAATCCTGTGAATGTTAGGAACATCTCCAGTATTTGAATGTCTGTTTTCCGGCAGGGTTGTAAGTGTGTGATTGTGTTGGACTGACCACATTCTTTGGTCAGCTTTGCATGCAAGACCAACTATCACAACTGAATGAGGGGATGGAGGATGGATGTTGACAGCGAGCAATACGATGTGGTCTCATCAGGCCTGTCCTCGCCGCCGTCATCTTTCATAAGGCTGCCACATCTGTATCGAGAGTAGTACGCGCCCTTTGTTGACCTGTCTTCTTATTGTTCTTCATCCTCCTCCTCTTCATCAGATCTATCAAAGCAGTAGCGTCTTCGGCCAGGGGGGCTGGAACAGGAAACAACAGACAACTGATGTTAGAATCAAAAAAGAAAGCAGAGTATTGTTTCTGAGCTCAATGCATTACAATGTAAAAAAAACACAAACAAATGTAGAAATCATCATAACTGTGAAAACACACGTTTAGAAACCAAAGTGGCAAAGTACATGTTATGATATATAAAAATACATGATGACACAACTGATGAAGCTATACTATAGTTACTATTTGCTGGATCTTTTCTAAATTTGACATATGTGTTGCCAAAGTGATGATGTGGTTTTCTTCATTTGCTTGTGTTCTTATGTTCCAGTATGCTGAGCTCTCTTAACCACCACGGAGAAGCTGTACATTCAGACATGTTGTGAGGTTAGTCTTTCTTCTGGCATCTAGTGACCAATAAATCGCATGCAATGTTGTGCTCCACTAGGCATGCATAACTATTTTGTGTTATTATAGTCACTATGGGATTATATCTACACTATTCAAATAACAAATACAAAGCATTGTGCAGATGTGATTCCATCCTCTCAAAATGTTAGTTGTCAAGTGAATTAGCCCAAAGAAAAAAACATGAAACGTACTGAAAATAAAAGAAATTTGACCAAATCTAAACATGATTCAAGTCATTTTTTAAACATAATCCCAAATATTCCTAAAGAACTAAAATCCCATCACCAGTCACACAAGAGACTAGCCCAGCCTTTTCACATTATTTAACATTCAAAATGCTTAAATATTGCTAACGCAGGGTTAATTAGTCAACTGTGCATCTAAATTAATTTGGTAGTTGGTGTAAATCAATGCTCAGGGTCTAATTATGCCTGCAGTTATGGTCCGGAAGAAAAAATGTATTATGGCTTCTCTTAACTGACTCCTGTTATTTTTACCTTTCTGGGGCTACAAACCAATCTGATGTCTCAAGAGTAATTAAAGGCTGACTTTACATCCATGTCTTCACAACAGACCCAGTCTCTTCTGCTCCCAAAGAGTCCTCAATGAAAGCCTAGCAGTATTAAACTAGTGAAAAGACCATAGAGGTTGTGATCACTACTCTTCGGCTTGAAACTGAGAATGTGTAGTAGCAAACATCAAAAATTGTTAGCATGCCTAAGATGACACATCATCAGAAACACGACCCACAAATTATAATTCTAAACTGTTGAAGTCTAATATCAGTCAGACTGAATGGACAACATTTAATGTGCTGAGGGACAACAGTGAAAGGTACTGATTGGTTAGGTCACATCATGCTTCAAAAACACTCTTCAAGGCAAGTCCGCATCAGGCAACCACCTACTGCCTGCCTCAGTCACTGTCCGGCCGGTATAGGTATTTCATCATCAGACTGTCCACCTTCTTCTTTCTCTTTTTATCATCCTTTTTGTTATGTGGTTGGCTCACACTCTGTGGCCTAGCTTCTCCTTCCCCTTCTGGGCTGGACACCTTTCGAACCGGGGCCCTTTTCACACTGCTGGAGCTTCGGTAGGAAATAGTGGAGGCCCCGGAGCTCGAGTCTGACCCAGAGTCCAACTCGGAATCTGAAGACGAAGAAGAGGAGGAAGAAGATGGAGATTCATCCCTCTTCTTGGACTTTTTCTTGGACTTCCTCTTGGAGCTGCTCTTGTGACGATGGTCATCTCCTGAGCTTTCAGATTCGGAGCTGTGGCTTCTCTTCTTCTTCTTCTTGCCTTTGCTCTTACTGCGATGGCGACTGCTGCAGCTGTTGGTGCTGTGGGACGATCTCATGCAGTCCATAGCGGATGCAGAGCGTCTGAGACTGCTGGCAGGGCGAGCACTGTCTCGATTATGGATAGCTTTGCCGGTGTCTTCATCATTCTTGGACTTTGCTTCCTCACCCTCAGAGTCTTCCAAGCTCCTGCGTTTGAATTTGATAGGCTTGAAACTCAGCACCTCATTGATGGCTTTCTCTAGGTCAGGGTCAAGGTAGTTGCGATGACTGACTGGTTTAATATCCAAGTTATCAATTGGGTCAGTAGTTGATGACCTGGCTTGTGGTGGTGGCATGGAGAGACTGCGGCCGGTGGACGAGTGAGGACTGTAGGCCGACCTCTCGGTGAAGGCCACACTTCGACTATCATCAATGTCAAACTCGCTCAGACGGCAGCTGCGTGCCAGCGACATATGGGAATCAGCTCGGCTAACACTTCCAGGACTGCGACCCCCAGACCTTCTGCTAAAGCAAGGGCTACTAGGACTGCTGCCATACATTGGCCGTCCGCCTCTGCCCTCATCTAAGCGTGAGGTGCTTTGGCGGCGTCCAAGTGGGCTTGACAGACCTAAGCTGATGGTAGACTTGGCATCATTCTCTGGGCTTAACCCAAGACGTGTGGAGGCCCGACTTTGTGCAGTGTATGAAACGGTTGATTCTTTGTCAAAGTCACCCCAGCGGCTGTCCATGCCTTTCCTGGCTCGGCTGTTGGCCTCTGAATAGGCTTGAGAGATGACTGATTCTCTGTCATTCATGTCATCCCCTGCCTGAGACTTCCTCCTGGAGAGGGTATCATCCTGAAAATCCGAGGTTCTGGGTTTAGCTTTATGGAAGGATAGTGTGTCTTCTGACTCTGCATTCTCCTTGAGGGCACTGAAGAGGGCATCCCCTTTGCCACCGATGGAATCAAGGTTGGATCGTTTTCTGTAGCTGAGGGAGCTCATCACTGACATTGACCTGCTGGGCTCCACCTCTTTGCCCTCTTTATTTACCTCTTTCCATTCCTTACCCTCTTTCCATTCTCTCCCTTCCTTTGCGTCTACATTTACAGCAAATCTAAGAAAGAAACAACAGCGGAAAGAACAAAGGAATGAAGACAGTGGCAGAGAAAATGACAAAGATGAAATATTGGGTCAAGTGGAGGCGAATGGAAGAAGAGCATAAGAAACGAATGAAACTTTATGAAAACAGAAATATGATGAGAAATGTAAGAGCTGCAAAATGAAGAAGATCAATGAACAAAGGCAGATTAAGGAGAGTGTAACTGGGGACAACTGACAAGCTACTAACATGGGCTTTCCTAGCATTGAAATGTTAAGACATGGACCAAAATGTTTTTATTGCCAACAAAGAACAACTGGAGGCCACAGTAATGATAAGAATAAGAAAAATCACACCTTCAAACCTCTACAAACCCACTTTAAAGCAAATGAAATGTTTTTGGCCAATGTGGTATTATGGCCAGAGATTGTTGCAACAAAACACTGACCCAGCCATTTAGCTAAAAAGCAGGTACATACGCAATACATCTGGAAAAACCAAGTAACAAAATGAATTGAAAATTGAATGGCAATGTTTGAGTTTTATCACTTATATTAAGTTACTTTTAGCTGTCTTGCTTAAAGTTGTAAAAACCTAGATAGATTTGATAAAGCATTCAAATTTGGTATGCACATTTGCTACTAGATTCAGATCCAATATAATGTTATTGAGCCCAAGTCACAGCAGCTGACAAAACAGACGAGAAAGCATTCTACTGCTACAGCGACTAAAAAAAAAACCCTGACAGGATCTGCTTGGGAAAAAGGATTCAAAACATTTGGAAAGAAGAAAGAGTATGTTCCACTCGTTTCATTTGTAAAGTAATGTATCTATTGCGTATGCCTGACTATATGTACTTTCATAGAAACGCAGTTTGTGCTAGCAAAAACTTTCTATTCTGATGGGAAATGACCTATGACTATGTCATTTTTATAGTACTATGTGACTTTATTTATTCAAAATCCATATTTTTTTCAGAATCAGAAAGCTTTATTAAGTGCTCCACTCAACGTACATTTTTTTGTAATGAGCATCATGTTGCACTACTGTATGTTGAACACTGATCCGAAACAATGCATGCCTGTGAGCATTACAGCAGATTTAAGAAACAACATTTGGCTAAACTCTGACTGAAAATGTTTTTTAATTATAAGTAATCATGTAGACATGATAAACCTTTTAAATAATAATCCTTTTCACAACCTTTTGCTGGTCATTTCTTTGTTGACAGAACTAGGCAAGAATTCCTATGTGTTGTAATGTGTACAGTACCGGTGCCAATGGCACTTAAGGTAACTTGAAAGCTACTACTGCTGGCTCACTCGATTAATCAGTCAGTGTATGTCTATGGGGACTTGCTGGTAAAAGAGATTTAAAAACTCCAGAAGTTTTTAAAGTCGGGAGTGGCCCGGCTGAGGGAGGGAAGTTAAATCTTCTGGTAAGGAGACAAATCTGGGGCAATCGAAGCTGGCAGCTGGCAGACACATTCATTAATCTCAGTGAGTGGCTCAGGTAGACTGTGCCAGCTGGCCATTGGGCATGTCGATAAATCTACCAAGGTGGTGTTTTGTTTTAAGGAATAAAAAGTCCCCTCTTCACAGAGTGGGTGACAATAAACACAAAGCAGCTTGAAAATACATTTCAGCCAAATATCCTGCTCCGGTTTATTTCCTCTGGGTCAGATCACTTAAACAATTTCATCCAGACAGTCCAAAAGCAGTCAAATGTCTAGCAAGACTGTTTACTAACTGCTGCTGAAGTAATAGTAATAGAAGCAGCCTTTGTACTGACCTGGAGCTCTTGAGGCTGCCGTCATCTGATAAGTTCTTGGTGGAACCTTTGCTTTTGGACAACCAGGACTTCACCCCGTCCACACGATCCTCCACCTCAGAGTCGGTGTCTGAATCCCCC
This sequence comes from Micropterus salmoides, assembly GCF_014851395.1. NCBI lineage: Eukaryota > Metazoa > Chordata > Actinopteri > Centrarchiformes > Centrarchidae > Micropterus > Micropterus salmoides. The sequence continues at coordinate 4,918,105 of NW_024042261.1, read as the reverse complement.
TGACTGGTGAGGAGTCATAAATAGGAAAACATGTTAGGGGGTGTAGAGGAGAGATGAGGTGGCAAAGGAGGTTATGAATAGAGAAAATAGAAGTCAGATATGCCCATTCAGAGAGGAGGGAATAAGGAAAAAGAAATGTTAGTGTGAAAGGAGAGTCAGCACTGGTAGAAACATTCCTGTAATTCTCTGTCGCTGTGGAAGCAGAGAATGAAGACCAGGCTTTAGTATTAGTGTGGAGGCAAGGAGGGGTTGCGCTTAGGGTGACGAAGGCAACGGATGCCTGCAGCTGCGCCTGCTGATTGTGTATCTGGTGATTTTTCCTATTCCTCCTCCTTCATAGGTTTGGCTGCAACATAATTTTCTGCCACCACCTCTTTGCTTACAAATGAATGAAAGACAGCATATGCAGTCAGCCCCGTAAACACACAAACATGCCCAATAGAGGTTGAGTAGATGTAAATACTGTTGTCCCTGTTAGATGAGTGCTTTCATGGTCCAGAAGTTAGCTGGCACAGAGGCTTCCAGCAATCATTCTACCTTTAGTCTTCCAAAGCTACTTTAGGGCTCAACAAGCACACAGGAACAAACCCCAATGATAGCACTTGAACTATAGGAACTTTCGGTTTTTACAAGGTGTTTTTTTTGGCCATCACTCCTGTTAGGTACTAAGAAAATACCCACTAAATGTATTGTGTACTCTGCTAGACACACACCCTACCACCCAAGCTGAATGGTTTTAAAGTCCATAGTTCTTTTCTTTTTTTTTTTTAAAACCACTTCACTGAAAGTGAGGAGGAAAGTTGAATATGAATTGTGGTTTAGGTAAATCAAAGCTCTTATTTGAAATAAGAGCTTTGATGATTTGGTTAAAGGGGTAATATGTCGTTTTCAGCGGCTAATAGCGGTGTGGTATTAAGCAACCAGGTGTTTGAGCCACACATCGGCATAATACTCCTGGGGAAAAAAGACAGTGTGACAGGGGCCACAAACTTCACACAACATGCTGGAAAACTCAGGTAAACTTCCACTGCAACGTTACAGCAACATTTTTATCAGCTTGAGGTTGAACTAATCCATGCTCGTTACATGATAACGTTACACTGACTGCATTTAGCCGGCGTTTTATGGTGTTAGTGGATTGCATGTTGTCACTGTAGTCGGGAGAGGCTCAGGAGTGCCCATGCAGCTAAATCCCGACCCGATACCTTCACATGGGAAGCAGAATAGTGGCTGTTCCAAGCAACAGAGAAAACAGGCATGCTGCTCAGTTCTAAGTGAGGCTACAGCCTGTTGACAAAAAGGCCCTAAAAAAAGTGATTTTCTGATAAGGGATTTCATTGAAAAGCTACATATAGCCCCTTTAAACTGATGATGTGTTCAACACCTGCCAGGTGCTTCAACAATTCATTATTTCAGTTCCATAATTTGGGGAACTTGTGAGACACAAATTTAGAAAATATTCAAAATCAAAGAAGTAGTATAACACATCTGTATCTCTTTTTGGCAATCGAGTTACATTGTGGGTAAAGTTTTGACAAGAAAGGAGAATGAATGGAAAAACTGGTTCTCCTGCTCCAATTTGGATCCTTTTTTAAACTTTCCAGCTTTTTCAGAGCTAAAGAAGACATTGTGCATCTTATGAACTGGGATAGTGGCATTCCAAAAACACACAAAAATCATTTCCTTTTGCTTGTGTGTTTAGGCAGCAACGCTTTTACTATATTAGAGCACCAGAAGAGCAGTAGTCTCATCCTTTTATAAAAGATAAACAATCAGCCCCTGCTGGTGTGTAGTGAAGGTACAACAATGAGTAAAAATATACAATGGACACTTTTCATCAAATCAGTACATTGTACCTAGACATCAAATCCTTTTTATAGTTATTAAGGCTTTCCTTCTAACGTGTTTGAGAAACATATTAAGGCATTCTCCCCTGTGTTGGTGTTGTTTTGTTATGGGTTCCCTCCTGCTTACCTTGTACTTCAAGTATGGTTTGATTCACCATTCATCATTAATTAGGGCCTTAAGCTGTGTGCCTACATTTCAACACTGCATTCAGAAAGTTATACAAAACGTGGTTTTAGAATGGGATTTTATGTACTGCAGACCCTGGTGCCAACCCTACTGAAGTCACTGAGGGTTTGTGTTTTGTTTATTTTTCGTTAAATGTCACAATGCAGAGGTGGTATGACTGCTGCACACACCTCAGATACATAAAATAAACACATAAACCAACAGGTGGCCCAGTAACTCCCTCATAGTATGCTGCATATTCAAAACCTTACATGCTTGCGTTCCCTAAATTGAGCTGCATCTTGTGATACAGGCCACGCCCATTTCCTATCATTTTTTTTGCACAAAAATACATGTGTGAAACCTACTTTTTCGAAGGTGAGTCCGATCTGCACGACACTTTGTATGTACAGTACAATCTATGATCAAAATTTTTAAAATAATTTTCATAATCAAAAAAGTAAGACTTCAACTTCCTGTAGGTTGCATCAAAAAAATGGGGGTGATGTCATATCTCTACATGGGTCTGTTTCAAAAAAGAAGTAATCTGATCCTGTAGTAATAGGTTTTAAACATTTCTATGGATCTTGGCTCAACAACATTCATTGGCTTTATTTCAGCTACTTCAGCAAATGTAGTAAATTTAAGTCAGTGAAATGCTGTTAAAACATATTCCGACTATCTGCAGCTACACTATGATCCTGCTCACTCAGAAATAATAACATATGATCTCCAATATTTTAAGAACTATGTTCCATTAGTGTGACCAATCATAAGTGATAGAGATAATTATTCATTGATCCTACATGTCTTAAAGGTTCAGTGTGTTATATTTAGGAGGATCTATTGACAGAAATGCAATATAACATACATAACTATGTTTTCAGTGGTGTATAAAGACCTTACATAATGAACCGTTATGTTTTTATTACCTTAGAATGAGACATTTCTATCTACATACACCGAGGGTCCTCTTACATGGACGTTGCCGTGTTGCACTGCCATGTTTCTACAGTAGCCCAAACAGCTCTACCGAGCGAGTTTCATCACTATACACAATAAGTTGGAAAAAAAAAGGAGAAGCAGCAGCAGTAGTCGTCATCTGGTTTATTAGAAGTAAAAAAAGAAGTCAAATTTGGGCAAATGGAGGCCCACACGTATTACTTAGCACAAAAGCTGACAGAGCGTGTCGGCCATCATAGCTTCTCCTGAGTGCATGGAAAGGGAGGGATGAGCAGTGACTGATGGTGCATTCATGTGGTGTCGGAATGATCAGTTTTCTTTTTTCCTTCCTTAAATCGTTATTGCAAAAAGTGGAATAAAGTGTACATGGGACATAAAGAAGTATACAGATCAGTCTATATTATATAAAGATATTAAAAGAGGGCCATATGTTGACAGTTTTCACAGCCTTTTTGTGGTTGGATTTAGAAATTAAATTGATACAATGGAGAAAAAGTACAACATTAGGTTTTTTTTACAGCTAAATTTACAATTCCCATTAGAATTAATACATTTATTATAAAGTACTTATTTTGGTTGAGGAGCAAGTGAATGCAGTGAGCCATTTGTTGCAGTTCACAACCCTCACCACTAGACAGAGATGGGGACTCGAGTGAGAGACTCGGACTCGAGTGCGACTTAAGTCGCACACACAGTGACTTCAGACTCGACTTGAGACTCGAGGCGCGGGACTCGTGAACAATGTTTATTTTTTAGGACACGTCTGATGAGCTTGCCGTTATTCCCTCCCTCCGTTACCTGCCAACGTAACATGTAGGCCTAACATCTGCTACGCGCAACCGCACATGAGAGAGGACATCAAACACCGGCAGCTGCGTTTAACGTAATCATTACGTCCCGCTGGCAGCCATCACGTTAATTATTGCCGTTGGCTGGAAAGACGTTACAGGTTATTGTTGATCATGTAGCCTAACATTACAGTTTTATTTAGTTATAACCTAACATTACACTGGTTTGAGAGTCTGCAGGGTGTGTTGACTTACAGTAGTTTAAGCTGTCAGTGATTGCATTGCACATTATGGTTGTGCTCTGTAAGTTAAAAACAGCTTACTGTTTATTGTTTTGAGAGTCTGGGGGATGTGTTGACTTACAGTGGTTTATAAGCTGTCATTAACTGCATTGCACATTACATGGTTGTGCTCTGTAAATTAAAAACAGACAGATTTATTGTTGATTATGCAACGTCACAGTTTTATTGACTTATAGTATTTAATAAGCTGTCATTAATTGCATTGCACATTACATGGTTGTGCTCTGTAAATGAAAAACAGGTTACGGTTACAGAATTCCTTATAGCTATGCAGTTTTATTAGCAACCTGGATTGAACGCAGCAGCTGATACAACATTCGTAATAACCACGAGAGACTTGAGACTTGACTTGGACTCTAGCATCTCTGCCACTAAAACTTACACACTGAACCTTTAAGCGTTCTGACTGGTACTAATTCAACTGAAATTACAGATTATGCGCAATAAACATTTAAATGGACCTACAGACTATACAGACTGAATCAATGAGGAAATGCGTGTCTGGCTCGACATGTGAAGACTGTGTCCCTTTAAAGGTGTGTGTGTAAGACTTACGGGGATATTGGCAGAAATGGAATATAATATTCACGGGAATGTTTTCATTAGTGTATAACCACTTGAAAATAAGAATCTTCCACAGAGTCCGCCATTTATTACCACCTTTACTTTCTAAAGTAGCCTGACACAAACAAACCAAACACTGGCTCCAGAGAGGGCCTTTTGTGTTTTATTGCTGGTTTAACGTCCTCCGTAAGTCCTCCCACACACTTCTGAACGTTGAGGTGAGACAAAGGGTTGCAATCAGCAAGATTAGATGCCACTAAAGCTAACACACTGCTCCTTTAACTGTGTACATCTCTGTGTGAGGGCAGCGGGACTTCAATAAAAATAAAATCTGTTACACTCCCTCTCACTTATTGCTGCTAATTTTTTTATCCTTCACCTTTACCAGATTAAAAAATGTTCACTTTTATTTGTTTTTAAATCTATAAATGTTACCACAACCCATGATGATAGGTGGCAAAAACACCTATATTGAAAAACTATACTGTTTTGTTTTTTTATTGCACAGTAGAGTGGCAGAAAATGTCCTGATTTATTTTTCATCTGGTAATTACATTCATCGTCAGTCCTGCGCACACATGCGGTGATATGCATACACTCAGAATTTCACTTCTTGACAGAATGATTTGATACACAGTTGGGCACTGCACTGCTTTTCCTCTCAATTATCATTACATGTTCATAAACCACTGCAAGCCACAGAGTAAAATAGAAGGCTTGTCATAGAATTTGACACGGATGAAAAGAGCGCAACACTCATTAAGTGCCGTCAAAGCCCAGTGCATGTGTGGCGTTGTGAAATTAAGTTGTTACAGCTTAATCGTCCTACAGAGACAGAGGGGTGGCTCAACATCTCTGCATCTGTTTCAGAAAGCCTCCCATCTTGTCAAGCAAGAGCGAGAAAAACAGTATTTTCTCCAGCACATGGAGTTTAGAAAGGCCCAGCACAACCTTTAATTAAAATCATTAGCAGTCAGAGACAAAAGCTCCCGAGATTTCAAAGGGGAGATTTCACATAATGGCGTTCCCAGTGAGATCCAAATGCATAGCCAGCTTTAACTGAATACAATAACCTTGGACAGTAAAGCTGGGACTGCATTCACGCCAATGACAAGGAGGGAGGGATGGGAGGAAGGATGGGGGCGACAGACTTGTAAGCTGTAATTAGTTTTACAGAACATGCCTTTACTATTAGACAATCTGGGGATTTGCTGCTGCCTACTGTTATGATGACAGAGCCCCCAAGTGTCTTTGTTTCTGGCACCGAGAACCTGTCAGAAGAGACGGGATAAACATCACTCAGTGAGGAGAGAGGACGCTCTAACGTCATGTAGCAGAACCTAAACTGCAGACATGTTTCCTTATCTGACTAAGGATTTGTGTGTTGCTTTTGGGAAGTCAACTCTTCCATACAGCCCTCTTAAATTACTCTTCCAACCTTTGTCTTCACTGGCAAAACGCTTTAAATATGGAAAATAGAGTGCAGGTTTTTTTCTTGCATCTTTTCACCTTAGTGCCACTGCTGACTTTCCTGAAACTGAAAAAAGACTTGTGATAGTTTGTAATACAGAAACTCTTTATCATGCAGCTCTCAGGTTCATTACATATGCTTGCTATCAGACACATCACTGCACCCTATACAGTATCGTAAACTGGCCATCACTTAGAACGCGCATGATGCTACACTGCTACATTTTCATTTAAAAGGCCATTCTTGGTCTTTTGTCTTCTTCTATCTGTTCTATAAGTTTTCTCCCATGCAAAGAACATATAATTAAAATTCTGTTCCTGGACTGCTTTGCATGGTACCTAATATGAGGACCGAAGCAGGAAAGAGGAGTCTGTCTTACTACAGCCCTAGGTGTAGAAAGACACAGATTCTACCGTTTCTTTTTGAGACTGTTTTCATGTTGGGTTATTGGTCCCTGACTCCATGGTGGAGCCCCGTCTTTAAATGTAAATGCTCCGTATTTGTATAGCGCCTGTCTAGTCTTTTCAACCACTCAAAGCGCTTTTACACTACATCTGCATCAAGTGCTCAAACAATTCGGGGTTCAGTATCTTCCCCAAGGATACTTCGACATGCATCAGTTAATAATATCAGTGCTTTACCAATTTCAGATCACTCACTAATATTATTTGACATTTCTATCCCTAATTCATTTAGTATGGGGAAATTGGGGCATTAGACAAGGTTACCTTGTTATTTTAGCACTAGTGCTTTAAATTACCTTAACTTGAAACTACCAGATGTGATGGATTCAGTTTTTAGCCAAGCCTTTTCGGTGGACTGTCTCACAGACAACTTTAATGGTGTACTCTGGGATTTGTTGGAGTGGGTGGCTAAGCGACGACATGGAAGTGTCCTCCAAAAGAAATCATACACCTTGGCTAAATGAGGAGTTACCGATTCTCAGTAAGAGCTGCAGAAAAGTTGAATGTCAGTGGCGCCATACTAAGCTTGAAGTTTATCATCAGGGATGGCATGACATTCTGACCACCTATCAGTCTAAGATGGCTACTGCAAACGCAGCATTTTATTCTAATGTGATCATGAATAATAAGCATAATCCTAGACTTTTATTTGACACTGTTGATAGACTTGCACAGTCTCAGTAGCCAGTAAGTAGTACGAATTTGTCAGCACATGATTTTATGATGGATTTTTATGAGACAGTTGAGGACATCCGAACTAGGATTGATTGTTGGGGGATTAGACTGCGCTATCAAGGGACCATTTTCTATACGACGGGGCCACTCTGAGTTTGAACCGTATTCTTTGGCTGATTGAACTAAAATTGTTGTGACTGCAAGCGGTACCCATTGCTCTCTGGATCCCTTTCCTGCCTGGGCCAACATTAGGATTGTATGTTTTAGCCATTTTAAACCTTTCGCTCTCCACAGCAGTTTTACGGTTTGCTTCAAATCTGCGGTTGTTAAATCATTATTGAAGAAACCAAATCTGGAAATAAACTTGTTGCCAAATTTTAGACCTGTTTCTAATTTGGCCTTCTTATCGAAAGTCTTTGAGAAAGTGATCTCAAATCAGCTTTTAAAATATCTGTCATCTAATAATCTTTTGGAGCTGCTGCAGTCTGCTTTTCAGGCATTCTACTGAAACTGCACTCACAAAGGTGGTAAATGATCTGTTACTGGCTGCTGACTCAGACTTAACATCTATCCTCTTGTGGTTGGATCTTAGCACAGCTTTTAACACTGTGGAACACCGTATTCTTTTGGACAGACTCTAGAAATACTTCGGGATCTCTGGCCAGATGCTTAAGTGGTTGAGATCTTACCTTTCAGAAAGTTCTCAATGTGTGTTTTACAATAACACATTTTCTGACTCTCAGCGCGGCGTTCCACATGGTTCAGTCCTTGGTCCACTGTTGTTTTTGTTATACTTCGTTCATTCTTTTGGGATGGCTTTTCACTGCTATGCTGTTGATTTACAAATACATATGCCAGTATATATGCCAGTTCTGTTGCGAACATACAAAATAGTGAACGGCCTTGCACCATTATATCTGTCTGATCTTGTGAATTATTTTGTGCCTACACAGTTGCTGCGCTCCAACAGGACAGGACTTCTGACTGTACTAAAGGAAGAAAACAGTTGGTGAGCGAGCCTTTCCGCACTCCAACAGTCTTCCAGCAGATATTAGACTGGCATGTTCAAATGAGATTTTTAAATCAAAGCTTAAGACCTACTTATTCACTTCTGCGTATGAGTCCTAGATGGTTGTTTATCTCTGACGTCTTTGTATAAGTGGTATTTGCTTTTAGTGTTTAAATTAGAAATTTTATTGTACCGTATTTTAAACGTTTTCTTTTTGTAAAGCACTTTGAGTGAAAGTGCTCTATAAATAAATTTATTATATTGTTATTATAGTATATTATTATTATTATTGGCAATATTAATAACTTTTCATATTTCTAAATATCTTTGCTACTTGCTAATAATCAAACCTGCCCTACCAGATCCCAACACCAAACTGTGTTTCTTAAATTGAATCAGTGAGTGTTTCCAACAACTACCCTCTATACAAATATATTCAAGAGGAAGTGAGAAGATTATATATCCTCCAGTGAAAAACTTTGACTTCATTACTCTCCAACACTTTCATATCTGTGTACAATTCCATCATACATTCAAAGCACACACAGAAATCTCTCAGGTCTATAGCCAAAACCACAATGGTGGGCATTATGTAATTGAGCGTTTCACACATGATGTCAACAACAATTTATGTCCTTGACCACCATACCATTAGTTAAGCCCTGCCGATAGCCTGGGGGAAGCAAACAAACACAGTGCTGAGGAGACATTAATTGTCTGTGACATTCTGCCGCCATTGGTTGTACTTCTCTGTTACACACTATTACATTCATCATTAGCTTTTATGGATTCTCCTGCTCTGCTTAGCTTTGCTCCTCTGTGTCGCCGGCTCTTATAGACGCTGCTGTTTATGCCTCCGATATATGAGACTGTTGACCCAGTGAAGTCCCTTTGGCTTTGGAGCACATACAGACATCTGCATCCTCTCCAAGAGCATCAACAAACAACTCCTCTCATCCACAGTGTCACATGAAAATGTAACACTGCTAATCTGTGTAAACCTGTGCTGCAGAACTGCACTGAGCAATGACTTCACACAACATTTAGCATCTAAATTGACCAATACTGACATTTTAAAGCTGTTTATTGTGTGACAGAAAGTAATTTTCTTTACTGATGCTGTACTGTAGAACAGCCTTAAAGTAAATATCAAGTTGGCAAAAACAAGATGACTTGTTACTTGAGCCATTTTGTTGGATATAAAACACTGCCAACATAAGTCAATTGATATTTAAGCCAAAAGTGCTCCGGCATCAGATATATGCCTGTCAGGATTTGATGTATTTTAGAAAAGCTCAATACAAACAGTTACACTGTATTAATATATTTCAATGTATAGCTACATAATGTATATTTTATGAAAACAGAAAGCTGTGTATACCTTATCCAAACACCAGGAAAGACTAGCTTTTTCATTCATCTGTGGCAGTGCTCACAGCTCATTACCATCACTGCACTTTCCAGCTCTGTTTAATAATCCTTTAAACAATCAGAAAACCAAACACTGGCAATGGACTGGAATGGCTGGGAGCCAGAGGTCAATGCTGTGTGTGTGCTACTTGCCTTGTGAGCAAGACTGCTTTTTGTAAAACATTTGAGAGTTCTGCATTATTAAGCAAGCGCAAGTCAAAGATTGACGAGGAACACACCCTTTTTCCTCCTGTCAGGAGGGCAGTCACCGCCGAGCCCTGGCACATCCAGCCCTAGAGTGGGCCGATGAAATATTAAGAGGCCCCGGGGGAGCAAGGCTGACTTGTCGCTGACTGCTGTACAAACAACACAGCAGTGTTTGTAGACTAAGGCAAGGCGGTATATCCACAGCTGGATATACGCCTCAGCGGGTAAAGGAGAACTGTGAGGAAGATCTCTGCCTCCAGGGGGATGACCAGAGACATCATGACACTTTCATTTTAAAGCTTTGCAAAGTGTTTAATGGTACAGGGAATCTGAGGAGGGAGGCTTGTTTCATGCTGAGGCTGAAGGAACATATTGTCAGTGGTATTCATGCATCTCAGCATGTGAGGGCATGCAATGAAGAGTGGAGTAAAATGTTATGAGGGAATCTCTGAGCACTGTTGATGATGCATTATCCCCAAGCCTTCACACATCAAAGTAAAATCCCCTCTTGGATTTTCTATGTCTCTGCCTCTTCCAGGAGGCATTACTTCCAGTTTGAATTGTTGAACATGTGTGGATCACGAACTGAGCCACCGCTCTTTGATTTTGAGGTTCTGACACCTATAGCTGATGTCTTAAAATGGAAATTATCACAGGAATCAGAGAAATCACCAAACATTCCATCTATCTTTTCTATTTTTCCTGGCAGGGGGGATTTTTCCTTTAAAGTTCAGCTCTTTTCTATAGCCAGAAGTGATGGACTAACTCTCCACTATCAACTTCTGACCTAAATGTTCAAAGACTGTAGAATGTTGCATCATTTCCAGTGTTGCAAAACAAAAGACACACACACCCACAAAAAACAAGTTCCTCACGTTTTGTTCTGTCTTTTCTGATACTTTGTCACCATGTCTTGTAAACTGGTCGTGATGATGATGGATGGAGGGACAGACACAAAAGAAAAGAACAAAAGACAATAACACATGAAAACAAGAATCAAGTCAAAAATACAAATAAAAATACATTAAATGTGAATTCTGTTATGGCAGATGCTGTGATAACCCAGTTTTGGTTTTCTTTTTGGCAAACTAACTGTATTGTACACATCATGTTTTTAGGGGCATTGACTCAGCACGCCACCTCATCCTGGTCTTGTGTCTTGCATACAGAGTGGAGAAGAAGGCATCCCAGAGCTTTGTTTAATAACTCACAGAGCTGCTTACTGCTGCTGTAGGGAAAAGAACTTTCACCTTGTCGTTGGCAGGACCGTACAGAAAAATCTGTAAGGCTCAGCAGGCATCTCAGAAAGTATATACATTTTCTTACAAGGAGCCCCAACAAGAGTACAGGACATTTTACTGGGTGTGAACTGAGTCAAAAAGAACTACCATCTCTGTGGAGACTTCTACATGTTAGAATTATATATAGATATAGATAGATGTAACTGCTGTCTGTAGAAGTTGAGTCTTGATCCTGACGAGGAAAGGCATTATAGATGTAATAAATGACCAGAAGATTCTATATCAGGAGGGCTTTGATTGGCTTGGTGACATTATCATAGGTCACATGAGGAAGCCTTGAGAGGCAATTGAGAAAAATACAATTCTGGTGACCCATCCTATGTCTGATCTAAATTGAGTGAAATGAGTGAAAAGAACAGATTTGGCAGGTGAAGCACATTTTTTTTGTCACGATCACTGTTCTAGGTGTTTATTGTTAATTCTGTGAAGTGCTGTATAAATATAATTTAATTGAAAATTAATTGATTTGTTGTAATACTCATTCCTGCGACAAGATGCTGACGTGCACCACTACCCCGTGTTCTAATTAGGACTAAAAGCATCCATGTTTTCTGCCAAGTGAGTGTGAGTGAATGAATCAGAGTTGTGATTTTTCCCGAATTCCAGATTTTCGACCAGAACATGTGACACACGAATCCAGCAGATCCATCAAAAAAATAAAAATTAAATTCTGGTTCCTATCTCGTTTTTTGGGGGGTGGGGTGCATTTTCTTCTTCTTTTTCTTATTATCATCATCATCATTATTATCCATCTTAGGTTAATTAAAGTAGTCTAACTTGCAGGCATGATAACTCAATCATGACTGGACTAAATAGTCACGTGACACACGCAGTTGGAAGACAATAAAATAGGTTTATGATATAATATTTATAAAATATCTGCCTACAGCTTACACTAAATTTAAATAAGTGCTTTCGACATATACTTTACTTGGGCGTTTCCCAGGTATATTAGCACCTGCCAAAGTATATTTGATAACCTATTTTAGCATTTTTCAGAGAAACAGAGAGAGAGATGTAATCTGGTATTACGTGACAAGATGCGGACATGGTGGACGTCACATTACAGAGTCACAGTCAACGCACCAGCGCAAATGTCACTCAGTAACACGTTGGTTTAGATCATGCGGCGCAACTGCTGAGACTTTTTTAAACGCAACAAAAGGAATTTGATGATATAGAAATTGAGGTTGGTGAAGTAGAGGTTAGAAAGGCATTGTTTGGTGGCCACATCAGAGGCGTCACAAACTAAATTTAATGCAGCGAATGGCAAGTTGCTACTGTGGTTAATGCAGTGAGTTCATCAGTGGTCAGATCTAAAGGTAGAGGCAAAAAAATTTAATTGCATCCCACCTTCAGCAAGGCCACACCGAGCTGTCACTGCTGGAAACCCGAATGGCCTCTGTACTCGGGGAAACAAGTTGTTTTTGGGTACCTGTTGATAAGGTCTTCGTTGTCATCACTCTCCATCTCGTCCTCTATGGCTGCCTGGAGGTCACCGATCCTTTTGAAGGCTAGCTTGAGGTCTGCCTGCAGGCTCTGATTAGCAGCCTCTAAGCTCTCAATGTCCATTTCCTGGTCAATGGGACAAGAGACAGCAGAACAAAGGTCAACCAGTTCAATGTTGCTGATTTATTGTTGATGGATGGTAAGTTGGCTCTACTAAAATGTCACGAGTGTCTGACTGTACCGTTTGCTCATTGATAATTGTTAGCAAGTTGTCTTACTTCCGTCTGTCACATTCTTACCAGCTCGTGTTTTTTGCGGCTGGCCTCGGCTTCCTTTTTGGCCAGCTCACCCATCTCCTCTTTGATGTCGCGGATCTGTCTCTGTAGACGTTTGTTCTGCTCCTTCTCTCGATTCTCGCTGCTGCTGCGCTGGTCTCGTTCCTCCGTCAGCTTCTCCACATTCTCCTTTATACGAGCTACAAGGGTCTGCGCAGAAATAAAGACAGAAGGGTCAACTATACGGTCACAGTGACACTATACACAGAACACAACCTGAATAAAACAGTGGAGGAACATTCAAATGTAGATGCTTCGTGCACCAGTTGTCCCTGAATGGTTTGGTGAGTTTGAAAATGATTTGAATAAAATGCTACGGCCTATTAAAGATTTTGGACCATCGTGTAAGACTCTCCACCATCACCAAACACATAATATAAACTTTTATCTTCAGATCTATTTATTGTTGTTTTTTTCCTTTAATTTGGCAACCATCTGGATATATCAACCATCTGTTTTATACAACTACTGTATGAGCGATCATGTAGAGCAGGCTAGACACATAAATATTACTGCGTGAAAAACACAGCACCCTCTTTCATTTGACCGAGGCCAGTCAGTCAACGCTGCGGGGGCGCCAACACAGCTCTGGCAAAAAGAAGTGGAACCTGGCCCTTTATCGGTCTGCAACTACACATCTTCCGGCAAGATGCTGAGATGGCCAATCAAATACGTGCTAGCACACAGTTGTGGTAGAGAACTGCTGTCTCCAACAAAGTCTGCTAGATGACTAGACATTTTGCTAAATTTCTATTTCTAATAGCTTATTTAGCTATTTTAATTCTACTTCATTATCCACCTTGCTTTAGTGTTTACTCACTAGTTGAATCTGCCCACCTTGCTTTTCCTGTCAGTTCTCTTGTCCTCAAACACACACACCTCGGATCTTGTACCGCAAACACAACTGCTCACCCCCCCTTCCTGTCTCTCTCTCTCTGTCTGCTCTGCTGACTTTCTCCATCAGCAGTACATTTTATTAAGTCACCAAAAAGACACAGAACTCATCTTCTGGATTTTTCCCTCCGCGATTTTGTTCTGTACAGCAGCAGGTGAACCGCATGTGGAGGAGGCTTGTTAAGAACATAGCCTACGTGAACCAACGTGATAGCAAGTAGGGTACTGTGATACAATACCTTGAAAAATATCAATGTTTGATACCATTTTCAATACAACGGGGAAAAATTGACACATCCTTGATTAAATTACTGAATTTAATTACTAAATTATCTAATCAACTTTTTTGTTGATTTGCTGAAATTAGGTGAAGTTAATGGTACTGGTTTGTTAAGCAGAACAACATCAGTTAATGTACTTCTGTTGGGCCGACAACAGGACAACTAGCATGTCAGTCCTGCAGGTACTTTGCTCAGTTGGTTTTGTTGGCACCTTTAGTTAGCACTACTTTGTAGCATCTGTTGCATATGGGCTTGCTTGTATCCTTTGCCAGCATCCAATCACAAGTGATGAGTACTAGGGTTAGGGCACAGCACAGCACAGTAGGGCGTGACTTGTTGAAACTATAACAGGAAAAGCAATTACGCGAATCAACTGGAGCAATTGAGAGGAGAAGATGGCACTGTGAGTGAGAGGAGGCGGGGCTAGGTGGGCACTGCAGCGGTATGTGTCAACTCGCTGTCGGGGAGAAGAGATTGTGAAAAAGCGCATTTTCACTATCAAAACTGCAGAAAATGTGTATTAAAACCGATCAAAACATTCAGAAATCTCAAAAAAATGTTATTTTTGACAACACTAGTAACGAGTGAAATCTGCAGTGTTCAATACTGCTTTACCTGGTCCGTGCTTGTAATATATACCCTGTGTGGCTGTTAATATTAATATACCTGGGCAATCGTTAATGTACCTGGGCGGCCGTTAATTCAATTAAATTCAAATGTATTTAAACAGCGCTAGTTCACAACAAAAGTTTTCTCATTGCTCTTTTCATATAGAGCAGGACCGTACTCTTTGTGATATTATTTGAAGATCAAACAATTAATATTAATTAATGGACCCGGGCGGTTGTTAAAATACCTGAGCGAAAGAGTGAATTGAGCTATTTTACTGGATATGGACATGCTGCTGTGAAGTTTGCAGATGACACAACCATCATCAGCTGGATTCTCTCTCTGCCCCACCACCTCCCCATCACCGCCCAGTCTACACAGTCATCAGCTTCATCATTTCATCAGCGTCATTAGCTATCACCACTACCAGTGTCTGGACTCCATGGGGGGATTAAACATGCTGCTGCTCATGGCTGATGCCTCATGATTACAAGTGCGAAAGATTTTCTGTCAAGACTTAATTATCACATATCATCTGTTGTAATAAACAATTATCTATACTTTGTTCAATTGTCTCTTCTGATTGAAAGCCCTGTTGGTCCAGTAATATGGACAGTAACAGTAACAGGAGTGTTACACAGAACCCAGTCAGAAACCAATGTGAACTGCTACTGTAGCTAAGTAGCTTATTGTATCAATAATGCTTTGGAATAGCGCAGTGGACTTTAATGGCATCTATATCAGTCTTCAGCAGTGTTTTAACAGGTGACTCCTATATAGGTCTTCTAACTCTGCAGTAAGTCTGTATTCAGTCTATGCATCAATGCCAGCACACTTTATCAAGTGAGTGAGCTCCTGCATTAGCCACCGGCGCTGTCCATATCTCACATACTGAGTGGGTGTTGACTGTGCCTCCTCACATCTGTATTGATTGAGTTCTTCTACCTCCAGCTTTGATGAGCTTTACTACTCCTGCAACCTGAAATATTTACACACTGCAGATTTTAATGCTGGCGAGAAGCCATAAAAAGCCAACCAAAAGGCAGGAGGAGTCTAATCCTTGGGTATATTTTCTAAATTCTGCACAATCCACCACAGGCAAGAAATCTGTTTTTTAAAATCACATTTAATAAATAAATATATATTTTTTTGACTTTGGAGGGCAAGGAGCAGAGGGAATGTGCCTTGCGGTGGGCACACTGTACAGCAAGTAATTATTAAACTGAACCTGTAAAAATGAGCGGCCATTTTATCAGTAGGAGAGAGAGGATTTCAGTTTCTCCCTGGGAGCATGCAGATGGTAATTTTTATTCTTCCCCCACCAGCACTCCTCCACTCGTAGCTCTCACCTCTAGACGTTTGACCTGGGTCTTCTCAAACTCTAACTTGGTCTCCAGCTCACGGATCTTGGCCTCCTGCCGGCTGACGAAGGACTTCTCCACCATGGACTGCTCCTGGAACTCTAGCTGGCTCTGGAGGGCTTGCATCTAAGAAACAAAGATACACACATTTATGTCACTATACTAGCTGTAGTAAAATCAAATCTTTTTTGTCTCAATTCAAAGCTTCTCTTTTCACACACACACTCCATGTGAAGTGCTGCAAGGTTCTGTCCTGTGTACATTACTCTTCAGTTTTTATATTTTATGACGGTTATCATTTGTAAACACTGTAGATGATCACTATGCAGACGACACCCAGCTCTACATAACAGTTGATCCTTATGACGTGAGAACCCTTTATTCCCTTAAAATAATTTTTTTCATGACCAAAAGTTCCTAAATTAAATTAAATGTAATCTAATCAGGACTCAACAGATATCATAGCTTTTGGTCCAAAAGACAAAAATATCCATACAATTTACAACACTCTCTTAGTCTATTACAGTACAATAGTCTTTAGAATTTCATTCCTGTCAATTCGGTTGTTGATGTTTTCAGTTGTAAAGGATCCTTCTCTGTCTGAACCAAGTTGAGTTTGGTTGCATTAAAAACCTTAGCCTCTTAGGTCACAATGGTACAAGGTAGAGAATTAGAAGTATTTAGAATGCATATTTGAAGCTTTCTCTAGATCTAGCATGTCAGGTTATGAACATGTAAACGCCAAATAACCTGCCTATGCAAAACCACCACAAGACAGTACAGCAATCTGGGACATGGTGAAATGTCCATGTTTATCACTACTAACTATTTGTTGCTGATTAACACTGTATCAACCTGCTAACACCTATAGAATTTTTGTAACCAAATATCTGCCTTGCTTTTCGGTTTCCTGCATGTTCGTTTATGTTTTGTCTTTCTTTTTGCTTCTGTTTGATGTTGGTCTTCTTGTTATAAAACTTCAAATTATATACAGTATATAAATAAAACAGTCCCTATCCACCACATAATTCTGTGTAGCACCTCCTGTTACAGGGTGGGTTGCCAGATACGGTTGATGAGCACCAGTGGTGAAAAGAAACCAAGAACAAATACTCCATAATTGTACTTTACTAGAGTATTTTTAGTTGTTGCAACATTTTACTTTCACCTTGCTACATTTCTAAGCCAAATAACAACTTTTTACTCCGTTACATTCTGCATGAGACATTCATACATCGTTATGCAGTGGACCTGCTTGGAGCAGCAATGAAAAACAAATGTGAAACTGATAAAGCCGATTCTGTGCTAATCAGCTTATGGTATACTGGTATACACAGTGATAGTAATCGAGTCAATCTCACGCAGTGCTGAAGAACCTGCCTCACTCATGTCAAAGGTGAAAGTGAGTGTTAATGTTTACTTTTTAACTTTGATCAGAGGATGAAGAGGGACTATCCTTCTGGGCAGAGGAGACAAAAAACTCAATGGAACCGCAGTCAGGTAAACATGTGTTCTCTGCTCTTAAAGTCTGATGTCAGCAAATAAAAGTAATGGACCGTGACTACACAATGTTAAAGTGAAATACAAGTATAACAATTTATTACATTGGACAAAGCCAGACGGCCACGGCGTTAAAAAACTGTAGCTCAGAAAAGATGACCACGTTGCGTGTGGAAATGCATTCATATGCGTGTGCACAAAATGACACAGCATTCCAGCAAGACACATCTGTCCAGACAGGATGGGATGGCACTCCTCATACATCATTTAAAAACAAGATAGTGATTATCCATCTCTCAGTCAAGGTTTAGTTACAACTTTAGGCTAACGCAAGATGGGAAGCAGTGGATTCACATTGACTATTGAAAATTAAAATGCTGACTAGCGGGATAGACTGGGCTATACGGATGCACATTTCAAATGGTGTTTTTATTTGAAAATGTATTGAAGGAAACCTGGAAGAGCCTGTTTGAATGGGCCTGATGCAGCTGATAACATTAATATATAGAAAATGCTGGATAATCAGCCAGTACAAGAACAGACTTCAGCCAGTCAGCCAGTACAAGCACAGCCGATCCACATCCAGCCTCAGCCTGTACGAGCACAGACCCAGTCCAGACGGCTTTAGCAGGTCACACAGACCCAAGTGAAACACAGGCAGCCTCAGCCAGTGCTGAAGTTAACATCTTTGTGGATTTGTGGTGAGACTTCTGTATGTGTTTTTGTGTTCAGTCACTTAGTTTTGGTTTCCACCTCCTTGTCTCATTCTAACATACACAAAGAACCCACAACCGGGTTCTGCGTCTGAACGAGATACTACCACACCAGCAGAGCAATAACTCAGGCTAATCCTCTCCACAGTATAGAAAGTATCCACTTGTCCTCTACCAACTCAGTTTTCCTTACTGTGATTGACAGTAACTTATAATGCTGTATTTAAACCTGTCTTGAGTGAATTTTTAGCAACAGTAAATTTAACAGTAAATTTTTTACTTTTACTTGAGTACGTTTATACTGGATGACTTTTACTTTTACTTGAGTAACATTTTTCATGTGGTATCTGTACTTTTACGCAAGTATGAGAATTGAGTACTTCCACCACTGATGAGCACACGTTGTGGTTTAGGTCTCTGTACAACCACGATGGTACCAAACCTGGGAAGCTGAGTTTTGTAGAGAATAGCTTGAGGTTTAATAAACTAAGATATACTAAGGTATAATAAAAAGTTGGTTTGAGGGTGTTCATGTTTCTTTAGCTTTAAAGACGTTGCAGGAGTGTCTCTTGCTCCCAGTGGAAATAACTGCCCTGAAACTGAGATCTTGGATGGTATCATTGTAAGGAAGACTGCAGGGCTTGGGACAGATAGACAACATATCCCTTGTGTCGGTTGAGGATGGGACACTACTCCCCCCCCCCCCCCCCCCCCCTCCCTCTCCGGGTGGGTTTGATTTGTCAGGTACAGCTGTGTCTGATGGAGAAAAAGATTCATGCAGCAGCAGTCCTTATGGGGATGACAGCCCTAGCATGTTCAGCATTATTGCTTGTCTGAGTTGGGAAACCAAGCTGGCAATCTGTGTCACATACTGCCAGCGCCAATCCTGCTTGAATGACACATCAATTACATCAAGGGTTGTATTTGTCAAGAGACCAAAGGCAAAGGAAATGGGCTGGGGCAGTACTGCACATTCATGCAAGTTTGTAAATGGGACTCTTTACTAGCCACTGCGGCATAGGAAACTCTACGTATCTGTGTCAGGGGAGGGGGATGGCCTGCATTATGAGACTGAAACTGTCATACTGTTGTCATACGTTTACATTTCTACTCTAATCGATCAATTTGCCCATCTCAATTTCCAAACCAACATATTCAGATTGTTTCGTCCAGTCCAAGACGCTAAAATATTTTGTTTCTGTCATAAAAACAAAGAAAAGTGGCAAATCCTCACACTTAAGAAGCTGGAACCAGCAAATTATCAAAATACACAAGTACACAATAACACACGTACATAAATTGCATACCATAAATAAAGTGGTTACTGTTCTTCAACATTTTTAAATTACTGTCATGATCCTGGTTTGGAAAGATAACTCTTTGGAGTTACAGTAAGTATCAAAAAAAGCCAGAACTAGTCTCAGTGATCCTGAACCAGACTGACACAAACGTGGTACAATGAAAGATAATTTCTCTTTAAATGTTCAGTCATTTATGCACAAAATGAGCCACTGTATTTTTATAAATATCTTTAAATAGTTTATAGGTTTTTAGTTCAACAGGTTTGATATCCTATTTCTACTTTTTTGGCTTAAAACTGAACTAAGTGTTCTCAAAACCTCTCAGCCTTCATTTTATTCCACATCACTTACAGTGGAAGAGCATTAGATATCTTAATTATGGCATCCAATAACTCGTCATTGTACATATTGGCATATTTAAGAAGGACTGAAAAAATTGTGACCCTTGAAATGTGTCCTCATCATCTCCTCTTGATTCTCTCTCTGCAGACTAAGAGCACAGGCATTCCCTCTTAAAACAGAACTATGTGGCTGTCCCTGTCACATTAGTGATATGATAAGAGAAGAAAGCCAGCATCTACCTTCTCCTGAACCTCCTGCTTCTCTTTGAGGGCCTCCTCCAGCTGGGCTTGGAGGTCACTGATCTGAGCCAGGTTCTGGGCCGACTGAAAAACACAGGAAAGAAGCAAAGTCAATGAGCAATATGATACTGTAGGTGGATAACCTTCTTTTATTCTGTCGGATAGAAGAATGAATAAGGATTTCATATCAACAAGTACATCCTCATTATATAGAGTGCAGAGTATACAAAAACCTAGAAACCAAAATCTATATCCAAATCTAATGCCAAACAATGAAAATATACCAGGCAGATCCAGTGAAACATGATGACATTACAGTGACATTGCTGAGACAAATAAATCAGCTGGAAACATTTTTTGTCTGGTGAAAGCATATCAATAAATCTCAATTCAATGTAACCTGTGTGAAATATTTGAGACGAGTGCTTTTTTTTCTCCACAGTAGATGAAGCACTCTGCTACAGCAAGTCCCATCGGGAATTCAGCTGCTTCAATTTAGACAAGAAGGATGGATTCATTTGGAGCCAGTGGAGGCAGATCACTCATCATTCCATCAGCGCGGGAAAGGAAGAGCTTTTACTCCACTTTCATTTCCACTTGCTGCTCATCTGCATATACATCTACTAATGGGAGTTGTGTGCTTGCCAAATACCTCCGCTTTTCAAAAATGACCCAATTGGCAGGGAGGGATGGTGTTAAAACGATGTAATGTAAAGCTTGATCCAGAGATTTTATCTTTTGCAAATGAACTTGGGATTGCTTTTTGACATAATATGATCGTACACATGACATGATACGTGGAACATGTAGGCTAGACTGTGTGTGTGTGTGTAGTGGCAATGCTGACATATCAGCTTGCTGATATATTAGGCACATTTTGCTTTTTTTATTAAAAGGCATACACCAGGCAGTCAATGTCATCCATCAGTTTTATGATGGATGATTCAGTTTTATTGTTGACATACAATATTAGCTGCAGAATTAATCAGTACTGCACTGGTTCTGCAGTGTTTCCCATACATAGGCTTTCCTTGGGTGGGCCGCCCAGGTAGATTAACAGCCGCTCAAGTAAATTTGGCGACCCATTTTAAATCTTTCTTGATTGCAGCGCTGCGCAGCGCATATTCGCTCCACACATCCTCTCACTGGTCGCTGTCTCTCTCGCAAACACGGACAACAGACCCATCTGTGAATTTAACTGGTTAGTATCATAAACACCTCTGCACAAATCTGTCCGACACAACACGTCGGTCACCCATCTTCAAAACAGTTATTAGCAAGCATGTAAGGAGCCTAGCTAATAAGGAGAGCTATGTTAACTTTGGAAAACAGCTGTCGAATAAATCGTATAATTGGTAGTCTACAGGTGCGTTTGAGATAACTGGCTGACTTTTGCCGACTTGAATAAAAACAGCACTATCAAGTCACCTGCGGTAGACTGCGTGAGCTTACTGTGAGTTTACAACAATGATCAGGCCTTGCTCCCACGAGGTGTAGTGACGTGACACCTCACAGGAGGTAACGCTCTGCTATACTGAGAAAATAGGTGGATGCAAATTTCGGTAGGTAGACTACAATCTCTGTTTTGCCGAATTATACAATTAATTTAAAGTCCTTTTAGGACACTTTGCTGTTTGAACGAGGTTAACGCCACATGTTTTTGCTGAATCTCAAGAAATGGTACTTCTACTAAAAGTAATAATATATTAACGATTCTTAACGTTCATAAAATATATACTGATCATTTATCACTATTGATGAACCCCACAAAGAATAGTATAGTGTTTAAAAGCAGAACATAACACCTGTGACAGTCGACTGCCCCCGCCGCCAATCTGTGGGAAACACTGGGTTGTGTATGGGAATCCCTTAAAGGTTTTTGACCTCTAGTGGCACTATGGATGCGTTTATCTATGAGTGTGTCCCCATTTAGTTTATCTCGTTGCATGTGCACGAGGACATGCAGGCACGCATGGGTGATGCGACATACAGTCCCATTGATTTCATACATCTACAGGCGGCGGTAACATACCATGATATGCTTCAATGTGATTCAGAGTTTCGATGTTCTATAGTGTGCTTTTCCATCTCAACAAAATAATATTATGTAATAACATATACAGTGCTTCAATACATTTTTACATGATCATTTATAACAGAGTGGCTGTAATGTCACCATTTCCCATATCAAAATATTCAGCTCAGTAAGGACATTCTGGCTTCTCAGATGTTTGATAACTTTCATACTTTCCAAAATATTCAAGGTTTTCCAGGAAATTTTAGACTTCCATATTACCCGAGACCAGAACTTACAGCAGGGATGCAGAAAGGTGGACATCTCAAATTGCTCTCATGGACACATTTTGACATTAGACACTTAACTGCACGTTGTGCAAATCAACGTATTTGGATGGCTCGCCCCTGCCCTACACACAGCTGATTGAGATGAGCTAATTAGTGCAGTTTGACACACAGTTCATTCTAAGTCCCAGCAGGCATAACACACACACACACACACACACAAAAGATACATATTTTAAGCTAAAAAAAACATTAAAATGTTAAAACATGCTCTTTAATGCCATTTATGGTTGTATACCATTGTGCACCATCAAATATTGTGCTTTTTTCAACAGTTTATTGCAATCGAAGTGAAAATGCCTTTCGCCTGATGTCAGCTGGGATTGGCTCAATCCCTCCTGTACACAGAATAAGTAGTTGACGATGAGTGAGTGAGAAGTGAAAACCATTGCCAATATAACAATTTAGCTTCCAGCTTTTCTAGAAATGTATTTTAGCTCTTGTTTCTTTAGGTAATTAGCTATTAGTTAGCTATTTATTTAACCTTCCTGCTTTTCAGAAGTGATTTCTTAACAGACTCCATATTTGTGTGTGAAACAGCCAGAGAGGAGAAAAGTAGACCTGGGCGACAGCAGCCTTGTGTTTCTTCATCAGCTCGTTCAGGTCCTCCTGGTCCTCCTCCATCCTCGACTGCAGGTCATTCTTCTCTCTCTGCAGACGACTCAGCTGCTCCTCGAGCTGATGGACAGAAAGCAAATCAAAGAGATTTGTAAATAGAACAACCCAGCTGTGTTTTCAATGGCAGACAAAATTAGACACAAGATGGCAGCTGGTTCTTGCATCTTAACCAAAATATCTATATTTACAGACAGGAAAAAAAACTGAAATTCATCAAACAGGATCTGTGCTTCACACAGGGTCAAGCTCTCTAAACATTTTGCTCAGTGAGTCAAATGTTCTTGTACTGTTGCACAATTACGATTTCTGAAGCAGGCAGTTACTCATAGGTTGCTTTTTCTTAATAAAATTTATATTTTAAATTTAAGAGGTGAGACACCAATCTTGGTCATATGTCTATGGTGAAGTAACATCCATCTATTATGGATAACTGTTAAAGAAGCATGAGACACACATTAATAATAATGCACATTTTAGGAAAATTAACTGGGTAACTTTGAAAATAGGATCCCTAATATAAAACATAAAACAACATAAAAATCCAAAAGATATGTTGATTTTGTGTAATAATGGGAACGTTTTGTGATCTAACAAGATCAAAAGATACATTGTTTCAAAATTTTAAAATATAATGGTATGTAATTACTGACAATTAAAATGTTATAAGATAAATCTTGGCATAACATTAAATAATCTCAATAAATAAAATAAAAATTCTCATTTTAAGTAGAATCTTTATAGATTTTATTTATTTTTTTTATTTTTTTTAAAGGGATTCCACCAAAATATCCTCTTGAATTGCTAAATTAAGCTCTGGAATTATTTAATTCATTCTTTCAAATTAATAATTGTATGCATGAATTCAATAGCACAATTTAAATATTTTGGTACGCACATTATGTTTTGGGCACTGTAATACAATAATATATGATTGAGAATTAGAAGTGATATATAAAGATGGACTACACAGCCCCCCTCTGATCACAGGGCCCAGCAGCTAGCAGAGACTTCCTTGTACCTGTGGCTGAGGGGATGGTCTGTGCTGAAGTAACCCTACTTCTGTAATGACTGGGATAATATACACAAGAGGGAGAGGCGTTGGTGGTGCAAGGCTATGGATTAATAAATGATGACTAATGTGACTATGTGAAAAGGCTAATGAATACATTTGCACAAAGTGAGTGGATGAGGAGTCAGGGACAGGCAGAGCTGACAGGCAGTGTCACATCCATCTTATTGAGAAACCGTCCAAACAGGATGTAGAATTAACCTGAATCACTGAATCAAAAGACAGCTTCAAAGTATGAATTTGGATTATGAGGGTAAGATTTATTTATTCCTTATCTATTTATATGAATACCACCCACTGCTGAGATGTACCAAGGTGTAGTTCAGTAACTAAAAATATCCAAATGGAATCTGGGGCAAATTCATTTACATATCACACTTTCCTTTTTTAGATTCACCAGCTTTGAAAGCAGCTCCAGCTCTGCAGCTTGGGGAAAATATTTTGATGGACATTAGAAAAAACGTGACAGTCGGTAGCATCAAACTTTCATTTAGCACATTTAACAGTAGACCGTCAGTGCAATCTGAAGCCAATTATGTGGCTTTTTCTCTCAGATTGCTGTGGCTCTCTGTGGAAAAATAAAGCTGTTGAAAAAATGCAAGACATATTCCTCCAAACACTGCAATTACTGCGACAGAACGACAGGAGAATGGCAAAAACTGTGGACCATCAGAGGGGAATGTATTTAAATGATTTTATCTTTGATGGATTGCAATGTATGATGTGGCTGAAGGCTGCATAAAAAAACAAAAACATTTATGCACCATTTCTGTCATCAGTTCTCACAGCCTTTTACTTTCCCAGCAGGCTGGATGTATGCTACAGAGGTCGTCCTCAAAGACATGATTTCAAAACAAACAGCTGGTGATACATCTCTGCAATATTCCTTTTCCACCTTCTACTAGGTTTGGGTATTGTTTAAATTTTATCAATTCCAACTCTTCTTATCGAATCCGCTTCTTATTGAATCTCGGTTCTGAACCCCTTCACCACAGATCTCATCAGCGCTTGGTGACCTTCATCCTCTTCCTCCTAGCCCATCTTCCTCTTCATGGCTAAAGTGAAGGAAGTCTCTGCACTAGAGTGGCGTCTGTGAGGACTCGTCTCTAAGATAAATAGATATTTAATCATTTGTAGACATCATTCGTTTCCCTTCAGTAAAAAGGTGAACGTCAGCTCACATGTTTTGTACCTGACTGTTACTGTTAGCTGTATCTGAGAGCGCGACACATTGAACATGGCGCGTTCCTTCAGATTCACGCCGTGTTGAAGTAAATGCTTTGTCATGATGGAGCTGCTTCCTCCCTCGCACTAAACCTCCTTACTGCAGGTGTTGCATTTCGCTGTGTCGTTCTCTTTTTCAGTGAAGCTAAGCCAAACTTTGGAGCGTTTGCTGCAGTCTGCCATGGTCCAGGAATGGAAACAGAAGGACTCTCTTCTTCATGTTTTGTTGACGTACTGCCTAACAATTGATGTTAGTGATGTTTTTCATAGCAGGTCCTGGCAGATAAGGGACAATTTTATGGACTGTAAAAACTGTTGAAAAAGACTTAAAACTAGCCGCAAGAGCTGCAAAACAACTGCAGGATGTTGAGTACCTAATGCAATTTATTTGTTTTAATTTTTTAAATAGCCTACTAATGTTTTTGCACTCACTGTTATTGTCGGACCCTGCATCTGCTTTCCAAGGTCTTCTGAATTGAAATACTGGAATACTTCTCTAAACGTCTCCAAACAACCATGATATACAACCAAAATGATAGTTGAGATGAATCGTCCATTGCTCGTGAAATGTGGGCCCAAACAAATGTTAACAAATAGAGGACCAAAAGCTGCTTGGCTTTATTGGACAGTGGGTGGACAACTAGTTTCTAATCCTCACTTAAAGGTTCCCTGTGGTGGTTTTGACCTCTAGTAGCCCTATAGAGCTGTTGTTTTGATGAGTGGGTCCTCGATTTTAACATTTCTTTGTTTATAAGGAATATCCACAGGGCCCCCTTAGTGAATTATTGCAGCGCAACTGATGCTACTTGTGCTGATAAACAGAGAGGCCTCTATTTGGTGCCATACAGCGTTTTGGGCTGCTAGAATAAGCAGCAGCGGTTTGTGCAAAGCCAGCCACTGAAAAGGCGGAGCTAATTAAAAATCATGAGCTGCGTTGTCCCTCTGCGAACCATCTCAGCTACTGATATCATAAACCTCATTAGAGTATAACATACATTTACTAAGATCCCTGATCCTTTCAAACAAACTATTATTTACCTCCAACACGCACTCATTCTGCTTTAATTTTTTTGTTGCATTTAAGAGGCTTATGCAGGTTTCGTTCAATCAGTGGAAAATATTAAAAAGTCAGGTAGACGCAAAGCTTTCAACCAACCAATGAAGCTAACGTTAATTTGCCAGCTAGTTAGATCTGATCAAATCTGCCAAACAGAATAAATATACAAGCTGCTTTGTTCTACCACTGTATGAAATCAAGGATGTGTGCAGTGCCAGACTGAAAAGTGTAGCAGATGAGAAAAGGAATATGATAGGAAGACACAAAAGTCAAGGGGATGTTGATAGAAAAATTTGGATTTGCCAACTAGATATCAATTGTTTATTGTTTTCCCTTACCTTATTATGTAAATGTAATAAATACATTTAAAATAGCATTTGAAATTAATTGATTATAACTGTAGTTGCGGTCTTGAAGTCTATAATGATTATGGTGGCACACTCCAGACTTCATAATGCTGCTCATTAGTTCACTATTATTAAGACCATTGACCAGAAGATCACTGGTATCCATCTACAGAGCATCAGTGATATCGTGTGCAGGGTGACGGGAGCTAATTTTCATAATTTATAAATGCTATAGTAAATGGTTTTGATTGGATTAATCGTGTTATGTCATATTTAACTGTAAACATTTTTGATTTTGTTGCATACTGCTTTGGCAACTTTGTTTAATGAAACATTCATGCCAATAAAGCAGACTGAACTGAACTAGACAGAAGAAAGAGAAGTGTGTGTTTTTGCAGGGAAACAAGATCCTAACTCAGAAAACTGGATAATATGGTAAAAGAAACAGAAAAGAAAGAACAGAAGGAGTAATAGGAGGACAGAGGATGAGCTCTGAGGGAACAGGTGTGTCCTCTAACCCCTATCTCTGGCTAAAGGCAATGATTTGACATATCTTCTGCTACCCTGCTACTACCACAGATGGTGCAGCCTTATAAAAGCCTCAAAAATGACCTATGTGTTCACCACTGATGATCATTTCCAAATGTTGTGACTACTTTAGCTTTTTCCTAACAAGGGTATGCAGTAAATGCAGCCTGTGACTGTGTCACTCCAGGAGACATGTTAGAAATGCTGCTTTTAAAGGCTGAGAGGAGGATCCAGAAAGCTGTACTGACCGCTTGTTTTGTTTTGGAGATGTCTTCCATCTGAACATGTAGGTCTTCAATCTCTACCTCCATGGACTTACGAGCTTTAACTGCAGCTGCGCAGGTGAACTCAGACTCCTCTAGCTGCAATGGACACACAAATGGAAGAAAATCAATTATATATATATAGTCACTCTGCCTTACTATCAACTGATTCAGGTTCCAGAGAAAATACAGTCATTTTCTTCTCCAGACCAGAGTAGACAAAGTGGGTAAAATCTAGAGCAACTAGAAATGGTTGAGCATCCAAGAGGTTCTTCAGTTCTGACTGAGCGGCAGGGAGCCCCAGGTATTTAACCTCTGTGGGCTCATTATCAAGGTGATGGATACCACTTGGTTCGTTAGTGCTCCTGGCTAGGGCCAAGTCTGAACGATTGTCGCCAGTCAGTCAGAAAAGAAGTCTCTTGGATAAGAGGCAAAACGTCTTTAGGTATTTTCAACCAAGTCCACTTGCCCTTAATTTAACCCACCTTGGAAAACTATGACTTGGATGACAGAGAATCTGAGACATCTAGAACAGAGGTTTTCAAACTTGGGAGAGATGAGAGGCATGAGCAGTGTTTGCTTAAAAACATGTACTACTTGAACCAATCATATGCTGTGGGCGGGACAGAGAGAGACGGCTACATTAGAGCCAAAGCATTAGCACATTTTAAAATGAATTATAAATTTATAAAATAGAATAAAATCAAACATAGCTGCATGCCTTTGCCTCAGCTAATGTTTAGAGGAGCTGCTGAATGTAACTGGACATTCATTAGCAAATTAATGTTGCAAAAAAAGTAGCTTATTTCTTCACTTTAAATAGTCCAACTAAATAATTGGCTATATGGAAAAAAGGGGCCCAGCATCCAGTGGTGAGAGGGAGGATGCATGTTTTCTGTACATATCCGGTCGCATTTGTGTAGGATTTATACTGTTTTTTGCTGCCTGGCAGATTTTATCATGTAAATCCAGTGTTTTCTTATTTTGCTGAATCTCTGTGTCCTCCTGCAAACAAGGAGAAGCAACTAACCCACTAACAGCCTGTGGGGTAAGAAAATAAAAAGAAATGCTCTGTGCAGAGAAAGTACAGACAGCTGCTGATTCTGAGGACAGACAGGATAAACATCTACAGTATTTTGACCATCCATCCATCCATCCATCCATTATCTATAACTCTATATGTTTATCCTCAGAAGGTTGTCGGGGCTGGAGCAAATCCCAGCTGACATGGTGTGACAGGCGGTGTACAACCAGGACAGGTCACCAGTCAATCAAAAGGCTGACACATAGAGACAAACAACCATTCACGCTCACGCTCACCTGCAGGCAGTTTAGACCAGTGGTTCTCAAACCTTTTCACATCAAGGACCCCTAAACTGAGTCGGACACCCATGATAAAATTTTGTCCCAGGATTGAGCATCTGATAGGATTTTGGCATTTAGATGTTTGATTCCAGAAAGTGTATGAAATCCATGACCAAAATAGTCGTATGTTCAGTCACTATGTTACTTATGGATGGAATTATAGTCAAAATAAATGATTCCCCTTATTGCTGGGGACCCCCTGGAACACCCTCAAGGACCCCTGGGGGTCCCCGGACCCCACTTTGAGAACCACTGATTTAGACTGCCAATTTACCTAACCTGGATGTCTTTGGGCTGTGGGAGGACAGCGGGGTACCAGGAGAAAACATACAAACTCCATACTGTAAGGCCCCAGCTGGCGGCTGGGTTTAAACCCAGAACCCTCTTGCTTGATTATAATGTTTATTCTACTGTAATATTATTTCCATGCAAGTATACATACAGTGGTGTTATTTATGGATGTACCTGGTTCTTGAGCTGGGCGATCTCCCTCTTGCTTGGTGCGTTGTTCTTTATGTGGTCTAACATGATTTGGGCGTCAGCCAGCAGAGCCTTGGTTCTCTTCAGGTCCTTCCTCAAACGCTTCTCAGTCTCTATGTCACCACCTCTCACCTGGCAAACAGGTACAGTGAAGAGTGGTGACTCCGTTGATACATCAGGGATTAGACACAGACTCAGTCCATTTTACCATTTAAAGGATCGATCCCTAAATGTTGTACCATATCCATTTAAGCTGAATTTACACACACAATAAAGAGTTTGGCTTTTAGATGGAAATACAGTACAGATGGAAATCCAATCAAATATGAAGGTCTCCTTTATTGCTGATGTGAACAAACAGAATCGGCATCAGAAAACATTACACTTACACTTCAGGGTTTTCATGTTAGCGTGTGCCTTAAAAATGGCTAATTTATGACCTCAACCCAATTTTATATAAACAATATTCCCAACAAAGTTGTTTGGGAAAATTAGATAACATACAACCTGTTGACCACAGGTTTTGGGTGGGGTGACCTTTTCTGATCAGTGTTTTAGAAAACAGAAAAGGGATTCTGTTGATGAAGTCGTGTTGGGTTATGTCAGTACAAAAACCTCTACTAGGAAAGTGCAGTCACTGGGTCCAACCTGATCAACACGTCTCTGTGGTCACAGTGGACACCCAGATTTTAGATTCATAAAATTTTGACTGGTTTGGTTGCAGCGTTCTCTATTGTCTGGATGTCAAAGTTGGACATCAGTCTGAACTTAATCAATACTGGTGGCTCTCTTTGCATCTCAATTGCAGTCAGCAAAGTCAGATAAAAATTTGTTTGTTGTCAGTTTAATTGACTCACTTCAATCATATAAAAGGCTCACATCTCCACCCACACACCTAAACAGCAGTCGTGCTCTATCATTAAACTAAATAACATTATTAACATTCTGTTACCACCCTGCTCTGCACATAGGCCAACCAAATGGGCATGTGAGTGACAGACTTCAGGTTTCATATTCTAGAGGGATGTTGCAGGAAATAATACCAAGGTGTTTTCAGCACTGTTAAGCAGTAAGCAGTAACCTCAACTCAGAGACAAGTGAAAATCTATACACAATGTCACTTTGCATTGCTTAATATTGGATTTTGTTTTTATCTGTTTTAAAGTCTCCAGGATAAGCACGTCAACATGCATATAGTCACTTGCACTGTTTCATTTTTGGTAATTTGTTTTATAGGTATAAAGTTTAATATTGTATAATTTATTCTGGATTTCTGATACCGTTAGTATTATGTTTAATGTCACTTATCACTTTACTTTATTCCATGCTATCCACTTGCTGCTGTAATGTGGAAATTTCTCACCTGTGAGACAAACAAAGGCTGATCTTATCTTATCTTTACATGTTCGAATATTCTTCGACTGGACTCCACACCACAATGTACAGTGTAGTTACCTTGTCCTGTGCTGACAGAAGCTTCGACTCCAGCTCTCTCTTCTCTTTCAGCACCTTCTGCTTCTCATCGTACTCCTCTTCAAGCTGGACTTCCATTTGCTTCAACTAGACACAAAAAAAATAACCCACTTAATAAATAAACTAAGTCACAGTGCTGATCACACAGGAGTACACAAAGTAGTGGATATATGGCTGTTTACCAATGACAAAAACCAACATACTGTACAGACTTCTAAAGGTATATTTAAAAAGTCTAAAGCCCTTGTAAAATCGTGCCTCAAAACTACTAAAGATGTACAAAAGACAAAATGAATAACTGATAATAATTTGGTTTGACTGTTCTCAGAACCTTCCCACGTCGTGGCTAGTAATAAGTTGACAAGACAAACAATCTACAGCCATGCTGCCAGCTTTGTGAGGCTGTACTTTCTGGTAATGTTGCAACATTTACCAGTGTTGTCTCTTTGTTTAGCGTGTTGCCATGCTAACATTTGCTGATGAGCACTAATCACATAATACAAACTGATGCAGATGGACATGTTATTAGTTTTGCAGGTATCTGATCTTAAACCAAAGCAAACTGAAATTTTGACCTGATGCTGCTGCTAGATGAAATGTTGAGGAGAACAAACAAGATGAATTGTAACAATATCTGAACCAAATGTCTTGTGCCAATACATCTAATAGATGTTGATATACTTCACAGAATAATTGACCTGCTCAAGGCGCTAGAGAAAAAGTCAAGGGATCACCAAAGAGGACCAAGCATATGTACCACATTTTATGGAAATCAACAGATGTGAAGATATTTCATTCTGGATCGAAGTGTTGGACCAGCCAGCCAACCTTGCTATTTCTAGAGCCATGCTACTAGCATGGCAAAAAAAACCCCCAAAGAAATATGTCTTGGGAATAATGCCTCAAGAAAGGCCATATTTATGGTTTGTATTTCCCTTGAAGCATTAATGCTAAGCAAGTCCTTTGACAAGGGAAAGGGTTTAGACTCTGGAGTATAAATCACTTTGATCTTGCCTGATGATTGGGCCAAATTTGAAATCCTTGTGAATATCCACAGCAATTTTGTCTTTCGTAATCATCCTAATGGTAATATAATAATCCAACAATCCAACAATTTCCAAGGCAACCTATCTGTAGAGAAATCTTGTTGTGGACCAATGGTTGACTGTTTGACATCAGTAAGCTCGCAGACAGACAGATCGCAGGGTGAGAACTACACACTGACCCCACTTACTGAATAGTAAACCAATATCTTGTTACCACATTGACTGTAAAAATAGATGCATTCTAACACTGTCCAGTCCACAGTACCTTGAAATGAGCAAGGTTCTGTGTTGAGGCTAACGAGGCCTTTCAAAAAAAAATGTATTCACACACACACGGTTCTAGGGCAGTTTTCTTTCATTTATTTATCAGCTTCACCCATCATCAAATAATACATCACTATGTAAATGGCACTGGAAAACACTGTGTAGTACTCCCAGTTTGTGTAAGCAAATTATGCATGGGCTAATGAGGGCTCGACTGATGGAGGCCAGTGATGAGGCAGTCAGCACTGTCATAGCAAAAACAAATCCAAACAGTAATAGCACCAAAGCTAAAGATGCACCCAAATTCCAACAGCAAACCACCCTCTCACTTAATCTGCCACCCACATATTCCAGCGCACGTCTATTCCACTGCATTTCCACCATATTGATACCATATTGATTAAGCCACCAATGGGAGCCATTATGCTGACATATAAACAAATGTGACTCAAGAAAAAGTAAAAATATGTACAGGATCAAATTCTTAATCTAACAAATGCAATTATAAATACAGTTGGAAATGCGTTGTACGCTTATGTGTTGAACTAACATTTATTTTTAAAGAGAAATACTATGAATATTAGTTACTAAACCTAACAGGGATGGAAGGCAGGGATGGAATTACTATAATGGCTCATTGTAAATTCAGCATAAAAAACCTGCCGCAGCACTAATTCATCAGTAACAACATGACATACCCCGTGCCATACAATTCACTCAAACACTGGTATAATTAATTCATTTCATTTTATAAGAACCTACAGGAAAAGGAGGGATCATGCCCCTTGAGCTGCCGGGAGGCTTTTACTGTGAAATATCTGTAAAGGAAGTGTTGACAGCAAACTAAAAATGGCAACGTAGAAATCCCTGTAGATTATAAATGATTGAAAACTGTATTTCTGTGAGAGAAGAGAGTGAGAGCAGCAAAGTGTTGAGTATGACATGACTTTTGTTATACTGATGGAAGGAGTGGAGTGGAAATGTTTTGCTGACAGGTAACAGGTAAACAGCAAATCAGGGAAATATGATCACTAAAGAGATATATTTCTGGTTGCGGGCTTCCTGCTTTCCCCATGCTCAACACCCTCTGCTACGATTATTAGTATTATTATCATTAATATTACTATGATTATTAGTACTATTATTCATTTTCACTGTTGTCTGTACCACTACCACCATTACTATTGTTTTACTCCCCCCAAATGTTGGGTGTAACATAGGGCCCAGTGACTATTTAAGGAACTATCTGGATGGTAACCACAAGGGCCACATTAAGAAAATTTGTGTGTTGCACATGTCAGAAAAGCAATGGAGCAAAACTGTAATTCTGCATTCTTCCTGCAAGAAGGAAGGCTATATGTCAAATAGTTAAATGATTTTGTCATTTCAACAACAGCGATTGACTAAAAAAGAACCTAAAACCATGAAAAATAACTGGTAGTGATTTTTGGTCTTAAAATTAGAATAAATACATTTTGCAGGGTTTTCGGAACTTGACCTATATGTCAGGATATTTTGGTCTCTGCTGCTTCAATTTGGCCATTCTTTTTTAATCCGCCTCTTGTGAGTTGCCTTTTAATAAGTATTTGATTGGCTGATTCAGTCGTTAACACTGATCAGCGCCAATGTTAGGAAAATTACAAATTCAATCAGCAGTCAAAATCAGCAGTAAAATGAAATGGTTTAATTAGCATTTTATTTATTGCAGTATTGTGTTAATGTTGTAACTGTTTCTGTTTTTACACCTACTTCTCCCACACATTAAATCATGGATGTACGTGATATGAACCTCCTTACCTTCTTGCTGCAGGACTGTCTGATCTCCTCCACCTCATCGTCTTTGCTCTCGATCTCCTTGGAATGAGTTTGACGCAAACGCTCCATCTCCATCTCCAGACGCAGCTTGGCCTGAAAAAAAAACACAGACATTACACACTCAGCTCTCATTATGTTTTAAAGGAACACTTTGCTGATCTTGTATTATGTATGTATGAATAATAATGTATGAACTGGTAAGAGCAATCATGTGCATAGCTGTGTCTGCCACATTATTGTTCGATATGATGTGTCAGTGGCCTGACACTAAATGTTGAGTTGTTGAAACAGGAGTTTGGTAAATCCTGGCTGCATTCCGCCTTTAATCTGGCAAAGCTGTGCCTAAAGTCCTGTCGCTACCAGAGAGTTGCACAGCAAAGTTCAAAGAGACACAGCAGGGGCACCAACACAGAGTTCCAGCAGAAAAAATGCAAGATCATTCTGCAAGGTAGTTGAACCTGGCTCAACTTTCACAGTATTACAACTGCAATGCATGCTTGTCATAATTCTATATCATAATTCCAGAATTTGGAAGTTAGCAGTGTTGTTACTGAATGCCGTAAAATGAACTTTTATAGGGTAAGAACAGGTCTCTGTTTGTTATGGAGCGGGATCAGGGATATGCATTACCTTTCAAATGTTAGAAAATACGCACTTACTGACTGATGTAATTGATTGTGTAATCAGATGCAGTCATCCATTCATTCACATATGAATGTGCTGTGCTGTGTAGGGCTATAATGAGTTACTGTGCTTTTCTTGATTGCTATTTGTTCTGTGGTTATTGACATACAGTGTGAGCTACTTTGTTCCTGTAGGCTGGCTAAAGGTAGAGTGGTTGTTTGATAGTCAGAGACAGCAGGCTGAGGTGGTTTGAGCCCAGGGCAGGCTGTGTTTGTAGATTTGGCACTTCAGTTGCTGTCCATGGCGCAGATCAAAAGCTGCAGATTTGCTATTAAAATATTAGTTCAACATTTTGGGAAATGTGTACACTTTTTAATCATTCTCAAGACATATTAGCTTTTTAAAAATGTATCTGCATTCAAATCATCGTCAGAAAATAGCAGATGGACGGAAGAGGAAGTCTTGGCCCAGATATTCTCTGGCTACACTGGAAGCCCGGAAACATTGGCCGTTGTCCCAGAGGCTAAATCGTCGTCAAACAATAGCCCATGGGTTCTGAGACCGGTCAGGATGAGGTTAGCCTAGCTCAGCATAAAGACTAGAAGCAGGGGGATTTCAGCTCATTGACTTCAGATCAGCTATTAAAAGGATAGTTCCCTCCAGGCTTGTCACAAAGCTCAAGGACCTGGGATTAAACACCCCGATGTGCATGTGATGGGCAGACCCCAGGTGGTGAGGGTGGGTAGACACATCTCGTCCACCCTCATCTTCGACACTGGTGCACCCCATGGCTGTATTTCGAGTGCCCCGCAGAACTCCCTGTACACATACGACTGTGTATCCACTTCAGTTTATAGACGACACAGCTGTGGTGTGCCTGATCACAGATCACAGTGAAAAGGCCTATCTCAAGGAGACGGGGAGCCACCAATGGGTGGTGCGTCAGTAAGGGCCTTTCCAAAACTGCTTGCTACTCCCTCTCCCTACAAACTTTCCACTCCGTTTGCGTGTTCATGCGGAGGGTCCGCCACATTGAGTGCCATCCCAAACCAGTGAGGGTGGAGTGGTAGTGGGTTATTAAACCCTCGAATGCCGAGTCAGCGCCAATGCTGGCTTGTTGAAGGTGTGTAACACCCTTTGCTGCACGATGGGGGACCTTTCTTTTAATTTGCGTTCTGTGTGACTTCGCCGGTTAACATTTTATATTCTGAAATTACACTAACATTTCATATCACAATTCACAGGAAAACAACATTGTGTTTATAAAAAATTATCTTGTCTGACAGACAATACAACTGTTGTTTTTATTGATTCGTATTCATCTTATACGAAAATCTTCAGCCAAAGAAAATAGCCTACAGCAAACAACAGAATAATAGAACACAACGGAATACACAGGGGGATCACGTTAAGTCTTTATACATTTGAACTGTTTTAAATTCTTCAGACTATATAATGCTTCATAATTTCTGATTTATATTGAAATGTTGTATTTGTGAAAGTAACATTTTCATATTGGCTAAGATAAAGAGGTCCAAATATATATTCTTTTCTTTACAATAAATATCAGTCTTTTCATAGAAGAATATAATATTTAATTTTCGTCAATATCTAAAGTCATGTTCTTAAAGAAATATAAACACAAAATGAATGACAAATGCAATCAATCCTGAATCTTAATACCACTGTTGTTTATTTGATGCACATATTAGCAGGGAGTGCGGCGGTAACGTCAGATCCTGTTTACTCCGGGGGGAGAGGGTAGTTCGTCCGAAAGTTGTCCGCTGTATTTACACCCAAGTGGGTTAGGGAGCTCGACTTGGCTGTGAGGGTGACTCCGACCAGAGTTCACTCTGTGTCGGAGTGGAAGTGGCGAAGGTCTAGTTTCGGAAAGGCCCCAAGACTAAAGAGCTGATAGTGGACTGCGGCCCCCTTAATATCAACTGTTCCTCTGTGGAGAGGGTGGACAGCTTCTAGTACCTTGGTGTCCGCATCACCGAGGGCCTGACCTGGGTTCTGCATACTGACTCAGTGGTGAGAAAGGCAAGGCAGAGACGGTTTCACCTCAGACGTTTGAGGAAATTCCCGGTATCAATTTCTACTCCTGCAACTTCAAGAGCGTTCTGACGGGAAAATCATTGCCAGGAACGAAAACAGCACCATAGAGGACCGCAAGACCCTGCAAAGAGTGGTTCATTCAGCTGAACATACAATAGGCGGTGCTCTACACTGCTTAAAGGACATTTACATCAGGCGCTGCATGAATAAGGTTAGGAAAATCATAAGAATCCCAACCACCCAGCTAAGAGCCTTTTTCCCAGCTGCGGTTGGAAGAAGGTAGGCCTCTGGATACACCAGGCCAGCACTGAGAGGCTCAGGATGAGATTCTACCCTCCGGTCGTTCGGATCCTAAATGAGGGCCCCCTGTATCTAGTTAAACTTGTTGTGGATTACATTTCACTGTGATTGTACCTTTAGCCTAGTACATGTGTTAAATAAACTTGATTGATTGGTTGGTTGATTCTATCAGCTGGATACAGTAAGCAGTAGTTTTCCACTATATCATATTTGAAAACAGTCTACAGTAGCCTAACTTCTTCCTACTGTCTGAAATTAAAGCACCTGTAAAATATTAGTGTGAGTCACAACGCAACACAGCAGTTGACTTCCCAGCACTAACAGGAAATACGGTTAGTGTCTCTGAGACAACACTGCACTGGCTGTGTGTCTTCGTGTTAACAAATAAGAGCCCCAGGGAGTTATCTGGACATTTAACACCATCCACATAACTGACACAAGAGTGACTAGATAGTCAGTATTGCAGCTTTTTTTATAAAACCACTGAATCAAATGTGTAAAGTGAAAGATGTTGCTCAGAGACAAAACCCAGAGAAAATTATCACCAACTCTGCAGTTCCCCCCAGTTCTATGGAGCTCTATAGTGTCTTTCAGCTAATCGCTTTGTTTTTACAACACATGTACTGTATGGCTCAGTTTTAAACAAATTCTGATGAACTTACGGCATCTTTCCAGCGCCAAACAGCAGACGGACAAAGTTAGGTAAGATTAGCTGGTGAACACACTGTAGTGGAGCATTTAGTGGCTGGAGGGACAGATATTTTTCTCTGGAGTTGGTGAAGAGCACAAGAGTGATAAAAGTGTTGTGTTGAATATTTTCACAGTGCTCTGTCTGTACCTGCTCCAGCATCTGGATGGTGCCGGCCTGCTCGTCCAGTTCCTCCTCCTGGTCCTTCACCTTGGCCTCCATGTCGCGAAGCTGCTTCCTCACCTGAATAACAAAAAAATTACAAAAACACATCCACGTACATAATACAAAGATAATAAAATAGAACTAGAATAGGCTGAGTTGACATTCATTTTAATGTGGGTTTGTATTTGTATAACAGACTGGATTTCTGACTAAGTACAAAGTTTGAGTACAAAGAAAGAAAGAAAGAAAGCAAACCTTGGCCAGCGATGCTTCATCCTTGGATTCCTGGGAGTTGAGGTCCTGCAGCTCAGCCTCCAGCTGGTCCAGCTTCAGGTTGAGTGCACACACCTCCAGATCCTTGTCCTGCAGGACGGAAGGTTAAAGTCAGAACATAGAGGACGGGACGGTCAGGGAGGTAAAGTACCAACATGGAACAGGAACAGACACATACACATGATTAAGGAAGGAACAGAGACACACAATATTTCCACAACTTGGATTCATAATTACAAACTCATGCTGTATGGACATGTGCATTACAAACCTACAGACCCTTATGATCCAAAAGTTTCCATTCACCAAATAAAATATTTTAAATTACAAGGCAAAGTGTATAAAATGTTGCATGAGCCTGTACAGTAAATTTTTCAATTATTGGATGAAATGGTGCAGCAAAAAATCTGGACCTCTTGGATTTAAGTAGTCACCTTATAAAATGTAGGTAGACAAAATGTCAATAAAATAAAAAGGTAACTTTCATTGCAAACAGCTACAATCATGCATCATATGTTATGTTTATTCCATTTAGCAACATTTGCTTCATATGTCCTGTTGGTCAGTTTTGCACCGTATCTGTTTTCTTTTCACGTTATAGCTTTAACGACTGATTATAAATAAAGAAAATAAAGATAAAGTATAGTATAAAGGTAACACTGGAAATTTCTTTTGGTTTGTTAGCCTGAAAAAAAACAAAACCTTGGATGATGCCACCTTGGCTCTGGGACCTTCTCATGGGCATTTTTCATTATATTTAATGAATCTAAAAGTTATCAACATCGTAATCTTGTGAAAGTTTGAAATTTGACCTTAAATAATAGTTGAATGACTTATTTACTGGGCAGAAATTACTGTCAATATTTTAGAGACAAATCACATTTTTAGGTGAGCGCCTGGCTTCTCTGTAGGCTGTCATATAATGCTTACATATGCTTAAGGATAGTCTTTATAACTTCTACTGTGGATTCAGTGGGTGGGACAAATCTGTGAGTGTTTCCACACCATGGGCATGAAAATAAACTATGAATGGGCACCACAGAGTGGAAAATCCCACTATAACTACAGCAAACCTGTATGTGATTCCACAAAGACAAAAAAACACCACCAAGTTTTGTGTCACAAACTGGAGCCCACGACACAAACCTCCAACTGCTGTCGGAGGCTGAAAGCGTCTCCGCTCTGCATGTCTTTCTCGCGCGCCAGTTTCTCCCTCAGGCTCCGCTCCCTCTGCACCTCCTCCTGGGCTGCACTCAGCTCACTGTCAAACCTGCACATACACACACATGTTCACACACTCCACTAATTATTGCTGTCAAAACACTCTAATGGTGCACAGCTCTGATGAAATTTGAGAAGTAAAATGCATAGTGTGAAAGTTCATGAAAAATATATTCACTGAAAATGTGCTTAGCATGTCACAAAGAAGATTGTGCATGTCACCTGTGTTTTAACTACAGCATGCATATTCAGCAACACATATACAGCTACGCAGCATGGGCCATGCTAAGTATAGCAGTAGTACAAATTAACTGGAGATCTAGCCTGCCTGTTCTCTCTGCACAAAATGATGCTATAAACAATCAGGAACACAAAATACACTATATTCACAAAAGTTTTTGGACGCCCACCTTTACATGCACATGAAGGGTAATTGCATCCCATTCTTAATCGGTATGGTTTAATATGGAGTTGGCCTGCCCTTTGCAGCTGTAACAGCTTCAACTCTTCTGAAAAGGCTGTCTACAAGGTTTAGGAGTGTGTTCATGGGAATTTATGACAATTCTTCTAGGAGCAAATTTGTGAAGTGGCGGCGTGCTTTACACACTTTTAGCAATATAGTGTAGTTATTATTGATACTACGGCAACACCACTGGACCCTACACAGTCTATGTTATGTGACCATGGCAGATTCTCAAACATGACTGTGTGTGTGTGTGTGTACGCGCGCATACTGACTTCCTCTGTTTCTTCTCAAGGTCGTGGTTGCGGCTCTGTTGGCCCTCCAAGTGAAGTTTGGTGTCCTGCAGCTCTGCTGTGAGTCGTTGGGTTTTCTTCTTCAGCTGCTGAATGTTTCGCTGGGACTCCTCGTTATCGGCCTGCAGGTCGCTGATCTGCATAAACACAAGAGACAACAAATCAGAAGAAAACTTTCAACATGTTGAAAAGCTTATTGCTGGGAAATGCCCAGAAAAAAATGTAATTCAGTGTGTGACCACTAGAGACCCACAGACCCAATACAATCTATAGAACAGGATGAAGTAGGTTTGAAAATGAAAGCAGACTGAGTGTACAGCAATGCAGCAAGCTTTGTGAGGCTGTACTTACACACAGCAGTGCTTTGAGCTATACGTTAATGTTTACTAGGTATAACGTTTACCATGTTCACTATCTTAGTTGACAGTAACTGAAAGTTAAACTGATATTTTGAACTGATGACGGCGCTGGATGAAGGTAAGGGGATCAATGTTATTAGGGGCCAAAGTTATAATTATTATTTTTCTTACGAGGAAACCTGCTTTCCCATGCATAAAAATAAACAAAACCTCTGCACATAGGTCCAGTCTTAAGCCAGACTTCCTTAACAGGCATTGTGGGCTAATGATGATTTGAATGATCCAATTGAGGCCACAGAACACTTCCATCCTCGTGTAAACTAGTTCAGTCAAATAGAGCATCTTTAAACATCTCTTTGTCACATATAGAGCAATCTTTGCAAAATGCCTGGCCCCAACCCAATGCTGCTCAGCAGCTATAATTACAATTCATTCTCTGGGGACAATGGATGTGTGTACCAAATCCTATAGTGGCACAGGAAAAGTCAGAGGATCACCAAAGTCATTAAGATTGTACAAAAATTGTAATCAAAAAGATGTTGCAGTCAGTACAGAGACGGAGCACAGTGACTAAGTAAACGCTTCAGAAAGGAAGTGAATCCACTCACCCTCCTCTCCAGCTGCCGTTTGTTCTGCTGCTCCACCTCCAGCTTGTCATCAAACTCCTGCTGTAGTCTCTTCTTGGTGAATTCAATCTCCCTGATGGCTCGTTCATACTTTAGCCTCCACTCTCCACCTGTAACATCAGCATGTTCACAGTCACAGTCTGCTTCATCTCATTTCTGTCATACCTGAATATGTTTACACGGTCTGCATACCTCCCTCTAAAACAACAACACTGTATTAATTTGAAATGGGGATTTCAGAAAAAAATCAAAGAAAGAAGAAAGAAAACTTCTGTGTGTCATAAACTACATTTACAAGGGACAATGATAATTTGATTCTAATCTTAGTTGTAACTCAGCAAATCTACATATTATGATGTTTGTGTAGTCCCATATATCAATGTTTCCAGCACATTTTGAATGGGCAAGCATTAAACCATTTCTATGTTATGGAAGTCTCAAAAAAAACAGTAAAAGCAAGCTTAGTCTATGCACAGGAAGAGCTCAGGGGAAAACTCCAGAATTATGGCTCAAGATATCCTGACTTCAGTTAGCCAGATGTGACATATCTGGATTTCTCTGTTTGAGAACAGCTGTGTTCAATTCAAGAATAGAGTGGTTAAACTAGTTTAAATTTAATTGTGAACATTAACAGTGATCTTGAAAAAACACGTTTGGGTGATTCCAGCTGAAAAAAATACATCTCTCTGTATGATCCAACCCCTCTTTTATAAGTACATTTGATCATATTTCAGTAAGAAGCCTTTGTTTCCTGAGCTCCTCCTGTTTTAATTAGGTCTTGATGCAAACTCAATACTTCCTAAATGTTTATTTGTTGTCTTGATAAATTCAGTATAATGTACATTTCCACAACACAAATTCCAGTAATTCAGTACAACAACAGAGTCAAGTCATACTGGCCACTCTTACTATTTAATGTTTCAAGAAAGGAAGTATTTGTGATTTTTTTCTGGTCACTTGTTGTTCTCTAAATAGTGGACAGTTTAACATCTTTAGTTCCAAGACAACTGAGCAAAATCATCTACTGATGAACAGCGTGAGATTCAGTCCAAAGTCCAAGACAGGCAAATAAGTGGCCCCTGAGTTATTGTCATCTACATCCACATAGTTTCAGAGAATTCCTCTGTAACAGTACAATTATCTATGTTTTGAATAGCAGTAGATTGTATGTGGAAGCTTTAAAAGGCACAGGAAACCAATGATCTCAATAAGCTTCAACATGAACACACACCGTTTCTGCCAAAGTTAGAACAGTTTAGATTGTTTCCATGAGAGATTTCTGTTTTTGTGTTTTTGTCTGCCTTATCTGACTGGTTTGAAGTAGGTGGGGCTCAGTGGGAAAAAGGGGGAGCTGCAACTTCCCATTCTGGCCAATGAGAAATATCATTTCAAATAATTTTAACAATTACTATTTATGTACCTTTGAATAAATTATACAGTTGTCGTTCATATATGAAACCAGTGGTAAATGTGGTACCGCCTGATAGCTTTTGTAAATCGGGTGTGTTTTCTTGTTTTGGTGAAACTGAGTCTCTGTGTCCTCTTTTCCCACAGAGAAAAAATTAACGCATTATTAACCTGTGGAGGTGAGGAAAAAAAACAAACGCTCTGTCTAGGGAAAATACTGACAGGCAGACAGATGTGACAGAGTGGACATCTACAGTATTACTACCTCACAAAGTGTCACGTTTTTTTCAGTTTTGCAGCTTTGACCGAGTCAGCAGCTGAGCTTGCTGAAGGCTGAAATATCCTTGATCATATGGATCATATTGTTTATCCAGCTGTAATATTATTTCCACAGAATTTTCATATTAACTGCAGAAAATGGGATAATATACGTTCCTGCAGGCATGTTTGTACTAACAGTAAATGATGAAAGATGTTGGGCATCATGAAAACCCTTCACAACCTGGAAACATTATTGCCAGTTTCAATTTTTTATTTCCTTGCTGACCTGTTTTCAGAGCCGTCACACCACCATCCTACATTTGGTCACACTGCAGATACACTGAGCTGGCAGATAATGTGGGGATTATGGGGGCACATTTTTCAGTATGAAAATAGCAGATAACAATTGGTATGTAAGGCTGTGTTAACATCAGCTCTGCTTCAAAAACCTCAATCATGTCAGTAAGACCATTGTATTGGTACAGTAGGAACCCCAATGCAGAGGGCTACAGAGAGTAAAACACAATGCCACAAAATACATGCAAGAACACATTCCTGGTAGTGTTAATTGAACGGGATGATTCTCAGTCACTGCAGATTTATTTTCTGTCTGAACACCTGTTTTCAGAGTACTATGTAACATAGCTACTTAGGCTTAAAGAGGTCATATTATGCTTTTTGGCTTTTCCCCTTTCCTTTATTAAGTTATATATCTTTTTTGTGCATGTAATAGGTTTGCAAAGTGAAAAAGCCCAAAGTCCAGCCCAAAGTGAGTTCCCATCTCCCACAGAAAGCTCTGCTCTGAACTACCTGAAAACAGCTTGC
Source organism: Micropterus salmoides (assembly GCF_014851395.1). Taxonomy (NCBI): domain Eukaryota; kingdom Metazoa; phylum Chordata; class Actinopteri; order Centrarchiformes; family Centrarchidae; genus Micropterus; species Micropterus salmoides. Next base: position 4,874,441 of record NW_024042261.1, on the reverse strand, counting down.
CAAGCTGGTCGGCAACAGCCTACAGCTGAACCGAAGTCGTGTTTGCTTCTCACGACCCACCCTTCTCTGCTTCTGATTGGCTAGTAGTCCTTAACTAGGAACTGCGCATGTGCAACTCCCAACAAAAATCATTTAGAGACAAGATGTATTACTCCATAGCTAAAACGAAGCCTTCAACACAGGGTGAAAAGAGGAGCTGCAGCAATGTGCAGTATGAAAAAAAAATATGGTGTTTTTTGAAAATTAAACCATGTAAACCTGTTCTGGTACAACCCCTAAATAAAGATATTGAACCTGAAAATGAGCATAATACCACCTCTTTAAGTTGTCCCACCTCAACAGATGTGACAAAACTCACAGAACTGTCACTTAGGCTTGATCTGTACATGCAGTCAGAAACCTGTGTGGGTGTGCAGCAGCTTCAGCAGAAGTCTCACAGTTAACATAAATATAAGTCTCGGCAGTTGGTCACTTCTGTTATTTTGTGTGTGTGTAGGAGTGTCTGACCTGTGTCGTCATCATCCATTTCTCCATTGAGCTCAGAAGCCCTGATGAGTCGAGCCTCCATCACCTCCATCTCCATGGATTCCATCTGTTTCTTCATGCTGTCAAACTTGGCCTGGTGGACAAGAAAGAAGAAGTGGTTACTATGACAACATCAACACATCTCTCGTCTCTATAGATAACCCCAGGTGTTTCTCAGGTTTTCATGTATTAAGAGTCTAAGAACAAGCACACACAGGACCAGATCAAGTCTCAGGGCAGCCGGGGGGACTGAAATGTCAGCTTCAGTTGGTCCATCATGATGTGATTATTGCTGCAGAAGGAGAGTGAAAAATGAAGCTTATCATGATAAATCATTTGTGCAACTTTTATTTTGGTAGGTAAATGTGGCTGGTAGTTAGTACAGATCTTAAACCAGGAAAGTTGACATTTGCTCAAAATCAAGCCTCCCCATTAAGCTCTGTAATTCAAATGGTTAGTCTGAGGTTTTAGGTTACAAAAGGTGCCGTTTAAGGAAAATGGTTTTGCTGAGATTAGAATAGGTAGAGCCAGTTGGGAGGTCTGTGCAGGGGAGTAGGTAAGCTGCAGGCGAATAAAACTTCAAGGTATTCATTTACAATGATGATCTGGACTTTTAACAGAGGTACTGAATTTGGTTATTTCATGGATAAAAATAACAGCCATTGCTTACATTTAAAGCAATCTTACAAAGAGAACATCTGCAGAAGGATTATAATACTAATGTAATACTAGATATGGATACAAAATATTGGTACATCCCCTCCAGTGTTTCCCCTATATGCATTCAGGAGTGGCGGTGTGCCGCTGCTGAATTATGATGTCGCTACTAAAAGTTCACACAATTGTTAATTATTATATCAATGCGCTACTAATTTTCACTCACACAGGGTAACACTCATCGCTTGGCTTGCCTCCTCTCCTCATTCTTCAAAGGGCATCTATGTGACAGGTGCTGTTATAAGAGCAAAGTAACTCCTTATCGGGATGTGCGTAGCAAGTTTCATTGTCCGAGCGGCAGAAAGTGGTGAACGTGAGCAGAGGAAAATATTCTGGCAGTAAATGTACTGAGTCGGTTACGGTGTGTTAGATTTTCAAGACCAAGAAAAGTCTGGCTGTTGTTTCCCAGCTGCTGGAAAAGTGAAACCTGTGTGCGCTAGCTAACATGTCCCCTCCCCTTCAGACTGCCAGCTGAGCAGGAAAGCTTCTACAGTAGGCTGTAACTTACCCTTATCTCTATTTATAGAAACTAACTGGTAGCTGTATTTTATTACTACCTACTTGTCCAATGTTGAGAACATCAGGTACAAACTGGTGTAGCCTATAGCTCTGTCCCGTACAGACCGGTACATCCTAAATTATTTTCCAGATGAGTCTGAAAAAGTGGTTTTGGAAAAGAAAGGACAGTTGTGACTGGAGCAGCTGAGGTTAGTAAAGCTAATCAGTGATGCAAACTAGTCCTTATAAGCTGATGAGGAGACGTTTCTGTTCCTGTTCTGATTTTAATGTGCAAATAAAATGCATCTCAGAAGGGAGGAGGTTTCTGAAGTTGCCTTTTTTTTAATATGTCAAAAGCTGTAAAATGAAGACACAAAAGGCAAACATGAACAAACGTATCTGTAATGATTCTGAGGTCACATTAACTGGGTTTTAGGGGGTGATGCCCAAAACATGCTGTGCCATAAATGTTACGTCACTGTGGAGAGCATCATAACCAACCAAATTACTTTCCCCAATCTAATGGTTGTATTTCCTCCCCAGTAGACTGATCTTTGGATATTTATTATCTGCTCTAGCTTTTCCAAATATTTGTTCAGAGATATTGTGAAAATAATGGCCCAATGTGATGTGAAATTACATGTTTTTCATTGGAAAACGTAAAATTTTCCTGGTGGAGGACCCCTTAACCCCCCCCCACTCCCCCGGCCACGACCCTCACCAAAACATTAATCTAAAGCTCACATTAAACTGGGAAAACACTGACATTTTTAGCTATTCTAATGTGCAGTGCATGCTCATGAACACAAGAGCAATGATGCTGAGACTTGTTGTGTTGGGGTTTTATATTCAGGCATACTACGCACTAAGCGCACAAAAAAGAAAATTGCTTCACCTCCGCTGTTCATACATTTACAAATTTTTTTACAAAAATTATAGTTAATTGAATTATAGTGACATTTTAATTGACAGATATTGTAGTGTAGTTGTTTTATTTGGTGACCATCTTTGGTGTGGAAGGGTATTAGGATAAGGTAAAAGACTATTTCATCAATCACAATCAAATTTTAGAGTTGACATGGATATAAATTAATTTCAAAAGAATCCCTGCATTTATGATATGTAAAAAAGTGACAAAATTCCCCCAAATGTTATCCACAGCTTATCAAAGTACAATTATTTGTACATTATTAGAAAATGTAAGGTACATAAGTAGTTTAAGTAAGTGTAAGGACGGTTGCTTTGCTGAGGTTTGGAATAAAACCCAAACTTTGTCCCTACTGAGAGACAACTAGTCCAGATGGTCAGATTTCATCTAAGAATCACCAAAAACAGGTCTGTCAAAACATACAAGCTGCTGGAACACTGTCCAACAAAAATATTGTTAATGTCATGTCCAAAACTCTTTAGACTTGTCAAAAGATTAAAAAACTGTTCAGGGCTACCATAGAATAAGGAAACCTGTGAGGAACGTTTTGTGGCCTGATGAAATAAAGATGGAGTTCTATGTTGTACTAGTATGTTTGGAGGAGAAAAGGAGAGACATTCAACCACAAGAACACTGTACCGTCTGGTGGTAATAAGCTCAGGGGCTGATCTGCTGCCAGTGGAACTGAAGATACCTTCAGGACGACATCAAACCTTCTGCTAGAAACCGAAAAATGACCCTAACACACATCAAAGAAACCTGTTGATGGCAGCCAAAAGCAGTTGATTGAGGTGAAAAATGCTACAGCAACCACATTTTAGCAGTGGAGTATGTACATTTCGACCCATTAGCTTTAGTTATATTTCCTGAAGACACACACAAGAAACCACCTTTCTGAATGTGCTTTTCAATCATTGTATTACCAAAAATAAAAAATAAAATGACAGTTACTGCCATTATATATATGTCCCTTACAAATGTTTGGAGACTCTGGACCTCCACTGTACGTTCATTTTGAACTTAGTGCCAGTTGTTACTTTTAACCAGCGCTTGAAGAGGAAAAAAAATAGGTGCCAGTCAGTTTGGGTTGTGGTGGGGACATAAGGGCTCAGATTAGGGGTGTGACTACACTTGGGTCACGAGACCAAGATGAGAAGATATTTTAACATTATTTTGAATAAATATTTGATGCTGAAATATGAGTGTGGGTCTGGGGGTTCTCCCCCAGAAGACTTTGAGCATTAAACACTTAATTTCCTGCATTCTGGAGATACTTTCTGCACCAATTTATGGTGGAAATGTCTTTATTTATATGAAGGGAAACAAAATTAAGGTGGCATGTCACAATTCAAAATATAATGGAATATAATGCAGGAATCAGTAGCTTGTTGTTTTAGCTTAACTTACTTTTCTGTTTCTTCTATATTTTAGTTGCATTACATGTTTTCTTATTGTGCATCGTTTCATCTTTTATTTAACATTTCTTGTTGCTGTTTTCCAGGACATTTTTAACAAAAGCTTTCAAAAAGTGATGGAGACATGTCCCCAGTGTAAATGACACTATCTGTCAATATCTTTAAATGTCCCGCCCCATCCACGCTGTGATTGGTCGGTTCACTAAGCTACTTTCTGCACACAGCTGATTGAAAGGCACCTGAGCTTCTCTTCTCCCTGCTGTGTCTCGCCGACAGAGATTAGCAAGCAGGCAAGAACGGGAACAGGTGAGCGTCACGTAGCGCCCAGAGAACCTGATATGGAGGGCAGAGGAGAGGACTGACAGCTTGTGAAAAGTGCCAGTACGCAAGAAAAGATCCCAGTAGAGTGAAATGTTGAGGTGCCAGTACTGCATATCAAGCTACTTCAAGCACTGCTTTAAACTGTAATCCTGAGGACTTGAGATTCTTGGACCTCATTTTGAAACACTACGATAACAAGAAATGACTGTCTAAATTAATCCAAGTATGTAAGTACATCTGGTCCATTCCATTGCAACATTCCCGACATGCAATGCATGCTTTCCCTCTGTGTGTGAATACCTGCGTTGCCCCCTTTTGTCTCTCCTGCCATCACACACACAAAAGGATTCTGTCTGCTTTTGTAGGCAGCCCCTCCCCATGGTTATCTCAGCAATCACTCTAAAAGATCTATCTTAATACCCCCAATACAAATAGAGAAAAAAGCATATAAAAAATGTCAAATAGTGAACTAAGTGGATCAAGGGAGGAGGGGGAGGGCAGTGGCGGATAAAAGGCCTGACAATATGATTTCACAATTACAGTCATCACTGTGCATGTGAGCGTGTGGAGATGTGAGAGAAGGAGGCAGCAGGAGAAGAGAACGCTGTTGGAGAACAGAAAAGTGGATCATTTCCCCTCCTGGTTGAGTCTAATCCATTTGACATGTAGCTCATCAGAGCAACTTCTGCCACTTTTGTGTTTCTATGCATTGGTTTTTTATCCCTGCCTATTTCATAGTGCGTTTTAATAATGCTCCTTTGAACCATACCTGTTCTTGGCACTTACTGTAAATGTCCATGTATGAATGACAGCATGGTGTTTTAGTACTGACTGTATCGAAGTATACTGTAATACTACAACTGCATGCCATATACACAGCTCATTCATCCCTTCATAAAGCGACTACACAGTAAAAGATAGGGGACAAAATCTACAGTCCTCCAAAATAATACATTCTAAAGTTCGGCTGAAGCTAATATGAGGCTTCTGCAGTCAGTCAGACAAGTAATGCGTCATCTTTTTGTGTGGTAGTTGAGTGTAATTTCATTTTAGGTATTTTGTCCCAGACATGCAACTAAACACACCTGACTTAAGAATCATAATGCCCTAATCTGAATTCATTTGTTATAGTTGGAGTTTAAATAAGATCATGAAATCAACTGACACACTGAACTAAAATGAACTTAATGCAAAACGAATATTCTGGCCACCATATAATCATAGCTTGCCAATTTACTGAGAAGCTGTTTTTTGTTTTTTATTTTATGGATTTTGGCATCTCTCAGCCGCAGTTGTAGTTGGTGGAAATTCTGCCTTGGGGTCTTAATGCAAGTCATCACCTACTGTAGACTAGAATATTCTCTTGTCTAATATCTCCATGACACGTCCCCTTGACTGCCTCTTATTAGCCATGGACTGCTTTGAGTTAGAAAGATGTATTTTAGCATCTCATTTCGTGTCAAACCTCTCCCTCTAAATTCCTAGCACAGTACAGTGCTGCTCTGATTAGGGCAGCTAACCCTAATACCACTGCTGACACTGCTGAATGTGTTGTGTTTTTGTCTGTTGGCTTTCGACAGCAGATGAGCGGCCTGAAAATCTTTTCACACTTTGCTACATTTCTGTTAATGAAACTTGCTCACAAACGGAGAACTTATGAAGCAATTTAGGGACACTGATGATCAAATCTCACAAATGCATGACTGCTCATGAACAGGTAACATCCACAGGCTTAAACAAGAAGAAAGAGAAAAGTAAAAGAGTATTAGGATAAATATAAAAACATTCTCATTTGAGGCCTAATGTGAGCACTGACATTAAAATGACATATAAAGTAATTTAAATAATTTATCTTAAATCTGTGACAAAAAAAACCCTAAAGAAATAATAATAATATTAGATAAATTAAACGGGATTTCATCACTCACAACCAAATTTTAGAGTTGACATGGATATGAATGCATTTCAGAAGAATCCCTGCATGTATGAGATGTAAAAAAGGGAATGTTTTTCAAAGCTAGTGTGACTTTGTTAACCTAATTGGGTGAAAACAGTTCCAATTTTGTTATTAGTTATGGCACTGTAAATGCAGCCCAAGTAATCTTTGAAAAAGTGTATTTGTTTCTACAATGAAAGACTCAGGAAACACTGAACAAACCAGGATTTTGTCATTATAGGTGAAAAACTCATTTAGACGGAGGATTTACAGCCCAGCAGGCCGTGCTCTCCTGCTGTCTCACAGCAGCACCACCCCTGAAGAGCTGGAATCTTTTAATCCGGTACCTGGGAATATACTAGCTAATTTGTAATTTGCTCCTATGTGTGTGTGTGTGTGTGTGTGTGTGTGTGTGTGTGGGGGGGGGGGTGTTATTGTTACTATGCAACATTAACTCTTAATTTTAGTTCCATATGCACTTGGTGAGGACAAACAGCTGTGAATTAATCACTGATGAAAGAAAAAAGGTGAGATACAGTAAGTGACAGAATTCTAAGTGGAACATGTGACTGAGATCCTACAGGAGAAAGGGATAATTTTATATACAGTATTTTGAAGTTGTCCATCTGATGCTAGCACTCCAGAAAAAATATTCTGCATACTGTTTGCCTCTGAGACATTGTCATAGTAAGAACTGTACTTCTGTGTTATTGACAAAACAGCAATGTTTAAATATGAGACAGCCTTTATCCAAGGTTAAATTCATATACAACATTCATTTGGCTTTTGAAACATTACAATAGACTGTAAGATCCCACAGGACCTACAGCAGGGCTGGTTTACAGCTCTGCTCTTCAATAATTCAAACTGATGTGTTAAATGTTAATGTTAAATTCTAAAAAATGAGCAGACATTAAACTACATTTTACAATCTGCCTTTACATCAAACAGTCAGAGTGTGTGTGACTGTGTTGTAGAAAACTATTATCTTATTGCTGAAGGGCTAATTGGACTATAAACCATCTTGATTTGGCATTTTCATTAATAGAACTCTGCTTGGAAAAACGCATCAAGTAGAGGAATGGGTCAGTTCTTTAAAGGGATAGTTGGGGATTTTTGTGTGGGGCTGTGTGAGTTACTTCTCCACAGTCAGTGTATTACCTGCAGCAGATGGCGGTCAGCGTGTCCCCAGTTTGGAGAAGCAGAGAGATGAACTTGCATGGAAGCTAAGCAAGTAGGGTCAGCAGCAAGGACACCTAAAAGAAGGCCTACTACTACTACTCTGCCGCAAGTAACACACTAACTATAAATGAGTACATCAAACAGCACCACTTCAAAATTCCTGAACTATCCCCTTTAATAGACACAGTGAGGCGTTAGTGCCCTTCTGTGTGACAGTTTTGATCAAACCTAAACTTAGGCGTTAAACCACAGCCATTGAATGGCACAGCATGCAAACACAACTCTCTCATACTCTGACATGTTATGCTGTTATCTTCTGTGTGTCTGTGTGTGTGTGTGTGTATCTGTGTATTTGTACCTGCAGGTCCTTCATGTCCTTCTCCAGGCGGAGTCTCTCAGAAGTTTCAGTCTCTAGCAGCTGGGAGGCAGACTCCCCGGTGTTCCGCTCATCAGCCAGCTCTGATGACAGCTCTGTAATCTGATGCAATACATACACACAGTCACACACACAGATTAAGAGCCAAGCATGTTTCCACTTTATTGATGTATAGTTTGGAATATTTACTTTATTTGGGGATTCATCCCATGTCATTCATACACCAATGAGTTGAGTTACTGATACACGGGATTATCTGGAAATCTGTCAGGGACTGGACACTGCAGTGGATCCCACTGCTCTGATACTACATCACTGCAACGTTATACAAGGCCAAATAACAGATTCAGCTCAGGTTTAATATCACTACCAAGTTTAGATTTGTGTTCCGATTGATTTCTCTAAAACCCTATTTCCCTGATACCTATTTCCTTCCATCTTTCTCTTGCATATACCCACACACACACACACACATATATATATATTTATATTCTATTTACATCATATAAATGATGAAGGAATGGTGAGGAAATATCCTTCAGATTTGTAGGATTCAGACTTTATTCTGAAAATTCTCTGATTACTCTTAGACTCCTGCTACATGTGTCCATCTGTTTCTGTGTGTTTACCCGGCTTTCGAGGCGGTCGCTGTTAAGTCTCAGCTCATTCCTCTCTTTCTCCACCTTCTCCAGCTTCTGCTTCAGCTGTTGGATCTCTTCCTGAGACAGAAAAGACAGAAGATGTTTATGACAGACAGACAGATTTGTGATAGAGCAGATGGAGTGAATTCACAGCATATAAACTAATGATACTCATAACTATTCAAAGTCTTGTTAGTTGTAGGAATTTACTTATGGGTTTTTTCCTTGTGCACTACCTCTGATATTTATCTGATAGATATGAAGTAGTTTGATTAACTAAATAGTATTATCGAACAAATATTCATTGTCCAATCCTTGTTTTCCTCTAGCAATGTGTTGAGCGCCATAGCGGTCAAAACTCCATGCAGAATTTTCATGAATGTTAAAAAAATAAATTGTGGGGAAAATAACTGGAATTTTGACAGATGTTTTGATGTGAATAGGGTCAAATTTAATTACAACCACAATCGGCATAAAATTAAATAATGACTTCTATATCCAGAGTCTATATCAGCCTCTTTACATTACACCAGAAAAATGTTTTTCCAGTATATTATTTCAGTATTTGTAACTCGAAAGAAAACAGCTACAATTGAAAAGCCACTCCTCAATCACACCATTCTTATGGATACGCACAAGTATTGTGTGTGTGTGTGTACTTACGTCCTTGCCGCGGATCTGTTCCTCAGTGAGCTGCACCTCTATCAGAGGCCTGACGGTGGTGAAGAGCTTCCACCACGGCCAGCCTTTGACACCACGATTCTTCTTTATATTCTTCTGGATGCAGCGGATGGCCAGATCCTGGATCTGTTTCACACACACACACACAGTCAGAGGAAGAACACAAGACTGAATAGTGTATGGTGCACTAACATCTGTAAAGAGTTTCTGATGGTAGGAGGACTGTGTATCTACATAAATAATGCTTGGTGCTCAAACGCAGCCAAAGTGGATGGACAATGTTTATCAGATGTGGAATTTTTAATGCTGAGATGTCGGCCATACTATCTGCCCAGAGAATTCTCCAGTGTTTCTGTCGTTGAGGTTTACATTCCTCCAGATGCAAATAAAAAAAATTCACTACAGGAACTGTACGAGGTCGTCAGCAGTCACATGCCAAAAAAACGGATGGTGATTTTATTGTTGCTGGTGATTTTAATTGAACAGATCTCCGAACAGTATTACCGAAATTCCACCAGCATGTCCACATCCCCAACCAGAGGAACAAACATGCTGGACCACATCTACACCAATATTCCTGGCAGCTACAAAGCCCTCCCCCGTCCCCATTTTGGTTTATCAGGCCAAAAAAGCTGGTTTTCAGACAGCGATAGTGAAAGCTGGCATCAAGGAGGCGAAGCAGAGACATCATGGAGACCTCAACACCAACACCACCAAAGATATGTGGCAAGCCATCAAAAACATCACAGGCTACAAAAGCAGGAGCTCCCCCATCATGTGTGAGGCCACATTACCAGATGAACTTAACACCTTTTATGCTGCTTTGATCTGCTCAACAAAGAGTCAGCTGTAAAGTCTACTCCACCTCCAGAGGACCGGCCCCTGTCAGTATAAACAGCAGATGTGAGGAGAGTCCTGCTGAAAGTGAATTTGAGTAAATCAGTTGGGCCATGTATTAAAAACCTGTGCCAATCAGATAGATGATGTTATTACTAGGGCTGTCGTGATAACCGCAAAATTGAAATACCGCAGTATTGATCAAGCCTTTCGCGGATGACAGCAAGCACTGCAACAACTGCAATGTTCATACTGTACACTTCAGGGCGTGTTAAATTAATTAAAGAGTGCTTCAAAAGTTACACAACTGTAACGAGCTCCGTAACGGTTCAAAGATGGATCTCCATGGGCTGTGCGTGACCCAACTTCAAACTCTGAAGCTGTAAGTGTTTTGTGCTGTTTTACTGTTTATTTGAAAGGTTAGCTGACTTGGCGTTAGCATATTGCGCGGCTAATGTGGCTAGCACGCTCGGTGATTTTGGACTGACATTGTGATCCTGAAGGATAGTCCAGAGAAACTCTGGACAGTATGGCTCATTTGAAGCTCACAAACTAAGGCGTGTGTCGGGAGCCTGCAGCTGTTTTTCATGTTGCTTTCTGGGGAAATTTTGTTATAACGTTACTACAGCGCAGTGATTAGTTGTGGACAGCCATTCTGCTTCACACCGGCGCGTGTGTGCGCGCGCTTTGCTGCGGTATGTAAATTGACTTGATAGGTGCCTTGAAGATAATGATATAGCTACGTCTGAAAAGGACACGGTCAAACTACATAAATCAGTTTACTTGCCAATGTTGTTGACTAGCACGCTGCAGCTAGCTTGCTCAGACCATGAAGCTCCTGCTAGCGGCTCGCTGTGCAGTGAGGCGACAGACACAGACACTCTTACTCTGCTATATGGCACCAAATTACTTCATTGATGACAAATGTGAAAATACCGCATACCTGACCCCCAACATATTGCCACGGTGGAAATTACTTCACCGCGACAGCCCTAGTTATTACTGACATTTTCAACATATCATTGTCTCAGGAGAGGGTTCCCACCTGCTTCAAGACAGCCACCATCGTTCCTGGACCTAAAAAGTCTGAATGACTACCACCCTGTGGCACTCACCCCATTCTGATGAAGTGCTTTGAGAAAGTGGTTCTTCAGCACATAAAGAACAACATCCCAGCCAGCCTGGACCCTCACCAATTTGCTTTGAGAACCATCTCCACTGCCCTCCACTCAGCCCTCACACACCCTGAGAAAAACAACATCAGAATGCTGTTTTGATTTCTGCTCAGCATTCAACACAATCTCCTCCATGAAACTGATCAACAAACTCAGCACTCTGGGTTTAAATACAACACTCTGCAATTGGATATTAGACTTCCTCACAAACAGGCCCCAGTCAGTTTGGATTGGCGGACTGGCGGATTGGCTGTGTGCACAGCCCCCTCCTGTTCACGCTGTACACCCACGACTGCATCCCCCGACATGAAGACAACTCTGTTTTGAAGTTTGCGGATTACACCACCATCATCGGACGGATTTCAAACATCGATGAGACTTCATATCGGAAGGAAATTGATAATCTTGCAGAGTGGTGCTCAGAGAACAACCTACTTCTCAACATCAGCAAAACCAGGGAAAAGGAGATAAAGACACACTCCTGTCTACATCAGTGGAGCTGAGGTGAGGTGCCTACGCAGAGCCCAAAGGATACTAAAGTACCCAGCCACAGCCTGTTCACCCTGCTGCCTTCTGGGAAGAGATATAGAAGTTTCAGCTGCCACACCACCAGACTCTTAAACTCTAATTCATCCTCAGCACTGCTCCAGTGATGATAGTTTATTTCTGTTTACCATTATATATATGTAAATGCTCCGTATTTGTATAGCGCCTTTCTAGTCTTTTCGACCACTCAAAGCACTTTTACACTACATCTGCATTCACCAGTCAAACACATTCATACACTGAGCCTAAGTGCTCAAACAGAAAATAACATTCACACACAAGTCAGAATTTCCGAGTTCCCAGTCGGAACTTTCACCTGGAACGCCCCCTGAAGTCGGATTTCCGACTCGGGAAGTCGGGAGAACCACACTACCCCGACTTCTTGATCGCTGTTGGGGTATCAACAGTTAGTGAAAGCTGTAGTTTATACTATTTATTAGCACTTCTGTGTACTTGTGACTCATATAAATGTTCGTACACAAAGTCCTATCAATAGCTAACCTGGCTAGTTGTAAACAAACAGCTGGTCGAGCGAGGCTTTCCGACTTGTTAACTGGAACACCGTCAACTCGGGTGTGACGTCATTCCCTGCTCCGACCTCCGACTTCCGAGGTAAATGGAACGCAGCATTACACACCACTTGCCACAGTTGTGTCAGGATACTACAAAATCCTCATTTGGTCAATGGGAGAAATATATAAATATATTAATATATTTATTTTGAAAAAGCTAAATGTTCAGCCGTTTGTTTAATACATAAAGGTTGGTCATATTGTGTCAAAGTTAGTTTGTTTTAGTGGAGTGTCTGATTTTCTCAGTATTTTCTTAATCCTTCAAATTTAGGAAGTGACATGTGCAATGCATCATTTAAATAGGGCCCAAAATGTTTAGGGGGGTTATGGAGAGAATTAAAACATGACCATGATGAATGGCAGCAGCAGATCTTAAGTACTACAATCTTTTCTCAACCATTTTCTTCAAGTCAGGAGATGCCTAATAACAACATGATGAAAGAGGATTAGTCAGCACATATCAGCCCTCTATGATCACGCATGCCTACAAATCAGCAGTTGTTCTCTTTACTGTGGCGTATAGGTGCATGTGGTTTGACTGATGGCTGTATCTTAGACAGATTGTTAACACTGCAAGCACAAATTAAACCATCAATGACACACAGGCAGCTTGTTGAAGAGGCATTAAGAGAAATCTTAACTGCAGGTGATCTGGGGAGCCATAAATGAGGGGTGGTGATGGCGCAGTAGATAAAACACGTCTTTGGTGTGAGAGACCCACTGTGACCCATCCACCAATGTGTCCGTGAGCGAGACACTTAACCCCTAGCTGCTCCAGAGGCGTGCGACATATTTAGCAATTCTGTTTGGATAAAACAGTTAGCTAATTGAGCTAAATGTAAATGTAATACACAATTGGAACAAATTGCTCTGTACAGCAAAGGCTGGTATGACTTGGAGTCCTGATTACAGAAATGTTACACACTTTTACAGAAAGGTTTGTGTAACTGGAATAGTTGTTACCAGGCCAGGAGATTAGGAATAACAGACTTCTGTTGGAGACACCTGGCAAGTTGACCATGTAGACCTGTGACTGATTTTAAAGCACTCAGAGTGAGTGCAGGCAAAAGATCTGTGTGGCAGCAGTGTCGCAGGATAAGGACAGATCAGTAGCCTTGAAGAGCGGGTTGAAACACTGATCTAGACCATTTCACTAATCTTCATCTTCAACTTCAATAAACTCCCTGTTCGATTCCCACACTCTTCCTGAAGTGGACAAGAAAATCTTCCCTCAAGCTTCCCTTCAGAAAAGAGGCCAACTCAGACAAGCCTTTATGTTATTTTAGGTTGATTCGATTTTACTTTTTCTTATCCAGGATAAATAATGTTGTCAAGCAGTTGCTGCTGTAGATTATTACACTAAACTTCAAGATGTGGCATTCTATCTATTTTTCTACTATAGCTGAGAAGAAAGTTTATAATACTAATATCCACGTATTTAGACCAAACTTTGACATAGCGCTGAGTGGCACATGCAAGTTGGGCCGGTGCTTGGTCTGTTTTCAAGCAGGAAAACATTGCAGCCTGGCCACAAACTTTCTCCCATTCTCCCAATCTGTCTGAATGGAAGGGGGCAGGTGTTCTGCCAGCACAAATGAAACATGAGCACGGCTGATTTTTCTGGTTCAGGCTAGCAGATTGCTGCCCCAGTGAGAAAAATGATACACGATTCTATGAAAAATGTGTATTCTTAAACTTTGCCTGAAACTTTTTTTTTTTTTTTACGTATTATATAGAGTTGACATTTACTTACGATTGTCTGCTGTGACTGTCTACTTTGTACATATAGCTGTACTGAGTGCCGTCTTGGTAAAGGATCCATCCATCTCCCTCCCCTCCCACTCCCCCCCCCCCCTCCCTTTGTGCTTAGCCTGTGTATTATAAGTACCTAACTACCTTTCAGGGGTTCCGGCAATAAACCAAACAGCCATCCAACTCAAAATATGATGTGTTTGTATGTATATTAGGGTTGGGTATCGTTTAAAATTTTCCAATACCTGTACCAAAACCAGTACCCTTTCATTCGATACCTTGATAAAATGCCACCTGTTGAAGCCATTTTTCTGGTTAAATAAAAGGTATAATAAAATAATAATAGTAGTTGATTGAAAGGTTGAGTAAAATAGTTTAGTGACCACATGGGTTGTGGAAAAAGATATTTAAGTTACATTTTTGATACATTTGTTGAAAGTCAGCCACAGAGAATTATTTTGTTAACTTTCAAATAATAAACTGACTTGAGAGATCTCCACGAGTGCTTTTTCCTTTAGTGGTGAGTTGCAAACCTCCAAAAAGACGACAGTAAGAATTAGAAAACAAGTAAGGAGTCAGCTAAACAAGTTATAAAACTACACTAATGAGTCTAAAGAAGCAAACAGAGGAACAGAGAGACTGCTCATCCAGCAGATCACACAAACTAGGCCTACATCTGAAATCAGCTGATGGCTGCTGCGCCACAAAAGCGTTGAATTGATATGATGGAACGCAGTGATCGATCAGTGACAAGTGATGTGAATAGCAAATAAAATGTACAGAGAAGTGTTAAATGACACCAGAGGTGTCACCAAGGGTGAGGGGCTGTTAAAATCCCGCATGGAAAAAAAGAGCTGTGCCCTTCTCTTTCTTTCAGCTTGATGCTTGCGTGTTTGGCTGCAACAAAACAATATGAATAGTAAATCTAAATAGTATTTTTTCCCCCAGATCTGGTTACAAAAGGGATCGAAAGAAGTACTTGTTCGACTGGAGGGCTATTTCGGTCGATACCCATCCCTCACGTGTATATACATACTGTATATATAAACTCTGTTAATCCTGAATGAACAGATGCATATTGTTGCCACTATATTGTTAATATTGCACTACTAACTGCAGCACCAACGATACTCGAGGCTGTGTTTGCAGTGAGAGATCAGAAATGTGTGTGTGTGTGAGGAAAAGAGAACTGACGGGAAAAGCAAGGTGGGCAGATTCAACTTGTGAGTAAACACTAAATCACTAAACTAAGGTGGAGAATGAAGTAGAATTAAAATGATGAAAGTTGTTTCAGTTACAGTGTTTCCCACAGAATGACGATGAATGAAGTTAAATAAAATAAAGTAACACGTTGCCTGTCCTTCTTTCCTGTTCCCTGTCTCCAGTTCTGAGGCTAGCTAGAGCTGAATCAGAGTGGAAGGGGAAGGCAGATGTCTCCACACTCTCTCCATGTTGCCGCTTCAGGTGAATACATTTTTAGGTGAGTTGTGCTGCCTGTGTATTATTTATTATTATTAATATTTTGCAAATTGCATGGGTCTTGAAAAATCCAAAGTGTATCCAAACATTTGATTTGTAGGAATTCGTGTAGCTCTCCCTCCTCTATATTAACCTAATGTGACATGCCTCTGCCTCTATAGTAGCTGAAAGGCCACTGGCAGCCGTGGAGATATGAGATGAGAGAAACACTTACAGTACACTACAATAATTGTTTATATAAAAAATTGGATTTTACTGACGCAAAGATTTTAGACGATAAATCTGGAGTTCATCCTAAATTGTAACCGGTGCACACTTTTTAAAAAAATCGAGCCAATCAAATTAAACTTTTATGGTGCACCGATGCAAATTGGTGAATCTTATCATCACTACTTTGTGTGTTTGGTTACATTTTAATGCAGCTGATTATGTTTCCTGACTGGTAATAGAATGTCTCATGCTCTTCCAATCTCAACTATTCCCCATGAATGTCAAAGAGATAGGATCTCTTGTATTTGTCCCCATGGCGAACCATAGTCCCTCTCTTTCTCCAGCTTCCCATCCTTTCTCATTCTCATCCTTATCTGGCGGTCAGGCTCCTATCTTCATAGTATTAGTCAAATGAAAGAGATGAGGTACACTGATAAGAGATTCTGATGATCTGTTAATGAATGCAGATGCCAGAGACGGCTCCATTCTCATGCTGGACTTTATAAAATATAATGAAAAAAAAAAAAAAGGTCAGCATTTCTTCCGCATTTACATTGTCAATGTGTTTTTATACTGACAGAAAACTGATATTTGACCTCCTTGATATATATATATATATATATATAGTAGTCATATTTCACAGTTTTCATCAGCAGTTCAGTTTTAGATGTTGCAGGGAGTAAGGAACAAGATGGAGAAGCCACAATGAACTGTTAGATGAAGAGCTGTAGGCAACCGGGTGCAGACCTCCGTTAGCAAGCTAACCATATTACTATATCATGCTGCTGTATGGCCTCAGTATCTAGTTTAAAATAGATGATTAAGCACGTTCTGCTTTAGGGTGTCACTACCTTGTAATTGACAAGTCGTTACCACAGTGATAATAATAAAGATACGGGTGAATCGTATCCATTGCACATGTATGTAAATTTAACTAGCCGTGAACTTTTTTGTGTGCTGTCTGTGTTTTTGTCTAAGAGCTATGACCTGGGCCACGGTTTTGATGCGTCCATAGCCCGGTGTCAAAGTCCACTGGAAGCGTTTCAGCAGCGGAGCGTGCAGCCTGCCCCACGTTTTTAATTGTTATTAATTTGATAGAATCTCTACAAAATGCACTAGCTGCGGTCACAAAGTCATGAACCCAATTCCAAACTACATCAATTACATGAGATCAGTATTGAGACAAGACTCAAACTCCTTAAAGTGAAACCCAAATGCCAGTGAAAGGTGATTTTAGTTGGCAGGCCTAAACCCAGTGCAGCTAGAAAGAATAAACTGAGACGGTACTAAAAATGAAATGCTTGATCTCTACCAAGTCTCTCTCACACACACACACACACACACACATTTACTAGAAAAAAATAAATAAATAAAACTGTGCACCAAATGTAGTGTGTGTTCACATAAGATCTGACTTCCATAAGCAACATCAAAGCTTCTGTGAAATAACACACAAACAGAAAGTCAACAGATCCCCACTAGCACCTTCACAAGACAGTCAGACACACACACACACACACACACACACACACACACACACGGCAAAGACAAATTCCTCAAGAAGGGCAACTTGTAAAACACCCAAAAAGCTAATTTGGCTACAATGCTAATGCATCTCCTTGGGTTTTAACTCCTTTTCATTTCACTGTTTACTGTCCAGAAAAGCTGAAATGCCATGATGGTCTTCAGAAAACACATTAACACAGAATAGAGCACTCACCCATCCTCCCCCACAGCGACCAGGGATCATGGCCTGGCTAAATTTCTTCCAGCCTGACCTCAAACAGAGTTAGCATTGATTGTGGATGGGTCTTCACTTTCATCTGAGCATAAACAAACCATGCCAGGACTCAAAGCAACTTAACTGACCACTGACCCATTTTAAGTTGACCTGAACCCTACAGGTCTGAGAACAAATCAGGACTCTGAGGATGCCAATTTATGCCACTCACTAATCCATCTTCTGGGTGATCCTCTGGACTTCATCAATAACCCATACGGTTATATATAGGAAACAAGGACCAAAAGAAACCAACTTTGTAATTCAGAATCAAATGTACATTAATTGATATTGAATTGACTTTTTTTTCTCTTACTGTCAGTCACATTGTATCCCCACTGTTCCTGTTTACCTGATTTCAGGTAATTCCCACATAAAGCTAATTAGTGCAATCTCTCTTGAGCAAAAACCGAGCTACATTTTAAATATATGTTAATATTGGAGAAAGTTAATTAAATTACTGCTACTTCAATAAGTATTCACTACATATTGGCACAGAATGCAGTACGTTGGCTTCATCTGTGTGTGCAATGCCCTGGTCAGGAGTGAGGTCAGCTGAAAAGAAGCAACTAGCTATCTATGTTGTAATAAACTGATCACCTTCAAAGCTGGAAACTGGTTCCAACCAACATAGTGTAGCCAGATTGTGTAATTAAATAATAATAATAATGCATTACATTTTTATAGCGCTTTATCATTGAAACTCAAAGCGCTTCACGATGAAGTGGGGGGGCCTCACCTCAACCACCACCAATGTGTAGCACCCACCTGGGTGATGCACGGAAGCCATTTAGCGCCAGAACGCTCACCACACATCAGCTTGAGGCAGAGAGGGAGGGGAAACATTGAGCCAATTACTACGGGGGATGATTAGATGGTTGAGAATCTTGCACCAGGGAACCCCCTACTCTTTGCATTACATTCATTTAGCTGACGCTTTTATCCAAAGCGACTTACAATTGCTATACAACTAGGGAGCAACTAGGGGTTAAGTGTCTTGCTCAGGGATACATTGGATGGGTCACAGTAGGGGATTGAAGCCAGGTCTCT
Source organism: Micropterus salmoides (assembly GCF_014851395.1). Classification (NCBI taxonomy): domain Eukaryota; kingdom Metazoa; phylum Chordata; class Actinopteri; order Centrarchiformes; family Centrarchidae; genus Micropterus; species Micropterus salmoides. The sequence continues at coordinate 4,855,820 of NW_024042261.1, read as the reverse complement.
CACACCAAAGGCAAGTGTCTTATCCACTTCCCCACCACCTTTGCGACAAGTGCCATGGGATCTTTAATGACAACAGTGAGTCAGGACCTTGGTTTAATGTCTCACCCGAAGGACAGCAGTTCCTACAGCACAGTGTCCCCATTACTGCACTGGGATCTTATTATGAGGACCAGAGGGAAGACTGCCCCCTACTGGCCCACCAACACCTCTTCCAGCAGCAACTTCGTTTTCCCCAGAGGTCTCCCATCCAGGTACTGGCCAAGCCCAAACCTGCTTAGCTTCCATCATTCAACAGTAGCAGGGTTTACATTGGTATGGCTGCCAGCAAAAGAATCAGAATCAGCTTTATTGCCAGGTATGTGTACACATACGAGGAATTTGACTCTGGATTGTGCATTGCTCACGATGTGCTTACTCATAAAAAAATACAAAATCACAATAATAAAAATAAAATACAATCAGACACAGACTTCAGTGTAGACAACACAAATATAATAGTGCAGTGAGCAGAGTGCAAAGGATGCAGGAGTATGTACATGTCGTACATATACGTGATATACAGGTACATATACAGCATACATGTACACAGTGCAAATAAGTGTAAGTAGTTTGTGCAGTAGTTATGATTGAGGTAGGTGGATTTGGTATACAGTATCTACAATATGACAATATAACAGTATGAACAGCACTGAAATAGAGACTGGTGAATAAATAAAGTGGTAACCAGTAAACAGGTGGCTGATTAGAGTTATTAATTAGAGTTACTGGGTTATTGCACAGGAATTGTTCCTGACACGTGAGTCAGAAATCAGCTGTTCATCAGAGTGATGGCTTGTGGGAAGAAACTGTTCCCAAGTCTGTTGGTTTTGGCGTACAGTGCTCTGTAGCGCCTTCCAGAGGGTAGAAGCTGGAACAGGTTGTGTCCGGGGTGAGATGGATCTGCAGTGATGTTTCCTGCCAGTTTCCTGACTCTGGAAATGTATAAGTCCTGAATGGAGGGCAGGTTGGCACCGATGATCTTTTCCTCAGTCCTGACTGTCCGTTGTAGTCTGCTCCTGTCCTTTTTGGTGGCAGATCCAAACCAGACAGTGATGGACGTGCAGAGGACAGACTGGATGATGGCTGTGTAGAAGTGGAACAGCAGCTCCTTAGGCAGGTTGAGCTTCCTGAGCTGACGCAGGAAGTACATCCTCTGCTGGGCCTTCTTGATGATGGTGTCAGTGTTGGGCTCCCACTTCAGGTCCTGGGATATAGTGGATCCCAGAAACCTGAAGGATTCCACAGCAGACACAGGGCTGTTGAGTATGGTGAAGGGGGGCAGAGTGGGGGGGCTCCTCCTGATGTCCCCTAAGGTGCAGTCGTTGGTGTAGAGGGAGAAGAGCAGGGGGGAGAGAGCACAAACCCCTGGGGGGTAGTCCGGGTTCTGGATGTGATGTTCTCCAGCCTCACCTCCTGACTTCTGTCTGAAGTTTGTGTTTGGGTGAGTTATGTGCTGAGGATATCCGGGATGATGGCATTTAACGACGAGCTGAAGTCCACGAACAGGATCCTTGCATATGTCCCCGGAGAGTCGAGGTGTTGCAGGGTGTAATGCAGTCCTAAGTTGACTGCATCATCCACTGACCTGTTAGCCCTGTAGGCAAACTGCAGGGAGTCCAACAAGGGGCCTGTAATGTCCTTCAGGTGGGCCAACACCAGTCTTTCAAAGGACTTCATGACTACAGATGTCAGGGCGACGGGCCTGTAGTCATTTAATCCAGAGCAGAGATGGAGGGTTTTTGGGGGACCGGGAATATTGTGAGCATTTGAAGCAGGAGGGAACTTCACACAGCTCCAGTGATCTGAGGAAGATCTGTGTGAAGATGGGGGCCAGCTGGTCTGCACAGATTTTCAGGCAGGATGGAGACACTCCATCTGGGCCGGGAGCCTTTCTGATCTTCTGCCTTTGGAAGAGGTGGCTCACGTCCTCTTCACAGATCTTGAGTGCAGGTGAGAAGTCAGAGGGGGGAGGTGACTGTTTGGAGATGGTGTTGGAGCTGGGGAGAGGTGTGACTCTGGGCTTCTCAAACCTACAATAGAAACCATTCAGCTCGTCTGCCAGTCGTTGAGTACCATCAGTGTTGAGGGATGGTCTCCTGTAGTTGGTGAGTGCCTCTCCACACTGACGCAGGATTGTTGACTGCAAAGCTTTTCGGCGTAGCTCCTCTTTGCAGCTTTGATCTCCTTAGAGTGTTCCTGGCCTGGTGGTACAGAACTCTGTTCCCACTTCTGAAGGCCTCCCCTTTGGTCTGACGAGGCTGCCGGAGTTTCGCTGTGAACCAGGGTTTTTGTTTGTTGTATGTGCGGAAGGTTTTAGTCGGCACACACGTCCTCACAAAAATTGATGTAAGATGTCACAGGTGCCCAAACAAAAGTTATGTTTCCATTTAGTGTAAAGGCAAAGATGTTTATTGCTGTTCCGAATGGCAACACTCGAAGACCATCATAGGGCCGCATTTTCAAACAGACTCTCATTTCATAGTGATGCACTCAGTTGTTCACATGAAAGGTGACTGAAATAGTTGCATAAAGAATGGAAAAGGTGAGCTTTATATAGAAAATAAACCCTGGCTTCCACCTCCCCAATTACAATGGCAGAAAGGTGTGGGGGCAGGGGTTTCTGAAGCTATTCGACTAATTCTGATGAAGTATGCTGGCAGCTTAAGAGTCATTGCAGAGCATCTTATATTTCTGACCACACCCCAGCGAGTGTCAAAACAGTTGCTTTTACTAAGTTCATCTTATATGGGAGGAATAGTAAAGAGAGGTTAAAACTAGGAAGCTCAGGTTCGTTGTAACCTGATGTTTGAAATTGTTTCTTTATCAAGTATGCCTAGGAAAGTATTTTTAAACTGCAGTAAAACAACAATAAAAGAAGGAAACCCCAGCACCCCTCAGATCTCATGAAGTGATCCTACCCACTATGTGCAGCAGTCTTACCTTCCTCTTCTTAAAGGCCTGTCTAGCCAGGTATCCCCTGCAGGCAGCCTGGAACAGAGAGATGTTCCTCCTGGTCTGAACGTCCCGCTGCTCCTCAAGCCTGGACAAAGTCCCTGCTCTGAAGAACACCTGCGCGAGGAGAGGAATTTAGAAAAGTCACACATAATTCTTTTCTTGAAGGTATTGGCACACGGCCACATAGAACAGCCAGCATGTCAGTTAAGGACATTTTTTTACTATATTTCCACTAAGTTACCATAAAACTTTGATTAATAGCCCAGGTTTTTATTTGCTAAAAACACTGAATTGACCCTGCCTAATATTTGGGACTGGCGTCCACATGGGACAGGCCTTTAATTCCTCTCGCACAGAACTGAAATAGGCTATGAAACCGTTTATTTATTTCAAACAGAATATTACTTGTATAAAAATTATCCAATAATATCAAATACACATCAGACGGCTTATGCGCTTTTATTTTGAAGGCAGCAACGTAACGAAAACAACAACATGGTGCAGGCTGAGAGAAGTGTGGCAGAAGTTAGCAGACAAAGTGATGGACTTTAAACCTTGGATTAATTTTCATGAAAAGCTGGTTTGATTCTTTTGATCGGTGGACCCTTACAGACTGAAGCAATATAAATAATCAAGGAACGACACATTCAGACTCATATCTATAAGAATTAGACTTTGGCTCGCTGTTTCCTTTAAATGAACTGAACGATTGAATTGTATGTAAAAGGATGTGTAGCATGTCCATACTGACACACTGATACCATTAAACATTAATGTTTGTATGAACGATCTAAGCAGCTTAGAAGCAGCTAAAGCGGGCAACCCTGCAGTGTTTAAGAGGTTTTGTACATTTAATGGAGACCTGCGTTTATTTGTCAAAGCAGGCCAGGCCAGTAAACGGGGTAGGTGGCTATTTGGGACTCGGCTATTAATTGAAGTTTTACGGTAAACAAAAACTTGGACAACTGATTGTAAAACTTGCCAGGACTTCAAGTGGACTCACATGGATTTAATCCTATCTGTTTTGTAAGAGTGATTATTTTTATCACCTAAGCTCCATGTTGACATGTTGAATATTTGGGCTCCTGGCAGCATAACAAAATCACCGGATCCCTTCACTGTAGGTGTCAAGCATTCACTTGTAAAGAATATGGTGAAGTATGACTCATCTGACCATATCACTTTATTCCATATCTCTACAGACAGCCTTTGCACTACTGAACTCTCAAATGTGCATTTATCTTCGTAATGAAGGGTTGTCATTGTGCATAGTGTTGTAGAATAAATGTACCTTGAATATTTGATTATTTCATTATGTCACGCACAGTACTGGAGGGGGCGTTTCACTGCACAATGTAGAGAGATGTTGAGTATGTGACAAATAAAAAAAACTTAAAACTTTAAGATAGTGTAGAGTATACCCTTCTGAAGCAATCAACTACAGCAACCCTGTAAAAACATGGCCACTGATCTAGCTGCCTAAATGGAAACACGCCAAACTCTGCACTTCACATCACTTTCTGAATCATTTTATATCTTCCACACATTAACCATGATCACCCAAGTCACTCTTTTCTCTTGCAGGTCACTGGCCACATGCAGCTAACACCAAGGAAAAACATACCCATCGCTGCATCGCAGTGTTTCATCCCTGACTAGGGTATTTCTATTTTGTTTGATTTCTTATAAAAACACTGATAGTGTTAACCATGGATGGATCATCAGCTCTTCTGAATACTTATTAAAATATTTTTGATGTTAAGTCAACACTAGGCCTGTCCTGATCAGTTGAGTAAGGATACCATGCTCAATCCACTATTTATATGTAACACGTTTTGTCTATTTCTACTTAATACAGATGCAGTATATTCTTCAATGCAACTCATACCGTCCATTTGACATGGGTCACATCAAACATGTCTAGTAGTTGAGTAGGGAAGGGCCAGCAATTGTAATAAAATTGCTGCTTTGACTTGCATCAGTGCTGCGAAATCAGACAGCAGCGTTTCCTGATGGACGGGCCATCAAGATGCCATTGGTATGCAGGCTGAAATGGGTGTTTTGTAGTGGTGCAACAGATCACAAAACTCACGGTTCGGATCGATCCGTGGTTTTGACTCACAGATCGGATCCTTTTCAGGTTTCAGGTCGGCAAAACAAAAAAGGGGTTAGGGTTAAGTTAATTTTAAAATGAATACTCTGGCTCTGATGTAGCCACCTCTCTCTGTCTATCCACCTTATTTTTAATGGGAATACGGACACAGCCAGTTGACAGCCAGTCTCGCTCAATCTGACTGCTTACATGTCATGAGTAAAACATTTGCTGCTACGGTGAGCAGCAGAGCTGTGCGTCGAATGGAAGGCAGCGGATATTACTGAAGTTCAGTTCAATTCAATTTTATTTATATAGCGCCAAATCACAACAACAATTATCTCAGAGCGCTTTTCATAAAAGAGCAGGTCTAGACCGTACTCTGTGATGCTATTTACAGAAACCCAACAGTTCCCACCAAGAGCAGCACTAGGAGACAGAGGCAAGGAAAAAGTGAAGTGGCAAAAAACATCACAATCGTATAATCAGTTTCTATGGTGAAAAGCAGCCCAGTTTTTGACGTCACAGCCTATGGGGTTTCACTAAATGGAGGCGAAAGTGACCTGCTCAGCGGTTTGATTTGTCAATTTCTTCCAAGTCCAGAGAAACTATCTCAGCTATTCTCAAAGAATGATCAATATTAGTCTTAGATTAGATTTCTGTCTTTCATCTCCTTTGCTGATGATTTGGGCAGCAGTAGTGCTACTTCCTGAATGCTAATGAGCGCACAATTTCATTTTTGACTGTAAAGAGTCATGATGTGCTGACACTGGGCCCCCTGTAAAAGCCTACATCATAATGCCTCCAACTTCCTCTTGATAATTTTTGTCTGGGAACAGACATTGTTCTGTTCCTCAGACCTGAGTAAGCTGGCAGCTCTTTGTGGAACTACATTCATTAAGTGGAGATGGAGTGGCACTTTGTCTTTCACTGGATGGGACCGTTTCTAACTCTGACTTTAATTTTCAAAATTGGCTGAGCAAAGGAGAAAGAATGGCTTGGAGTATGGCTGGGAGTTAAGGTTGTTGTTGAGATGTCAAGCAGCCCTTGTAACTTCACCATTTATACAACAGTGACATTACTCAGTCCATTTAACCACGCGTCCCTTGACGGTCCATCCAAATATTAGGTGTTTCTAAGGCACTAAGGGCAATCAAATGGGGTCAGCCCGGTCATATAGTGGTTAGCACTGTCCTGTCTGTTCCTCAAAAATCACAATGAAGGTTAGGTTAATTGGAGTGTAAATGGTGGTGAACCCCACTTCTTGCCCAATGTGGTTGGGATAGGCTCCAGCCCCTGCCCAGGATTAGCAGGTATAGATAATGGATGGGTGGATGTTGGTAATCAAATAGCCATATAAAAACAGAGGCCTTATTACAACTGCAGAGCAAGTCCACCCTCAAATGCAGCCAGGAGCAGCTACTGTCAGATCTCTGTCTCTCTGCTGGAAAGTCAGTGAGTCCAGCAGTTTTCTACAGTCACTAGAAGCATGGGATTTAAGTTAAAATTACTTTTCATCTGCCCTGAATTTCCAGTGAAGCTGGATATTGCACAGTTGTCAGAGGATCCAGTTTTCTTTTCTGCTGACTTGTCCTAGGACAATCATTCTTGTACACACAACCATTTCAAAATGAATGGCTACTGATACTGCTCAACAAACATCTTTTAGTGTGGATATGCTTTAATGACTTCTCCTGCTGTACAGTGTATAAGATGTAGGATTAGTAGGAATTTTCTCACCCTGCTTGACTACAATGGTGATGCAATTAGAGTGCAATGTGAAGTAATATACCATGAGTCTGCTGCTCCTCTATGGTGTGTAAATGTGTGCTGGGATGAGAAATGTTGTGAATAGTAACAAGCTACACCATGAGTTAGTAGGAGCTCTAGAAGAAAATGTATTAACAAACGGCTATTGTTTTCATAGATTTATTTTTATAGTGCCCCCTACAATATTCAATGAAGCAGACCCCGGCGTACATTTCACGTAAATGTATGTAATTTGGGAGGCAGATGTATCATCTCTAAAATTAAAAAAAAGCCTCTTGGATCCATATCCTAAACCTAACTGGACGTCAGCTATTTTGAAATGAATTTTTTGCCACCTGTTGGCAATAGGAAATGACATGATTTATACCTTGATGTACCCCTCCAGGCTGCTTTCTTGGATTCATCAAACGGCACTGCCATAGCGACACGGCACATTTCTATGTTCCGATGTTCCAAAATAAGTAAGCCTGCTAACAGATTAAAAGTTTCGAAATAAGTAACTGTTGCACCTCGACCACACTTTGTCAGATATTTACATTTTTATGATAGACCCCTTTGAACTACCCAATGGGCAGGAACCAGCCTGCTATGAAGTCACACCTTAACGTCATTTATCCCAGAATCTCAGGCTCCATCCACACTACTATGTTTTCTTTTTAAAATGCAGACCTTTTGCTACGTTTGCACCTACTGTCCAGACTAAAACGGCGAATCAGAAGACCTAAAACGGAGAAGTCTGCTGACCCCATTTTCGTTTTAAAACTCCGTTGTGGCATATTACTGCAGACAGGCGAAAAACAGGGGCCTTTAAAAACGCAGGACTTTAAAAACGATGATGCAGATGCTCATGTTTGGCTTCCTGATTGGGTGTTACCAGTCATGCAAAGCAGAAACAAGATGCTACTGACAGTGTGTTAGTTTTGGTACTTTATTAAAATATTTAGTACTGTGCAAATAACACTTAAAACACTTTGCGACGACTCCCAGTCTGTTTTCCTCTGCAAGAGTCTATTTGTACTTTCAGTAACAGTTCCACCTCTTTGTCGGTCCATGCTAAAATCTCTGGTGTGGTTGTTTGTAGTACCTACTTTCGTCTTTCGCCAAATCTTCTGCAACTGCGGAGAAGACATTCGTGAACAGCCACTAGATGTGCGTTTTCAGTTGTTTTAATGTAGACGAAGATCAACTCAGCTAAAATGCTGGTGTGGACAGAGATTGTTTTCGTTTTAAAACTCTTAAACTGTTTTTTAAACAAAAGGCTAAATGTTTCTCCAAGCAGATGGCCTCAGGAAGGAACAGCAAAATCCGACCAAACAAATACATGAAGGCCTAATAACAAAGCTGGGTATTTTATTGTATATATTGTGGTTTGTAAAGAACAAGCGGCTAAGTTATAAACAGTACAACAACATTTTTTCCCTCTGTATACAAGGCTTCAACAACCATGAATAATTTCTCTTTTGGTGGGAAATGCTGCTGTGGGCAGATGTCAAACTGGCCTGGGAGGAGATAACACATCTGGTTAACATGAACTGCTGTGCTCCTTAGAGTCTCATTTGTCAATGTGGGGATGGTTTTATGATATCAGGCAGAGAGCCACATACAAGTTGGCAGTGAGAGGTGGGTCATCTGCCAGCCTGGAGAAGATACAGCCACCTGCACACTCCACACTTTCTGCGTCATGCGTGGCACTTTTATTTTGGTTGATAATCATTCCTACATCAAAACTAAGGTATACAAGATTATGTGGTATTCTTTTTAGTTTGCAGCACATTTAAAGTGGATTTTAAAAAGGGTTAACTTTGTGCTATTTATTCCACTGGACGTTAACTGATTCAAAGAAAAGCCTCTGTTACTGATGCTTCAACAATAAGCCTCTGTGTTTATTATCACATCTACAGTATGGACCACACTGAAAAGCATTCTTCCATGGGATGGGTTATTTGCTTGTGCTTATTTTTCTCTGTTTATTAGTTTTAAGTAGCCAAAAACTTGTAACCTCATTTATCCACAACAGCTAAGTCCACCATATAACTGGTTGGAAAAGCATTAATCCTGTGAGCTAAATCGTTACCCCACTTTCAAGCAATGTACCTTATTGAGAAAATCATTTTCATATCGTCACCTTTTTAAAACAAAGTCGTCCAGCTCAACACAGCAGGTACCTACTGTACGACTGTTCTTACGAGAAGATGTGACTGAAGTACTGAGTAATGTAAAGCAAGTGTTTTAAACAGTGGATTTTCTCCACTTTAATGCAGCTCATTTATTCATTATTTAAAATTATTCCCACTCTGCACAAGGTACGCAGTATGATTAGATTAAGTAAGTGGCCCAGTGTGTGTCTTGTCTGCCAGTAAAAATAATGTGTAACAAGAGACCTTAGCAACATAAATAATATGAACACCAGAGAACAAAAAAGTTCTGATTTGAAACTTTATCTAAACTTGGGAAAAGTAGCGGGCCAAGAATAGACTGACACACACAAACACTAAGGCAAGGTTAAACTCCCTGCAATATCTGCCAAGAAATGTCTCTAATTGACAGCTTAAGGCGCACACTGTTCTTTATTCCACAGACATTTACAGATCTAATTAACAAAACCATCAGCCTGTCTTTTTCCTTGTGATTAGCTGTTTTTTCTCTATCTCATAGAGTTGGAGTCTGGCATTGTCTGACTGCTGCTTGGCAAGGGTCACAGCTACAGAAAGCCACACAGATCAGCTCCTTCCCATAAAAAGAAAGATTAAAAACCAAAACACACCTCGAGCAGTGAAGGTGAGAATGGATGTGTGAAGATTAAAAAAAAATAGTGGCACACCTGATTGTGTGAAATCTCCCACATAAATTACTGCTGGATTAATATTACAATTTATCACAATCATTTCAATGTTTCAGTCTATCCAGCCTTCATCAGTCAGCAGCATCGCAACACTTCCATGTGGGACCCTCCCATATGGAAGTGTTGCGATGCCCCCCCTCCAGCAGGTGTCTGTGCTTTTGGCAATTGGTGTATTTTCTCTGTTGTTTCCTCTTGTCACACCCCAACCACCCACCCGTCCATCTTGCAGGTGCAGTCATTTCTCTGTGGTATCCGTTTCTTTGATGTTTGTGCCCCCCACCCCCATTTCCACCCCCCTGTCTGGCCTAGTGAAAAATATATACACATACATTATAAAATAAAAACAAAGACGACAAAGGACTGAATTAAAACTCTGCACAACATGGTACCCAACTCCTCCTACTATACATATATTAAACATAGCCTGCTCCAGAGCAGGTTAGTCATTTAGCTAAAGTTACCATGGCGATGTACCCAGGGTTAAACCTAAATTTAACATCAAGAGTTAAGAAATTATACACAATCTTAGAAATATGGCTCACCATTCAAGCTTTTTCTGGTAAGGGGGACAAGTGAAAATAGTCTAAATATATAAATAAATAAACATGCAGAAACACTTGATGCACATTTATTAGGTAACAGGTCTGAAAAACCAACACAGTTTTCCCCATATGTTTCTATGACCACCTATCTAGTGTGTATAATTTTTGTATGTTTGTTTTTTTGCGAGTAGCAAAAAGGGAACTACAGCTTATCCTGTTATACAACCCTGTGTTGTAAAATGATGTCTCTTTTAGCCACAACATGGTTAGATTTCTAAATCAGATTAGGCCAGTGTTTTATACACTCCCTAAACTACACAATCAATACCGAACTGCCAGTTGCAACTACTAGCCGACATCCCACTCTGCCCGGTCGGCCCAAAAGCCATTTTTAAAGTCTGACCACACAAGATTATGTAAAAAAAAAAGTCGATCATGGGGACATCCCCTTGATTGGGAAGACTCGCTTCAATCTGTTAAGCAAGAGCCAGAAAAAAACTATTCTCAGCTACATGTTTGACTCATAGACTTTATAAAAGAAGCGTATATAGGCACTATTATGTTACCCGTTGGTTTCTGGAAAACCATCTTGAAGCCTTGAGTTTAACATTTTGGCCGTTGCCATCTTGTTGGGGTTTTTTGGAACCAAACACTGGACATGATCATGTTTGGACGAGAGGGTGGCACTAGCTAGCTTGGTTAGCAAGGTGAATCCATAATTCATTTTAACTGTTCATTTTACCCATGATAATAATTTTAGCTTCCAAAAAAAACAGGCTTCAAACTAAAACAGCTGACTCCTAATAAGCTTTTTCAACAGCGCTGGACACAGAGCTGCACAAGTCTGATACAAGTCACCTCTAGTCTGATTCATAGGTCACCATGGTACAGACTTTTCAATCCCAAAAGCATACCCTGCTTTATCGTCTATTTTAATTTTAACTAGGACCATAATTTATAAAATGATTGAAGACCACTTGAATCTTGCGAGTGACACCATAAACCTATTAGGAAAGTGTTTACTGAGGTAATAAATCAGCTGAGAAGTAGGTTCATTTTGTCTTTACGTCTCATGCAATTGGACTTATTTTTGCCATCAGTGGAGTCACCCCCTGCTGGCAGAGGTCCCCGACTGGTATAATCACCTACTCTCCTCAGAGTCATCTTGTAAGGTCAGTATTTATGAAGCACTACTACATATTAAAATCACACCCAGAGCTATTGCTCATTTTTAATTACCCATCTTTGTTTGTATACAAACGGGGGCGAAATTTAAGACATAATTTAGTCTATAATGCAAATTTTTCCCATAAGAAAACTCTGACTTGTGTGGATCTGACTTGAAATGAATGTGTATAATGAAAATAAATAACTTAGAATGGGGATTTATAGCTACAGTGGGAGCATGTCCGCTTCCACAGAGTCCAACCATGTTGCGCTGTCATGATTCAACCTCACCGCTAGATGCCCCTAAATCCTGCACATTGGGCCTTTAAGGTTAATAAAGGGCCTGGCTACAATTTCAAAAATGACAGCATTACATTGTGACTTATAATGAGCTGACAAGTGTGCATGTGCAAGACTCACCCGGCTTAGCCCCATGTGGTAGCTGCTCTTTTCCAGTTCCAAGGACTCCAGCAGCTCCTCCACTGCCTGGAAACCAGCAGAACAAACAGTCAGTAGTCAGATAAATATAACAACTTCGGTTTGTTCCGGGCCTTACCGCTACTTGATCATAACGTAGTTTCACAAAGGATGCTAGCTAGGTGACAGGAAACAACCACTATTCCCCCTTAACAACACACACACACACACACACACACACAATCTGCTTTGAGGGACTTAGCATAAAACAAGACAGAGAGGGAAGCTTTTCTGTCAGGTTTCATCTATTGTATCAATCTACAATATTGATTGTATTGATTTAGAGGGCTGATGCTGAGATTGAGGATTACGAATATCAATATCTAAAAGATGTTTAATACTGGCTACAAATAGGAAGAAGAATCATTCTTACTTGCCGTGAGGGGTCCTAGATTAGCAATAGATATTATATTCCACAATAGGAAAGTGTAGAATTTGGCTATTCAACACTGATAGTAGCATAGTAGTAGTAGATAGTAGTATAATAATAGTAGTTAAAGCTTTCAAGTTTGTTTTGGGGTGGTGCTATAGGAAAGGCCGAGGGACATTTAAATTACAGAATAAGCTTAATTGGCTTTTAATTTGTTATTATTGGTAATAGCAAATGTGTTTAAATTAAAGTCCATTCAAACTTACATGCATATCGCCCTCTGGAGGCAGCATGCCTTCAGGGGCTATTCTGTCACAAATGCAACAGACTAAAGAAAATAGTTTTTGTCTTCTGCATCACATACAGTGCAAGCACACACCTTTTTTGTAAATGCCTTCCTTGTGTGGGAACACAATATAAAGTGGGAAAAACAACACAAGCTGCCAACACTAAAAATGCATATTTAAAGCATTATAAAATACAAATTCAATTTGTTAATCCTCTCTAAAGCATGGTCATGTAGAGAATCCCATGTACTGGGCATGTGTACCTACTGCTACCTCCTGGAAACCTCAGGGGTGTGTAATTCTGCTCCAGTGGGCGTAAATAAAAAGTCCAACCAATAAAGGCATTGACACCTATGTGCCTTGACTATCAAATATAAACAGTTTTCTCTCAATATCTAATAGCCCATTGATTTACATTAACAAGATAATTCCAGTTAATTACAACTTGCGTCTTACTGTTTGGTTCTGTGCATCATTTTTATGTGTTATGATAAAACTGTACTCGCTAAAGTAACTGGTGAGATGTGAGCATATGAAATCGGCAAAAAGATTACAGACAGACAAGGATTAACTGGGTTTTTTGAAAACTTTCCCCAGACTTCACTGTAGGAATGTCACCATGTTCCCAGGTCTCAGCAATTAACTTGGTCAGTATCCAACAAAGGTTAACATCAAGGGCAACTGGACTTGGTTGAAGATACTGGAAGACGTTTCGTCCCTCATCCAAAGGACTTCTTCAGTTCTGACTGACTGGCAGGGAAACTCAGCTATTTAACCTCAGTGGGGTCGTTATCCCAAGGGTCATCGATACTGGTATCGATGACCCTTGATTTTAACCTTCGTTGGATAACTATGACCTGGATGACTGAGAATCTTCATAGACAACTTGGTCAGTACAACGTTATTACAATGAACACAGCTATGAAAATACAACACAATTATTTAAAGTTCCCATGAAACAGGAAGCAGAGTGCTGTTTGATTCCTGTAAAACAAAAAGCTAGGGAGGGAGTTGATTGGCTCCTGAGCTACAGTAGAGGTGTAAACACTCCCTCTGTGCTCTGATCTCCCAGTCCGGCCAGAGTCAGCTAATATGGCCACTGGCTGCACAGCTAACTGAGCTAACTTAATAACAGCAGCTACTTCATCAGCAGTTTGCCGTTATTTTAGCAACATGTAAAGCTATCTCTTCATCAGGAAACTCTGTAAATCATTGAGGAAGAGGACATCAGAGGAAAACCAGAAAACATTTTCTCTACAAATGTTCACACAAGTCACTCAATAAAGTGTTTTGTAAAAGTTATGAAGTTGTGTTTGGTGTGTTTTGTATGAGGTAAGCTCAAGGAGTGTCCAAAATGGAAAAGATTTGTGGGAAGCATGAATGTGCTCAGTACATTTATTTATTTTATTCTGCATATCAAATTTTGACATTAATAAATATAAAAGCCCTGACAGATTATTATTTATAATTTATTAATTTTATTATACTGTAGTATATGAGTGAAAGCTTCCACTGAAAACCACAAAAATAATAGTAATCCATGATAACAACACACAGAACAGTCAGGTTCCACTGAGGTTTCAGCCTCTCAGGGACAGAACACTAACAGGAATGTTGTATCATGTGGTGGATGTCCTCTCTGTTGTTAGACTGGTTGGTCTGAAAAGCTCTTGGCAGGTACACCATCTGGCTACTGACATCATGGCTACATCACACTATATTAAGAGGAAGTGACAGAACTGGGCTGACAGCGGCAGAAAGTGAGGGCTTTTTGTTTAGCAAAAAGACATTTTTCAGACAGGCTCAGCAAACCAATATTCCTTCTGTCGCTTTCTCTTTCTCTGAAAACCAATTCTTTATTATTCCTCCAATTATACATCCTTCTCTGTCTCCAACTGCCTCCTTTCATCCATCACCCTTGCTTTCTTGTTTCTTTGCTGTTTATTCCCGACTCCCCAGAGAGCTGGGTACCATTAGTTCTTTCTGAGTAGGCTATCCTCTCAAAGCTCATCTCCAAGGAATCTTATGAGCCACTTTACTGCCAGTGTGCTGTGGTGTGGTAAACAGAACAGGGCTTGATTTCAGTGAACCACTTAATTAATCCAGTAAAATCTTGTTGACAGTGGCTATTCATTTTAACGTTCTTTTCAAATTACACATTTTGTCTGGCACATAAATAGGCAGGCATTCAGCCAATCAGATTTTCAGTTTTTTGATTCCTGAATATCATTTTGAGACAAGAAACTTCAGCACATCAGGTACAAAAGGCCTACATGTATAGATGTTTTTTTTCCCCCAGCAGCCCCTCCTCCCACTCATAAAGGCTAATCATGCCTTTGTGCAAAGCTGCTATATACTGTACTGCCTAAAGAGAATATAGAGAAGACATTAATCATATGCTCAGGGATGTTCCTAAACTGTTCTGCCTCCTATACAAAAGAAGTGGAAAGATAATGAGACCTGAAAAAAGGGAAAGCGACAAGGGAATGGAAGGGAAGAGGGAGAGCGCAGAGGAAAGAAAGAGCTCTTCCCACTGCCGGTAATTAATCAGTACAGTAGCCGTATGCTGCCAGCCTGCACAATCATAATTAATTACACAGAAGAGCGCTCTTGGAACAGGAAGAGGACAGCACAGAGAGGAGAGCAGGAGGAGAGGAGGAATAAAGGGATTCTGTTCACACCGGGAGATTAGAATGTGGTGGGAAAGGAGAGAAATACTGAATCTCCAGACTTTACAGTTACTACATTTATTTGGCTAGCAAATAGCTTCGAATGTTACGAGCTACTCCAGTGATTTAGTACTGCACTTCCATAAAGTTGGAGGGCTTACAAGAGACAGAATCATCAATACTGGCTCAGCAGAGGCAGATATCCTGACTTTTACGCCTTAGAATCAAGAAAAGCTCTAACAAGACTGGATCTCACATTTCCCATAACGCAACTCAATAGCTTATCCTCATTAGACCCTCCCCGCCTGGTATACAGCCACACCTTTCAAATATCTAACCTCCAGTTTGTAACGCAGGCTTTCTGTAGTGTCTAAACTCAAACCTTTTTTGGTAGTTTGACAACACAAAGTTTTTTTGTAGGACAAAGCTCCTCCAGAGACAACGAAGACATTGTTTTTTACAGGCCGAGTAGTACTAACCTTAATGAGTAAGTTGACATTGGTGTGTAAAAAAGGTGTAGTGACTGTTTTCATAAAAAAATATTTTCTAATAAATACATTTTTGCTGTCGACAATGTTTTCCCTCTTGATGACCCTCAAAAGAGGGTTCAGAAATAAATTAAACACGCAAAGGTTAAGCACATTGATTCATTATCCGGTTAACTGACAGTAAAACTGTCAAGGACCAGTACAGCACAAGGCTGTAACGAAAGTTTATAGTCCCTTCATGCTACACACACAGAACATAAGAGATAATTACTTTATTATTTATATTCAAATACTAAATAATATAGACCTACACCATTATTTCATGTGGAAACAAAAAACAAATAGACCATGTGTCTTTCGTTTTTTGTTTCAAATGAAATTATGAATTGACTGAAGTAGACCTCTTCATTCTTCAAGTCAAAAAGGAGTAATGATAAAAGGAATCGCCAAAACAGACTGATTTTGAATGGTTTTTGATTCCGATTTTTTAATTACAAATTAATGATGGATTATCCAATGATACCCAGACCAAAAAGGAACATTTCTGTCTTCAGATAATGGTCATACATAAAATGATGTTACAAGAGTGAAAATTGTGAAAGTTAGAGCAAGTTGAGAGAGTTTTACCGAAATGTTTGTCACATTCCCACCCATTATAAAATCTGAAACGGTCTTTAAAAAACAAAAAAAATCACAGTTTACATTTTGTGATAGCTACCAAAATGCCCATTTAGCACAATAAAGTCCCAAGTCTCGTGACCCGTTTGAAGAGGTGGTATTATGCTTTTTGGCTTTTTCCCTCTCCTTTATTGACTTATTTCTCTTTTTTGTGCATGTAACAGGTTTGCAAAGTGTCCAGCCCAAAGGGAGTTCCCATCTCCCACAGAAAGCTCTGCTCTGAACCGCTTGAAAACAGCTCGTTTCTAGTCCAGCCCTTCACTTCCTTTACTTGTGACGTCACAATGAAAACGCGTCATAAAGCTTGCCAAGCGGCTAGCGGGGTCAGGCACGCCCTCAAACCAAGCTAGTCTGAGCGGAGGCCCTTTGGCTCGACTCGCTTTTGTTTGGTTTTCCATTGTAGAAATGTTGCACCTGTACCTGCTTCCAGGTACTTTTTTTCGTATCACCTCACCTCCATCGAGGTTCCAAGCAAGCTGAGGGATACTAAAATGTAACGTGAAAACAGACAGACTGCTGATTGGTCAGAGAGAATATTCACTATTCACTGCATCATCATTGCTGCACCAGACAGAGGCCAGCAACAGGAAGTTTTATATTTTACAGTTTTCGTATGGAATTTCATTACTAAATGTTGCATTGAACATTACGTCGCCCCTGAAAATGAGCATAATACCACCTCTTTAAACCCAAAGAAGAGCGGGTTTGAGCTATATCACAATGATTTCCCAGTTGAGAAAGTTACATGGGTTGAAGTCAGAAAATCTTTAAAAAAACGGAGGATCATTGGGTGACATCACAGGTCATGTGACACACTAAGCAGCGCAATACACACCCATTATAAACTCAGAAAAGGACCAAAAACAGCATAAAACTGTGATAATTACAAAAAATAATAAATATATATATCAAAAGGCTGAGTTTAACAGCTTAAAGTCAGGAGTAATGCATTTTTAACATCTTAATGTAGGGACTCCCATAAAAGTTAGAAAGAGTAGTTTCCATCATATCAGGGGTTACTGTCCAGCCACATACAACAGCATTATGAAGTGTCAGCCTAACCCTGCCGAACACTCACCCTTCGCTCATCTGTGACAATGTAGTGGCGTCCATGCTTCTTGGTCAGATGTGGTGCCAGGACATCAAAGCGCCTGCGGAACTCAGAAAACACCATGTGGTCTGGGTATCCTGGAGGCAGGGAGAAAGCAGAACAGAGAGGAGGTCAGTGGAACGTCTGCAGCTAGTGGAGAGCCAACAATGTTCAATGGTCAACTTTTATTTTCAGGAGAAATACAGGCAAAAAAAAACAACAAGAACACTTCAAAGCTGTCAACAAGACAATGTTGTGAAGGTTTGACAGGTGAAAATGTATGAGGTCACAGGGGGTTCTCAAGCTTTTAGAAAGGCACAAACAGTAGGAAGGCCTATGGGAATACATTGGGACATAGGGCTAAGGGATCTGAAAGTATACACTTTTGAATGAAGACAGTGGAAATAATTGTGCCTTTTGACAGTAACAGCATTGGGATAAAGTTATTGCAACAGTTTCAGATTCTCTCTGGAATCTCTGGAAGTTAAATTCATCACTGGATCCAAATGATTTGGGCAAGAAAAGAAAGAAGGTATAGTTCATATTTTATTGACACCATCAGAAAGACAGCTGAGTCATGGAGGAGTTTGAGAGCAGGTTAAGCTTCAGGAACTTTGAAACATTAAAAGAGAAAACTGACTTCTGTACCAGACAGTAAATCTGAGATCAAAATTTAATCCATGAGAATGTATCATTGTTTTATGGACGTTTTCCTACCCCGTTAAAACCAGTATTATCCTGACTTTTAGTGACTAGTAAGTCACTTTATTAACAATAACTTTATTTCTATAACACCTTTCATAAACACAACAAAATGATTCATATGTGTACTTACTAATAATAGCATGGAATTCACTAATAATTTCAGGGAATGGTCACACTTAATTCAAACATACTAAATAACAACAACATAAACTTAAGTAATATGTGGAACTCCTTGGTGCAGGATAAGAAACTGAAATTACAATGTAAAGCAATGTCATGCAGTCAGGACTGGGGATATACTGCATGTTCTCGCCAACCGCAGATGAGCAACTGCTGCAATATTCAGGTAAGTCAAGGCAAAAGTAGGTGGAGGAGTGGATCATTTTTGGGGAGAACTGGTTTAAAATACTGCTGATTTGTGAGTAGCCAAACTGAACAATATAATCATAATAAACTATTTATAGAGCACTTATCAAAGCAAAGTACAATGTGTTTCATAGAGACACCAAGAGAAGGATGAAATGAAACTACAGGGCATAATAAAAATACGAAATAAAAAATAAAGTAAACAGGCGGCTCAGATAAAAATCAGGATATGGTTTCTGATAAAAGTGCGTTTTTAGAGGAGACTTCAAAGAAGACACTGACTCTGACAGTCTAATTTCTTCGGGCAGGTCATTTCAGAGCCTCGGGGCCTTGACAGCCAAAGCTCTTTACATTTCAGCCTGTATTCAGGGAGAAACAGGAGACCCCTGCTCAGGTGTGATAAGACCGTACCACTTGGTTCTGGTCAAAAGCCGAGCAGCTGAGTTCTCCACAGTCTGTAGTCTTTTCAAGGTTTTTGATTAAGACTAAAGAAGACGCTGTTGCAATAATCAAGACATGAGGAGTAGGAACAGTTTCTCTATCTTTAACATTTATTTAAGCAATATTTCTGAGGTGATAAAAACATTACTGGACAGCTTAGTGATGTGTTGCTCAAAACGTAAAGTGCTATCAAACAGGGGTGTTTGGTGTAAAGCTGATGATACACGGGGCAACATTTTGAGCAATCTCGCTGGTGGCAAGTCCAACTATGTTTTGAACGGATAGCGGTGGTGCGGGGAGGGTGGCTGAGTGATGGGGGAATCTTTACTCATTACCACTGACAGCAACATTGCCCAGCACCATTGCTCTAAAAAGTTGCTCCGTGTATCATCAGCTTAAGGCTTCTTGCAACAGGCTTGATATGTTGTGATAGGTGACCAGTAGATGGCAGTATTTGTTTTCTGATATGTTGGGGCCCAATAACAAGGATTTCTGTTTCATTAGAGTTTAGCTGAAGAAAATGTATCGAAATCCAGTTTTTATATCTGCCAGGCAGTCCTGTACAACTGTGTGTCATCTGCATAACAATGAAAGGAAACACCATGTCTACAGATCACATCATCCAGGGGGAGCATATGTATGGAAAACAAAATTGGTCCAAGAACTGACCCTTGAGGCACACCATAAATGATGTGGGAAGAGGCAACATGAAGCTGTTAATAGAGACACAATAGAAATGCTTCAGTGTATCTAAAAGAATGCCATGATCACTTTTGTTGAAGCGCCAGAATTGAACACAGAAGAGATTATAAATCAGTGTTCACAGACTGAGTGGCCCTCCTTAGTAAACTGACCATTTTAATTGCATTCTTGGTATTTAAATAAAATAAAAATTAAAAAACAAGATTTCCACAAGTACTTCATTACCTTGCCTGTAGATGCGCAGCGCATCCAGCAGCTTGGATCCTCGGAGCTGAGCTCTCAGGAGGCCTACGTCCAGAGTCATAAGGCCCGACTCGGGGCTCTCTCCTTGCACAACACGGGGCTCACCTCCTCCACCCACTGCCTCTGCTTTGGGCAGCAGGCAGTGGACGAAGTGAACCCTGGAGCGACGCACCATGTCAATCAGAGCATCCTAAAAACAGAAAGGACTCAGATATCAGCTTCTGCTTGTTGACAGAACAACAGTCGTTCTTTCTAATAGTTCATCAACTTCATTGTGGCAGTTTGTGCTGGACTGCGAACCACTCTACATGCAACCTACAGCAGCTGCATGAAGCAACTCAATAATTTTCTTCAAGGCCCTGCATTTATCACCACTGATCAACGACACAAAGAATATTACATCGTTTTTAAATAGTAATTTAAATAGACCAGCGAGGAAACGCAACGTGCGTGCTGCTATCGGCCGCACAGCAGGCACGCAAAACTCTGCACAAGACCGGTGAATGGCAGGCGAGCAGAGAGAAAAGGGTCAACAATAAGACTCAGTTAGCTGGAAATGTACAGTGTAAGTTACAGTGACTAATAAATAGAGACTACAGCTCTGCAGCTTCTCAAGAATAAAGTGGAACTACTGTGTATCAACCCCCCACAACTGCCGCACACAAACACTGTACATGACTAAGTAAATATGTAAATCCTTAGTCGGGGACAGCCCTACTTTATATACTTACATTTCTTTAATTTCATTACACTTACAGTATTTTGTTGCTTATATGAAACAATGACATGAACAAACTTTATGTTTTGAAATGTCTTTGAATAAGTAAAGGAAGTAACACTTTTTTCTCTCCCAATACTGATACAAACTTCAAAACTTAATGACTTCAAAATAATTTTACCAATTGACACTGAAAATTACAACAAAAACAAGCGATCACAGTAAATTACTTCAGCAGTGACAAAGGACCAGTCTGTAAAGTTGACAGGAAAGGTTATTTTAGCAATGAGGTACAGGTTTTAATCACCGGGTCCTCCACTTACCACTTGGAGTTTGACCTGGATACACAGGCTCTTCTTCTTGACGGCAGCCACTCCTGTGGTGAAGGTTTTCCTCATGCTGGTGGCTCGTCGCAGGGCCAGCTGGGAGCTTCCCTCTAGACCTGCGATGGAGCCCGACAACACTGTGGCCCCGCTGGCCCGGCCCATAAACAGCCCGCTGATGTTCTTCCTGTGGTGGCAGAAGAATAGATTTTTGTTTGTTTGTTTGGCCCGTTATTTGGTAGAAGAGCTGAAGAGAGAGGAGAAAGAGGGGATGACATGCAGCAGAGAGCCATGGGTTGAACACGGGCAGCTGCAATAAGAATTTTAGCCACGTACATGATGCGTGAGCTAACAGGTGCTCCAAAGGGAGTACATTTGTATGCATACACATGATTGACATGTTTTTCTTCATCACTGTATCAGCCAGTAATTGGTACTACAATCTACACGGAGCTAGTCTGACTGCATCCATAGCAAATTCTACAGTTTGGAGACCCATATGTTGGCGGGCTGCTCCCTGCATCATTTGGCTTACTGTGTTGCCAACTGCTCTCAAACTGTGGACCTCTCTTTTTCTAAATCCTTATGGATACTGGAAGTCTGACTGTGACTTGGATTAATTGCTATTTGCAACTACACATGTGCATTGTGGTGGACATGAACAAATTAAGTACAGTAGATCTTGATTTTCATAGAGAACCATGTGGCTTAGAAAATGCTTGTAAATTAAAATACATACAAAGGACAGCCCCTGACAGAAGCTGAGGTGATAAATTCAGGAAATTCAAAATTTACTGGGGTTCAACTTGTGGGTTTATAGTTGAACGTGAAGATTTTTAATAAACATGCAGACAACTCTCTTCAAGCTACATTTCACCTGCTCTTATGAATGTATGTCGTCACCTGAAAATGCAGCATCTTTTAACAAGTTCACATGCATACATACCAGCAGCATCGCACATTTCTCATTAATTGTCAGTATTTGTCAGTCTGATAAATGAGATGTGTTTGTTTAAATGATAAATATTTATCATTTAAACAAACACATCTCATCCGTCATAGTAGAGAATTGTAAAATATGAGCGGTGACAGTTTGTGAGTTTGAGAGTTTGCCGTCGCTCATATTTTACAATTCTCTACTATGACGGATATTACAGGGATGGGGCATTTGTCCCAGGAAAGTCATCTGGTGCACAGGAAGCATTATAGTTTTATTCTTTCAGTAAGCAATTACATGAGAGAAGTGGTTGATTTAAACAGATATCCCAAAAAAACACAGTAACATTGTCACAACAGACTTAGCTCTTATAAGCGTTACGTGGGGTGTGTGTGATTGCTGTTAGTGGTCATACTTCTGGGAGTCCTGCAGTAGTGTGGCAGCGTTCTGGGCAGCATGGTTGTGCTTGGCATGGCTCAGCCAGCCCTGAGCATTGTACTCAACCCAGTCTGTCCCGTGGCTGTGGCCCAGCAAGAAGAGGTGGGGCTTCTCTCCTCGCAGCAGCAGACTGGCTCCTGCAACACATGCACATGGGAGAAGTTAGCCTTCAAGGTTTTCTGCCAGAAGGAAGTCAGGTGACGTAGTCAGGTGACGCAGTATTAAAATAAAATTAAAGCTGCAAGCAGCGTTGGGCGGGCCCTCGCACTTGTAAGCGCGTCCGCGTGTGAGCCGGCCGAGTTGCATATTCTGGAGCTCTGCCGGTGCGGCTGTGAATTTCCTACGCGGTTATGTCGCCGCATGAAGGTGCTATATGTCACTTCCTGTGTCCCCTATGTGGAGCTACATAGCACTTGCCGCTATGAATATAAATCGGTAATGGTGTGTAGATGTCTGCGGGGTGGGAGAGTTATCAAGCACGTAAAGTTTGTTTCAGATGTGGGCATGTACACTGAACAATAATGTACCCAAACAATAAAATAAATTCCTTTTATATTTCCCTGCCTTGTTGTTTATGTGTACATACAGAGGAAGAATGTGATAACAGCACACATTTCATCGTTACTGTGTGCTGTACTGCAGTTCTGTGTCCATGCATGCAGCAAACTGAAAGCACTGTCTGTCGGAGCGTCTACATGAAAAGAGAAGGAAGACATGGCTGGTAGTGTCTTCAGAGTTGTTAAACACCTCAGCGCACTGAAGGAAGCCATCTGACTGTGTGAGGGGCAAGATCGTTGATGTCTGCAGGCAGAGTAGGCCTAGAGCTCTCCTGTCTGACTGGTCCACCAATAGCAGAGAAGATGACCCCTTGAGACACAGCCCCTCCTCATTTGCATAATGAGGCAGAAATGCATACAGAAATTTAAAAAGGACAGGCAGAAATAAATACCATGGGTGAAAATAAATAAGGTAGAAAAATACAAAGGAAGAATAAAACAGACAAAAATATTAAAACACACACATAAATAAATATATTAAAAAAATTAGTAATAAATAAAGTTGAAGATTATAAGGGAGAATAAATAAATAAGGTGATTATAACAAAGGTGAATAAGTAAAGGCACTAATTAAAATATATACATTTATGTCTCCTTGCATAATTTAATTAATACCAACATTTATTTATTTACTTTATTTTTTTGTGTATTTAATTGGAAGCTTATTTATTTATTGAGCATTTATTTATTTCTGTATTTATTTCTGACTGTGTCAGGATCGGTCCTCCATAGTGGGGTGGGAGAGTTATCAAGCACGTAAAGTTTGGTTCAGATGTTAGCATGTACACTGAAGTTACAACAACTTCCTGTGTCATGGCGAAGACTTGATCTTTGACGCCACGCCACGGACACACCCATTGACGAAAACTCGCAAATAGCACAACTTTTCATCTTCAATGCCTTTAGAAGGCACAGCACAAATTTGAAGTCGGTCGGACTAAATCCCTAGGAGGAGTTCGTTAAAGTACGAAGTGTGTAAATCATCCAAAATTTGACGTAAAATTCAAAATGGCCGACTTCCTGTTGATTTTAGGGCATCGCTCCGAGAGGCTTTTTTGTGCGTCTGGACAAGATACACGTACCACAGAAAATTCGTGCACGTAGGTGAAACGTGCGGCGGGGGCTGCTTCGTTAAAAGTCACTTCCTTTTGCCAGCAGGTGGCGCTATGACTGTGGGTGAATGTCAGCATGTACATGTGTTCAGGGCGGGACTCTCATCCTACATGTACAGTTTGGTGCAGATGTGAGCATGTACACTGAAGCTACGACAACTTCCGTGTCATGGTGAAGAGCTGATCTTTGACGCCACGCCACGGACACGCCCATTGACGAAAACTTGCAAATAGCACAACTTTTCATCTTCAATGCCTTTAGAAGGCACAGCAGAAATTTGAGGTCGGTCGGACTTAATCCCTAGGAGGAGTTCGTTAAAGTACGAAGTGTGTAAATCATCCAAAATTTGACGTAAAATTCAAAATGGCCGACTTCCTGTTGGGTTTAGGCTATGGCTCCAAGAGACTTTTTTGTGAGTCTGGACAAGATACACGTACCACAGAAAATTCGTGCACGTAGGTGAAACGTGCGGCGGGGGCTGCTTCGTTAAAAGTCACTTCCTGTTGCCAGCAGGTGGCGCTATGACTGTGGGTGAATATCAGCATGTACATGTGTTCAGGGCGGGACTCTCATCCTACATGTACAGTTTGGTCCAGATGTGAGCATGTACACTGAAGCTACGACAACTTCCGTGTCATGGCGAAGAGTTGATCTTTGACGCCACGCCACGGACACGCCCATTGACGAAAACTTGCAAATAGCACAACTTTTCATCTTCAATGCCTTTAGAAGGCACAGCAGAAATTTGAGGTCGATCGGACTAAATCCCTAGGAGGAGTTCGTTAAAGTACGAAGTGTGTAAATCATCCAAAATTTGACGTAAAATTCAAAATAGCCGACTTCCTGTTGGGTTTAGGCTATGGCTCCAAGAGACTTTTTTGTGCGTCTGGACAAGATACACGTACCACAGAAAATTCGTGCACGTAGGTGAAACATGCGGCGGGGGCTGCTTCGTTAAAGGTCACTTTCTATTGCCAGCAGGTGGCGCTATGACTGTGGGTGAATGTCGGCATGTACATGTGTTCAGGGCGGGACTATCATCCTAGATGTACAGTTTGGTCCAGATGTGAGCATGTACACTGAAGTTACAACAACTTCCTGTTTCATAGCGAATCATCGACGCCACGGACACGCCCATTGACGAAAACGCGCAAATAGCACAACTTTTCATCGTCAATGCCTTTAGAAGGCACAGCAGAAATTTGACGTCGATCCGACTAAATCCCTAGGAGGAGTTCGTTAAAGTACGAAGTGTGTAAATCATCCAAAAATGGCCATAAAATTCAAAATGGCCGACTTCCTGTTGACTTTAGGCTATGGGTTCTTGAGGCTTTTTTATGCGTCTTGATATGATACATGTCCCCAGAAAATTTCGTACATGTAGGTTGAACGTGAACGAGGGGCTAATTTTTTCCAATTTTCTAGGTGGCGCTAGCGAGTCATTTTGCAACGCCCATGTGCGAAACTTGTAGAATACGAAATTTTTCACCGGTTCGGACACGTTTGCAAATTTTGGTGAGTTTTCGAGAATGTTTAGGCCATGTCAGTTGAGCCTACTTTGCAGAAAAAAAAAAAAAAAAAAAAAAAAAAAAAAAAAAAAAAAATATAATCCGAGCAAATTCAATAGGGACCTCACACGGTCGTGCTCGGGCCCTAATAAAAAACTAAAGCATGCTCTTTTCCTAAACCTAACCAAGTACTTCTGGTGCCTAATCAGTAGCAGTTTGGTTAGGTTTAGGTACCCTATTATTAATAAGGTGGTGCCCTGATGGGTGTTTATTTAGTAGTGTTTCTCCTAAACAGGAGTATGATCATCCAACCTTCAGGAACCTTCTGTTGATGGCTTCAGCAAACAGTGACAGGCTGAGTGCTCACCTTTTTTTTCTCCCTGTGCAGTGCCATAGTAGTTGAAGAGTCTCTCCAGCATGGTTTCCTCTGAACCTCCAGGCTGAACAGCCTCCTCCTCCATCAGCCAAAGAAGGCCCCGAGCCTCATCTGTCCTGGCCAGAGTACGCACCTGTGAGGGAAACCAACAGCCACAATTGTCCCAGACTGTATCTTTCACAATCACTCTTCTTTGACCTTGAAGGAAAAAACCCTGAGGTGTCTGTGATGTGAAGATGTGTGTAGAAATCTTAATTCATAAACAGGACTTTTACTTCCCTGGACGTCTGTCTTTTCACTTCACTATGTATCTATAGCAAATTCCATTCCATTTCAAAGGGTTGCTTTAATTTTTATACACATATCAAAGGATGAAAATATGTCATGTTAATGCATTTTCCAATTATTTTCTTTTTTGGGGGTTATATTTGCCCTTTCTATTCTTGAGTGAAGTCAAAAATATTCTCCTGTGAAAATGCCTGTTTATCAATCGTCAACTCAAGCAATCACATCATTTCAATTGAGAGGGCAAACATGGCACATAAACTAGCTTTAATCATTTTTCCTCCTAGGCTTATTAGGGTTGGGCAGACAGACGATGCCATCGTCCATCGCTGATGGCTAACAGACAATGTTGAGCAGGCATCGTGATTTTTTTTAAAATGGCCCTTAAATTCTCACAGACATTATTATTATTAGCCTATTATTTTTTTTAAATATAACTGCTTTGCACCTGCTTCAGACTTCTCCACACAGTTACACACACCTACACCTCTGGTCTCTCACTGCAAACACACCTGCTTGCCCACCTCTCTCTGTCTCTCTCTGCTCCCCTGCCTTTCTCCTTCAGCAGTATGTTTTATAAACTCACCCAAAAGACACTGGAGTTTTCCCCCCATTATCAATTTTCATGCCAGCAGGTGCTCTGCATGCCGGCTTGTTAATGACGTAGCCCATCAAACAACCGAAACCAACATCTGCACTCTGTGTGTTCACTGCTGCTGTACCTGCTCCCTGCTTGTACTGTGACCAAGACTTGTACGTAATACAATATAAGACGACTGCTACCGCTATTCTATTGATCTATTTTCATTAGACTACCAAATTAGTACCTGCTATCAAGCAATGTTAATGAGAAAAGGGTGCCCCATTGAATAACTCAAACCTGTATATTGTTCACTGTACAAAGATTAAATGTATGATGGTGAGCGAAACGTCTTTAGTAGAGGTCTTCACTTGTCATCTGGGCTCCTAGTAACTGAGACTCGAGTTAGGGTGGGACCAGATTATATTCAGTCTAATCAGGAATGGTAGGATTCTGCTCTGGTTCTTTATTTGGGTATTTTTGGGTCAATTGCATTTTTGAGTGGATCTAATCATCTTCAGGTTTTGTTTCAGACTCAGTCACGTCTCTATTTTTGAAAACTATTTATGCACCTTGGTTTTGGGTAGGTTTTCTATGGGACTGTTTAAAATCAGTGAAAAATTTGGGACCCATGAAGATTACAGTAGTAATGAGTGAACTTAAAAGATTATTTTCACAACTGTGATTATATGGTAGCTTTAAAATACATTGATCTGGTCCTGGAGTGAATTTAAGGGCATAACCCTAACAAGACACAAGTCAGCCAACATGTTAATTATCTATATACTGCAATCTCATTTAATAGGATTAAAAATTTCTCTCCCAAAAAAACAACATCATAACTGCTGGCTTCAACATGATCTAACTTTCCATGGCTATATTCTGCTGTCCAAAGCAGAACGTATTTTGCATCAACTGTTATGGTAAAGCTTAAGTAAAATACTTTAAGTACCATCACTTTTTTCTTTGTAAATCAACTAAATCAAACATTGCTCGAAATATGATAACACCCCATGTTTTGTATCCTGAATGTGTTATTTTTAAAAAATGAATACAATTTGAATTTATAGTAAATGCAATAAGCTCCCTGTCAAACTAGCAAACTTGATAAACAAGCTTTGTATGCGCCAACACTACCCCATACACAGCAAATTAATGCAATGAAAATGCTCTTCTTGTCAGTCTAAATGTTAGAATCTTGCTCCCTGACTACTATTTGTTTAGAGGGTGGCTGGCCCACATTAAGCCAATGGAATTCTTAAATCTGTGTGCTTGGCACAGAGCAGGCTTGTTAAATAAGGAGGTGGAACCTCTGCAAATAGGCAGCCATTGATGAAAATAGAAAGTTAACTGACTCTCAAGGCCTCTCAAAACAGAAGCACTGTATTGTGTGGCTGAAACCTAATTAGCAGCAATCTGGATCCTTGACAGAGATAGATACTAAACAAGCTAGCTGTTGACCAGAAATCACAAACCACTGATTTCCCTTTGCTACCTGTATCATTTCATACCAAGTGAGATATAATGTCCTGCCATGTCTATGTCTAATTAAAACAAAATACATTGTTTCTTGTTGCCTTTAGAAGGACCCATATAGATGTATTTTGATCTCAGAATCAGAGCTTTATTGTATTTTACACATGCAAGAAATCTACTGTGATGATAAGGTGCTACTTGTAGACAAACAAAAATACAGTCGACATAAATGTAGCACCTATAGGTGTATTTGTTTTTATTTTTATATATATATATATATGTGTTTTTTGATCTGTTGCCTCTATCAGTAGGAAGACATCATTTGTCAATGGCTCCACATAGGTTTGATCGCAAAGACTACTTGGTTAAGTTTAGACAACCTAATTAGCACTAAACACAAAGTACAATTGAGGCCGAGCTATCAGTTGTGCAGGTACTTGGTCGTAAACCAAAGTTGTGGACAAACTGAAGGTGTGGCCTGATGATGGCACTAGATGAAAAGCCTAGGAATCAGAAATTTTCTTACTATTCGTCGTACATACACATATGTCACAGCAATCCATCAGATATTTATTTAGTTCTAGAAATGTCCATTTAGAAGGTATTCTGATACCTGATAGGATAAGTGACAACCTGCTGGTGCCACTATAGGAGCCGATCAACCGACCAACCGACTGACTGGACAAAAACAACACGGTTAGAAACAACTGCTTTGTTAAGGTTACGGAACCTAATCATGGTTAAAAGAAATATTGTTTGATTCATTTGTGATTTTTTTGAAAGATTATTTCCTGATCTACCACTGCTATGATTAAGGCTTGGTTTGGTTTGGTTTAGGAACAAAAGCTATTTTTGGCAAAGATTGTGATTTTTGTTAGGGAATGCTCTTCCTCCAAAAAGACACGTGAGCATTTCCTAACATCCCTAACAACAGCGCATCATCAGTGCCTTCAGAGGCCGTTAAGCTAAGAGAA
This sequence comes from Micropterus salmoides, assembly GCF_014851395.1. Classification (NCBI taxonomy): domain Eukaryota; kingdom Metazoa; phylum Chordata; class Actinopteri; order Centrarchiformes; family Centrarchidae; genus Micropterus; species Micropterus salmoides. Next base: position 4,826,612 of record NW_024042261.1, on the reverse strand, counting down.
CCTTCATCATTGTGGTTACAAGTACAACACTGTTTAGAACATAACAACTGCTATCATGGTTCAAGGAAACCAACATTAACTGTCTATAACTTTGATGAGCTACCCATCCACCTTGAACTCCTCCCTACAGGTTTTGGGGCTAAATAACAAAGCTATGCTGCTTCTACCTTTGCTGCTGATGGTGATAAAACTACACAGTCTATGTGGTTTCCAGTCCACACACACATACACAGTAGTATATTTACCCTTGCTATTTACAGTCAACCTTAACACAATCCTACACACAGGCAAATTGAATAAAACATTTGTTAATGCCACTTGTTTAAGCTAATACACATCACTACTGCAGCTTTTCTGCAAAGGCCAGGCGCCACACACATCTGTACCACTGACAATTAAACCAACTGTTGGGAAGAGAGAGAGAGAGCCTTTTCAAGCCAACAAAAGGGAATAAATCACAAACTTGATTCCAATCAATATTGCTATTGGACAAATGACAAAAGGAAATTGAGCATATAAGACAAAATGAACCACAACGCTGAAGAGCCAAACTAATTGGATGGAGGCAACATGCCTGGTATACAAAGTCATTGTCTGCTTTTGTCTCTATTTAAAGATAAAGATTTTGTTTGAATAAAATGTCATGAGTTTAAACAACAAACAACTGGCAGGAGAACAGTAAAATAACACTTTCTGTAGGACATGCACATAAAAAAATTCTGAATTAGCCCTCACTTTAGAAATGGCAGAGCTTGTTAAAAGCTACTTCAACTGTATTGTAGTGCACTTCATAGAAAATATTAAAACACAAGTTCCAATTGACATTTTGATTAAAAATGAAGTATTGTGATCATGCAAAAAGGATACTGTAAGCAAGTTAAACAGGAAGACTCTCCCCAGCCTCTATGATGACATTCATAAAAGTCAAATCTTGTGAAACTGACCATTTTAAAAATGAACCCTAAAAAACCTATTTCCATTTCATTTTTGTTAGAAACCTGCTAAAAATACAGCATTTAAAATTGAACTAAAGGCCAATTAGCAATTTTATTTCCTAGTTTGCCAACTGGAAAAGAGAAGTCAACTTCACATTTACCTTTATTTTGGCAGTGTCATGTTTAGGAGTACACTGAATTTATGTGTAACATTTTTCAGATTTTCATACATCGCGCACACAAATGCAAAATAAAATGGGCAGCCACAGACTTCCAAGGAAGTTATGTTTAAACTGTTAATGGAGAATTGCACTTCTGATGATTGTTTATTTCTATGTATGTTTTGATGTAAAACCAAATGCAGATTTATTTTGTTTGAGATTTTCTATTTATCTTAGGGAATACTGGGTGTACTTTCTGACTTTCAAACATTTATTCGTAGTTTAAATCATACAACTGTACAGAGGCCACAGTGGAATATTTACCTGCCACCACTATAATAAACTGATACACTTAAACAAGACAAGTTGCTGCTTGATGCAGTAGTGTCATCCCAGAGTCAAATTAGCACAGAGCACAGTTTTCCTTCCTGGATTCTCAGATCTGGTGGCTTTCGGACACATTGCTATTTGTTGGCTCAGTGGTATCTTAGAGCCCTTAATTTACATTAATGTTCTCATTGAATAAAGTAAAATCACAGGCCCAAATAAAGTACCCTTAAATCTGAATGCCTCAAGGCTTCACTGAACACAAACAGAAACTTAACATGTGCTGTTATCAAGATCACTCGTCTCTCGCGTCAGGTTTCAGGTAGGAGCAGACCACGACGACATGACAGAGATGCCTGAAACAAAGACAGTGTAGTGAGGTGTCATGTGCTTACCAGAGCTTGGGTTGAGGCTTGGTCAATAGCTGCTACAGACAGTGAGGTACTGGATTCTATGTCATCTAAAGCAAGCTCTATGTTTTCCTAGAGGCAGGAGGGGATAAAGGCTTAGGGTTAGTAACCTACAGGAGATTTACCAGAAGAAGAGATCATCAATAAATCACAAGTGGCTATTCAGTTCTATCCTAAAATTAACCATTAGCTATAGACTGTTGATTGGTTGTTGTGTGTGTTGCAATTAGCACTTTTCTGACATTTTTAACAAACTTTGAGAGCACTATAATTAAGTTAACTTGTCATTGAATAAAGTGAACTACTGTGAGTAAACGTGAAAGGATAGAGATTTGTTTGACTATGTAAAAAGTTTGTCTGGATCTGTGTGTGTTATGAAGTAACTTTAGACAGTCCACCACTTATCAACATGTGAATATGAATTAAAGAGTTTTTGTGTATATATGCAGGTCACGATGCTATATTGCTTGTATATACATATTTTCCCAGTTAAGTCTAGTGGTATCTATTAATTCAGATTGTTTTGGTTTATTTGTCCAGGTTTTTGAGATGACTCCTTCCGAGATTTCAGTTTCCACTCAAAAGAATGGAGGTGAATGGAATCCAGGATAATCCCCAGACCTTAATGTGAATGGTTTTCATTGGAACTACTTGCAACAGTAACAGCCCATAAAAAACGGTTGAACACAGTATTTTCTGGGGATTAAATTTCCAATGCCGTTAGCACCAAGGAATTTCCACTGGCTTCCATTGTATTGCAGCAGGCATCTAAAAACTGACCAACCTGACTTACCAAAACTAGTTGCCACTAGAGGTGAGCGAGTAAATAAAAAGACAATATATAATTTTGTTGTAATTTCAACAAACCAATCATTTCAAAGGGTATATGTGATTATATTTAATATTACAGAATACAAATAAAGCTACTGTGCTATTATGTGTACGTTCTGTTCATGCCACTGCTTAGTGTCATGTTCTGTCGGCTCAGTAGCACCTCCTTGTATCTCTCCAACTCTTGGACGAAGGTCCGTTCATGGAACAGGGTCTGCAGCCTTTCCTGGGTGTAGTTGTGGCAGAGCTCCTCAAATGTGGCTCCCCGCTGCTGCTGAGCCCGCCGAGGGTTCTGAAAACCCGGGGTGTCCACAATCAGCAGGGAGCACAGAGAGTGTTGACTGGACTTCAGAGCCCTGAAGGACACAAATATATCATGACGCTTGTATTGTAAAGCCTTAATACAGTCTACCGACTTTTGTGTGGGGCTATTTGTGATTTTTGTGTGTGTATAAACACACACACATATATATCTCAACTTGGGGGAAACTGCGCTGCTGTCGTCGTCCTGTACTCTAGATGCTGCTTAAAGTTAATGTAGAGATTATTATTTTTTATTTCAAGGGCTATTTGGGATTTTGGAGTAATGCTTATAGTACATAGTAGTAAAGGGGTTTTCAAAGTGTGAGGAGGGCCTCCCTTTGGGGGGTCCAAACAGTTTCAGGGGAGGTTCAGTGAATGGAAATGAAACAATATTACATCACTTATTGCATTTGTTATCAAAAGGAAATCACATAGAATAGCCTACATGTGTGAGAGTTGCACATGCACAGTACCTAGTTAAGGACTACTAGCCAATCAGAAGCAGAGAAGGGCGGGTCAGCAAAAAGACGGTAAACAGCTTTGATTCAGCTGCATGTTGCCGACCAGGTTGGCAATTTGGACTGAAGCAAGAGTTTCAGAGTGGTGAGTTATTAATCTGTAACAAAAGTATCTTTCATCCATAAAGTTTTAACTGAGCTCTGTCTCTACATCACAGTAACAACTTTATGTCCACTGACTGCCTGGAGGGTAGCTAGTGTTTGGAAGGGAGAGGAGAGCTGTGTGCTGCGGCTCAGTGTTTTTCCATCTGTGTTTTTGAGGGCGTGTCGGAGTAGCTGCTTGGCGAGCGTTATATGACGCACATTTCGAAGCAGCTAGACTACAAACGAGCTGTTTTCAGGCAGTTCAGAGCAGAGTTTTCTGTGGGAGATGGGAACTCCCTTTGGGCTGGACTTTGGCTTTTTCACTTTGCAAACCTGTCACAACCTACATAAACATTTAATTTAATTCATGAAATTATAGAGCATTTGTTGTACGAAACTGCGCCTCTGCCTTCTTTCTGTACAGGCTAATGCTTCATTCTATATATATCTATATATATATATATTTTTTTTACTTGAAAAAACTTAAGCAAATTTAAAACCATTTCATAAGAGCGCATTATGACTTGTTTAGGATTCAAAACTCAAAGTTTGGGATTTGGACTTGACTTGGGACTTGTAAAACGATGACTTGGTCCCATCTATAGGAGTTGAGGTATGACGTTACACTGTTGTTAAAGGTTTGTAATCACAGAGGAATTTCCTTGTTTTTAAAGGAAATTCACCTTTTCTAAATAAAAATAATATTAAATTGAAATATAACTGCTAATGTGGTAAAATACCATTACTGTGGGAGAAGGCTGATTTTCAGCAACCATCACTCCTCTGTTACAATGGCACATTCTGTTACCTGATCCTAAATGCTCCTGTAAAAGACAAATTCTTCACAACAAAACACTTGTGCAATCAGGTTAGCACAACTGAAAACCCATTAGCTGTTTAAAAAAACAAACTGGCCTTCTCTGGGCAACTTGAGTATCTGAAGCAGTTTCTGCAGGTTCATTTATGGTCTCAAAATGGCCAGAAACAAGGAGCATTCTTTAGAAACTCAACATTCAGTTGTTGTTTTGAGAAAGGAAAGCTATTCCATGAGAGAAATTGCCAAGAATATCATAATATCATACAAGGGTGTGCACTACACACTTCATAGAATAGCACAAACTGGCTCTGTGGGAGGTGCCGGTGCACAACTGTCCAGGAAGAGAAATACGTCCAGGTGTCTAGTCAGAGAAACAACAAACGACTGAAACGGAGGATGACGGGAGAAAAGTGTTATGACAGATGAATCCAGGTTTGAGGTGTTTGGCCCCCACAGAAGAACTTTGTGAGTTTCAGAAACCATGGAAAGATGGTGGAGGAGTGCTTGATGCCATCTGTCGAGCATGTGTGAGGCAGAGTGATGGTCTGGGGGTGCTTTGGTGCTGGGAAAGTGGGGAATTTGCATAAAGTAAAAGGCATATTAAACAAAGAAGTCTATCATATCATTTTGCAACACCCTGCTTTCCCAAGTGGAGAGACCTGATTCGAGCCAATTTCATCCTACAACAGGACGATGACCCAAAACATTGATCCAAATGATGTAAACCCTACTTAGGAAAGAGGCAGTATGCTGGTATTCTCTCTGTTATGGACTGGCCAGCACACTCTCCAGATCTCAACCCTATCAAGCTGTTTCAGGTACAAGAATGAAATAATGAATGGATGGAAAGAACAGAGGGTTGGAGTTAAAACTAGGTAGGAAGAGAAAAAAAGAATACATGGTAGGAAGATATGATTCTGCATCCTGTGTGAATGTATTCAGAGAAAGAAACTTTGTATCAGAAGCTGTTTCTGAAAAACAGGTATATGTGGTAATGCCATCCAGTACTGTCATGAAAAAGAACTCCCAACAGGATCAAATAATAATGCATCATATTTATAGGTAAATATTGTGAGGTCTAACCTGTTAATGAGGGAGATGACAAGAGTGAAGAGCTCTGAGTAGAGTCCGGATGCCATGGCCTCCAAACACTCTAGAGCTGTTACCTTAGAGCCTGAGAGACATAGGGGGTTCAAGAAAAATCTGATCAGATTTAGAGCCAACAATAACAATATGAAGAACATCAAATTAGCCTAAAATCTAATCACTTCCAGCCACAGACCCCCAGTCTACAACGGTTTGTTCAGGGACAGTACAAATATTTTGGGGTTACATTTTTTCTCTTTTCAAGCAAAAAAATGTGTAAAGTGTATTTCTCCAAGGAAATATCGAGATAGCATCGGATACCTTGTACACAAACCTGGAAAACAACCACTTAAGGATGACCATCAATTTCCAAAAGCTGTCCCTAAATGATTGGTCTAATTCTTAGTCGTTTGTGTTTTTACAGGACATGTACAACCAATTCAGTATTTAAGAGTGTGGGTTAAGTAGTTTGGGTTTTTTACCTGAGCTGTCACCTTGGCCAGCCTCGTCAGATCCCCCTCTGAATGAGGTGGAGTGCTGCAGTCCTTTGGCCTGGTGCTTAAAGATAGAAGAGGACAGCTCCTCCAACGTACAGCCCAGCAGGTAAGCTGCCTTCTGGGCCCATTCATGACGGGCAAATTGCCTCCGCCCCGCTATAAAGAAAGAAAAATATGCAATAAGGACCTGAAGAAGAAAGGAAGGAAAGAAAGATAATAATAATAATAATAATAAAAAGGTCAGGTATAGAAAGATGAGGCAGTTGATCTACAGCTGGCAAAGCACAGACACATTCATTAATTACTTAAATCTTTCAACAATGGTTACTGAACTTTTGTGCTTCTCCTAACCCCATTTTCTATTTGTTAACTGATAAAAGAACTGTTGGATAAATGAGGACTTTATTGACTGGTTTTCTTACTGGACTTTCTGTATTTTTCAATCTCTAGGCGGAGGGGCAGAACCACCACAGAGTTGAAAAGCAAGTAGAAAAATTGCATTTCCTGCAGAAAATGCATGTGAATGCAGAAGTAGTAGCTGACCGAAAAACCTATGGAAGAAGAATAAATTTCGAAGCATTGCTGAAAATGCAGAAATCTGAAATGAATTACTTATTTTGAAATTCTAGCCCTGTTAATGGCTCTCCAGCAAGCTTATGTCCCCATCTAGAGCTTTTGAAAATTCATCCTCATCTGTGGTCACACGGTAAGCTCATGTTATCATTGGGGGGCTTTTACTTTGAAAATCCAGCCCTGTGGCTGGATTTTAGCTTTTATTTTTAAAATGAGGTCCATCTGTAGTTTCCTGTCATGATACAGTTACTTTTATTTTGAAAAATGAGCCTCATCCTGAGTTCCCTTATGATAATTCTATATTTTGATGACTCCTATATTGTATGGTTAGAGTTGAATAGACCTCATGATGCATAAATGTTGTGGAACATTTTAAGGGTTGAAGGTAAGTCATAGCTAAAGTATGAATAAAAAGATAAGATTAATGGTGGAAGAAGTACTTAGATATATTTAAGTAAAAGTACTACTACCAATTATTATGAATCTACAAAGTCCCTAGTAATTAATTAATAAATGTTGTTAAATAGTGATGATGTCTCTGAAGCATAAAAGACAAAATGCGATATTGGAAAAACTGTAAAAGAAAACAAGTTTAAAAGCTGAAGGTACTGTGACCAGTTTAAAGTTTAAATTACATCTGTAGCAGAAAGTATGCAGAACTAGTAGCATTTCAAAGTGGAGTAGGTTTGATGAACAGGATTTGAAGATTGTTCCATTGACTTAAATTGCAAAAACAAATTTGAAAAAAGATTACCACTTTAAAAATGTAAAAGGTAGAAAAATGTCCTTTAAGAACTGAACATTTTGATAGTTGAATGCTTTCTGTAGCTGAAATATGCAATAGTAGCAAAGCAAGAAATTGTGTAAAGATTTGAAAAACAATAGTGATTCAGCATTCCCCACCCCAGATTCCAAATGAGATATTTTAAGAAGGAATAGATCAGCTGTCACGGTCGCATTTCCACGCTTGTTGAACTTTTTCCATGTAAAATACAAGGTTAACGACAGCTGATGTTTAAAATGAGTGCCCACAGATAAATTGTCTTTTCTAACTGTACATCACATTTAATATTTCTGTGACCTGTGGCACTGTGCTAACCCACAGCAACCCCACGGAGGAGCTGCAACCAAACCACAATGCAGTTTCCCATTAAAGACCATGGCGGCCTGCCACAATTTAATTTGTTCTGCCATGGTTTTAGAGAGTTGGGTTGGACTTGAATTTAGCGCGAGGATACAATACAATTTTAGGGAAATTACTTATTCTATTTTCTATTCTTTGATTATAAGGTTGATGATGAGGTTGCTGGAAAAACATTAAATAAATGAGTTGACTTCTGTTGCTGTTTCATCACCATTTATAGCTATACAGTGGGTTTATGATTCAATTGTTTATTATAGCACAACATTGTTTACAAGAGTAAAAAAAGTTCTTCATAGCTAGCCTCTTAATTTAGCTTTAAACTTTAAAATTTTCTTTCGGCGGGGGCATGCCGAGGCCCACCCAGTCTCTTAAAATCCTGTGGGAATAAGGACATTTAACACTGCTTATCTACACACATCCTCTATTTCAGAAAGTAATTCTTACTCTCTTTAACAGTACTTACTTGAGGTTAACTACAAGAGATATTGTACTTTCATTGTCAAATTCTGTGTTGCACTTTGTTGGGTTGCAAAAATGTGGCTCCTCTCATAAACTTCTAATGCTAGTGAAACTAAGAGCTCTGCTGTGCATTTAAAAAGGCATCATAGGTTATCCACAGTAGGCATTTAAAAAAACAAAGTAAAAGCTTTTTAAAGCTAAAACTGTTTAACTGACGACACCCTGACTCTAAGTCTGTGTTTACACGAATGTTTGTTTGAGGAGCGCATCTCTTTAATCTGGAGGTGAAAGAATAAACCAAGGCGACATGACAGCCTGCACAGCCAGCCAATCAAAGAGCCTGAGAAATGAAAATGAATGAGCTTCACTTTGAGAATGTTGTAGTGTGACAGCGGCTCGGGGGTTGAATGTAGCTGACATGGGGAGGCATTAGAGGGAGCAGTTTAAAAAGGGAGACCAAAGTTCTGATGACCGTGATTTTAATCTCAAGAACAGAAAAGTGAGACAGGAAGTGCGGAGAATCGTCAAGAGCCAAACACGAAAACACAAGAGAATAGAAGATGAAGGAAGGAGGGGGAGAAGGAGCAGAAACAATAAAAATGCTAATGACTTAAGGCCTGGAAGGAATGATAAAGGCATTAAGACAGAAAACACAAACAAGAGAGGCTCTGAAATAAAGTTTTTTAAGTGTAAAACAGTTGTGTGTTTGTCCATTACCTTCATCTCCATCTGCGTTTGATAGGGAGCAGCATGCAAACATGCAAGTAAAGAGAGGGGGTTAGAGATAACACAGCTCATGGATTCATCAATTCATAGTCACAGGAAAAAATAACAATTAGCACTGAACAACACTGAAAACCCACCATCATGCTTTGCAAGCAAGCTGGGAAGTTAGACATGTCAATGTTGGAACCACAAGCCTTTGTTTTATAGCAGTGGATGTTAAATGAAACTCTTTGGACTGCCGGGAGTCCCTCAGGGGGTTTGTATGTGCTGATGACCTTTACTAACTACTTTTATCCAGGGTTGGGGAGTATCAGATTACATGTAACGGTGTTACGTAATCAGGACACAAAAAACAGTAACTGTATTCATTAAAATACAGAAAAAATACATGTAATCAGATTACAGGTACATTTTCTAAATTTGGGGATTTTGTAAATTGAGTCAGTAGCGACTAATGTGTTTTTACACCCCCACCCTGTCATGCAGACTCTGTGCGGACTGGTTCCAGCTGTCAGTGAGTGAACACGGCAGCCCGAGCGGGACCGAGCACAGCCTCTGAGACCAACAGAGCTTCTTCTAACTTCAGCACCAAGTAAAGTTATCTGTCCATCAGGAAACAGTGAATCATAGAGTTGAGGCAGAGCAGCCGGGAGACATCAGAGAGAAAACTAGAAATATATTTTATGCCTATTTCTAATATTTCTCTGTCAAATATGATCCAGGTTCACCAAAATCTGAGAAGACAGTTGTGTACAGTAATCAGTGGGGCCTGGTCCCAGAAACTGTACTGTACTTCAGCAGCTCACATTGAGAATCTTCTTAATACAACAAGCGCAGAATGAGTCATCAACATTTTAAAACGGTTTTCCAAATGACAAACTCTTAAATATCATCAAGAATACCTACAAAACACATTGTGCGTCATTGATGGGCCAGATACTGCCATAGTGGTGACATAGTGCAAGTATTTCATATAAAACATTTAAACATGGATTTTGTTTTGTGAATGGAAGATTTTGTACATTTCTCTAAAAATACACTGAGTAGAAAACGCATCATTGATACTCTTCATTTTCCTATTTGGCATTGAAGTAATCCAAAAGCAACTACACGTAATCAGGTTACATTACTTTTAGTTAGCGGTACTTGGATTACGTTACAGATTACATTACATTAATTGTACAGGATTACATTTTTAAAGTAATCCTCCAACCCTGCTATTATCTGTTTACTGCAATCCAGTATGCAGAAAATCCTGTCCACACATTGTTGGTGTGTGTCAGCATGCTGCCTACTGACAGCGTGAGCATTCACATGTCAAGCCTGACACCTAGTGGCAGAGGGTAGAAAGTCAACTCCAATTCATTTTTTTTACTTGTGTGAAAAGGATCTGCATTTCATTCTGTACAGTTTGTTTTCTTTTGAGCCGGGCTATGTTGCCATTAATGCTGAAGCAATGATGTAAGGGAAATCAATACATGGTTGGCAGGTAAAATGAATAAACAGAGTGTTCAGAGAAAGAGAAATGGGAATATGAAAGAAAGAGTAAGAGCACCAAAATATAGATGACCTGAAAATGTGCTGAGTTGTATTTACAATGTAAAAAATGACAGGCTTAAATGCAGCACATTCAGGCAAAAAATCCTGCTTTTCTCTTCTCTTTCCAAGTAGATAATACACTGCCCACTCCCTCCTGGAGTCGATGCCCAGTGAATGAAGTGAGCGCTAACACCCAATATCTTTGAACTGATTATTTAATTAAAAGTTTTTGTGGTTTGACCTCTCACCCTCTAAAATGTCTCTACACCTAAAAGCTACAGCGCTGCTGTGGAACACAAAAAGCAGTCAGGGATACGTGCATGATTTTAATGTCCATGTTCTCATCATGTAACAACCAGTATAAAGAACGGGACACTCTTCCGGAGAAGTGATGTACTCAAGTTGTTGTGTATCTGCAGTCAGTCAGTTGGGAGTTCCTACCTTTAGTGGCTCCTGCAGCCCCCAAGTGGTAAACGGCCCCCAAGATGAGCCATAGGGCCTTCTGCTCTTCACCAGAGATTCCTAACACCTTCATGGCTGCCTGCAGCTTGGTAAACTGCTGCGAGGCTCGCTGCTTGTCCTCAGGCTGGAGAAAATGAGAACAGATCAGACTTTACTTTACTGATATACATCTATACATACACATATACAGAGAGTAAGGCAGGTCCTGAAAAGTCAGCTGAATGGGAAGAACAAGATCTGAGCCATCAGCACATACACCCTGCCAGTCATCAGAGACCCCGCTGGTATAATAAACTGGCCAAAGGAGGAGATAGAGGCCACTGACATCAAGACAAGAAAGCTCCTCACAATGCATGGAGGGTTTCACCCCAAATCCAGCACCCTGAGACTGTACAACAAGCGTAGTGAGGTAGGCCGAGGGCTAGTGAGTGTCAAGACCACTGTGCAGGATGAAACGACAAAGATCCAAGAGTATAGTAGTGAATACCTCAGGCAGCATAAACCCAAGGGTGAGGACAAGGAAGACGAAGAACCTTCATGGAGAGACAAACCGCTGCACGGCATGTACCACAGACAAATAGTAGAAGTGGCTGATATCAAGAAATCCCACCATTGGCTGGAAAAGGCTGGACTAAAGGACAGCACATCATGGCGGCATAAGAACAGGCACTCAGTACAAGGTCAATAGAGGCTGGGGTCTACCACACCAGGCAGGACCCCAGGAGCAGACTGTGCAAGGAAGCCCCTGAGACAGTACAGCACATAACAGCAGGGTGTAAGATGTTGGCAGGAAGTGCGTACATGGAACGCCATAACCAGGTAGCTGTCATAGTGTACAGGAACATCTGCCATGAGTATGGGCTGGTCCAAAGGTCAAAATGAAAGATACCTCCTAAGGTAGTTGAGAATGACCGAGCTAAGATCCTGTGGGACTTCAAGATCCAGACTGACAAACTGGTGATGGCTAACCAACCAGACATCGTGTTGATCGATAAACAGCAGGAGAAGGCTGCAGTGATATCAAGAAGAAGGAGGACATCAAGAAGAAGGAACATGAGAAGCTTGAGAAATACCAAGGGCTGAAAGAGGAGCTAGAAAAGATGTGGAAAGTAAGAGCAACAGTGGTGCCAGGGGTAATCGGAGCACTGGGGGCTCTGACCCCCAAACTGGGAGAGTGGCTACAGCAGATTCCAGGTAAAACATCAGAGGTCTTTGTCCAGAAGAGTGCAGTCCTAGGAACAGCTTAGATACTGCGCAGAATCCTCAAACTCCCAGGCCTCTGATGGAGGACCCAAGCTTGAGGTGAATGTTACCGACCGCTGACAAGAGTTGCAGTGAAGGGGTTACATCCCTTTGCTACGTCTGAGACATCCATGGTCGTTAGCCTTCTTTGTTATTTTCCTGACACACCAGAAACAACTGACAGATCACTGACTAGTCCTTATAAGAGAGTAATATTTCTTTCTATAAATTAAGGGGGAAAAGAAACCTTCCTGTCACAGTTGACAGTTTACTAGTGCGCTGTGCTTGTGTAAAACAAAGGATGAGAGACTCTAAACAGAGCAGATTAAAATCTGTCTTTCCACTGGTTTACATGTTTATGCTTGTTGAACAGGTGAATGGTTAAAGTGACTTTTTACTCGCGAATGTTTTACTGAATGTACTTACAGTAACGAGCATAGTGGTCATCAAGTATTCTCCACCACAGCCTCCCTGATCAGCTGACTTTGCTGTGTGTGTGTGTGTGTGTGTGTGTGTGTGTGTGTGTGTGTGTATGTATTATCAAAACGATGTGTTTAATTCTTTTGTACCACTTGCCATTTTGGTCTTTTTTACTTGCCCTGGGCAATCCTTATTGTTGAGCTCTGCAGTTCTTGGTCACAAAAAAATTGTATTAAAAATCATATATGAGTCAGGCTATATTACAAGGCTCAGCAGAAAACAAAGAAAATATGAAATGAAACTAACAGACACATGTCCATTAAGCCATCTAGTGCGATTACCTTAGACTGTGGTAGGATCCCAAAAGCACTGTTCTCAGCCAGGTGATTAAAGTGCAGCTCCGTTCTGAAAGAGAGGAGGAGAGGAAGACGCTGGGATCAGGAGGTTCCTCGGTGCCAGTGAACATAGTTCCTAATGTCACTGCTGCTGCCTTTTGATTAAATTAATCCGACCCTGTCCGTCATTTGTGACATAATGTGATAATATTTCAAAAGCAAGTACACTACTTAGTGTTGGTTATACAACAAGCAGTGAATGGGTAAAGGGGGGGGGGGGGTATTTTAGACACCGAACCTGAAATCTTTGTGGTCCTGTACCATAAGAAATGGACATCTGTTTGTCTTTCTAATTTACACACATTTTCATGACAAAGATGATGAAAACCTTTAAATCTGGATGAAACAGTGGCTGGAGACACAACAGCAGCAGAGACTGTAAACTCTGCAGAGAAAGCCGGAGAAGAATGAATCTCATAAAAGAAGGAGGTTCTGACCGGAAACTTCTAAAACGCAACGTAAAACATTCTCACAGTCACTGTGCTAGCTTACCTATTTTACACCTTTCTTATGTTTCCTGGCCAGTTATGGGTTTGTAATGATTATTTCTCCCACTCATCAAACGGGTTTAAAATAATCTTAATGAGAACAACAGGTAGGAACAGGATAAGCTAACAGTTAGAACCACTGCCCACAACACGCTGCACACTGGCCTGGGATGACGAGCTCAGACTTGATTCAACTTGCGCTGATGAGTTGTGACCCAAATTAAAACTACAATCAACTGATTTTCCTGGAATTTGAGAAAAATTTAAAAACCACAATCAAGAAACAAAGTTGAAAAAAAGCCAGTTCCTTTGTAATTATACATCACAAAAATATATATATATAACTCGGAACACATGTTACATATTTCAATACTTCAGTTTCATAGTTTATTCAAATGCTGTACTTTAGTTGACAAAGAAGTGCTTGAGCAGTCACCTCAGGCTGCTGTCGGCTCCAGCCATCACGTAGTAAAAGACGTTGAAGGTGGACTCGGCCTCAGGTCGTCTGGTCACCCTCAGCTTCTCCAGCAGCATCGTCTAAGCAGGAAGAGACAGTGTGAGTCAGACAGTTCTGCTGCGGATATACTCAGCACAGTAAGTGGAAGAGTCTCAATTTTATTGTGTAAAGCTTCAAATCTTAAATGACTGGGTTAGTTTATATTTAAACTGTTGAGGTGTAAGCTGGTAGCAACAGATGTTAGTATTTTACATTAATGCAGGGACTCTGGAGGCATGAAAGAAGCGTAGGTCAAGTAAAGTCAGGTTCAGCTGAGGACACACCTCTTTCTGTTGCGAGTATAATGTGTATGTGTGTGTTGTGTGTTACCTGGATAGAGGCTGAGGCCACCTGCCCAGTCTGGTCGAAGTCGAGGGACACTACATGGGAGAAGCGGCTGGCGTTAGTGTTCATAGAGGTGGAGCTGTTGCCAAAAGCCTCCAGGATGGTGTAGACCGCCTGCCACTTCTCAGCTGTGTCACCAAACAAAAAGAAGAATTACATTGTATCCTCATTTGATCCACGGGCTCAGTGTAAACTTTTGCAAACTGGCTATCAACCATTTATTGAGAATCCAGAATTCTGTTGTGCCCTGTGATATTTTTCTGTAAATGTCAGCTCGTCTCCATGCACCACAGATTATTAGTGATGTTTTTTTATAGAAGTTTAGAAAGTGAGGGCCATATTATATTTACAGTTCTGTTTTACACTTCTTGAGCAGACTCAACGGCCGTTCGCACTGCAGGACACGTTACTATACAAATTCATGATCAAATGATCATATGAAAGCCCTGTCTTACTACATGTCAGATTTTCCACAGCCTGCTATCTGTCCATCTGTCTGTCTGTCTACTCTATCTACTCTCCTCGTCTGTCTGCATGCTCACCAGAGAAGATTTTGCCAGTACTCCCAGCAATGGAGACCAGGTACTGGACCAGGTGCTGGCAGTTTGTGGTCTTGCCGCTGCCAGACTTGCCCAGCAGCACAATGGACTGATCCTGTCGGGTGGTGAGCAGATTGCGGTAGGCCGACTGGGCCACAGAGTAGATATGAGGAGCAGAGTCCTCTCTGCGACAGCCTTTGAACATGTGCATCACCTGATTGGTGGGAGGAAGAAAGGGAGACAAGGAATATACACACCACAGGGGAGGACCACAAAAGGAACAAACACAAAAGCAGGCAGACATTTAAATAAGAGCCACAACCACAGCGTGGCCAACCTAGAATTTCTGTTATTCAATATTTGTGACAATCATCAAGCTTGACAGGTGGTCAGCAAACTGTATCAACATATGAATAGGACATTTTCATGCGTGCGATGCAGGGTACAATTCAACACACATCTTAGAAAACTTTGGAAATTTAAATTTATATACTGCATGAATAACATTGTGTTTTTTCAAAATAATTTACATATTTTTATGTTTTCCATTTGGTAAGAGCAACTTGTCTAATGAACCCACAAAAGCTAAACAAGAGGTCAATTTAAAGAATGCAAAGGTGAAGTTTTTCTGCTAAGAAAACAGCAATTATCAGCCTGCCCGTCATTAGTCTACAGCTTACCTTCTCAGAGTACATGGAGGGTGTGCTTAGGGGGTTGATGACTACCATGTTGGGTCCAGCGTAGGTGTGGATGAGGTTGCCTCCATAGCGCTGCCTAAGGCAGTGCATCACACTGGATTCATTCAGATACAGCAGCGAAGCCAGGTCATCTGATCGGTCGTATGATGGAGGGTTGGCCTACACAGAAAGACATGACGATGATGGCATACAACTAGGAGACATATGTCTGGCTAAATGTACCCCACTCCTCCTTAAACGCCAGTGAAATCTATAGCAGAACACAAAAAAATTGCACAACTGAAATTCTGAACTCTTGTATCATACTCATCTTTTGATCTTAAACCCAAATGTCTTCAGTGAACAACAAAAACAAAGGGATTGGCCTTACAGTTCCAATACTTTTGGAGGGGACTGTATGTATATGTAGCAGTATGAGAAGTATTAGAAAACACAATATTTGTTTTCAAACACCGCAACATAAATTTGACGAGTCCTGTGTACCTGAGCTTGAAAGGAGGAAGATGTGCAGTCCCAAACCAACAATGTGTTCAGTCTCTACTACTATCTAACTTCTCTACTCTGTCTGTGTCTCTCTGCTGAAGACGTAAATCACAAATGTATAGTTTCATTTCTAAAAAAGGGTTAATCACTTCCTACAACAGCTGGACACCGTAGTTTTTAGCAAAGATTACTTAAAAAGAGGAAATGGTGCATTTGTTGGGGACTATTTTCAGCAGTGGATTAATCCACATGCGGTGCTCTAGTGAGTATTTCTGGCAGCAGGACAGCGTCTGTGGGATTGAGGGAAAATAAACTACCCTGTAGCTCATTGTGTGTTTTGGAGCAGCTCTCTGGGAAAGAAGAAGATACAGTGGTGGAAATAAGTATTCAACATTTT
Organism: Micropterus salmoides; assembly: GCF_014851395.1. Lineage (NCBI taxonomy): Eukaryota > Metazoa > Chordata > Actinopteri > Centrarchiformes > Centrarchidae > Micropterus > Micropterus salmoides. The sequence continues at coordinate 4,810,237 of NW_024042261.1, read as the reverse complement.
TTACATTAAAATATTTCCAATGACGACACTGACATGAATTTTATACCAGACATTAGTATTAACTCAGTAAACGCAGATGTAGATAAAGAAATCGTAACAATTCAGTCCATCAAAAGAGTTATCTGCAATAAAGTGGAATGACACAGGATCCAAATTGGAAATATGTTTAATGAAAAAACTGTATTTCCCTCAATGTATGTCAGAGTTACAAGCAGTCTGCTTGTAAGAAAATCACAGAATTTCACCAGACTCATCTTTTAAATTTTAAGCAGACGTCAGAAGGAAGAAGGATACTAAGGTGCTCATGTCATCAGTAAACTGTATACTGAGAAGAACAGTATTTCACATGTCTGTAGCTTTTATCCCAACAGTGTAAAGAGCCCTCTTCCCAATCTTCTCTCTTTCCTTTGTTTTCTCAGTAAAGTATAGTGATAGTGATTCTGCAGATTATTAGATAGAACATTACACAGGGAGGTCAATGACATCATTACATCATCAAACAATTTTTGTCCTCTGGGTACTGATGATTAGAGCCTTGCTGTCACAGACTTGGCAACACCATTAATAAAAAAGTTGGTTGTTCCAGTATACACATCTTCAGAGATGTTATGAACGTCTGATTTAGAAAAGCACAGTGACTAAAGCAGTCATCCTTCATCCTGCCCAGGGCCACTGATGCCAGTTAGCTTCAGCTCAGCATCTGTTTTTTATTGGACAAGGTGCCTGCTGAAAAAAAATGATTAACCAACTACACTTCATTCTGTTTTACTTGAAGTGAAAATCTGGCTTGACTGATGGATCATATATAAATGTCAGATTTGAATGTGCCCGACAACAAACAATACCAAAACAACATATGAGACATCATACGTGTAGACGTGGCGACCAGTTGCTCCCTTAATTTTTGCTTTTAATATTTTTTTTCTCCTTCTTTTTTACGGAAACACGCAATATATAACGCTTATAGACTTTCAGGACTACAGGCTACCACTTAACTGCATTTCAGTGCACTCAATTTCATCATTTTCACTAACACATGTATGGATGAGAGTTGATGACGGTAACAGTACAGTTTATTCTCCTTTGTTACAATTTCCCCTGGTGGACAAAAGTTAATATTCCTCTTACATTAATAATACTTACATATTATAGAAATCTAATTGTTAATGTCATTAAATATTAAAAATCAACTTAAGTCATTACTAGTGTTGTGAAATTAATTAATGCGTAATAATCATAATAATCATGAAACCGTGATTATTTCTCTGACAATAATCGTACCAACAAAATCTGTAATCGTTGCATCCCTAGACTGGACTGAGCGCAGCGGATCTGGAAACGATAACTAGCAACTGCATCTCGCGACAAAACAAGCGGACCAGCCAGAGTAAGTGTCGGAGAAGGAAGAGAGAAAAGCAAGCGGGGAGAAGGGTGAAACTAAATCAGTTTGGACATAAGGCTTTCCCACTCCCCCGCAAAGCCTGATGCCACAGTCCATTTCACACTAATTGTTAGAATTAAATAGATACATACAAGTACATGCCAAGACTGTGATATATCATGAAATTCTGTGATAGAAATGATGGATTGACATGATGACACAGTCTTACCAAATGATTTTATTCATAATTGCCAGAAAGTGAAAATCTGATGTCTATAAAAAATCTATTTGTAAAAATGTTCTACTATGAAAGCATGACATTGGTATGGATGAACGGTGTGTGTTAAGCAGTACATAGGGCACTACCATTAAGCATTGTAGCCATCTCCCACTCACCTTTTCTATGTCGTCTTCGTCCACATCTAGTGTTGTCCCATCGTGCTCCAGTTTGATTTTCACCTTGCCCTCTGGCAGGGAGCCAGCCTCTGTCTTCACCACGGTGGCTGGGAAGAGAAAATACATGAAACACTAGTAGTTAGTAGCCTGCTGGAAGTCGGGCCATAGTGTGCCTATCTTAGCATAAATACCGGACACAGAAGAAAACATGTAGCCTGGCTCTGTACAAAGTTTAAAAATGCGCCTATCAACACATCTAAAGCTCAATATCTCTTTTGTTTTATCAGTATACCATACATATATATATATATATATGTCCAACTCAAGGCCCGCAGCACAATTTTCCCAGCCTTTATTTAAAATGTTATTTTCATGAACATAATTACTGGGGGAGCATGTCCCGCATCCCTGTACTTTTTCTAGGTTTCAGTTTGTTGCAGAAAGAGTAACATCACAAGAGATATGCACCTTTAGATACCAAAGGTGTGTGAGGGGGATTCCAAAGGGGCATTAATTATTTTTTCATTGTCAGTAAATTTTAAGTTTTCATTTTTTGCCACCCTAATAGAATCACTGGACCTAACGTGGCCCATTTGTAATTTTTAAGATGGCCTCTTCATTGAGGTGCTATCTGCACAGAAGTGCTGGGTGGAAACCCTTACATATGTACATACATTTCTACTCTATCCTACTTTGTACTGCAAATGCTACACAACAATTTCCCTCGGGATATATAGAGATCTTATTATAGTAACAATTTGTTAGAGCTGAAACAATTATTTGATTAATTAGTTAAGCAACAGAAAATGAATCAGAAACAATCAAGTAATCCTTTAAGTAACTGTCAATTATCGTCACAGTGCATTTTCTAATTGAAATTATTGGAATGTTTAAAAGGAAATAGTGCTATATGTCTCACCCAGGGAAAAGCCATCTTTGTGGACTAGCCAGACTTTCTCTGATCCATACCAAGCCTGCTCCGCTGCGATCTGCTCCTCCGTCTTCACCTGGTGGACAGAAAGGACAACAAAAAGAATTACGGGACAGCAGGGAGGAGGAAATTATTACTGCCACATCACTGGACCACTCAGTCACACTGAGTCTTTCTGAAACTGACAGTTTTACCAGCGCATGCTGAAAAGTTCTGATGGAAAAGGTTGTCAGGATGATGACCATGCAGTGGATGAAAGTAGATTCAATGGTCTCAAAGTCGACTGAGCACTGCATGCTCCTTCAGGGTGGTGTTGACAATATTTGTGTGCATGTTTGTGTTAGAAATGTCAATATAAGAAGCCTCAGGGGTGTGTGAAGGGGGATCAACAGGAACCCAACCGAAGTGCCAGGTATTAGTATTATTCAGTGAACACAAAGTGAAGAAGGAACACGACAATAACACTAAAATAATAGGCACATCATAAAAATAAACCATAATGATAAGTAAGATATTTTCCCAAAAAACAAATTAAGTATTAAGTAACTATTGATGGCTACTTTAATTTCAGATCATTTTAATGGGAAGAGAGAAACACTGCACTTTGCAAGCAAAGGGAGAGAGCACAGCACAACACTCCACAGTCCAGGGTGATGATGGGGACAGGTTTGTGGTGAATTACACTCAGGCACAATGCAAGCCAGACCTGGGATTGCTTAGCTGCAGTATGAGATGCCTGAAGGAGGGCCAAAGGGTCCTCTTCCAGTGATCCCTGGTGATTTGGTCAGCATGAAGAGGTCAAAGGTCACAGTTATATATATATAAGCAACAAATGTTAACAGTCACACATACAGATAAATAGATAAGATCAAAGACATGCACACAGATGAAAGATCAGCAGAGTTTGCATCTGAACAAAGTGTTGGTCTATCAGCATGATCCTCTATGACAGGACCTGTTATCATCCACCTATTGGCTTTATGGTAGATCAGCATATTCATGTCATGAACAAAGACTCACCATGAAAAACAAAACTGTGTGCTAGGAGCACCTGAACGTAATAGTTAGCCACACAACACTGTGGAAACAGAACACATGCATGTATCATAGTGTGCAGCTCCGTCACCATGCCATTCCAATCTGCTATAAACTGCAGCTCATGTCAATTAGGGACATCCTGCCAAAAAGCTTTTGACTACATGTTAGACACAATACCAGGAGACAAAAACCCAGTGACTGTTCAGAAAGTAGACTTTAGGGGTCAACAGCGTGTCTGGCTTTGCTGTAAACTATCATATGATAAAAGAACTGTCAATTTCATCTCTGTGTTTCCAGAACAAAGTCCAGCACATGTTCAGCCTAATTTAGCACTTGAACCGGAAGCAAAAGGGGAAACTGCAAGCTTAGTTCTTCCAAAAGTGATAAAAACAACACTCTCTTTTTAGCATTGTACCTTTTTACCTAACACAGTTATTACCAATAAACCCATGACACAGCTAGGAGTTGTTGCTTTGTTTAGCAGTCACTCCACCTGGCAGACTTGTCAACAAATGGCTCCAACGCTAACTGCGTTGTGGATTTTGCCTTTTGTTTTTGGCATATTAGGGTCACATGCAAGTGAAAGACCTCAGGAGTTACATACTGCTATATTTGTTCTCTGCCTAAACTAGGTTAAACATGTCCAGCATCTATCTCTGAACTGGATAAACGGTCAGAATGTGACAAACAGAGGATCACCTAACAAATCTGAGGTATTACATTCAAATCTATAATGATAAAATCTTTAACAAATGTGATTGGTAAATCTTTTTTCAGTCCCCTTTTCTCAACAAAATAAATATTTTTATAGAAAATTAAGGGCTACTTTGTTCGTGACTCAAATTAATTAAACCAAATGTTTATTGACGATATATTGAACATTTATTATATTGTTATTGAGGAAAATTATATTGCGATAATTATCATTATTGTTTTATTTCCCAGCCCTACTCTCAGACCATTCTTTAAAGTGTGGTTCCTTTCATGTTTCTTTTTAATCCCATCCTTTGCAGCTGGACAAACTGTCTCCAAAATTATTTGGACAAGGATCATAATCACTGTGAGGCAGCAATTAACCTAATTAGTGGCTGAAGGGTTTCATCAATGCTAAACAAATCCACATCTCATCCATTATATCAGATGTGGACACTGACTAATGTTCCAGCCTTGTAGGGTGGTCGCAGCCTAATACAGATGTTGTAAACACTGCAAAAAAGGGAAATGAGTAAAGGATTCTGGGCCTTACACTTTGACCAGCCACATGAGTACATATTCCAGCCACGAGGGCCAGAGGAGGGCTCAAGGGCTGCGGTACCTGAAGGGGGCCCTGGGGTTGCGGGGCCACAGGGGCGGGGGCTTGGACAGAAGACGAAACACTGACTGCCAACTCCAGCTTAGCCACAAATCAGCCACAGAGAGACAACGACAGCCAGCAAAAGAAGTGTGAGTAAGGACAGAATGAGGGGAACAACAGGAGAGACAAGAAGACATGGTTAAAATGGAACTCTTGCTGAAAGGAATACAGTGCAGAGAAGAAAAAAAGAGCATGGAAACTTGACTGAGTAATGGAAAGTAAAAAAAAATGGCTTTTCAATAAGTAACCATGGGGTGAAAATGATTCCTATACAGTGACACACTGACAATGGTTTTTGGAAGTGCAGATCAGTTCCAACTAATTCTACAGAGTTATTGTTACTTGTCAGAGTAACACATTGTAAGATGTTGCTTAAGTGAATGTGCTAAATCTGAGAAGTACGTATAGTTAGGACAATAACTGATATTACAAGTGCCCCAGTCAGAATGTTACTAGCCTTTCTAATCTATTTCGGCAGTTCAGGATAGCCATTCGACTATAGGGCTTTGCAGTCAAAAAGGCTTTGTCTGGCATCGAGGGTACCTTAAGTGAAAGTCCAATTTGTTTTTCTATATTGACTCTGTTTACCACATGAGTTACAGCGGGTTGCCCGTTAATCGGAACGTCGGCAGTTCAATCCCCGGCTCCTCCAGGCTGCATGTTGAAGTGTCCTTGAACAAGATACTGAACCCCGAATTGCCCCTGGTTGTACTACGTATTACATTTAGATTTTACTCGGGCGGGCAGCCCAGGTTCACCCAGGTACATTAATATTATGTTTTGTTTTCATTTACGTGTCATTCATGAGCACGCTGCTTCTCTCCTCTGCTCTCTGTTGGTGTTTCACATACACAACGAAGTGAGCATGCTATCTAGAGCCGCTACAGCTCATTACTTTAACATACTCTCAAAAGTGGAATCACATCAGCAGCTGCAAGATGAGCTTGTCATGGCTGTATGGACGGAGTCAGATATGCAGTTACAAAAAATAAAAAGCGGGGAAGAAATGATCAGTAGTCAAATAAAAACCTATTTAATATGGGACATTTCACAGTAAAAGTATTGAAACAATAAATTTATTGTGAATTGTCCCCATAAATAATTTTGCATATATCTGAACATTTCTATATGCACATCTGGATTGATACACAATGTAATCAGTGATATTGATAACATTTGTAATATTTTCTTGTTGAGAAATTTTATTAATCCACCACATGATTACACACTCCTTCTGATAATAAAATCTGTTTAAAACGTAAAACACAGAATTCAGGAAAAATGTAACTGAAAACATGGAATTTGGGAAAAAATTAAAGGGAATCTGGCAATATTTTAAATGGATTTCATAGGGCCCTAATTAGGTACTCAATATTAGAACCAGATCAGGGGCAATGAATACTTAATCAAGTCATTCCTAGTGTAAACTTTCCGATGACTCAATATTCAACTAGGAAACTGGCATCTGATTTTTGAGAGCAGCCATAGTTAGCAGATAAGTAAGAGGGTAATACAAGCAATACAAGTGCATGATGGAAACCAGAGAGTTAGAGAGTGGAGCCAGGACACCAGGGCTAATAATTCCCTCATGAGTCACAGACTGTTCTGCCCCAGTCAGGAGGGCAACAGATGCCTGCTTATACCTCCCTATGCCAAGTGTCTGTGAATATACACCAATAAACTAAGCATGTTAAGCATGGTGACTAATGCCGACAGCCCAGGGAGCTACCATTGCGGGAGGCCGAGGTTCTGAAACTGCTTTCCATTTTTTGGGGTCTTGGTGGTGCCCGGACGGTAAGGGTTAGACTGATTAAGTGGGTAGTGCAGGGATATGAGATTATTACATGAGGGCAGAATTTGCCTACAAAGAGATTTTTTCATATTGTTTTATGGTGGTAACTTTCCCTTCAAATCTCAGTTTTAATGTTGCGGGGATGGGGGGATGGGGGGGGGGCAAAGAGAGTCATAAAGCAAAGACAAGTCATCAACAATTTGCAGATGTACAGCTGTGATTTACAGGGGCACTGAAGATCCTCATCAAGCGTCTCTGAGCCTCATCGGTGGGACTGAGCAGTGTCTCCTACAGGTCAAAGCAGCAACACATGGAGATGAAGCAAAGCCCATGACTACACACACAAAACGTTACAAAACGTGTGGATATGTGCCTGAGTACGCTTAAAAATCAAAGACCTTTTCATTGCATGTTGTCTGTAGGAGACTCTGCACGCACACACTTCTGTCGTTAACATTGAAATAGCAGTTTTGGTTATTGTGCAGTCTAATTTGAAAAGATCACGTTAGTAGTACTTCCCAATAAGGACTAAATGTTTAGAGGTCTCTCAAACAGCATGCACAATAGAAAATCAAGAAATCCAACACACACAATAATACAAGTGTCTGGTTAGGAGAAGAGTATCTAGAAGACACGAGTTGCAACAAACCAAGCAGAGCAAATGAACAATACAGAGAGCCAGCATCAATTTAGAGACCAGCCAATGCACACTAAACAAATGAACAGAAATTGCCGCTCATAGGCCCTTCGGCCAGTGGGGCAACTCACATATTTATAATGCCAGTTAGAACCATGTAGAGGTCAAAAGAAGTTAATATGTTTCCCGCAAATACTGAGAGAGCTTTCTGTGCCTGTTCATGGGGTTTGCTATGAATCTCCCAGAATGCAAAACTGCAGTAATTGGCTCTACATGGATTTCCAATTAGTGACTTGACACACTAGGCTCCTGATGTCCCACTGTCTCTACTGGGACTCGGCCTTTGTAAACAAGGATTGTGAGCTACATTCTGCTATATGAGATATCATGGGTACCTCTGTAGTCCCCAACAAATACACTACTGACTATTTTTAAAAACGCCTTGTTATTAATTAGAGAAGAGACACACAATGGCCCCTCACTCTTACACATGTTGCTAACGCCCCAAAATGATTTGGGGAAAATGATCGTTTCAGACCATGGAGACGTGATATGGAATTCAAACATTGGATAAAGGACTAAGTAAAATAAAATACCTCTTTAATGAAAGTACTCTGTATTTCTAACAATCTGTAGATAAACATGACTTTCCTAAGAAACATTTTGTAGGTACTTACAAATTAGGAGCTGCATACATTCCTAAGTTAACAACAGCTTGGAACCCTCACTGTCTACGATTGAACAACTCCCAGTAAACCATTTACATGACAGAGGCCAGTTGTCCATGTTTTATGATACATCACCAGCAGGTTCCAAAGAACCCTCCCTTTCCTATCTGTCTGCATGGAAGAGGGATCTTGAGCTGGACATCTCTGTAGAGGACTGGGAGAAGGCATTCCTTGTGGCCCAAAGCTAAACTATAAATACCAGATGCAAACTGTTACAGGCTGCTCTGGACTCACACCTCTTAAATTACACCATTTACTCCAAATATTCTGGGAAAACTTAAAAGCTACGGATAAAAATGGTACCATGTTCCATTGTATGTGGGAATGTTAAAAAACTGAAGATGTTCTGGAAAGTTCTTTCTTTTGCTGATTTCTAAAGTGACCCTTCGCTAAGCCACGCCCCAAATACACAGCTGGCCAATCACAATGCAGTATAGGACTCGCTCTAACTAGGTTTCAACACTTTCATGGCTGCACTCCGTTGATTCTAATGCAAAATGAGTCATTTTCTAGCTTTTTTTGCTGTATTTTTCCAAGATGGTCAAAGCTGTTCCTGGAGCACTTTTAATAGTTACAGTCACTACCAGAGAGGTTGAAAGGAGAAGGACGATTTATTCACTTTCCAAAACCTAAAACAAATCTAGAAAAATGTTGGCTGTTAACTATCTAACGCTAGCTAACTTACTACTGAATTTAACATTATAAAGCCCTACTGTCAAAAATTTGACAATATTTCTCCAGGGAGTGCAGTAATAGACTGTGGCAGCGCAGTGCTAAAAGTCAGACAGGTCCAACAGTTTGTCGGACTTAGCAACAGTAACTAAGGGGGGGGCGTGGATTAGCGAAGGGTGAATTGGAAGGACAAAATAATATATTACTTAATTAATTAATTAAAATATATATAACACCTGTCAGTACAAGGCAATACAATTTGACAGCACCACAAACTACAGCCTTCAAAAGGGGAGAGGGGATTTATTTCAGGACTGTTGTATTAGACTGTATTAGTTTTACAAGGTGTACCTAATAAACTGGAGAGTATATAGATTTATATTTATTGTGTGTGTGAGAGGTAAGCAAACACCACAGTGCTATTTTATTTCAAACAGGCATTTCAAAGACCATGCACTTTCCACACCAACATCCCAAATGTTGACCGGACATGCCATGGACACTGTACCTCTTGTTGACTGACAGCAGGTTGCTGAATGGAAATGACTGCTGGAGGGAGAGACAGTGGACCAGGATTGGGACAGGGAGGATCAGGGTTCACAGGAATAGCAAGAGGAGAGGGTTTGGGGGCTGGGATGAAATGTGATGGAGGACAGAGGGAGGAAGGTTTTTGAGCCACTGGCGTGATAGAAGGATGATTTGTAGCGGTAGGTTTAGTTGTAGCAGTTGGTTTGGGTGCAGGTATGAAGCCAGGAGGTGGAGACAAGGATGAGGGTTTGGGAGCTGGGATAAAGCCAACAACCGGTGGGAGAGATGAAGGTCTGGAATGAGTCGATTTGGAAGAAGTTAGAGCGGAGCGCTCAGAAGCCTTGCTGGTTGGGTGTCCAGCAGTCACAGGAGATTTGACTTCCTGTGTAACTGGACCAAGGCTTGTAGTTTTGTGATTGACCTCCTGTGGCTTTGGGGCGGTTAAAGTCTCTTTCTTCTCCTTTTTTGTCTCCTCCGGCTCATTCTTCTTCTCTAATTCTACTTTTTGTTCATCCTTGCATATTCGTGGGCGGGGCTCCCTTGTCCTGCCTCTGACCATGAGGTTGGTCAGTCCTCGTGAAATGTCATCTTTGTCTTCTGTTTTGATGACGTCATGTTTAAAAGAGAACCCTGACATCACGGGGGCCTTTGACACCGACGCTGGTGCTGGTTTAGCAGCAGGCTTGGCTGCTTCTGGAGCTTTGTCTGATGGTTGTGTTTGCACAGTGGCCTTGTCCTCTTCTGTGGGCAGGACCTTCCTGACAACACGACGAACCACCTTTACTACTTTCTTACGTGTCAGACCCTGGTCATCTGTAGTATCCATCTGGTTGGTGCCTGTTCCGGGAAGTCTGACATTACCGTTGGCTGTACCGTTAACCATGCTTTTGCCCATTATGCCATTTTGCTCTCGCTCACTGTTCATAACTGGCTCTGGGCTCAGAGCAGCTTGTGGCGGTTCAGGACTCTTAAATTGCGTTGCCATCTTTGACGATGGCTCAGGGCTTTTGAAGCGCTCGGGCACTTCAACAAGTGTCCTGACTTTAGGTGGGGAGGGACTCCTGAACCGGGCTACCGACTCCGTAGGAGAAACTGATGGAGGACTTGTTGTCTGGAATAACCTCCTGCCAGGGTCTAGAGCTGGCACTGACATTGTCCGGTTAGGCAGCCCATCAGTGCCTGACTACTCACAGAGAGGAAAGAGAGGCGGAGGATAAGGATGTGAATAATGAAGGAAAATCCCAGCATGATGTCTTTATGCAAACAAAAATCTAAATATTGCTATGTTAGGTTAAGCTGAATATGTCTGCAGTCATTGTATGTCCATCAAATGAAGTGAACCCTGCCTTAAAGTGTCTCTTTAAAGAACCCTCATGCAAAAACCACTCGTCTGAATAGATGTGTCAGCTGATTTCCAACAGCAGGACTTCAAGGTCTGCAAGGTTCTAGTTCTTCATTTATCTCTTGGATAACATTTTTGTGAATAAAAATTGTTCACAAATTAACAGAAAAATGGGAATCCATTAAAGTGATGTACAAATTTCAAGAACATGCACAGGTGGCATTTATAGGGTTGAAATGTGTTTTTCTGACAGGTTTGTGTAAATAAAGAGGGTTTTATTTAATCTGACTTAATTCACTAGTACAAGCAAGCCTCACAGGACAAAAGTGAGAGGTTTAGGATATGAATATGAAAATGCTATTGCACAAGGCTCAATATTTTGCGATGTTTGAACTAAATAATGTATGTAATACTAACTTTCAATATCTAAAAGTATGTATACACAATACTTTGATCTTCACAAAAAAAAAAAAAACTGATTCCTGGTAGACATGAGACAGCGGTAACATGACTACAATGACCAGAAATTTATGTATCAAGAGAAAAATCTAATAAAGGACAATATTTACTTACACTTTTGCTGCCTGGCTTATTCTCTTCTTTGATCTAAATGTTTGATATACAAAAGAAAACTAGATCAAAACCACGGCACTACATGAAGCTGCTCACACACCGTGCAAACCGCAAAACATGCTACATTTCTTGCATGTAATTAATTTATAATTATTGCACAGCAACATCTATTTCTTTAGATACAAACAAACACTCTGTTCATATTTGAGGAACTAAAACTCGCTGCTCTGGGAGCGCTATGGTTGTGTCCAGCCAATGGCATAGGTGGTACAAAGCCACAGCAAATGGTTTAAATACTATAACATACTTTTACACATACTTTAAGAGTGAAAGCCAAGTCTTGGTGTGATACTGGCAAAGGCCTCACTTATCAAAAGACACACATTAATACACAGTGTAAACACTGTAACACCATGCAGAGTAAGCATGCTTTATGAAAAGTCCAAATGAGACCTCCCTTTTGCTCCCAGAAGGAAAAGCGAGATGAGAATGCCATGTTGGCTGATCTGCTGTCATGGGCTGTGATGGATGAGATGAGAGCGGGAGCAGGAGGAGGAGAAGGAGATGGAGGGGAGCTAGGACAGGAAGAATGGTGAGAATACACAAAGACAGATGAATAGGAATGAGGATATTCAGGCTACAGAGATCATAAAACGTTCAATGTACAGTAGGCAGAGCCGCATGTTAATGGCAATCACCACGGTCCAGGAGACGTAGAGGATGAACAGGAGATCAGAGCAGGTTTAGAGAAATGAAAACTGCCTTGTCAAAAAAAAAATCAAAAGATTATCATCCCACTAAAAGCTTACAGTGCACAATGCTCTTGGAAAGCCTTTTGAATGATAAACCAAAAAACAAGAATATTAGAGAGATAATCTTGACCTTTGTATGTTATAAAAGGCAATGATGTTAAATAATTCATCTTTCTCTACGCCCAGACACAAACATTAACTTTCATTCATTTCTCTTTAACTACAAAAAGACACTATGGTAAAGATTTCTGCTCAGCAGTGTACCTTTGTTTCAGCATCAGGGCTCACTGAGTGACGTAGGCTCAAACTAGGGGCGTAACAAATCACACCTCGGCTTTTTCCCATTTTTTCAACGCTGACCGATACAGTTCGTTTTTTTCTTTTTAAATGGGTAAAATAACATTTGAGTGCAGTCCTGCACGCAGCGCATATATATTCACTCAATACAGTCCCTCTCCCTCGCGGGTCCGTCTGTGATTTCAACGGTTAGTATCATCAGAGACATTTTTAGTATCATGAACACCGCTGCACAAATGTGTCCAACACAACGCTGTCAATGACAGAGACCCACCAAAAAAAGTTATTAGCAAGCTTGTCAGGAGCCTAGCTAATAAGGATAGCTATGTTAACGTTAAGAGTACAACTGGGCTGTCAAGGTTAGCGTGCTGTACGTAGCTGATAGTCAATGCTGAATGCACACCCAGGTCACTATTTGGGCTTGGGGTGGGCGATATGATGATTAACACAGCGAGATGATTTGGCCATCGCTCTGGCTGTTTAAATTATTTATAGATGTGATGAAGTTTATGGTAACTTGTCTGGTATTTAAAAAACTGGATTAGCCTTCAATTCCTATTAATTAGTAAAAGTACTGTGTCAGTACAACAGTTTCTCAATTGCTTTTCCAGAAAATGTAGTATATCATCATATACATCAAAATGACAATAGTTGTTGCATATGCTGAAGATATTATTCATATTGCCCACTCCTATTTGAGCTGGATGGTGACCAACACAAATTCCAGGTGATCACTGCCTCCTTTCTCAATGTAGAAGCAACCTACCAACATAAACCAAATGTATTGTGTTAAAATGATATATCTTGAGTGAACTATCACTAACCCTAATCCTCACTATTAGCAGAAAAATACATTTACCACAATCTAAAAGGGACAATGTCATTTTTGGGAAAGTAGTCCAGGACAGGTCTAGTATGGTCCTGGAAAAAATAGTTTAAGGCCCTGCCTGAAGTCAGCAGGTTAAGTCAAGGGCTTGATCTTATCTAATTAATTTGTACACAAAACAGAACAAAGTTGGTCTCTGTCTTGGACAAGAGGTCTTCAGCTTGATAAGATGAGCATCAACAACCCTAATGCCTTTCCAGAACAACTTTCCTGGGCGTGGGACAGTGTTTAGGTCTGGCTCGGGGTTATTGAGTTTTATCAGTGGTCACTGAATTAGGACACTAACAGACTTATTTTTGGATTAGACAGCGGTACTGTCGGGCTGTGGGCCAGATTACTCCCTCAGAGAAAGGCCAACAAGGCAAATAAAACAAGCAGACATATATAGACATATACACACATACACCGGGATACCCCCTTCCTCGCCATCATGTGCAATTCATGCCTTTTTGCTCTAGACTGGTATCTGTGGACCTCATGTGACTTTCAATAGGACATAAACACGCTTAAATGAGACTCCTAACGCACTGCATTGCAGATACGAAAATTGTTATACCAATGGCCTTTAGTTAGATGCCTGATTAAAGTTTAGATGGTAATCTATAGCAGGGGAAATAATATGGTTGCCTGTGGCTGTCTGAGAGGAATAGAGGCAACAGAGTTGATAAGTCTACAAAGCAAAAAGATCATTAGACCTGATCCTAAATGTGGTCAGTCTGAACAGACGCAAATAGAAAGAGACCAGCATTCTCCCCATCAGATACTAGGACCCGAATAGAAACCATGTAATGCGGGGCGACCAGCAAATCTATCATGTTAGTAACCAAATCAACAACTCCCGCTACTATGACCACCCACATTTAATATTAGTACAGTTAAAAATCTGAGTATATTGTATATTATTAAAACGAGTCCTTGGTTTGTTCCAGATCTATGGAGACTGAAGTGGGCATTTTTATTCATAACTCTGATAGCATTTTGGCAGTAAATTCAGAAGGAATTATGTTTGAACTATAACAGGAAAACTCTTGGTATTTGTAAGTAAATTTGAGTCAAACTTAATGTCTTTTTTCTATGTGAATCCACAAAATGCAGATAAGGGGGTGGATCCCTATATTGCATGGACCTCCCAGCAGTGTTGGGCAGCTAAAGGAAGCTAAAGGACGTATGGAGAACGAAGGAGAGAGTTGTTCTTTTGACAGCATTAATTATTGCGAACAATTCAACATGAAGCATCTGCTAAAACAGCACAGCAACATGAAACATTAAAAAGAAACTCCAGCCACTACTGCCACTGATGCTTGGACTCATTGGGAGAGAATGGCAACATTTTATGTGTTGTAAAAACTGAATATTGCTAAATACATGTGCAGAAAAACAGCAGTCGGGAATTACTTGCTTTACTTTTTTATTTCAGCTGGTGGCGTTGAAAAACGTTATAGCCTAAGCTTTGTAGAAACCGTTCTTCTTGCTGCTGTTATGAATATGATTAGTAAAAAAGTCGGCAGTGACTGCTTTGTTTGGGGGGGTGGTAGTGAAAGTAATTTGGCAACATAACAAGTAACGTAACTACTTACTTTTATCACCCAGTAATAAGTAAAGTAATAATATTACTTTTTCACGGAGTAATAAGTAAGTAGTAACTTACTAGTAATTTCTGAGTAACTTGCCTCCCAAGTAGTTCCTGCTATTGATCTAAATTAACATATGGCAGATGTATGCAAATAACATTTAAAATAATCCAACTGATGTTTTAAACAAAGATCTGTGTTCCACTGTATTACACGAGACCAAATTTCTCGTCCCACATTTTAAAAACAGACATTTGTAGAATGTTGCTAAAATACAAATCATGATACAATTCAGCCCAAAGTCTAAAACAATAATACTAAATTATCACCCAGTGATATACATATAGTGCATACAATAAGTCTGAATGTGATCACTCTGAAAGAAAACAAAGCCTAACTAACATCCATACAATAAAGAACTTATCAGAGCACTTCAGCTAATGACAACATGTTCAATATGAACTAAACACCAGTGGCACAACATGAAAGTACACCAAATCCCAGTCCCAACAACATTTCCCACCAGTTTACACACCAGCACATGAGCTCCCACTCAGCAACTATCCACAAAACCTACATGTAGACCACCTCTTCGAAGCAGCCAAACTGATGTTCCACACACTACTTTTATATTCTACCACTCTTACTGATTAACATCCAAGTAGAAAGGGGGAATGGCATAAAAGCTGCTATTGTAAAATGCTACTCAAGCTGCCCTCCTCAGCTATAGTCTAAAAATAGTGCCACTGGCTGTAGAGCCTCGGGGCCCCACTCTTGTTAGATTTTCCAATAAATATTCCACATCTCGTAAAAAGTTATCACAAATTGTTCTACCTGTTAGTGACGTAATTCCACAACTCCTATATCCAAATAGTCCCCACAAGTCACAGATCAACTCAAAAGCCGGCCAAAGTCGAGGAGATCTGAGCAAGTGGCTAGAGACAGAGTGGAGCGTGAAGCAGCAGAGCTGAGGAGAGGGGGAGCGCTCTGATAGGCCAGCTATTCCTGACAGTGGACAGACAAGAGATGTGGGGACAGCTGTTGTGATATGAGAGTGCTGAGCAGCGGTAAAAATAGGAGCCTCTGCACTCCCGCTGGACAATTCCGCCAATACCTCCCCCACCACCTCCACAGTCCACTCAGCAGCCATACTGTTGAAGCAGACATGCTGCTGCAGCTGCTGTCATCTCAGCTGCTTCTGTGGGTCCACACGTGTTGAGGCAAACACAACTAAGGGTCTGTCAGTGTGACTGAGTACATACTAGGCAAATCTGCTCATCTTGTAGGTGAGCAATACAAATGTTACAATATAGGACTTGCACGTTGTTGACATGGAGTATTTCAGGGGCTATTCTAACACAGTTGTGGGATACTGGTTGTTTCCATATGGAGCTGATGCTGTAGGCTTCTTTTAGTAAAGACCCAAAATAATAAATCTAAGGATTCTTATTTCAATCTATAAAATTTCAATAGTAACAGAACTAACATGTTGATGTTTAGCAGATCCAATGTTCACAATGGTCACCATCTTAGTTTAGTTTATTAAAAACCTACCATTTGCTAATTAGCAATTACAAATGTGATTAGTTTTGCATGTATTTGGTCATAAACCAAAGTATTAGACAAAGTGAAATTTGACCTGTTGATGCCACTACATGAAAAGTCAAAGGATCAACCGACCAACATGAAAAACTAACCACAAGTTCTCATATCAGAAGATGATGCTTTCAAAAACCCACAAACAAAAACCAGACCAAAACCAAAACCAAACCAAAACCTCTAAATCAGTTTCAGGGACTGAGAAAAGCTGCAAATCCTCACAACTGTGAAACTGAAACCGGCAAAGGTTTGGCATTGTTGCTTCATAAATAAGAGAGTCAACTAACTGTTTCAGCACTAGAGGTAACACACAGGGACAAACTGACCAAGGGTGCACAGGAAGAGCATGGGGAAGGACAGAGCACAGTCAGTGGTGGTGGAGACAGGCACTTCTTAAAATAATTGAAACTCAATCTATTACTTTGATGCTGAATTTAAGACAAGAACAACAAGAATAAGTTGCAGACAGTGTTTCAGATTGCCCATAGCAAAGCAGAATTAAACTGTTTTCAAAAATGCAACCCCATCAATTGGCTGCACTGTTACATTTTTGCAAGATGTTGCCTGAATTTCTGTCAGTCAGATTTACTACAGCATTAAATTATACAACAGTAGCTCAACATTGTGTGTAAGCTGGCTATGTAGATATAATGCCGAAGGACATCAGTCTGGTAGCATTATTCAAAAGTGAGGAGAGATTTCAGATGCTGCTCATTGCTGCTCTATCCAATCTACAGCTAACATACCTTTAGATTTTGCCCAATCATCATTTTGCATTTCACTCCAACATCCAGTACGTGAGCTTTCTGAAACGCAAATCCGTCAAAAACCAAACCAAAAATCAGCTCCGTTCTCTGTCTGCTGTTCTTTCTCTGCTGAAAATACACAGGCTACAACATTCTATCTGACTATCTGTGAGGGTGTTGTTGAGTTGCATCGTCTTCCTGTGTGAAACTGTTTCGTGCAGCAAAGAGCAAGCAATCTGAGCATTTAAAGGAAGGCAGTGCAGAGAAAAGCAGAAGTAGAGTGTAACATGTTACAGAAAATATTTAACAGGCTTCCATCACTGCTGGCAGTGAATGAAATAAAGCTAATCATTTACTTGTGATGCTGGCTCCAAAATGTTACTACTTGTAAAATCCAATGAATAAAAAGTCCAGTCATGAATATTGTGTTTATGTATTACACATAAAAGCTGTTCTGTGTGCGTCAAAGTGTCAGTTTTACCCATACAGCTCAAAGAAACACATCTTCCTGGAGCAAAGAACAGGTACCACATAAGGAATGGATCCATGGAGGATTCAGCTGTGGTTCATGGGACTCATTGTTAAGGTTTCAAAACATACTCACATTACGGTCAAAGCTTAAGGGTATTTGTGGGTCAGATATACCAAAAAATCCTAAATGTAAAGCAGCTCGTCCGCATGCTGGAAATCTGACACCCCTGCTTTACAGCATATCAATGTTTTTGCAAAACTCAGCTTGATTTACTGTCAATATATTACAATTTTCCCTGCAACATCCACACACCCATAGCACCTAAATCATTAGTAAAAGTACTTACATCTGTGTTACATTTGTATTTACATACATTTAGTCAAGGTCAGGGGTAGGTCCGTGTTTTGGTTAAATATGGAAAAAGTAAACGCAGGCTTGAAGGATGCTTCAATGACTGACTTAAGTTTTTCTTACACAAGCAACACAGTCAGGATTTCTGTCACTACTAAAGCAAACTAAATCCTTCAAAACACAACATTAGTCACTTTAGATGATTCACCCACGCAAGTGAAGATATTTGCAGATATTCAAGGGATCTGATCCCACCAGCGCTGCATCTGGACCACAAGATGGAGCCAGAGGACCAGGAAAAGCTCCATATGCTTTTAGAATCCTGCAACCACACAAAGCCTCCATTATTTCCCAGCAGCTGCCATGATATTCTAGGGAGGGGACGGCAAAGTGATATAAAGTACAAACAAACTGCTGTGAAATGCACGGCGTGACAGCTTTAGTCCAGCTGACAGTGGGGAGGAGGGGGTGTCGCGTACAGCCCGGCCTGTCTTGGGAAATAGCTAGAGAGCAGCTTAAAGAATAGGGTGGGGTAGAAGGGATAGGAGAGAAATACAGTGATGTAACACTGCATTCAAAAGTGACTACACGTATTATGAATGGCAAGGAAGTGTGTACAAGGGCTGGTGGAAAGGCAGCAATCTGTAGGTCTGAAACTTTCCACAACCTATTCTTTGTCAGGTCTCATTTTTGAAGATATCCCATTAGTCTTATCTCCAAATGACTCAATAACATGTAATAACATTTTTCAACACTGACTCTTTAGATGAGCCCTTCTTTTAAATCTTGCCTAGCATCAAGTCTGTTTGCAGACAAATCATTGTTTGTCTTCAAGAGCTTTAGAACACAGTCCATCTCCTTCAGGCTCCAGAATTCAATACATTTCCTCAGTGGAATGTGACATTCCGCTAATGCATCCAGCAGGCCTGTCACAGTTATTACATGATCACGCTATTTGAGCTGACCATGATCATTTTGCATAATCTTTACATTCAACAATCAAGGGAAGTTTTGCAGTTTAATATAATTTATTATTTATGTGTTGACATTTTATCATATTTGCTTCTATTCTTAATACATTATGTTTAATCCAAGTCTACTCTGAATAATTAGGATTATATTTTATTTGTTTCTTGCCTGTAATATACACTTAACAACACTTCAGTGCAGTAAGAGGCTGCAGGTGCAGAGTGTTGTGGACTTTTAGAACACAGAGATAAATGGCAGCCTTTCTGTTGATGAATCATGGGTGTCGAGTCGCTGTGAGCTGTGTTAATATAACATAAGAAACACAAGTCAGGTTGACTTGAGGTTTACACTATGGGCAGCGGTGTGTTCAGATAGAGCAGGTCTACACCGTGCTCTTTGTAATATATATATATATATATATATATATATATAACTATTTCAGATCAAGTTGGAAAACGGACCAGACTGAGTTATTAAGAAGTGGAGGCCAATGCTGTTGGTGGCAAGTTTGAACTAACGGTTGTTTTGTAAAGTAAATGGTTAACATCAACAGTTATTTACTGATAATTTGAGTTGAGCTCGTTCAGATTTGCAAGTTCAAAACGCACTTAAGCAGTGACATGTTATCCATGCAAATACCTCTAGACCCCTAAGCCTTTCATACTAGGGCTATCTCCAACGAGTCATAATATTAAAAGGAGACAATGAATTTTTTTTAGCAATGAGTTTCTTGGTAGTAAAAGAGTCATTGCTCCATCATAGAAAAAGGTCAGCAAGAGCGGGTAAATGGATTTTTGAATTATCTACAACTCTGCCCTAAAATGTGCTGTCAGGAGTAAGCAATCAGTTTCACAACATTTGGTCCTCCATATCTTATCTATAGAGGACAGACAGGTCGGGTTAGAAACCATTTGTTTGTTTTGTTGTAGGAAGACCTTGTTCATGCATCTTATATCTTTGTGTCTGTGACTAATAAATGCAATATGTTTACATATATAATATTTGCTATTGAAACATGGGTTTTAATTATCTGAATTACTGCGCTGATTTATTGGGGTGAGGTCACAATTAGGGAGGAAATCAAAGGTCAAAGGGGAGAAAATCCCCACTGAAACACCGAAGTGGGCTTAATGGGAGCAGGTGTGCTTTAAGAAATAATTGTAATTAAAGAATAAAGATAAACAAACACATTCTATTGTCTATTTAACAGGATAATAATATAAACTAAAAAGAAATGTTTAACTATAAACGCTATTGCGTCATTGCAATGAACCATACAATGCAGCTACTGTATTGATGCATGTGGTCTGTTTGCTAAAATCCTCAAATTCATTATGATTTCAATTCAAGTAACATTCTAACATATGTCTTATTGTAAATGCTCCGTATTTGTATAGTGCCTTTCTAGTCTTTTCAACCACTCAAAGCGCTTTTACACTACATCTGCATTCGCCATTGACACACTGAGCCTAAGTGCTCAAACAGAAACTAACATTCACACTCATTCATACACTGGCGGAACAGCCGCCAGGGGCAATTCGGGGTTCAGTATCTTGCCCAAGAATACTTCGACATACAGCCAGGGGGAGCCAGGGATTGAACCGACGACCTTCAGATTAACAGGCAACCCGCTCTATCCAGCCACAGCCGCCCCTGTCCCCCTATTCAAAACACTACTCACTTACATTTTTATAACAAAAGGAACTTATCAAAAATAGAAGCAGAAAGATGCAAAAACAAAGGGTGCACTGAGATGGTACCAAAATCACCAGTCTTTTTGTAGCGTCTTCTGGGATCAGCAGACACGCGTGCTTTGATAACTTAATATTGACAAATCTGATTGGCTTACGCTAAAAAGTGTCATTTATATTAACCAGCAGCTTCATTAGCAGAAATATCACACAGCAAAAGAAAAAAACTGACAGAGCCAGGCTAGCACTTTCACTCCCTCCAGTATTTGTCTTAAACTAGACTAAACATGTCCCAGACTTAACTGTAATGGGTACTCAGATGCTCATCTGTCCATGTAAGAGAGCAAAAAATGAATTAAGCTAAATGTAGGACTGTTCCTTTTAAGACCCAATGGATACTTAAATGTATATAGTGAGTAGTTTGTCGGTTAATAAGATGTATGTGTAGAATAACGTTTTGTGAGATCAACAGCGGTGCAAATCTAAAGTAAACATGTTGCACAATTAAAATACCATGCTTTATTCACCAAATGTTGTCAGCTACCTTGCCTTCATAAGGGTGGTAATCTAAGGTTCTTTCCAGCTTCTTTATAATCAATTTGTTAAATGATGTATAAATCAACGTAAGTCCAAGGTATCCAAACAAACATTACAATCATCTCTTTAATAGTTCTTCTAAAATACCACATTGAGGAAGGCAAGAAAGCTGGAAAGGTTTTGTAAACCAGATAAGAGTTGTGCAAGGTGTTCAATTTTGATGAGTTAGAAACTCAAATTTTAAAAACACCGTGATTTGTTAGCATGGAAACACAGCTTACCTCTGTCCAGTCCCTTTTATTATGGAACGAAATACGCCCAGAGCACTAATTACTGAAAGATGCCATTGAATGTCTTGCCAGATTCTTCATGGGTTGGTTCATATTTTTTGAAGTGTGGTTGTATGAGGTACTTATCCATAGTCCGAGTTTTACCTACAGTAGATGGCGGTCGGCAGCCCCCAGTTTGGAGAAGCAGGCTGCAGTACCAGCACAGCAGTAGAGCACTGCCTACTGTATGTTCAGCTGAACAAACTACTCTATGCAGGGCCTTGCAGTCCTGTTCAAAGCCATTTCCATTCCAGGCAGTCATGTTCCCCCCCAGAACGCTCTTGATGGTCCAGCAGCTCCTTTATAATTGATATCTGTGATCAGGCTCAAAATGCCCTGGGGTGCTCTGGTGTTACGGTTGAGGATGGAAGAGGTATGTTCGTCCACCCTCACCACCTGGGGTCTAGCTTTTAGGAAGTCAAGGATCCGTATGCAAAGTGGGCTGTTTAATCCCAGGTCCTGGAGCTTTGTGACGAGTCTGGAGGGAACTATGGTGTTAAATGCTGAACTGCTGTTAATCAACAGCACAGCTTCCTTTCTTGTCCGGGGGAGATGGGGTGGTGTGGAGGGACGGTAGGCAGACATGTAATCCTTGACCAGCCGTTTTCTTGACCACAGGAATGATGGTGGACTTTGTGAAGCAGACTGAGGGACAGGAAGCTTATTGTCCATGTTTCCAGTCTGCAGCCCTTAGTTGTATTGTGTTTATAGCATTCCGGAGGGTTCTGGTAATCTACGGTTTCTGGTTGTGGATTTACGGTAGTTTTGGGTACGGTTGCTTTTGTTGTTTAACAAATTAAATACCAGACTCAGTTAATCCATTGATGTAATGTGTGACATCGACTGTGGTGTCCTGAAGCGTGCTCCTGTCTGTGACACACTCCAGATTGTAGGGCAGCCTCTATTAGCCTGACCTTGCGTCACTGGGGGAATGTATGGTGGTTTGTTTACATACATAAATTTGACCTGCTAAGTTACAGGTGACTCTCCTGCACACAAACGCGCACACGTACGCACACACGTCATATGAAAGTTGCCGCGCTAGCAAGAGCTCATCACTTCTACATACTCACAGTGCAACCACATCAGCAGGCGAAGGCGCAAGCTCACTGAAGACTTCGTGGCTGTGTGGACAGACTCAGATATTCTGTGTACATTTAATGAAAATCTACATCTGGTTGAGATCTGTAAACAAGGAGGAGCTTTGCCCACGTAAGAGCAGCCTCTGTCAGACCCACTTATTACCATGGTGTGTTCTGCAGTATGGAGGCTGTCTAGTAATAGTACCTATTTAATAGAGGACAATTCATGTACATGTCCTGCAAAAAATATATTCATTGTTAAGTGTCCCTATAAAATCAAAAGCATGAAATTTGTGAAATAATAAAAAGGAATACAGGAAAGATTAAAATGGATTTCATTGGGCCCTACATTACATAAGTTTGTAGTCCTTTGTGGTACAGCATTTAGATCCACCAGATATGGACGCTGATCAAAAAACATCTCACAACATGATAACAGACTCAGATCAGCTATCAGCTTAACTGTCACGTCTTGTTTCTTTCAAGCACAGTGATTGTGTCTGGCTGCAGTAATCTCTGTTGTATGTGTGGGCAGGACGAAACATGGACAATTCTTTTTATGTAACTCCTAAGAAACCAGCTCTTCTGACCTCACATGCTGGGTCAAAGGGCATGGAGTCAAGGCTATAGTGTACAGGCCAGTGACTGGCTTATAAAACCAAACTGAGGCAGTGAGGTCTGGATACAAGTCATTGACTAAAACCCTGACGAGGGAGCGGCTGAAAGCCTGGGAGGATCCATTGACAGTATTGATGGTTAAGGACAATGCGTGTGTCAGTAGCCATCAGGGTGCAGTTTCTGTACTCCATAATGGATTCAGGAAAAGTGTCCATCTGGTACTGGTTACTTATCTTCCAGTATTTCACTGGATGCTTCCACACAACTTTCACTCCAGTAGCTTAAATGAGTCTTATGCTTGTTACAGTACTTTTCAGATGTCATTCAATCCTGTTCATGGTATAATTCAATGTTACTTCAGACATGTGTATGAACGTATTCCATGAAAAGGGAAACAATTTTACATAATACAGTCTTCTGTGACTCTGGAGGAGCTTTGTCTAGTCTGAGAAATAGCCCTGAAGATGTAATCAGGATTATCTCGGCTTGGGCTAACAAAGGATGGTTTTGAGTTGCACAGCGACTGAAATCTGGATATGTGGGCCTCTGCATTTTCTGAATTTTCAATTCATTTCATTTCAATTAGCTTTACTGACATGATTGTTTAGGTAAACAATGTTGCCAAATTCATATATATAATCTCCATAAAATTACATATTAAAAACAAAACCAAGAGAGGAAAAAAATAAAAATTTTATCTCATCTTACAAAAAATGTAATTCTTTTTGGCAAGCTGTAGCATTTTTCCAAGGAACAATTATTAAAATTACAAACAATAAAAATGATAATATGATGATAATATTACAGTACAATTATTTAATTTATTTATTAGTCTAGTCTGAGTATCCACTAGTTGTCCTCAATTCATATAGCATGAGGAGATATATTTTGCTGCCACAATATGGCATTTAGGCATTTCTCCCATTAAGCAGGGGAGTTTGTGTGTGCCTGATTTAAATCTCTGCAGTTTAGACCATGAAAAGAGTCAAAAGCCAGGCTAACAGCTCCGAGAGGGTGTACCTAGGAACAGCAATGACAATTCTAATATGCTGATGCTCAGCAGGTACTTTATTTTTTAATACTTTAGTTTAGCCTGTTAACATTTGCACTGAACAAAAAGTACAGCTGAAGATGATGTCATTAGCTTTGCAGCTATTTGCTCATAAACAAAATTATTAGACAAAGTGACAAGACAAAAAGTCAGTCGCTCATTTAAGTTATTAAAATTAATCCCGTGAGGAAGAAGTATGTGCGACTGTGGAAAATATCAAGTATGCCAATCCTTCAAGGAGATGCGGCTACAGTATTTGGCCTGGCCCAAAGTGCTAGAGTGACCAACAGACAGAACACCTGCCACTGCCATCCCTAGTCTCATTATTACTTAGGGCAAGGAGATATGGCCAAATATATCAAACATTTCATATCATTCAATATTGATAATTATCACAATAAATATATTAATATATAAATACATTTTGCTTTATGTTCACATGACAAACTGTGGATCACTTCACTAATCTGAGGTAGAACATTCAAGACAATTATGATAAAATCTTTTTTTAACAAATATGCATGAGTAAAATAGAGTAAAATCTTTCAGTTCTTTTTAAGTGCTGATACGTTCTTGATTCAAATGAATTAAATCAAACATCTTATATTGTTATTAAGCGATAATTATATTTTTTTTGCCCAGCCCTACAACTACTGTGTCAAAAATGTCCTAAAGACAAACATCAAAGCAAATCTCAAAAGGAAATTACACCATCCAAGAATGTACTGTTAAGTATTTGTTTGGCGACAGATTAAACAGCTGTGTAACATTTAAAAGCTGGAATACTGGTTATGTGTTGGTCTGTTTACATGTATGCAGTGATTTAATAGATAAATGAATGAGTTGACACCATGCATTTCAAATGTGGTTATGTGTGTTTAAATGTGGTCAGGTGTTATTAGAGCACAGCAAACTGAGAAATCCGTCTTTACAGATTAGGGATAGATTTGTTTCATATACTAATGTTCCTTGTGGTTATTTTTGACTAATTTAGAGTTGTATTCTGTATTTTAACAGGTCATAACATTAATGTGTAAGCCTACAGTGATGTAAACACCCACACACAGCAGTGATAGGGCACTGTAGTGAACAATGAGCCTAATGCACAGTCTGTTCTCTCTGGCTGACAGCCCCAGGGCTTAGGTCAGCTGAGGAATAGGCTCGTAGATAAAACACAGAGCCATTCACTGGCCTGTCTGCTCAAACTGAAACTGAACAGCCGATAAGCTGAGTGACACTGGAAGTGTGGCCTTTGAGTTGAGTGTGTACAGTATTTGTGTCAAGTAAGCAACTGTGTAGAACTTCCACATTAACTTGCCTGTGTATTTGGGGTTTCATTGAATTTTAGTGGGTTGGAATGAACAAAACAACCAATTTTAAAACAAAGAGAAAACAAAGCAGTTTGGGCTGTACAAGCTTGCTGGCTGAAGCAAATTCTTCACCCACCAGCTGCCTACTATGAGTCTGCCATTGGTCTAAAGTATCATGTGATTTGCTGTTACCTAATAGGAACAGCTTTACTGTTCTGGTCCAATCCCTTGATTTGCAGTGTTTCCTCTAGGATGGAGTTGTAGCAGCAGAAATGAAGCAAAATTTCTGTCTGAATATAAAACCCCAACACAACAAGTCTCAGCATCATTGCTCTTGTGTTCATGAGCATGCACTGCACATTAGAATAGCTAAAAATGTCAGTGTTTTCCCAGTTTAATGTGAGCTTTAGATGAATGTTTTGGTGAGGGTCGTGGCCGGGGGAGTGGGGGGATTAAGTACGTAAAATTTTACGTTTTCCAATGAAAAACATGTAATTTCACATCACATTGGGCCATTATTTTCACAATATCTCTGAACAAATATTTGGAAAAGCTAGAGCAGATAATAAATATCCAAAGATCAGTCTACTGGGGAGGAAATACAACCATTAGATTGGGGAAAGTAATTTGGTTGGTTATGATGCTCTCCACAGTGATGTAACATTTATGGCACAGCATGTTTTGGGCATCACCCCCTAAAACCCAGTTAATGTGACCTCAGAATCATTACAGATACGTTTGTTCATGTTTGCCTTTTGTGTCTTCATTTTACAGCTTTTGACATATTAAAAAAAAGGCAACTTCAGAAACCTCCTCCCTTCTGAGATGCATTTTATTTGCACATTAAAATCAGAACAGGAACAGAAACGTCTCCTCATCAGCTTATAAGGACTAGTTTGCATCACTGATTAGCTTTACTAACCTCAGCTGCTCCAGTCACAACTGTCCTTTCTTTCAGACTCAGACTCATCTGGAAAATAATTTAGGATGTACCGGTCTGTACGGGACAGAGCTATAGGCTACACCAGTTTGTACCTGATGTTCTCAACATTGGACAAGTAGGTAGTAATAAAATACAGCTACCAGTTAGTTTCTATAAATAGAGATAAGGGTAAGTTACAGCCTACTGTAGAAGCTTTCCTGCTCAGCTGGCAGTCTGAAGGGGAGGGGACATGTTAGCTAGCGCACACAGGCTTCACTTTTCCAGCAGCTGGGAAACAACAACTGTTTTTGCATGTAAAACTGTCAAATCTATCTGCAATTATTTTAAAGGAGATTTTTTTTAAAACATTAAAAAACTACACTGAATTTTTTTATTCTACTTTCATTTTATGTATGGCACTACGGTGGTATTTAAGTGCAGGTTGTTGTATATGGATCATTGTAATGACAAAAACACTACTACGACCTCCCCTCTGACTATGAAGTAGTATTGCAGTAGTCATATTGAAATGGTTGGACAGATTCTGGAGACAGGAACTGGCAGAACAAGACCTTCCTGGCTTCGATGACCTCAAGATGTTCATGATTATATATCCAGAAGTATTCAGTATCTAAGTACTGTATAACTGATGTTGCTGTAGTAACAGCCCGTTTCCTTAATACTAAAAACGTTGCACCAATCAGGATTTTTGGGGCCAATCACCGATCACTGGCAGCTGTATTGACAGATACCAATCACCAATCACGGGGTCTATTTGAAGCCTTCCATTTATAGTGTAGGGTTATTTTTTTATTTATCTAATTATTCTTAACAATATTATACAGTATATCTTATGTAAGTATGAAAATGAAGATGAGAAAGTATCATGAATTGATAACAGTATGTTTATTGGCAAATAACATGCAACATTTTTCACTCTCTCTCTTAGAACACAACTTCCCACAGCAGCCTATGCTTGGAAACTGGAAGCACCTTAGAGCATAACAAATATACAGAGTTTCCCACAGGCTGGCAGGCAGGGAAGGAGGGGGGGCAGTAGGTTATATCATATTCCACCATTTGATTCTACTTAATTGTCCAGCTTATTATAGTGTTTACTCACAAACTGCTTTAATCTGCTCACCTTCTTTTTCCCTTCAGTTCCTGCACCAACAGGTACGGTGCTTTACCTGGTCCGTGCTTAAAATAAAATATCCACTGTGTGTCCACATCTTCTAACGTAATACCAGATAACATCCATCTTTCTCAGCAAAATCCTAAAATGGGTTGCCCTTCTGATCAGCTTTTATAAAACCCATTAGGGCTGTGCAATTAATGGAAGTTTAATCACAATTTCGATTTTGGATTCCAACAATTATAAAAACAACGATTATGTTAATATGCTGTTTCTGACACTCGTTGACACTTGTGTTGTAAATCCAGCGCCCCCGCCCCTCCCTAAAAGCTCAAGCTCACCCTCATCCAGGATGTGATGTTTACTTCAGCTCGAGCCAACGTGACGGGTTAGAACTTCTACAACTTGCTAGTCACCATTATTAGCTTAAGGCTATAGCATTTTACACTGCATGAATTAGCCTAGCTTAACAATTTTCTTATTATTTATGCTTACACTAAACCAGGTGTGTTAAGCCTTGGTTTACCTGGTCCGTGCTTGAAAAATATTCACCGTGTCCCTATCTTGTAACATATTACCAGATTTATACTTTTCTCACCGTTGGTTTAAGCCACTGCGTCTCCTGACAAAACATCACAGCTGAATTCCAGGGTTACGTAACGTAATGAGGTGTTGTCAACTCAAATACTTCACCTGTCACCTCTACTCCACCCCGTGCACACACACACACACACACACACAAACACACGGAATCCCGTCAACCCTGTGCTGCTGTCCAAGATGCTGTTTAAAGTTAATAATAGTCGATTACTATTTCTTATTCCACGGGCTATTTGGGATAAAGCATAATTTTATTTTATTTTTTTAAATAATGCATTTAATTTTAAAAGTTCAATAAATGCATTATGTTTCCTAAATAAATCAGTGATCGTATTAATAATCGTGAGTTAAATTATTGCCAAAAAATCGTGATTATGATCGAGTAGCCCTAGAGCACACCAAAACTTCTTAGCATATATATCGGTGGCTGTGGATCAGGAGCTGGAGCGTGTTGCCTGTTAATCGTAAGGTCAGCGGTTCAATTCCCGAAGTGCTTGGGCAAGATAATGAACCCCGAACTGCCCCTGGTGGCCGTTCAACCAGTGTGTGAATTGAGTTTCTGTTTGAGCAATTGAATGTGTGTGAATGGTGAATGCGAGGTAGTGTAAAAGCTTTGAGTGGTTGAAAAGACTAGAAAGACGCTATACAAATACGGAATGTTTAATATTAAGCTCTATTGCCTTGAATCCTCACTATTAAATGTGAGCAACTGCACGCACTGATAAATCTGGTTGAAACAAAACTAAAATAAAAGAGGGCTTTATAGAAGAATCTTCCGGTTGTTGCACTGCTAACGGTAATGTCTGAGGTCTGGATTTACTGATGCAGGATATGGGATATTGGTAAAGGTATCTATTGACACATTTTACCATCATCAAAACGCTCTCTCTACAACGATATCCGACAACTTGACTTTTGTCAGAATCACAGACAAGTCAAGAGGGCAGAGAGCAGTCTGTAACCATGGAAACAGCCGGGCGCCTTAGTCAGGCAGTGTATTTTGACTGTACTGCTGTGTCACTGTGTTTATGTGGAGAGAAAGGAGAATGCTGACAGCATGGTTTTCTGTCAGCAGCAGTCAGCACTGAGAGAGGCCAAATAGTGACTTTAGCACCAACAATAACATTAACAATACTTCCAGGAAAAGAAAGGGGCTGCTAATCGTTAGGGTTAGACCTATTCTCTGCGACAACCAATTCCAATACCTCAAGGCATGATATCTGTCGAGGCTGGGTACCAATCCACTGCCAGTGCCTTTTTCACCAAATGAAAACTCTTTTGGATAATCTTTATGTATGGCAACATGGTCCAGGGATTTTTGTGGTACTAAAAACTGAGATGGCAGATCTTTGTGACTAAATGGATGTAACTAATTGCAGAAACATACATTTTTGTAATGACATTAATGAAAAAACAATTCTTTATATGGATTATATAAGTATGGCCAATACCCAATCCATTTAATAAGCTTTACATTGGCGGTGATATTGATTGATGCATCACTACCAATCCAAGCGTTCACTCGCATATGCCCCTAAAAATAAATATGCAAACCGAAAAAATGATTTACTCTGTGGGCCACCTGAGGAGAACATTATACTTTAAACAACAGTGACAGAGATGCGTTGTCAGCTATGGCTGAGCAATATGCAAAAATAATTAGAATAAAATAAAGTTGCAATTTTTGCATTTCATTTTCACTGATATATAAAAATGATTGTATGATATTGCTATTTTGATAATATTTAGTGTAAATACTGAGTCAGCATTCACACTATTGTTGTGCTTGTTTTAACAATTTTTTACAATTTAAGTCAATGGAGAAAGGGTACTACTTCTGCATAGCTTCATTTGTCATTTCAACTTTAAACTGTTCATAAATCCTACAAGTATTAAACATGTATTCAGATTTTTGATATCTTTCATAGTTTTTTTAATATTGCTATTGTAGTTTTATGATGTTTTTAGCCTTTTCCAGGTTTTATACTGGGTGTGTACTGCGTGAGTTAGAGTGCGTGACATCATTGATAGAGTCTAGCAGCCTTTGAAACTCATCTTAAAACTTTCTCTTTAACTAGCTGGCTTGACCACAATTTTAACTCATCATGCATCATTTCACACCAGAAATGTAGTAAATTTTGTTCTGGTTCCTCACATGGGCTTATAGAATCCATCAGACAGATGGATTTGGCTCTGTGCGCTTCCAAAGGGCGAGAGTGACATGCAACTCCTCCATTGGCAGCCATTATGAATTTTCATTCACATTTCTTAACCAAAGTAGAACGTACCAGTTTTGAAACTCGCTGAAGAGCTCACTATTAAATTTATCCATACAAATAAAATATCAACTTGCTCACAAATGCGTTATGCTGCTGCTGGTCAGGTCGTTTTGCCGATACGGCCTATAGTTTATTCTTTATTGAGGTTTATTTGACAGAAGGTTTCACAGAGATTTCCCCATCTCTCTGTATGGGACAGCTGGTTACTTAGGTGATGTTAATTAGCTGAGAAAAGATCAAAGGCCTTTGTCCTCTGTTCCGATTGGTGGACTGTGTCCTCTTCAATGGACTTCAAGGGATACTGATACACAAACACATTGACAGACACAATACACAGACACACATTACAAAATAAAAGTCTATATAGTAACCTTACAACAGTAAAGCCAGGATAAGCCAGGCTTCTCAAAATGAAAGACCCTAACTGTCACTGTATGTTACCTGTAAACTAAGGCTCATCCTAGTTTTCCAAAATAAAAGCCTCAGGCAGTAACTGCATAACAGGGGACTAAGGATGGACTAAGGATGGAAATTAAAGCCCCAGACATTCCCCAGAATGTTACCACATTGTTGTGAACAAACATTTTATGCGTGTTTATGCGTTTGTGCATTTTCTATCAAATAAATTTGGACTACTCCAAATTCTTTCTCTCTCCCTGGGAGAAAGAAAAGGAGGGGGTTTTGAGATATCAACCCTCAAAAGACAGCTGAAGAGACCCAAAGGAAGAGGTGAAGGGTTGCTTTCCCTAAGTGCTGTTTCTGGGCAGTTCGATCATAAAACTTGCCACCTCTGATGCCGCAGCCAGATAACGCTCGGTGGCTGACTGTTAAAATGACAAAGAAACACTCACCAGAGACTAGCTTCCTGAGCCTATCGGGATCCTTCTTGGAAAGGGGGCAGGAAACCCTAAACTACCCCTACACACACACACGTAACCATGGCAACTAACCTCCCTCTTTGTTGAATTATTGCACATCAAAGGATATTCTCCTTTCACACCCAGTTGTAAATTCGTGAGGAACTCCAGGACACCAGAGGACAGCCCTGAACTCAAAGCATTACCTTGTTTAATTAAATAATCTTTCAGTTACTTAATTAGGTCTCTCCACTCCATTTGAGTAGTTATGTGTTATTTAGATTCTTTTCAACAACAAATAAGATAATTTTGCAGTGTTTTAATTTTCAGCAAGGCCTTTATTCATTCTATGTTGTAACCAATGCTTTGTTCCCAACACTTTCTGACACTTCCTTTAGAAATGATGATAAAGAAATGTCATCCTATACTACTCGAGCAATTTTCCAGCTCGAATTTAAGGTTAAATAACTAAATCCCCCAGCTCCTGAGCGAGAGATTGTTTAGGGTTAATCAAAGCTATCCTCATGTAACCCGAGCTCCCCCAACTGGACAAAATAAGTATTACATGCCATCGTCTGAAATGCCGTTTAATGTATAAATGTCACTCTGTATTTATCTTGTCCATAATCTGATGCCATTCGTGTAGCTTGCTTATATTCTCTAAGAACGTGTAACAGCCAATATATCCAGAAAGCTAGTTAAGTTTAAACACCTCTCATCTGATGTGATTCCTATGAAACACTGACCTCAAAGTTTTAACTAACAATTGTTTTCCCTTTTATCAAAAGCTTAAAACTAAGAACGGTATCCCGTTTGACAATTAAGGTTTGATTGTGGGAAGATATTTCATTACAATACACGCAAATAGATCTTTGATTTGTTTATTAAAAGTTAAAGAAAACACTCTCTCAGGAAACCGAAGATAAGCCCTCCCTCAGGGGAACAAAGGACTGCCCTCTGGGAACCACGCCCCAACAGACAAAAGCAGCGACACACGCTGTCTCGCTCTCGTCAACACCCTAAGAAGTTCGACGCGGCGTAACAAAGGCCCTTTGTTCATTTTCAAGCCACACACGCGAAGCGCCGCAACATCGATTTTGCCCTCGTTTCCAGCAACTTTACTTGCTTTTTATTTTATTTTCTTTTGTTGTTAAAAGTTATCAGACCATAAGTTACACTAGTTTAATTCAAGAACGACCAAGAAGCTTTATTCTTTGAGCGAACTTACGCTGCTCCCACTGAGCTCGGACCCCACCATGTGGGCCCGCCAGCAGTAACAAAGGACGACCAAACCTCTGAACCGAGCCAGGGTTTGAAAAGGCCCACACTGCGAGTTTTTTCAATAAGCCGACAAAAGACGGACCTCCGGAGCAAGTCAGGTTAGTTTGACACAGCTTTTTAGTGCATTTTAGCTTCTTTCTGTGTTTGATTTCAGCTCTTCTGCATTTTCTGCAGTGTTTTGCAAGTTCAGTTCAGCTTTCCGCATTCCCACGCACTTTCCGCAGGAAATGCAAATTTTCCATCCATCCATCGTCAACCGCTTATACTGCGTACAGGGTCACGGGGGAAATGCAAATTTTCTAGTTCATAATTATTAATTATTAAATATAAATTGGTCAGCCCCATCATCAGCAGTTGAAGCAGTAAGACAAAAGACAATGAACAAGGTTTGGCTAGCTGGCTATTTACAAACTTCTCATCTCATTATACAACCCTGTTGTAAAATGACAAATAGATTTACCTAGTAAAATGGTTTGTTCACTGATATGTTTAGTTAATATGTTTTTGGACAGCAAAACAGGGAGAGGGATGGAAATTAATTATTAATATTATTAATAATTGCCAATGGGACTGGTAGATGAAAAAATCCACCGGACAAAATAACAACTTGCCTTTTTATGTCATGTAAACATTTGTTTCAGTACATTTAATTGAGATAATAAGGTATTTTGTTGAATACAAACTTAAATAAGACACCAGACTGAAATTTGAAGCGCAATTAATTTCTTGCTATTAAAGATACTTAAGACATAACAGTAAATTGTTTTATAAATGTACAAGATGCTTATCATTCAACTTAAATCTCATCACTGCTCACTCTTAATCATGCTTTATCATTCAACTTAAACCTCCTCATTAATTTTGTATTTTTTTATGTTCTGCTTCAGCCTCATTTTTTTTTCCCATTCACGTGACACTAAAGTTTCTGTAGTGTCAGCTTCTGTCAAGCTTAAGGCCATTGTACAACAAGTCAAGATCCAGCGTAAGGTGCGAAGTTGATGCTTCCTCTGCAAACTGGTTTAATCTCGCGTGTCATGTGACCAGTGTAATCGCAGCCTTTGCGATTAGAAAATCTCTTTTTATCACATTGCGATAATATCGCAAATGCAATTAATCCTTCAGCCCTACTCCAGGTACTCCAATCCCCTTACACCCACCCCCTTACATCTCAACAACAATCAAACACAAGAAACCTGAAATGAACATAAACAACAACCAATGAACACCCCTAATCCGTGTGTTACATGATTGTAAATACCATGGTACAGCAGGGACGAATTTAAGTGCGACACACAACAAAAAACAACGCTGATCTGCTGTTAGGTACAGTCAAAAAGCAATTATATGGCGATATCATACTGAATACGTTTACCTGCCAATGTGGCAGGTAGCCTTCCAACATTTAGCCGCCAAACAGAAAATCTCCCTGCATTTGGCGCTTGGCGGGTGTTAATTTCCACCCCTGCACAGGGGTACAGAATATAGCAGGCTTTGGATACACACAACTGCACACGGAGCTGTGTCACATAACAAAAAATAAACATATCACCAATTTTACTTTACACGGAAAATACATCCTACCCCAGTAACTCATTTATTAGCTCTCCCTCTGACACAGAAACCAAACACCTCATTGAAATTTATCAGAGAACAGCAGTTGAACTCTTCAGACCTCCCCTCTTTACTCTGACAAGTCTTCCAGCAGTCTTCTCTATTATTCATCTGGTCTGCAGCATCTCTTTAAATAATTCAGTTTGATTAAAAAAGAGGAGTGGAGGCACCCCATGCACCACCAACAGAGAGAAAGTTATCATGAAGGAAGGTCAGAGCAAGATGAACTGAGCGAAATGAAGTATGCTGCCACACCATTTAAACCAGCCTACAGTAACAGTCCTTGTCTAGTGCCCACACACTGCCACTAGAAATATCTGTAAAAACACACTACATTTTTATAGAGTACATATAGTATGTCCTCTAAACCCTGACCAGGCCTCAGCCCTCACCACAATGTTAAAAAGTAAGCCCCCTCTTACCGAGAGAAAGAGAAAGCTATTTGAGGATATGGGTCCAAGTCCAGATGTTTTATGACTAGGGATGAAACAATTACCGGTTTAACGGTAAACCATGGTTGTTTGTGGGCTCTTTTCTGCGGCTTATTATGGACTTGAGGGATAAATGGCTTGCGAAAAGGATTGCACCGTCTAATATTACTGAATATGATTGAGATTCTATGTTGTGAAAGATACTATATGCTTAATGAGCTGAATGTAGTGATGTATGTGTAGTTGATCTGAGGTTGCTTAATGTACTTTAAGGTGAAATAAGTATGTATTTTGGGGGGGGTTATTTAAAGATTTTTCACCTAATGGCTAATGGCATATAACTGACAATGAATTGCACTGATGGGAACTGGATAAAAAATGAACTGAATCTGCAAGAATAAAAAAGGAGAAAAAGAAACAGCTGTTCAGTCATTGAGTGGAATCCAGTTGAGAAAATCTTCGAGTAGACATATTCTCTTTCAAGTGGCGAAGCTGCACATATTTAAAAGGATAACTTGACACTTATTAAGATAAGTTTATTAGATAACTTAGTAATTTAATTCAGTAAATTAACCATAACAACCGCTATGTCCATAACTTCTATGGTATGTGTGAAATGAAAAAATCATTGCTTTTCAACATACTCAACAAGCAATACAAGGGCCTTGTGTTTCAGGGTAAATTATGATTACTTCGCTGATCCCTTAATGTTTCATCTACTCAAATTTTTAAGTGGTCCAATATTAACAATACATGGCTTCATTTAGCCAGTAACAATGCAGGTTTATGACCATGTATAAAACTAATGTAGTTCCCATAAGCCTCAGCTGTGCTGCTTGTTTGGTGCTAGTTAGCATGTTAACATGACTGGGAAGTGAACTGGCTCAACATTATAATACCTGCTAAATCTGAAACTGCAAAACAAGCATGTATAACATTTCAATGAAGAGTGATTTTGTGTTTAACATTTAGTCTGAGCAGGGAAAGGTTTCACTTTACTATTTCTGGCTCGGTGCGAGTAGGAATGTGTGTGTGTGGAAGAGAGGGAGAATGAGAAATCGAGGTAGGTCTGTCTTGGTGTGTGATATTTTTAGACTTCCACTCTGAGGTTCAGCCACTGTTCTGTCTACCATTAATAATAGTCCTGATGAAAACAAATTAAGTGTGTGTCAGAAAAGGCGTGACTGTCTTTCAACACGTCCTATGGCATTCCTGTTTCCTGTCTCATCTGTCCTGACATCTCTCTGAACTCTCACACACTGAGGGCTGCAGGAAACCCCGAGGACTGAACAGAGCCTTTCAACGCCCGTTTGTCTGAGCCACAACCCACACAGCATTAAAACCAGTACTGCTCATTTACAATGCAAACATGCTAACAAAACAAAAGCAAGACACACTCATCAATGTAGCAGTATTCTGCTGTAAGTCTGATTTTGCACGTGACTGGTAGAATTTAAAGCACTTTCAAAGGTATCAGTTTGTGACCTAAAAAGCTAAAAGCTTTTTGTCTCGCTGAGAAAGAACTTCTTGCTCTCAGTGTGTGGTTAAATAACTAATCACTGCATTCAAAAATGGCTGCTTTAGAAGCCTGAGGCCCATGTGAGGAGAATAAAAACAAAGAATCCAGATCTAATATATCATTGTTACCACAATCACTATAGACAGGAATGTGGAGAAACACAATGGAACTTCACCAGCAGATAAAAACATAGAATCCTCTTCAGACAAGTAATGCTATTTTCAGATACTCAAATTATATGGAATTACTGCGAGGACTGTGGGGTTTTGTTAATAAGAATTAGGCTGCACTGATTGTAAGGACGGGTGTGTATGATTAGGCGTACTGACTCATTCATACACAAACACCCATGGCATTCATGTAGTTTGACTCATTCATACCAGTCTGTTGGTTACACACAGTCTAAATTCCTGTGTGCTGTCATTCACACAAGGTTTGTACCCCTGTCCACAGACATGAATACTACAACATAGAATTATACTGCACCTTGCATTCAATCTTTAGAATCGGACTAAAACTATTTGGGTCATCAATCGCACACTTGTGGAATCCAATCCAAATTTAATTCTCATAAGTCTAGACAAATCTCAACACAGACCGATTTACAGCAACTTTTTGCGCTAGTTTTGTCAAGCACAGATGCGCATTCTTAGGGCTGGATGATTTATTGAACAGCAATCTAAAACAAAATTCAGAGCCTTTAACTGACGGAATTTCCCCATGTTAGTTATTTTGGTTATTTAATCCTGTTAATATTGTGTGTGTGTTCATGCTACTTTCTCCTTGGAACATCCTAACCATAGCTCCTAATGCGTGTGTAATCACGTGACTCTGCCCAGTCAAGTTTCTGTAGTCCTGATTCTGAAGGCTAGCGCTAACCGTCTTCACTTTCCAGCAGTTGTCGAAACAACAGTAACACTTTTATTAATGGACACACCGTGACCAACACTGTATATTTACTGCCAGACTGACAACTTATTACTCACTCGCTTACAGGGTCACCTTCTGCCGCTCACTCTCTCTCATTCGCTCGTCCTTTCACTTGCGATGCACACACATTGTACTGCAGTTAAAAGACCTGACTCCACTGCTCTTATAAAAGCACCTGTCACGTAGATGTACTTTGATGAATGAGGAGAGGAAGCTAGCAAAGCTTGATTGACCGTGCTCACACAGTGTTTAGTAGCAGCGGTCATAATTCAGCAGTGGTGATGCGCTGAATATAGGGGAACCATGTCTCAGTCATGTGCACGTCTACATTACCATATTAATTAACATTTAGATAGCCTAATGGATAAGTGAAATCTGTGAATAAATAAACCCAGCTTTAATGGTTGAACATATTTAGAGTACAAACCTTGTGAGTGAAATATCAGGGCAAAAAAAAACAACATTCAAAAACAGAATAATTGTTCAATAATCCTAATCAAGGTAAAATGTTCAATTAATCATGATTTTGATTTTAGGTGAAATCGTCCAGCCCTACACATTCGGCTCCAAACTTGTGCTGTATCTATCAAACACGCAGCCGGCTGGAGTCGCAGTTTGCAGTTTTGTCAGTTGGGCAAGTGTTTGTATGGTAACTGGAGGAGACATGTTAAAGCAGCAGTCAGTAGCAATTGAACACAATGTAAAGCCTTCCGCTTGTATCATTCCACCAAGCCACGCCCACCAAACCTACACACAGAGAGCCTCACGAGACCAGGTCCCTCTCATTGGACTCGTCTTCTCAAAGACGCCCCTCCAGCACTGCGTGGTCCAGGCTTCAGAGGCAGCTGCAGCAAAGGTTAACTGCCCCCCCTCAAAAGTTATTCCCCACTGGTGGTCATCGTGCCTCTTTGCCACTCATCGATATGAGCACCATGGCATTGACCATAATGAGCCCGAAGCTCCGTGTGGAGCCTGGGCGTGATCACACATGTTTTATACTACACGCTGTTGTTGGAGGGATGTGCAGTTCTTCCATTGCTGCTGGTTGTTTCTCAGACGTTGTGTTTGCAAAACATCTGAAGTTATTGAGCTTGACTGAGTGAGAGAATGCATAAGGAGAGAGGCGTGTGCACGAGTGGTGATTGACACTGTGTTACAGACTGATCCTGGCTCTAATTGGCTGTTTTGACCAGGGCCGGGTGGATTCTTGCACAGTAGTAGGAGGAGCCAGATGAACCGCTGCTGTCAAGATATGGTGACAGTTTTCACAAATATGACAAAAAGTTATCTTTAACATCTGTCTCATCATATCCTCCTTGTTACCCATGAACATGTAAAATGCAACAATAATCATTTATAATTTTTTTGGAGGTCAGTACCAGGTACAATCCAGGACCTGACTGTAATGACATGCAGACTGTGGCCACTGACTCAATTCAATAAATAAATGTTCATAAATCAACTAAGAAATCAAACATATATAGTACCATTACCTTACAATGATATATGGCATGCCTAGCTAAAGGCTCATGCAGACTACACAACTTGCCGTCTTGTGACGGGAGTCTTGAAGTCGTTGTGGCCTTCACACTACGTGACAGGGGGTCACACACTACACGAGCCGACAGCGGCTGTGTCACCCGACCGCTGGTCTTCAAACCACATTTTGTCAAGAAAACACGTGAAACGGGAAATGATGCGAACCTACACACAAAACAGCTGTTGTTTGTTATTATAAAGACAGCAATTATAAAGACAAAGAGTATGGGTGAAAGGATGGATTAGCACACGCAGGTAAGCAGGGATTGTATGAGCTACAATGAGAGCTAGAGGTGAGTAAAATGTGTTCTGCAGTGAAAAAGTAGCTGCCTGCTCTCATTGGCTGGATGCGGATGTCGAGTCATGCTACATATCTGGCTGGCGTCGGTGATGTGTCAGAAATGTGTCGGGGAGCCGGTTTGATGCGTCTTTGAGTAGTTCACACATAAGAAGTGGCGACCGCCTGATTTACCCCTGATCACAGCCCAGCGGTCACTGAGCTTGCCGCCGGCAAATCGGGCTCAAAATAGTGAAGTGTGAACTAAGCTTAATTTAATGTGATCCATAATCTTGTCAATAAAGATCGCGGAAACAGCCTAGGATTCAAAGGGGTAAATCTGTGTGCTAAACAGAGCTGTCAAGTTTTCCTAAAAAGTAAAATAGTGGTCACTGTTTACAGCAGTAGACAAGCAGAGGGATGTAACTTTATTAGACGGCTATTTATTTTTCATTACTTCTTCGGACCTGGCTTCATAATACACTATATGACTCACTACCTATAGCCAGGAGGAGAGTGTTTTCCAAGAACAGACAGCAGATAAAGTGAAAAAAACAAACCAAAACAACAGACTAATATACACAGAAGTCCGTGTCACATGGCGGATCACACATGCTGATAATCTATGGCAAAAAAAAAAACTAGCAGACAGAATGGTGCCACACACATAATGCAGCCCCGCCCTGAGTCAACCACTAATTGAGGTCACCTTGGCTGTTTCTCAATACCGAGGTCGCCAAGTTTGTACTTCTGGACTTTATGGCTCGGACTTGGCAAGTTCGGCTCGGGAGTACAGACTTCAAGGAACGGGAGCACGCAGTCAGTCATTCAGCAATTGGAACAGCAGCGGACTTGATGACGGCCAGACCCGTTAGTGGGGCGGGACCTCACATCTTCGAAAACATCATAGCAATTTTTAAATCAGCTCTGTCTTGAGAAATCAGCCACATATTTGTAGTTTAAACAACTATATTCCCGCATAAAAAAACTCTTAAAACTACTATATGTGACACGAGAACAGCAGTATTACAAGTTACAGTTCTGAGTTTTCTCGTCCGACATTTCCGCTTTTTGGCAGCGAAATGCATTCTGGGATATCTGACGATCAGAAGTCTTCACAAGTCACCAACGATGCAGGCTCGGTAAAACGGGCGGAGCGAGAAGACATCCGGGTATTTTACTGTACCTGGCTAGATGCAGACTTTTGAATTGGAACAGTACTTTGGCTGCGACTGATGACGTTTCACAAGAACAGACAAGAACGCAGATTGAGAAACAGCCCTTGTTTGGGCCTGTAGCTAAGTGGTGTAATCAAAAAACAAGCCAGACCTTCTCAGATATCCTGGAATTGTTTTAGTTGTCTCTGACTCAATGCTGAGGCAACTACTTCCTGCTACTTATACAGACCTGTCTTTAGCCACACTTTTGAGTGTTCAGTTTGTGGGTCCTCCATTAAGTATCTCCACATCAATACATTTTTTCCTTCAGAGCAAGAAAAAACGCGATACTTGCTTTATTAGAAGGGAAGCAATGCAGCCATAAAATAACTGGTAAGTATCCCATAAATCTGAAGAGACACATTAAGGCTCACCACAAGGACACTGATGTTCTGTAGGTCAACAACTGTTAGGTGGTTTTGTTTAAGCTACGTTAAGCCAACTGGCAGGCTGTGTTGTGGATCATTCACTTAAAAGCAAATAATTATTGGTTTTGGCTAGATTAGACTGTCTGATGACTAAATAAAGATTAAAATGTTGACTAAACTACAAAATAAAAAATAGTTATGGCTTTCTTTGACTAAGATAAGACTAAAATGCCCAGACCTTCAGTCAACTAAAACCTTTGGTCAAAAAACAGGATGGGTCTAAATTTTCAGAAATTCAACAACATTCTGTTTCTCTGATTAGCAGCTTTACTCTCGCCAACGCCATTCACTGGACCACCGATGCCCTCTGCCCAACTTTGAACTTTAAGCGCAGAGGCACGTATCAGTATTGTAAAGATGACTAATTCTGAAACTAATGCATTAGAGAAAATAGTTAGGACTAAGAATCCATCAGCCTTTAGCCTCAGAACTTCATTCCTCTTCCTCCCTAAGAAAATCCCTGGGGTAAAGGGTCAGGAAGTGGCCTATTTGTTCCAAAGCAGATTCCACAAATACCAGAGTGAGACCTAAAGGGAAAGGCCTGCTTCCCGTTGTTTCCAGTCCGCCTGTTAAGACAAGTGAAGATAGCTTCTTGCAACTTTAACCTCCACTCTCTCACGCTCCACCCTCGCCTCTCCTTCCAGGCCCCTTCAATCTGGATTCCTGCAGCAAGTTACAGATTTGTTTGGGGCAGAAGTCTCCAGCAGATTTATGAGCTAACAAGTTTGCTTCACTATTTCCTCGCCGTACTGTATATTGTCACAATTATCAGGCTTGTTATGTGTGTGGTTGGGAAAATATTTGAAAACATCATATAAAGGAGGTCCCAGCCTTAGCAGTAAGTTTTTTATAATGGGAAGTATGAGAATTTTTCAGGCTACAAAACTGATGTACACATTCCACCCTTTGACTATGCATTTAGGTCATTACTAACTCTACCCTTCAGTGTGCCTTTTTGGGCGGAATTTGGAGAGGAAATATGAAGAGCACCCGTCCAACTTCAAATTCAGGACATTAATGTGCGTCTTAGATTAAAAAGAAGTTTCAATGCAGTCTGTGCTTTCAGTGGAACTGCTATATAACAACATCATTTTGATCAAATGATGTGCCTTGATGAGCCTTGTCTGAGCAAGCAGGGTCACTCAGTTATCTGGATTTACTACACAGGTCTTTCACTGGTCCTAAAGCTGCCTTTCTCTCCCCTAGCTGATTCCCATTTTTTAAG
The DNA here is from genome assembly GCF_014851395.1 of Micropterus salmoides. Taxonomy (NCBI): domain Eukaryota; kingdom Metazoa; phylum Chordata; class Actinopteri; order Centrarchiformes; family Centrarchidae; genus Micropterus; species Micropterus salmoides. Next base: position 4,768,353 of record NW_024042261.1, on the reverse strand, counting down.
ACACCTTTGAAAGGCAGCAAACAGGGCTTTAAAGAATTATAAAATGTGAACTTTGAGGAGAGGTGCGAAGTAGGCGCTGAACAATTTTGGAAAATAATCTAATTGTGATTTTTTAAAGCTCTTTATCTTATGTATTATCCAAAACCGACAAGCAATAAATCATATTATTGTATAACCACAGTATTAGATAGATTAAACATACACTGTCCTTTCCAGGCCTATATGTTCTGATGAAATTAGGTGATGCCTGAATTGCATCAATTACATGAATTATTATTATGAGCAATGGTGGAGAAGAAGTATCAAATGATAATGTCATGGCATTAAATAAAGTTCATCACAGTGTATTACACAGAGCTCAATACCAATCCCACAGTTGAACCACCAATTAATGAGTGCTTATATCAGTTTAAATCTCCACGAGTCCATCTCTCAACAAAAACCTCCTTTTCTGGATCCCAGCAAGGAAACAAAAAAACAGTTTGAGGTTCAATTAGGGATGGACAATGTGGCCAAAAATTTTATCACGATAAAAAGTTTCATATCTTTCAATATCGATAATTATCACGATAAGTATCAAATCGTTATTTCTTTTGAGTTTAAAGGCTGGTTTTTGTCAACACTTGATGCCAAACAATGGATCACTTCACAAACCTGAGATAGAACATGTGATAAAATCTTTGTCAACAAATACGCATGAGTAAAATTAAGTAAAAGCTTTTTTCAGTCAAAATAAACAACTTAATACAAGTTCTAATTCATGTATAAGTGAAATAAATCAAACATTTATTGAAAATATACAGTGGATAGAAAAAGTCTACACACCCCTGTTAAAATGCCAGGTTCTTATGATGTAAAATAATGAGACAAAGATAAGTCATGACAGAACTTTTTCCACCTTTAATGTGACCTATAATGTGAACAATTCAATAGAATGTCAAATAAAAACCTTACAATAACCTGGTCGCATAAGTGTGCACACCCTCTTATAACTGGGGATGTGGCTGTGTTCAGAATTAACCAATCGCATTCAAACTCAGGTTAACTAGTAGTCATTACACTCCTGCCATCATTTAAAGTGACTCTGATTAATCACAAATAAAGTTCAGCTGTTCTAGGAGGATTTTCCTGATATTTTCTTAGTTGCATCTCCGAGCAAAAGCCATGGTCCACAGAGAGCTTTCAAAGCATCAGAGAGATCTCATTGTTGAAAGACATAAGTCAAGAGACGGGTACAAAAGAGTTTCCAAAGCATTAGATATACCATGGAACACAGTGAAGACAGTCATCATCAAGTGGAGAAAATATGGCACAACTGTGACTTTACCAAGAACTGGATGTCCCTCCAAAATTGATGGAAAGACGAAAAGAAAAGTGGTCAGGGAGGCTTCCAACAGGCCTACAGCAACATTAAAGGAACTGCAGGAATTTCTGGCAAGTACTGGCTGTGTGGTACATGTGACAACTATCTCCCGTATTCTTCATATGAATGGGCTATGGGGTAGGGTGGCAAGACGGAAGCCTTTTCTTACAAAGAAAAACATCCAAGCATGGCTGAAGTTTGCAAAAACAAACATCAAGTCCCCCAAAAGCATGTGGGAAAATGTGTTGTGGTCTGATGAAACCAAGGTAGAACTTTTTGGCCATAATTCCAAAAGGTATGTTTGGTGCAAAAACAACACTGCACATCACCCAAGAACAGTTCCAAATACCAGGCAATTTTGGCACAAAACCTTCAGGCGTCGGTTAGAAAGCTGAAGAGGAAGTTCACCTTTCAGCACGACAACGACCCAAAGCACACATCCAAATCCACAAAAGTATGGCTTCACCAGAAGAATATTAATGTTCTGGAATGGCCCAGCCAGAGCCCAGACCTGAATCCAATTGAACATCTGTGGGGTGATCTGAAGAGGGCTGTGCACAGGCGATGTCCTCGCAATCTGACAGATTTGGAGCGCAGATTTGAAGAGTCAAGATGTGCCATGCTAATAGACTCCTACCCAAAAAGACTGCTGTAATAAAATCAAAAGGTACTTCAACAAAGTATTAGTCTAAGGGTGTGCACACTTATGCAACCAAGTTATTTGAGGGTTTTTATTTTTCATTTTTCCCCAGTTTGTTTTTCAATTGAATTGTTCACATTATAGGTCACATTAAAAGGTGGAAAAAGTTCTGACATGATTTATCTTTGTCTCATTATTTTACATCATAAGAACCTGACATTTTAACAGGGGTGTGTAGAATTTTTCTATCCACTGTATTGAACATTTGTTATGTTGTTATTGAAAAAAATTATATCGAGATAATTATTGTTATTTTTTTATTGTCCAGCCTAGGTTCAATACAAAAGTTGGCCAACAAAAATAAAGACAAGTGACACCTCTCACGTTTAATAGATCTGTAATTCTCTGACCACCGGAGTCCCCCACTCCCGCCCCTTTAGCTAGCCTATGCTGCTGGTAAGCAGCATGCTGGCTGTAACTTAAGTTAGCAAAGCCAGCAGCCGTAGTGCATCCCTGGGGCCAGAGCGGGCGACATTGAGTCTTATTTGAAACTGCTGGCTAAGGATAAACGTAAATACAGTAAGATTGTTATTCACGTCGGCGGTAATGACTCCCGGTTACGCCAATCGGAGGTCACTAAGATTAATGTTGAGTCGGTGTGTACATATGCAAAAACAATGTCGGACATCAAAGTTTTCTCTGGACCCCTGCCAAATCTGACCAGTGATGACATGTATAGCCGCATGTCGTCATTCCGCCGCTGGTTGTCGAGGTGGTGTCCAGCAAACGATGTGGGCTTTGTAGATCATTGGCAGACTTTCTGGGGAAGACCTCTATGCATGCCAAAGTTAGTCATGGAGTTCCACAAGGATCTGTGCTCGGACCAATCCGCTTCACTTTATATATGCTCCCTTTAGGTAATATCAGGAAACACTCCATAAACTTTCATTGTTATGCAGATGATACTACGTTATATCTATCGATCAAGTCAGATGAAACTCATCAGTTAGCTAAACTTCAAATGTGCCTTCAGGATGTTAAAACCTGGATGACCTGTAATTTTCTAATGTTAAACATGGATAAAACTGAAGTTACTGTTCTAAGGCCCAAGCATTATCTAAAGATATAGTTTCCCTGAATGGCATCGCCCTGGCCTCCAGCACCACTGTGAGGAATCTTGGAGTTATCTTTGATCAGGATATGTCGTTTAAGTCTCACATTAAGCAAATTTCAAGGACCGCCTTTTTTCACCTACGTAATATTGCAAAAATCAGGAACATCCTGTCTAAAAATGATGCAGAAAAACTAGTCCATGCATTTGTTACTTCTAGGCTGGATTACTGCAATTCCTTATCAAGCTGCTCAAAAAAGTCCATTAAGACTCTTCAGCTGATTCAGAATGCTGCAGCACATGTTCTGACAGGAACCAGGAAAAGAGATCACATTTCTCCTGTCTTAGCTTCTCTGCATTGGCTTCCAGTAAAATCCAGAATAGAATTTAAAATCATTCTTCTCACATACAAAGCTCTTAATGGTCAGGCACCATCTTATCTTAAAGAGCTCATAGTACCTTACTACCCCACCAGAGCACTGTGCTCCCAGAATGCAGGGTTACTTATGGTTCCTAGAGTCTCCAAAAGTAGAATGGGAGCCAGAGCGTTCAGCTATCAAGCTCCTCTCCTGTGGAACCAGGTTCCAGTTTGGGTTCAGGAGACAGACACCACCTCTACATTTAAAAGTAGGCTTAAGACTTTCCTCTTTGATAAAGCTTATAGTTAGGGCTGGCTCAGGTGAGTCCTGAGACCAACCCTCAGTTATGCTGCTATAGGCCTAGACTGCTGGGTGATTTCCCATGATGCACTGAGCCCCTCTCTCCTCTTCTTTCTCTCCCTCTGTATGCAACCTCATCCCATTAATGCATGTTACTAACTCAACTTCTCCCCTTTCCTGTAGTTTTGTGCTTTCTCGTCCCTCTCCTCTCTCCTCCTATCACTTCCTGCAGGTGTTTCTGGCTCTGGAGCTGTGGAGTCTGGATCTGTGGTTGTGAGTCACCTGCAGCCCCCGTGTTCCTGCTCAACACCCGCTGCTACAATTATTGTTACTAGTCCTATTGTTATTATTATAATCATTAACATTACAATTATTATCATTAACACAAGTATAAATCTATACCATTTTTCATTTAGTTTATAGCAACATCACTTTTACTGTCTGTACCTCTGTGTATATTGTGTAGGCTGCCTTCCTCCCCTCTCTCTCTCCTTCCATCCCTCTCTCTCTCTCTGTTCCTCTCTTGCCCTCTCTCTCTCCTTCACCCCCAACCGGTCAAGGCAGATGGCCGCCCACCCCGAGCCATGGTTCTGCTCGAGGTTTCTGCCTCTTAAAAGGACGTTTTTCCTTGCCTCTGTCGCCTAGTGCTGCTCTTGGTGGGAACTGTTGGGTTTCTGTAAATAACAACACAGAGTATGGTCTAGACCTGCTCTTTTATGAAAAGTGCTCAGAGATAATTGTTGTTGTCGTCATTTGGCACTACATAAATAAAATTGAACTCCATCAGAATGAGCTTCTTCCGGATCAGTGAGTTAGGTTTTAAACTCTGTTTCACAGATATTTCCTGAGCTGACTGGTGGCTATGTGTGTGGAACGCAGGCGTGTGTGCCGATCGCCACAATACGCTAAGCTTACTACACATGTCATTCTCTTGTGGATTTTCTGTGTCAGTCAAAGTGGCAGATGGCCCGACGAGTTAACCTGCTACAGCCAACAATTTACCCGTGGGTACTAATTTCATTCCCTGCTTGACACTAAAGTTTGTGCAGTGTCAGGTTCTGTCAAGCTTGAGGCCATGGTACAACAACTAACAGTACAGCGTACCATGCAAAGTTGATGCTTCCTCTGCAGACTGCTGTACTCTCGCGTGTCATGTGTCCAAAGTGCAATCGCAGCCTTTGCGATGAGAAAATCATAATTTTATCATATTGTGATATTATTGCAAATGCATTTAATCGTTCAGCCCTAATGCAAAGTATAAGTTCCAAAAGCTGCAGAAGTAAGTTCAGTCACAAGTAGCACAATTTGGAGAAAAGTCCTATTGCAATTACTGTGGAAAATATAATGGAACAAATGGTACTATAAGTCTTGCTTGTCTATCAAGGAAAATGCACAAAATACTGACATTTCTCAACTCAAACAAAGTTAAACAAACAAGAAGAAATACAGGTTTTTGGCCACATTGTGAACAGCTTTATAAAACACTCATCACAGAAAACTCTACTGTGACTGGTTAATTTCGTGGATAAGACGCATGCATTTGGTGTTGGAGACCTGGGTTCAGTTCCCACCGTGACATCTACGAATGTGTTTTTGAGGAAGACACTTAACCCCTAACTGCGGCAGAAGTGTGCGACCTCTGACACATATAGAAATTGTAAGATGCTTTGGATAAAAACGTCAGCAAAGTTGTTGGTTGTTGGTGGTGTTTCCTGGCGATTGGATCGCATATCGATGATTGAAGGGATGATCAACAATTGTTTTTTCATTGGCCGATATTAAGGCAATTTTAACTAACTCACCATCAGAACTAAGATGACAAACATAGTCTCTAGAATCTGCACCCTGTTTCCCATTGATTTATTTTTTGTGGCGGCTATAAACACGGACCACCACATATAAATTTTTTTACTATTTAAAATTGGTAAAATAATAATTGCTTCGTGCAGCGCATAGATTTGGCGTAACACACATTCAGAGCTATTGGCTACTGTAAGCGGCAATCAGTATCGGCAACAAGTCCCTCCGTGTTTGTGTTTTTAAATATGCAAAAGCAAATAGCACATTTGCCTGCAATAATCTGCAATTGACCCTTTGCTAAGCCACGCCCTGAAAAACAGCTGGCCAATCACAGCACAGTATAGGACTTTCATGGATGTGCTCCATTCACTCTAATGCAAAAGGAGTCGTTTTCTAGCTTTCTTCTGCTGTATTTTTCCAAGATCTGGTCAAACACTGTTCCTGGGGCCCTTGTAATGTTTACAGTCACTACCCAGAGAGGTTGAAAGGAGACATACGATTTATTCTCTTTCCAAAACCTAAAATAAATCCAGAAAAATGTCGGCTGTGGATTGTTCCTAATGTAATGTTAGTTAGCCAATGCTAGCTAACTTCCTAATGAACATAACATTATAAATCCTTACTGTTCTGCTTTTTAATGAGTGTAATAATGAATAGAAGCCTACCCAGCTGTACAGGAACAGTGTTGATCCTTAATATCGTTGTCTTTTGTCTCAATCGTCGGGGGATGCAGTGGATCACTTGTAGGCCTACTGTGTGATCGGTAGACTTTAGTTTCTATCTATCTTTCTTTTTTTTTTTCCACGTCCATTTGAGTCAGTTTGATAGCCTGAATACAACCTTCAAATGTATAATGCAACTGCAAAACTGTTACTACAGCATTTGATTTAAAATAGAATGAACATGTCTACATATTGGTCAATAGACCGATCAATCAAGCTTTAACTGCTGCAAGTTAAAAAGACCTACAGTATCAGGAGCCAGTGTCCACAAATGATGTCAGTAATGTCAGTTTTTGCATTAAATATTGATTAAATTGTGATTTCATTGAACTGATAAAATGTAGAATATAAATTATATATTCAAATTAATCTACACAGAGCTAATGCTAAGGCACCCGGAAGATCCCAGAACCTGCTGCCAAACACAAGAGGAGAGGAATAGGTAGAAGGTATGTGACAGACATGAGTGAAGCACCAGCTTAGGGGTGTTAAGGGAAGTCAGTCCCGATCACCTGTGTCTGCATTTACAGCACTGAATGCTGCACATCAGGTTTTACTGGAGCAACTCTTGACTGCATCAAGCCACACCACCTCCATTAAAACATATGTAATGAAAATTCCTTTATACTTTTTTTTAAAGGACAATCTCAATCCCTAACATTATTATATTCTTATGATTATTTACATGGTGGTTTTGCTCATTTCTGTCATATTTACTTTGAAGTACTCCTATCAGTTATTGCTCAGAAAAATCAGTAAAAAAGTTCAGAAATTTTGAAAATGATAAAAATTTGTCTAGGAAATCATTTGTTTTTATCCAGTGTGCATCTGGCCTTAGCTAAACTGGTCATGTTTGTCTTATATGTCAGTTCAGGGTGAAAACTCCTCCAAGACATCCCAATCCTTTATTTTAGAATATCCTGCCATACTGGTCACAGCTAAATAATAGGTGCACTGGGCCTTTCTGTCTGCTTCCAAATTCTTGATTAAATCTTATTCATGTTTGTGCGCAAGACACAGTGCTGCTGAATGACTTCAGTTGTCTAACCCCAGCTGCTGCAGTTTACTGGAAACAGCAAACCCAATCCTCCTTTTAAAGGATTATTCTAGTTTTTTTACTTGGCTATAATCAGTTGAAGAATGAAGGATAGAAGCTCAAGTCTACCGATCACACAGTAGAAGTGAACCACCGCATCCCCCGACGATTGAGACAAAAGACAACGATATGAACGAGTCCTATACTGTGCTATGATTGGCCAGCTGTGTAATCGGGGAGTGGCTTAGCGAGGGGTCAGTTGGGGTAATGTGACCTGGCAGATGAGTCCCTTTTAAACCCCTTGTCAGGACTGAATGATGGCCCTTCTGCCGGCTCGTCTTTAAACCAGTAGTCAAGCTGGTGAAAAGGACAAAGAGAGAGACAGTTAGGCCTGCTGTTTTACACACACACAAATCAGAGATAGGCTCATCTAACTATAAAAGAAGGAATCTCTGTCTGTCTAAGCATCCATCCCATCAACTTCACACTTGGCGGGCGTACTGCTGAGAAAGTGCAGTGTGGAGTGCGAACTGTTGAGATCTATGGGACATATTTCTTAGTATATTTATTAGTACCCATTTACTGTTAGACCGCCACACTATGCTGGCTACAACTCGCTGTCACTCAAAAGATGTCACACTGTAGCAAAGTGGCTTTCTGGGTACAACACGCTCTCACTTGCTACAGTACATTCAAGCGGTCGTCTTATGTGCATGTGTTCAATCGCACAGATCTTGCTTGGTTAAAAACTTGAAATGACTTTACAAGTCGCGGTGGATATTTTACAAGCACATAGGGTGCAGATGTTGGTTTGGGTTTGAGTTGTTTGACAGGCTGCGTCATTAACAAGCAAGCGGCTCACCTGCTGCCATGATGAGAAAAGAGATGACAGCCCCCCTCCCCCTCCCCCCCCGCGACCCATGGTTGGACTGTATGTGTATTCAGAGCTAGTGAGCAACGGACTTTCAAACTAATAATTTTTTTAAAACTACGTCAACGTGCGCTAAAATAATTGTCGCCGTTAATTAATTAATGCGTTAAAGCGATAATAACAAGTTAACATGCCCAGCCCTAGTGTGTGTGTGTGTGTGTGTGTGTGTGTGTGTGTGTGTGTGTGTGTGTGTGTGTGTGTGTGTGTGTGTGTGTGTGTGTGTGTGTGTGTGTGTGTGTGTGTGTATATATATATATAAATAATGTTTTTGGAGATGTGAGGTCCCGCCTGCTAACGGGTCCAGCCATCATCAAGCCCTCTTCTGTTCCAATTGCTAAATGATTGACCGCGTGCTCCCATTCCTGGGAGTTTGTACTCCCGAGCCGAACTTGCCAAGTCCGTCCTTTAAGGTCCAGAAGTACAAACTTGGCGAACTCGGTATTGAGAAACAGCCCATGTCTTTTAGAACACAATATCTTGGGAAGCCTCACTACATAGCCAAAACACCACAGGTTAAGTTCCTGCCTGAACGGCACACACTGGCACTGCACTAGTTATGTTAAAGGAGGATAAAGTGTGCCAAAACAAGTTTGACCCAACACTGTTTATACACTTAAACACTTCCTGTTTGCTCCATGAAGATCATTACAGCAGCTCCTCAAACGACTGAAACTAAATCTCTTATATCAGGCTGCCCCCCAATAATCGACTAAGAACAGCAGTTTTTATTGGTAGGATAGTCACACAAAATTACAACCTCAAACTCTAGAAGTGGAGCCGGACAAGGGCCAAACACAGCCTCTGAGACTGGCGTAAGTTTGAGGACAGGAAATACACTACCAAGGTGATTTACAGTGTCTCCGGCCGGGGACGACAAAGACACTGTGCAAACAGGAGTGGAGTCGACTTTGTAGTATACGTCACATTTGTGTTGATAGGACGGTGAGTATTTGTTCTTGTGAAGCTGGAAGCTATTTATTCCTCCTTGCTTGTAGTTCAGACACATTCAGAATCATTACAGTGCTGTGAACAGGCGGCTTTTAGTAATTAAATTAATATCATAAATGTGGAAAGACTAGTAGACTTATGGCTTGAACTACGTTAACTGGGGGCAGCCCTGCTGTCAGTCAGTCAGTCAGTCATAGGTCATAGTTGGATTATTCCAATAAACAGACACTGTGGATAAAGAGTCAAATCTGGTTATCTGGTATCATGTTATCGACAGTATTTAAAAAGGTTACAAGATGCGGACACGGTAAAATTTTAAATTACAGAGAAACAGTGAAAGCACCACTACAGATGTCACTCAGTAAGACGGTTTAGATCATGCAGTGCAACTGCTGCTGTGAAAACTGAATCGTGGATGAGTTTATTAAATGTGACGATTTTATGAAATGTACTGCTGAGAAAATGAGCAGAGGCACATACAGGGAGAGAGGAGGGGCAGAAGAGAAGAGAGAGGGAGCAGATTCAAGTAGTAAATAAACACTTAAATATGGTGGAAAATTCCCCCCCTCCCCACCATGTACAGCTTCCACAGTTACACTGTCTTAATGAAAGCTCAACAGTCCAGTGAGTGGGTGTGCCGTGGTTCTGTCCCTCGGAACCACGACACAAGACCGCGGACTTTTGTGTTGCGCTTTTGGCCTTGGTTTCAGAACCAATACAGCCCTAGTAAGGAAACATGGGCAACGTAGACTCACTCCCTGCCACTCAGAGCAGATTAATTCAGTTATTGTGGTGGGGTGACGGGTTTTCAATCTGTCTACTACAGGACAAATGTGATGACTTTTAAGACTGTTTCAACAGCTTCAAAAGAAAAAAAGTTACTCTATAATTGATTAAACAATGAATCAATCAGAAAAAATTGTTGAAACATTTTCTAAACAATCCCAGACCCAAAGATAGTCAGAGTACAAAATTGAAGAAAGCAGCAAATCTTCATTAATCAACTAATATTTTCTGCACTATTCTATAGTTTTTTATTTTTATATACTAAAGATGTTTTCTGTGATGGCATTATATCACAATCAACAACCAAGACTGCAGCAGATGAATAAACATAGTATTTTTGACATAAATACTATGAGTCATCTGGAAAGGAATCCGGGGTTTGGATTAAAGAGCAGCCAGGCAACAGTGAAAATGGCAAAATCCCAAAATACGAGTGCAGATATTATGGAGGAGGATACATTTTACCATGTTTGGCTATTCAGATTCGGATATTCAGCCATATTTATTTGGACCAGAGAAGAAATGCAGCAGAGAGATGCAGAGGCTGCCATTGCAGTTGCAACTTTGCAAGAGGATATGGCCGGCAGAGACCCTCCAGAACCTGAGCTGCCGAGAGCAAACACTGACCACTGGTGCCTTTGTTCAAATTGCCCTGCGAAGCAAACAGAACCTAAACCACTCTACTGCAGGGAATTTCAGCGTGGACAGTTTTTGCTGGATGCTGCTGCTGAGGCTAACCCAAGGACTAGAGATGAAACAGTATGAAAATTTCATATCACGATTAGAGTGACCAAAATGATCACAGTTATCATTATTGTGATATTGCTCAAATGTGCTGATTATGTTCAAAAAGTACTGATACCCAGGGTGACCCCGAATAGTCCAAGATTCAATGCTTCACTGTATAGAAGGAGACTGATTCGACTGCCAATCTCACAGTCGAATCTTTGCAGAGCCCTTACGAACCAAGGATCATACCATTTTGGCTATAGGTGGTGCTCAACATCTGTTTTTACATAGAACTACCAGCACCGAGTTTGGTTGCCTAGTATCCACAAGAGAAAGAGTAGGAGGATTAGGATTTATCTAAAGAGAGAAACACACACACAGTATTATGTCAACTGTTTGCAGTGCAGATTAATACTCTGTACTTGTTGCATAATGTTTGAAAGAGAAAGAGCTTTTCAGTCTCAGAAAATAAGTGTGGGTGATTCAATGCACTGTGCCATTGTTGATCACTGATAAATACAGAATAATAGGATCTGGACTCTGTATAGAGCACTAAGATGGGCAAAACTCTCTTCAAATAAATTTAAAAAAGCTTAAAGAACACTAGCAAGGAACCTTGACTCTACTTGCCTCCAGGTACAGCATCTTAGAAACAGCTTACCATAACTGTACAAAGTACACAGAAAGACGTGTCTATAAAGCAGAACCCAAATACCCCTGAGAAAATGGAACATTGCTGTGCTTAACCTGGAGTGTTTCTAACACTGGGAACTTTCAAAACTGAGAGAAAACATGGGACAGGTTTTGTTGTTCTGTTTAGGAGTTCTGTTAAGCTCTGTTAATAGAAAATGTTTTATCGTTGTTTCTGTTGTGTTTGGACAAGCAAACAATCGGCTTGCTACTCCTGCATTATGAGGGGGGCCCAACTACCACTCAACAAAATCACAACAGCTTGCTGTCCTGGTGAGCTCCCCTGACATCAGGAAAGCAGAAACTCTACAGACTGAAAACTCATCTGTTCAGACTTCACCCATGAAAAAGAATCTTCCTCTATCTTATTGTTTTTAATTGTTCTAAATGCAGCACTTGAATCAGTTTAGGATATGTGTTTGATAAAGTTGATATACTAACAAACTTACTTCAAAAGTACATTCAACGACGTGGATACAACCCACACACTGCAGAGGGTTTGAATTTCAGCGTGTGCAATCATTTCAAAGCGCAAAGGAGTTCATAAAAAAAGAGAATGGAGCATGACAACATTTCTCTCCATAGGCTTAGCCCTACTGTGGACTGAATATAATCTGTCTCTCACTTCACTGACAAAGATGATTTTTCAGAATATTTTCTCACTATCCAATGCTTACAGCATCAACACCAAAAGGCGCCTCAAACGTCTCCGTTGTCTCAGTCATCTCAAGGGCCGCATTCTGTCATTTTGCAACATCTTGTGGATGTTCACAGCTGTTGCCGCTCCAACAAGCTGCTGATTTGAAGTTATACTGACCTGCAGATGAGTCGGATCCTATTTCCGCTAGGGAAAGTGAAATTCATCTGCATGTTATTTGCTGTATTTATACTCCATACGATAATTAAGGAACACAATTTGGCTGCAAAGACAATTTAAGAGCTGCAAGAAATGGAGCACGTTAGAATCAATCCCAAAACTTAAAATTGGTCAAACTCTTGATTCAGTGACATACGAAGCTTTGAATGTCATCTGTCACATGCGAATGGCAATTTCAACACGGTCTATGCTTTGCAAAAGTGAAACAAGCTTCAGCACTTCAGTATCAAGCGTCCCATCTCTAATTAGCAGTGCACTTTTTCCGGTGACTGTTCAACAAGCTATGGTGCAGGACAAGACGTGTTATATTTGTAAGTTAGATAAGGAGACTTTAGCAGGAAAGCTAAGCTAATCTTCCTGTCAAATACTGAAAGACATTGGACCAAGATATCAAAAAAAACAAACAGTGACCTTTATCTTTGTACACAGTGAGTGGACAGGCTGCTTACATGTCTGGCCTCCCTGCGCAGCCCCTCAGTGTTCCTCAGCCAGCAGCGGCTCAGCTCACTCAGCTCCAGGATGGGCTGCACCTTCAGCCTCACAGTGTCTCCAGACTGACGGATCATCTCTACTATCTCGTCCCTGCTCTTGTTCTCCACATTCCGTCTGTTTATTTCAACCAACCTGTCGCCAGGTACCAGCCCCAGCGCCAGGTCCTTGGTTCCGGCGCCGGGCTCAGCAAAGTGGACCACACGCCTGTACACTCCTCCATCAGGGCTGCGGTCCAGCATAGTGGTGCGACGCAAGGAAAATCCAAAGTCGCCAGTGTTGCGGCGTTGGAGCTCCAACTCACGTGTTTCTGGTACACTTGGTGCAACCACAGCTGGCAGCTGCAGCTGTGCAGGGAAGGTCTTGTCGACCACTTCGGGGATGCAGACTTTTTTGGTTGCTGGTTCTCCAGGCTGCTGCTTGAGGCTGTGCTTGCGCAGCATGCTGAAAACTTTGTTCTCCACCTGCGGGGATGGGGCAGCAGAGTTCTGGCCTGAGGGGGTGGAGCCCTCTGAGGGGCTCTCCTCTTTGCTCCTCTGGGAAAAGGAGAAGCGTTTCATCATCTGTCCCACCTGTGAGGAGTTCTGCTTGGCAAGTGAACCAAAGTGAGCCACGCGATCACGTACTGAGCCGCGGTGTCCGTCCTGTCCTCCTCCACCCTCACCCTTCAGGTCGTCAGTGGAGCTGGCAGCGCTCAGTTGGTCATCCAGAACCATGCTGTTTCGGCTGCTCAAGCCGTCTGACTCAATGTCAGTAAGTGTGAGCTCGTTGCTACTGGCCACTTTGATGGGAATGGGGTTGGAGATCTCCAGTTTGTTCTTGGATTCCCGCTTGGCCTCCCTCTTCAGGTTGAAGAAACCACGCCGCATGCTCATCTCTTCCAAACTGCGCAGTTCTGCTGCAGACATCCTCTCCTTCTTATCTTTCTTCTCCTTCCTACTTCCTTCTCTCTCCTTATCCTTTTTCATCAGATTAAACATGGTGACAAACTCCACACGTTTATACTTTATACTTGGCTCTATTTTCCCTGCAGAGCTGGAGGTCCAGTTAAGCTCAGGTGCCTCGTTGTGACCAACAGGAAGAAACACCCTGGGGGAAAAGACCAGAATAGCAAACGGTGTCAAACTCACAAAATAATAAATATTCATGAAAAACTGCCCTTGATTTTCATTTGAAGCCAGACAACACTGACAAAAATCAAATACCTTCATATTACTGATGTGAAACTATTCTGTGGATGCTTTCAAACGATACTTACACACATGAACATGTAAATTAGGAACACTGTTAATATGATGATTTTTTGATCGGTTCACTCAGCTGAAACAGAGAGGTTTAGAAATTGTTTTCTTCTGACTAAGGTGCAGTCTGTAGTAAAAAGACAACATTTCTACGTTCAATTCAACATCTACTTTCATGTCCCTACTGATCACTATTATTAATTATTCAATTAATTGGTCGATTCACAAAACAACGATATAGATAATCATTTGATTAAGTTAAGTAACTCATCAAGCTAGGGGTAAACACTCTGTATTTGTATAGCGCCTTTCTAGACTTCCAACCACTCAAAGCACTGTTACACCACATCGCATTGACCCATTTACACACATTCATACACAGAGTGCTCAAACAGAAAGTAACATTCACACACATACACCCAAGGAACAGCCATGGGGGCAATTTCAGATTCAGTATCTTGCCCAAGCACACTTTGACATGGAGCCTGGAGTGAATGTCAGTTCTCCTGAAATACTGTTTATGGATAAAATTACAAGACAGGAAAGTCTGTTTTTGGCTAATATAATCTAATCTTACAAATTAAGGTAATCTTTCACATGTGCAAAAATCAATAAAGATATCTGGCTAATTGATTTGCAACATGGTCCACAATGGCATGATATTCCCAGAGACATTAATATAATTGCAACCATTGTATAAACAATATAGCACATCCTCTGAAATTAGTTGTGATTATAAATCATGACATCAGTATTTTAATTAGGTAGTGCCCAATGTAGTTTCAGAGTTGTTCAAATGGGCAAAAACTACTGAAAGAAAGAAGTGGCTAATGTATTAAATAGTCTGCTTCTCACTAGAATCTGGCTACTGCATATTTCCTACACTTCATTTATTTACAATAAACCAGCAATAAAAGACTGAGGTAAGCAAGAACAACATGTTACTTTCGAGCAGGCATGAAAACATTTGTCCAAGTCTCACTCCTCACTGCAACTGTCCACATGTGTAGACTGCATTATAAAACACAGTTCCATCACTGAAGACTCCCAACACGCTGACATTACAGAGGACCAAAACACATTCCTGGCTTCATTTTTAACTGTGTCTCTCCAAACCCTCAAAAATCAGGAACTCTTCCTGCCACACACTACCACAAGCAGACAGGCACACACACATTGTTCAGCCTGGTTCTCATTAGCTGCTGAGGGACACAGAGACTCCTCTATTAAGCCCACCAAGTCTGCTTTTCAGACATTTTTTTATATACAACCCCAATTTTAGTGACAACATTTTAGTGAAAATGAAAGCCTAATTTCTCATTTTAAGTGTACATATTTGATTTATACCAAATTCTAATTTAATTATTATTTAATTTGTCAGAATATATCAAACATCTGGTATGGTCAATGGGTAAAAGCCCATGGCCGTTTCTAAATAAGCCCACTTCATGAGATATATATATATATATCTCATATGGCCTGTAAAAGGAATTTGAAATAGGTGTGCCCAGCCTTTTTACTGTGTTGTTAATGCAGAAAAAGCTACTCGCAACATGTTACAACATGTCTTGTTTGGAATGTAGCCAAGAAAATATTTCCAACAAAATCAAAACTATATATAATACCTCATCTTTCAAGATGTGTTGATAACTATAGGCTAGAAGTTTGAAAACATTGTAAAACCACATTTTAAAACCATTCAGTTCAGTGAGGAGACATCTTCATATATCATTAGCCTCGCACTTTGGCAAAATAAACAAGAACAGAGGTCAACATGTCTACAATTTCTACATTACAAAAATGGGCCTTTGCGCTATATTGTGATTTTAAATAAAATATAATATTTAATCTTAATTACCTTAATTATGGAGCTCAATGAAACACAGTCAAATGGGTTTAAGGGAACACCATCGAATTTATGAATCAGAATATTTCATGACATTAAAAAACAACTATATGATATGAAATAAATCATGTACTGTCCACTAACATAACATGAAAAGTATAAATTGATCATGCAGAGAAATAATTAGGTACCCAATACTCATTTGCATCCACCCCAGACAGCGTGATTGCTAGTGTCAAAATGTTATCTTCCAAGGTCTTTTTGCAACTTCCTTTGGGATCAGCAGGCACTGTGCTTCAATAACTCAAAATTGGCTAAACTGATTGGTTTGTCATTTTCAATGGCATAGGTGATATTGGGCATGGATCCATCCATTTTCTTAGTTTATCCGGGGAACATTTGTGCCTGACAAAAGTCTGAGGTGTCAGGTCAGTAAAAACGAATGGTCACACACACATTAACAACACAGTCCTCTGGTAGCGGAAATAACACGACTCAGCACCTCAAAATCATTATTTGATATTTTAATAATATAGTGCTGATTAACGTAACCTCCCAATCAATTAGCCAGAACACCGGAAAGTTTGTTAAAAGGTATTTTTCAGTCAACTCTTATATTTACCTTAAGTGTAAGCAGGGCCACAGTGGATGGGCAGCTTGTGTGTCAACATACTGTCGATAATAGCGAGGGTTAGGATCATTACATTACAACGCTTTAGGTCTCAGCAGCTACTGTTAAAGCTCTCTTCTGTTTATCTGCTTGGCTGCTGCGGTTCAAACAATGCTAGCTAACACCTGGCACACTGCTGTACACAAAACAACGTTTATTAGCCCCACATTCAATGTGAAGTCAGGGGACAAAAAGAATGACAGGGCTAAAATAGGTGTAACGTTAGCTTTTCGGCTACATTAGCTAACGTTAACTGAGCTAACGTTACTGCTTGGTAGGTGGGAGTAACGTTATCTTACTTTGCGATTTTATTCCACCGTAAATGAAAAGGCTCCGAAAGCACAAGCTAACAGAAATTAAATATTACTTTGTTTAACTTTCCAGTGAGCAATCTAACGTTAGCTGGCTAACTACAGCCTTAGTTCTTTCCCCTCATTTTTCGTGAAGCGAATCCTGGAACAACACACTGGGATCCTGTGAAAATGATCCAGTCAGCCCAACACTGCTGTCTTCAAACAAAAAGTGCCTCATCACTCTAAGCACGCGTTTTTCGTCAAAAGAAATACTCACTGTTCTCCAGTACAGCAAACAGAACCTCGCTGGAGCCTTGTTAATGGATGCAGTTCGGCTCGTAGGGAACAGAAGCCGCAGGCTGGCTTTTAGCTAACGTTATCAAAGCTGGCTGCTCCCAGTCCAGCTCTGAAGTTCCAGTCCAGCTAGAGACGGTCAACTACCGACCCCTGCTGGACATACCGTGGAGCTACAACCTGAGTGCGGCTTTGTAATTGTGTGGACCATGTGAGCATTCCAGCAAAAGCTCCTGCACTATGCTCCTCCTCTTGTCTTCTAAAATATGACGTTTTGGACAGACCACAAACTGCAAGCTTGTAACGTCTACAATATAACAGTGAATCCTAATCCACAATTGATGGATTTTGGGGCATATTCACAGTGCATACACTGCAGTGGACTCCTCACCTTCATTTCCAGCAGGCTACAGAATATTGATGTTCTGTTTGAGGTCCTGGAATCTCTGGGCTCTTCACAACAGTTCAAATGTATGTTCTACATCTATAATAATAATGTGTAGAATAATGTGTTACAGACTGTATAGCAGGTGGACAGGCAAAGAAGGGGAAAAGAAAGAGAAGAAGAGCGAAGAGAAAACGTCAGGGAAAGGAAGGAAGCTGTCAGTGCAGCCAGTGGAGAAAAGACAGAGTGAGGGGTGCCATTAATGAGTACCAGGAGATAGCTTAGAGAGGGCAGACTCCAAATGTTTTAAACGTTTTAGCAAGAACTTGGAACATTCCAAAGACCAGACACACCAGACGCTAATGTGTCTTGCAAAGACTAGACCATCAGATCCTATTACAGAGACTGGAACATTTCATTGGCATCAAAGGAACCGCTCTAAGTTGGTTTAAGTCCTATTTATGATCTCAGTTTGTACATGTTAACGATGAGTCCCCCATACACGCCAAAGTTAGTCTTGGAGTTCCACAAGGAGCTGTGCTGGGATCTTCACTTTATATATGCTTCCTTTAGGCAATATTATCAGGAAACACTCCATAAACTTTCATTGTTATGCAGATGATACTCAGTTATATCTGTCGATCAAGCCAGATGAAACTTATCAGTTAGCTAAACTTTAAATGTGCCTTCAGGATGTTAAAACCTGGATGACCTGTAATTTTCTAATGTTAAACTCAGATAAAACTGAAGTTATTGTTCTAGGGCCCAAGCACCTCAAGTTTGCTCTTTAAGATAAGATGGTGTGTGCCTGACATGACCCAAAATCTCTTTTGTAATAGCTGGTGTAGGGGAAGATATAACACATAGTATAAATATTTGAATGTAAGAATACTTAAGAATACTGTTAAACTCTGCATACATAGTAGACATGATATCACAGAAAAAAAGACATTAGGTGAGTAGTAATGCCAGCAGCATGTGAGGACGGGACTAGAGGGAGGAGTTTAAAGTCCTGATGGCTATGGGAAACGTTAGGTCTTGGTGGACAGTAACCTTTAGCGCCTCCTTGAGGAAAGGGGCTGGAAGAGATGATGAGCAGGGAGTGAGGGGTTAGGCGTTTCACAGTCTGAAGATTCAACTGAGGGGAGGGGGTTGCGTATGATTTTGGATGCTTTATTGACAATCCACTGTAGTTTTCTCCATGTTTGCCTGTCCGTGCTGCCGTGCCATTTAGAGGGTGTGATCATGGACACAGTGATGGCTGAGCAGAACAGAACGAAGAGTTGATTCTTGATCTTTTCTAAGCTGCCTAAGGAAGTAAGGTTGTTGTTGAGCTTTTGCAATGATATGTTCTGTGTTAGGTTATAGCTAATGTGTGTTCCAAGGAATTTAAAAGAGTCAGTGGTAGTGATGGGGTCGCCATTTATATGTATACATGTTTTGGGGTTTGGCATGCATCAGAAGTCAATAATGAGTTTCCAAGTTTTGGCTGTAGTAAATGGGAGGTCATTGTTTGCACACCATGTAACAGCTTGGTTAATGTCAATGTAAAGTGGGCGTGTAAAGTGAGAAGAGCTGGGGAGAGAGAACACATACCTGAGGAGCTCCTGTAATGAGGTTATTAACCTTCACCCTCTGTGGCCTGTTCTGCAGGAAGCTCCTAATCCAGTGGCATATAGCTCACTGTATCTTACCTGACAGAGCACATACACAAGGCTGGGTCCACAACAGCCCGGGTCCTTTGCTCCATGTCTTTCTGCTTTCCTGTCTCGTCCCAATCAAATAAAAGCAACATGTCAAAAAAAATTAATTTCACAGATATTTAACTAATTAATTTAACATTTCATGATGCTCTTTCAAATCCTTTAAATAACCACTGTTTATTGAATTGATTCTTTTTTTCATTTTAATGAATAACTTTTTTCACTGTCTGTGCCTCCATTTAGGGGGTAGTGGAGTATAAGACAGCATCGATGCAGACTTGCTGACAAGAGGGTTGACCATCCACTAACTGATCTGCACTCTGCCAAAAAAAACAACTGTTGCTAAGGAGTGTAAGCATCATAATGACACATCTCACATATCACACACATAATCTATTGTTTAGCAAAAATCCTGTGAAAAAGCAAAGCATATGGTGAGATTATCACCCAAACTGTCCAATATAAACACCCATCACAGTCTACAGATGCACACAGTTTTCTTGTTCATTTAGGGATTATTGTGTGGTGACTTTCTGTTTTATCTCCAAACAAAATGGCTAGATAATCTGGATAAACAAGTATAAATTAAAATTAAATTGAATTAACCAATTATAGCTACATTATGTTCCATTACGTGGACAACACCATGGAAATGTCATATAAATAAAATGATGTTTGTTACACAAGGTTTACTTTGTGACAGCGGCATCGTTAGCCCTTAGCCTAAAGGATGTTTTTCTGGCTTGCTTTATTTGACAAAGTATAATGCACAAATTCACCTCTTGATTACTGTATATCATCATTATATACACCCCCCTGGGCCCACAACCAAATTCAACTCATGTAAAAACCACAGAAATATGTTGTCTATATGCAAACACCACTACTCCGACTAAATCCTTCCATTTTCACAATCTTTATTATCCGAGTATACAACCAGATTAGCCATATAAAGGCTTATGTATATAATTACTATCATTATCTCTAAAGTGCTCATTCATACAGCAGCCTAACATCCCTATCCACGAGTAAAATATTAATTGAAGTAATAAGCTTGATACACTATATGAATAGTGTACACTGCAGGTTGTTCACAACAGCACGGCTTTGTTGGTAAATAAAAAGGAAAAGTTAAGTTGCGTTCTCCGGCGGACCGGATCAGCTGTTAGCAGTTTACAGGGCTAAACGCTACGTGGCTGTGTTTTAATGTTTTAATGACCGGGTCTGTTTGTTTTGGAGAGGAGACGACCTCTGTGGTAATTCAGCTCCAGGTAGAACCCTGTCAGGGTTCTGAAGTGGAGCGGACCCACAACAACTCGTCAGCTGTTAGCTGTAATGTTAAACACTAGCAGGACTAAAGTTGCGGTGCGGCTGTGTTAAAACTATAACTTAGCACAACATCACTGCACTGTAATAACGTTATGCTTTATTAAATGTAACATAATTAACAAAATAGCTATATAATGTCAGTCCAGTGACTGTTACCTGACAGCCGACCTGCCTCTCATTCTCCGGCGCTGGCAGTCACTCAGCCTGCCGAGTGAACAAAAGACTGAGGAGGACCCATGTGAGCGCTGAACGAGTCGTTCATTCTTGCTCCACAGTAGGAGCTGTCACGTGACAAATGAACAACTCAAACAGACCTACAGTTGAGAGTCGTGATGTCTCTGAAGGTTCTCCGTCATCCAGGTCATAGTTATCCAACGAAGGTTAAAGTCAAGGGCAACTGGACTCGGTTGAAGATACTGGAAGATGTTTCGTCTCTCATCCAAAGGACTTCTTCAGTTCTTCGGTTCATTAGTGTTCCTGGTTGCTGTAACAACAGTCGTTACAGTCATTAGGGCTACTTGAGGCCAAGACTGAACGACCATCGTTGTATCTTCACCTGAGGCCAATAGGTTATGTTTGTTGAGTTTCCTGGGAAGTGATGAAAGGACAGCATTGTAAGTGGGGGATAAGTGGTGGCGTAGACCCCCTCCCCTGTTCAATGACGGCTTCTCAACCCTGGTGTAGATGGCTTCCTTGACACCTCTTTCAAACCATTCATCTTCTCTGCCTAAATTGTGCACCTGGTGGTCCTCAAACGAGTGTCCTCTGTCCTTCAGATGTAAGTAGACTGCAGAGTCTTGACCTGAGGAGTTGGCCCTTCTGTGTTGAGCCATGCGTTTGTGTAGTGGTTGTTTAGTCTCCCCAATACACAGGTCTGTGCATTCCTCACTGCATTGGACCGCATACACTAGATTGCTTTTCTTGTGTTTGGGTGTGCAGTCTTTGGGGTGTACCAGCGTCTGTCTTAGTGTGTTCTTGGGTTTAAAAAACACGTTGAAAATCCTCCTGAGTTTCTCTGAAACTTCAGACACGTATGGAATCACAATGTTGTTGTGTTTGACCTTCTCCTCCTCCTCCCCTGTAGTTTTGTTCTTCTTGGATCTTGTGGCTGTTTTCACAAAGGTCCATTTAGGGTATCCACAGGCTGTAAGTGCCCCCTTCAGGTGGTTCTGTTCCTTCTCTCTGGCTTGGGCGATTGTTGGTATGTTTTCCGCTCTGTGGTGCAGTATTCTCATGACCCCTAGCTTGTGCTCCAGTGGGTGGTGGGAATCGAACAGTTTTGTTTGATTGTTGAAATAAGCCATTAAGTGTTTTCTACAATAAAAAAAAAGCAACGACGATCAAGCAAAGATGGTGTGGAGAACGTCTCGGGTTACGTATGTAACCTTTGTTCCCCGAGAAGGGGAACGAGACACTGCGTCGGTGACAACACTATGGGAACGCCTCTGGGCGTGGCAGGGTTGAAATCATGAATGAAACTACTCCAATCCTCCAATCTAGCATGTGATGGCGTAACTGGAGGCGTATATAAGCACGCCGGACACATTAGCTCTTTGCTATGAAGCAAGGCACTCCAGGCGGGGTGAGGTGTGGCGGACCGACGCAGTGTATCATTCCCCTTCTCGGGGAACAAGGGTTACACACGTAACCCAAGACGTTCCCCTTCGAGGCAACTCGAACTGCGTCGGTGACGACACTGTGGGAACAAGATACCCACTAGGCCACGCCAAAACCCCCGCCTGCCCCCAGCATGCAGTAACCCGCAGGCACGACTAAAAGGAGAGCGCAAGGGTGCCGGGTGCAGAAGGAAGGTCCAGACTGTAAAACCGGATGAAAGTGTGAGGAGTGGCCCAGCCAGCTGCCTCACACAAATCCTCGAGCGAAGCCCCTGCGAGGAGGGCACTAGAGGCCGCCATGCCTCGAGTAGAGTGCGCCCTTACGGCTATAGGTGAAGGTAACCCGCACACCTGATAGGCCAGGGAAATAGTCTGAACGATCCAGTTGCTGATCATGTCTGTCAACTGGTCTGCTTTACTCCACCGGGAGGACCTCAGAGTGTAAATACTCAGCGCTCTGACAGGGCAGAGCAGATGAAGTCTCCCATCCTCCGCCGTCACATGAGGTGGGGGATGAAACGCCTGCAGCAGCGTGGACCCTGCCAAACTGGACGGAACCTTAGGGACATAGCCCGGACAGGGGTGCAGGATGGCTCTGACCCTCCCCGGGGCAAACACCAGGCATCGAGGAGAAACCGAAAGGGCCTGGAGATCCCCCACCCTCCTCAGAGAGGTGATAGCGAGGAGAAAAGCCATCTTAAGGGTCAGGTGCTTGGCCTCAGCCGACTCCAGGGGTTCGAAGAGGGCCTCAGCCAGCGCTTTGAGAACCACTGCCAGGTCCCAAGTGGGAACCCTGGAACAAGTTCAATTCAATTCAATTCAATTTTATTTATATAGCGCCAAATCACAACAACAGTTATCTCACAGCGCTTTTCATAAAAGAGCAGGTCTAGACCATACTCTGTGATGATATTTACAGAGGCCCAACGGTTCCCACCAATAGCAAGCACTAGGCGACAGAGGCAAGGAAAAACTTCCTTTTAAGAGGCAGAAACCTCGAGCAGAACCATGGCTCAGGGTGGGCGGCCATCTGCCTCGACCGGTTGGGGTGAGAGAGAGAGAGAGAGAGAGAAAGAGAGACAGAGAAAGAGAGACAGAGAGAGAGAGGGGAGGGAGGCAGCCTACACAATATACACACAGAGGTACAGACAGTGAAGGTAATGTTGCTATAGACTAAATGAAAAATGGTACAGATATTTATAATAGTGTTAATGGTAACCATCGTAATGTTAATGATTATAATAACAATAATAACAATAAGACTAGCAACAATAGTCGTTGCAGTAGAGGGTGTCGAGCAGGAACACAGGGGCAGCAGGTGACCCGCAGCCACAGATCCAGACTCCACAGCTCCAGAGCCAGAAAACCTGCAGGAAGTGATAGGAGAGAGGAGAGAGACGAGAAAGCACAAGACTACCAGAAAGGGGAGAAGTTGTGTTAGTAACATGCAATAATGGGATAAGGTTGCATACAGAGGGAGAGAAAGTAGAGGAGAGAGGAGCTTAGTGCATCATAGGAAATCCCCCGGCAGTCTAGGCCTATAGCAGCATAACTAAGGGATGGTTCAGGACTACCTGAGCCAGCCCTAACTATAAGCTTTATCAAAGAGGAAAGTCTTAAGCCTACTCTTAAATGTGGAGATGGTGTCTGCCTCCTGAACCCAAACTGGAACCTGGTTCCACAGGAGAGGAGCTTGATAGCTGAACGCTCTGGCTCCTAGTCTACTTTTGGAGACTCTAGGAACCACAAGTAACCCTGCATTCTGGGAGCGCAGTGCTCTGGTGGGGTTGTAAGGTACTATGAGCTCTTTAAGATAAGATGGTGCCTGACCATTAAGAGCTTTGTAGGTAAGAAGAATGATTTTAAATTCTATTCTGGATTTTACTGGAAGCCAATGCAAAGAAGCTCAGACAGGAGAAATGTGATCTCTTTTCCTGGTTCCTGTCAGAACATGTGCTGCAGCATTCTGGATCAGCTGAAGAGTCTTAATGGACTTTTTCGAGCAGCCTGATAATAAGGAATTGCAGTAATCCAGCCTAGAAGTAACAAATGCATGGACTAGTTTTTCTGCATCATTTTTAGACAGGATGTTCCTGATTTTTGCAATATTACTTAGGTGAAAAAAGGCGGTCCTTGAAATTTGCTTAATGTGAGACTTAAACAACATGTCCTGATCAAAGATAACTCCAAGATTCCTCACAGTGGTGCTGGAGGCCAAGGCGATGCCATCCAGGGAAACTATATCTTTAGATAATGCGTCACGGAGGTGCTTAGGCCCCAGAGCAATAACTTCAGTTTTATCTGAGTTTAACATTAGAAAATTACAGGTCATCCAGGTTTTAACATCCTGAAGGCACATTTGAAGTTTAGCTAACTGATGAGTTTCATCTGGCTTGATCGATAGATATAACTGAGTATCATCTGCATAACAATGAAAGCTTATGGAATGTTTCCTGATAATATTGCCTAAAGGAAGCATATATAAAGTGAAGAGGATTGGTCCAAGGACAGATCCTTGAGGAACTCCATGAGTAACTTTGGCGTGCATGGAGGACTCATCGTTAACATGTACAAACTGAAATCGATCTGATAAATAGCACAAGTCACAGGTCTCATCCACTGGGCTCCACGGAGGAAGCACACGACCAGTGGAAGCCCAAGGCCCATCCCTCAGAGGGGGATGGAATGCTGCAATAGCAGCCATATACACATTGAGTTTGGATGGGGTAAGGCCAGCAGAGAAACGGGCCTGGAGGAACTCCAGTACCATAGTCACCGGGCAGGTAACTGGGTCCACCGCCCGTTCTCTATACCAGATGGCAAACACATTCCACTTCAGGCCGTAGATCCTTTTCATGGACGGGGCTCTGGAGCTGAGCAGCATCTCGACTGTTCCCACCATCAGGCCCGCCTCAAGGAACTGGGCCCCCTCAGGGGCCAGACCCACAGTCTCCACAGGGCGGGGCAAGGGTGAAAGACCAGGTGGAGGGTCTCACGGCAGGCCCTCCAGGAGCGAGATTATGTCCGAGAACCACACTCGGGCCGGCCAAAACGGGGCTACTGGCAGTAGGCTGACACCGTCCTGACGGACCCGCTCCAGAATCCCCGGGAGCAGAGCAACTGGGGCAAAAGCATACAGACACAGCCTCGTCTGCACCATGGCAGCCAGCCTTAGCGGGGCTGGGGGCGAGAGGGAGAACCACAGTGGACAGTGCGTAGTCTCTTGAGATGCAAACAAGTCCATGTCTATAGGGCCGAACCTTTCGCACAGTAACTCCACCACCTCGGGGTGGAGTCTCCATTCCCCAGGCCTCAGCCCCTGTCTCCACAGCAGGTCTGCTCCCCGATTCTGGGTCCCAGGGATATACATCGGTCTGAGAGACAGCAGTCTCTGCTGGGACCACAGGAGGATCTGATGTGCCAGCTTGCATAATGGGCGTGAGCGCAGACCCCCCTGGTGATTCAAATAGGCCACCACTGCCGTATTGTCGGTCCTGACAAGGACGTGGCGACCGCGGAGAGCGGGCAGAAAACTCCTCAGAGCTCTGAAAACTGCCAACATTTCCAGGCAATTTATGTGCCAAGAGAAATGATGCTCCTGCCAGGAGCCTCTCGCAAAGCGGCCGTCCATGACCGCGCCCCACCCCGTGAGTGAGGCGTCTATCGAAATAACTGACTGGCGACATGACGCTCCCAACACGGGACCCTGGGACAGGAACCAAGGTTTCCTCCATACTGACAGGGAACAAAGGCACCTGCTCGTAACCCATATCAGACGGAGCGGATTTCCCCTCGGGGAGAATCCCTTGGATTTTAACCACCACTGCAGGGCTGTCATGTGCAGCAGGCCAGACGCCATGAGACCCAACACCCTCTGGAAGTGTTTCACAGTGATGGTGCGGCCTAGCTTCACTCTGGTCACTGTGGACAAAATGGACCCGACGCGTGCAGGAGACCGATACTGGTACGCCGTGCCCCCGAAGGCGAACCTCAGGAACTTCCTGTGAGAGGGACGGATGGAGATGTGGAAATATGCGTCTCACAGATCTATCATGACAAACCCGACTGCGGCCCCTCGGGGTAGGCAGAATGGCGCATGCTCGCTGGAGGCTAGCACGTCCCGAGCGTCGACACGGCGGGATAGCAGCACCTGCTGCCTGAGCTGCCACGAGGGAGGGGTCTCTGTTTTTCTTCCCCCGACCCCAGCAAGACTGAAGCACAGTCCTCAGATCAGTTTTCTTGGGGGGCTTTGGGCGAGAGCGCCGCCTCGAGTCCTGGGTGTGCTGAGGGGGACCACGAGAAGCGACACTCTGCCTCTGGCGGTAGGAGCTGGACGACGGCTGGGACCGTCTCTCCGCAGCCATCACCATCCTGGACCCAGACCGGCGAGGGAGATACTGCCGGAACCCTTCTCCTTGTGTATATACATCTCCAGTTATGCCGTCACACGCTACCGTTCTAGCAACGCCAATAGGATTGGAGTAGTTTCATTCATGATTTAAGCCCTGCCACGCCCAGAGGCGTTCCCATAGTGTTGTCACCGACGCAGTTCGAGTTCCCTCGAAGGGGAACCGGGGTTGATATACAGGCAGTGATGAGGTTGATTACTGGCAGGTGTGGCAGGCTGACGAGGTGCAGGTGTGGGTCGTTGGCTGGGCTCAGGAGCGGAGGGAGAGAGAGGAGGAGAACACGCAGGGGAGGAGACACAGGGAGGCAGGCAGAATACAGGAGAACAAAACAGTGGGAGAACAAAAACGAGAAAAATCCAGGACACTCACCATCAGCCAGGCTGGTCCCACAACAGAAAGGCGCTATACAAATAAGGAGCATATTTCGCATTGCCTTCCTGGCACACACATTCCACATCAGTCATCAGTCAAAAATCATGTAGCCTATAGAAATGTTGAGGGAGAAGAAAAGAACTTGCTTGAGGCAGGAGCAGCAAAGTGCTTCAATATTACAGACTTTTCTTTTGTGCTGCTGTTACTTCTAGCTGAAGGCATAGTGATGCTGTCTGCAGCAGGGGTGGGTCAGTCTGTAATCTGCATTTTGCTTGTACGCGCAGTTACGCAGTAAAGCGCTGGTCGGGCGCTTGTCACAGTCACAGAGCATTCTGAAAATGTCAGAGAACCCAGTTAGATTCTGAATGTGCAGAACTTTGACCATGAGCAGAAAACCTGCTGAAACACAGGAGCCATTAAAGTCCAGGAGTTTATAACTGAATTAAAATGAATCAATTTATTATTGATGATGTAAAAAGGTGCCACATGCACATTTAAAGAGGTTACCTCAATCAGTCACGCCTGCATGTGTGTTGATTGTTGTGGCAGAATTGCCAGCCTTCGAGTCATTGAAAAGCAGCCAGTGAAAACGGCTCACAAAGATTCAGCCACCTGCCTGAAACCTGAATTTTGTGTGTCCCTTTGCATAAATAAATACATTTCCACCATAAATTGATGCAGAAAAGGCAGAAATTGGTGCAGAAAAACACCAGAATGCAGGAAATTAAGTGTTTCACACTCACAATTTTCTGGGGAAGTACCTCCAGAGAATTTTGTTGTTATATTATTATAATTAGACACATGACCTTACAATTTTGCAACATCAAAATTTGACAGTTAATAGTGTTCTTGCGAGTTTTGTTGTGCCATATGAGTAGAGGATGTGTGCTGTTGCTTTACTGCTTTACAGACTTAACTTTGGGGGGAAGTTGTGTGAAGATATGAAGATATGTTTTATGGGCTGGGCTAAGGCCTCATCCACACTACTGCGTTTTCAAATTAAAACAGAGACCTTTTGCTATGTTTGCACCTCCCGTCCAGACTAAAATGGCAAAAACGAAGACCTAAAATGGAGAAGTTTGGAAACACTGCCAACCTTGCGTTTCGAAACTCAGGAAGAAAGGGGCAAAAACGTAGGACTTTAGAAACGATGACACAGACACTCACACTCAGCTCTCTAATTGGTTCTTATAAGTCATGCAAAGCAGAAACATGGTGCTTCCGACAGAGTTTTTGAGTTGGTATTTTTATTAAAACATTCTGTACCGTGCAAATAACACTTAGGCCTATCTGCCTACACTGTACATGTCGCTGTTTACTTTGCAACAACTCCCAGTCTGTTTTCCGCCGCCACAGTCCCGTGTTACATTCAGTAACAGTCCCAGCTTGTTATTGGTGCACACAAAAAAAATTGCCAAATCTTCTGTAACTGCAGAATAGACCATCTGCTTCATGTTTACACCGGCACGCGCATGCCCAGAATGGGCATGTGAGTTTTCAAGCGTTTTAATGTAGACGGAGATAAACTCTGATACGCAGCTAAAACGCTGGTGTGGACGGAGATCATATTCATTTTAATTCTCTGTTTGTAAATTTAAATGGAGTAGTGTGGATGGGGCCTAAGCCCCCAATGTTTCAAGATCCTAAAAACGCCCCTGCTTTCTGCCGCCAGTAGCTCTCGTAGTGACTTTTAGTACATTTGAGTTCATGTGGCAATGCACAGCACTGACTTAAGGTGATGTATTCTGGACTTGACATAAGAATGGTTAGAAAGTGTGTTATTTTATTTTTTTTTATTGAATCTTGTTTTGCCTAAATGTAATATCTCTTTCTTTAGGCAAAACAAAACTACATAAAATAAAAAAATAGAACAGGACACAACTATAAACAAAGAACAATGGGGTATCATGTTACAAACTACAAAGGCATTAGCCTAAAGAAAAATATTTAAGTCTTGTGAGATTGTGGGCTTTGTAGATCATTGGCAGACTTTCTGGGGAAGACCTGGTCTGATTCGGAGAGACGGCATCTATCCCACTTGGGAAGGAGCAGCTCTAATTTATAGAAATCTGGTTTATTAGCGGACCAAATCCATGACAACCCAGAGTTACAGCAGTTACCCACCCTAAACCCTACGCAGAGTCGCAGTCTAACATACTTCTCTGCTCCTCTATTTCAGCAGTTACCCACCCTAAACCCTACGCAGAGTCGCAGTCTAACACACTTCTCTGCTCCTCTATTTCAGCAGTTACCCACCCTAAACCCTGCGCAGAGTCGCAGTCTAACACACTTCTCTGCCCTTCTAATTTAGCAGTTACCCACCCTAAACCCTACGCAGAGTCGCAGTCTAACACACTTCTCTGCCCTTCTATTTCAGCAGTTACCCACCCAAAACCCTACGCAGAGTCGCAGTCTAACACACTTCTCTGCCCTTCTATTTCAGCAGTTACCCACCCTAAACCCTACGCAGAGTCGCAGTCTAACACACTTCTCTGCCCTTCTATTTCAGCAGTTACCCACCCTAAACCCTACACAGAGTCGCAGTCTAACACACTTCTCTGCTCCTCTATTTCAGCAGTTACCCACCCTAAACCCTACGCAGAGTCGCAGTCTAACACACTTCTCTGCTCCTCTATTTCTGCAGTTACCCACCCTAAACCCTACGCAGAGTCGCAGTCTAACACACTTCTCTGCCCTTCTAATTTAGCAGTTACCCACCCTAAACCCTACGCAGAGTCGCAGTCTAACACACTTCTCTGCCCTTCTATTTCAGATGTTACCCACCCAAAACCCTACACAGAGTCGCAGTCTAACACACTTCTCTGCTCCTCCATTTCAGCAGTTACTTAGTGAAAATCCTATAGTGACGGTGTCTGCCCCCCGACTATTGAAATTACTTGGTTCCCTAGTAAATCACATTAAGCCTGTTGCAAAGAACCTTGGTGTCTGGTCTGATAGTAATTTAAATTTTGAGCAGCACACCACAAAGCTTGTTCAATCATGTTTTTATCAACTTAGAAATATAGCAAAAATTCGACTTCAAATTCGAATAACTTTTAAGGACACCAAGACCATTTTACACTTCATCTCATCACGCCTGGATTATTGCAACAGCCTTTTCACTTGTTTATCCCAAAAATCTACTGATCGACTCCAGACTGTCCAGAACTCAGCTGCCAGGCTTTTAACCAGAACAAAGAAATATGACCACATTACTCCTATTTTAGCTTCATTACACTGGCTCCCAGTATGTTTTAGAATTGACTTTAAAATTCTATTGATCACTTTTAAAGCTCTTCATGGCCTCTCGCCTTGTTATATTTCTGACCTTTTTAGTCCCATACGCACCAGCACGTACCTTGAGATCCTTGGATCTATTCCAGAGTCTCGACTGAAAACTAAAGGGGACAGAGCGTTTGCTGTCAGGCCCCCGAGGCTCTGGAACAGCCTGCTCGAGGAAATCAGGTCGGCTGAGTCAGTGAACTCTTTTAAGTCCCTTCTTAAAACATACTTTTATAGGAGAGCCTTTCCCGATCTTATTTGACTTTATTTTATCCCTTTTATTTTATTCTATTTTACTTATTTTATATTTATCTTAAACGTGTATTTTAGTCTTTTCAATGTTTTCTTGCTTTTATCTTGTATTGTTTTTGTATTATTGTTTTTGTGGTATTATTGTCTTTACACTTGTTAAAGCACTTTGTAACTTGTTTTTGAAAAGTGCTCTACAAATAAAGATTATTATTATTATTATTATTATAAAAATTGTGGCATTTGGGCATTGTGGTTGTTTGCTGCGCGGCGGTGGGGTGCTGGATGGGGGGGGGGGCCACTGGTCTATGTTGTTTGTTTGTTGTTGTTGTTGTTGTTGTTGTTGTTTTTCTCCTCCCCAAGCCCCCCTCTCTGTTCTATTGCAGGTTTCGTTGCTTTCTGCAATTGGTGTTTCCCACAGCTTTTCCCTGTTGTCCCCACCCTCCATCCCCCTTTCCCCCTTCTCTTACAGGTGTTGTCCTTTCTCTGTGCTGTCTGTTTTTGCCCCCCATCCCCGTGTCTGCCCCCCTGTCCGGCCCGGTGACA
This sequence comes from Micropterus salmoides, assembly GCF_014851395.1. Lineage (NCBI taxonomy): Eukaryota > Metazoa > Chordata > Actinopteri > Centrarchiformes > Centrarchidae > Micropterus > Micropterus salmoides. The sequence goes on along the minus strand of NW_024042261.1, from coordinate 4,737,337 downwards.
AATCAATACATAATTAAATAAATAATAAAACAGACAAAGGAGTATTTTAATACTCTCTTGTTAAAGTAAAATCTGTCTGGCACAATATGGTATCCAGGTCATTATACTCTGGGCAGGACAGGTTTAAAAAAAAAAAAAGAAAAAAATTATAAAAATTAAAACCACAAGAGCAAACAAATAGGAAAATTAAATGTGGACTCTTAAACATCAGATCTCTCTCTTCTAAAGAGTACGGTCAAGACCTGCTCTTTTATGAAAAGCACTGTGAGATAACTGTTGTTGTGATTTGGCGCTATATAAATAAAATTGAATTGAATTGAATTCTAAAGGTATACTAGTAAATGAACTAATATCAGATTATGATATTGATTTATTTTGTCTTACTGAAACCTGGCTGGGTGATGGAGAATATGTTAGCCTAAATGAATCCACCCCTCCCAGTCATATTAATACTCACATTCCTCGAGGCACAGGCTGAGGAGGTGGAGTTGCAGCTATCTTCGACTCTAGCCTACTAATCAGCTCTAAACCTAAACTAAACTATAACTCATTTGAAAGTCTTGTTCTTAGTCTTTCGCACCCAAGTTGGAAATCACTGCAACCAATTCTTTTTGTTATAGTGTACAGAGCACCTTGTCCGAACTCTGAATTTGAGTTTTTGTCAACTTTAGTCCTTAAAACGGACAAAGTTATTATTGTAGGGGATTTTAATATTCATGTGGACGTTGAGAATGACTTCAGTGGCTTCAGTACTGCGTTTATCTCTCCGTTAGATTCCATTGGCTTCTCTCAGAGTGTTCACGAACTGTCAAGTGTTCATCAACACTGTTTTAACCACACCCTCGACCTTGTTTTGGTGTATGGTATTGAAATTGAACATTTAATAGTGTTCCCACAGAATCCCTCTCTATCTGACCACTGTTAATAACTTTTGAGTTTGTATTGCTGAACTACACACCATTGGTCAAAAATTTCTATACAGGATGTCTGTCTGATAGTGCTGTAGCTAAATTTAAGGATGCGATTCCATCAGCTCTAAATTCATTATCAAGTCACAAAGTAACGGAGGACTCCTATGCTAATTTCAGTCCCTCCCAAATCGATCATCTTGTTGATAGTGCTGCAGGCTCGCTGCGAATGACACTGGACTCTGTAGCCCCTCTAAAAAACAAAATAATAAAACAAAGACGGTTAGCTCCATGATATAATACTGAAACTCGCAAATTAAAGCAAATATCGTGGAAACATGAGAGGAATTGGCGTTCCACCAAACTGGAAATTTCTCATTTATTTTGGCAAGATAGTCTTAAAACTTATAGGAAGGCCCTCCATAATGCCAGAGCAGCGTACTACTCGTCATTAATAGAGGAAAATAGGAACAACCCCAGGTTTCTTTTCAGCACTGTAGCCAGCCTGACAGAGTCACGGGTCTATTGAGCCAAGTATTCCCATAGCTCTCAGTAGTTACGACTTCATGAGCTTCTTTAATGATAAAATTCTAACTATTAGAAACAAAATTCACCAAGACCTGCCCTCAACTGGCACCGACTTACTTCCAAACTCAGGAACCTTAGAAACAGCTGTAGAACCAGATATATGTTTAGACTGCTAGACAGCACTGCTGAAGTTATTATTGTAGGGGATTTTAATATTCATGTGGACGTTGAGAATGACTTTAGTGGCTTCAGTACTGCGTTTATCTCTCCGTTAGATTCCATTGGCTTCTCTCAGAGTGTGAAAATTGTAGTGAAAATTACTAATGACCACCTAATTGCATCAGACAATGGACTTGTCTCTGTAGCCTACTGGTTTTATTAGATCTTATACATGTTAACGATGAGTCCTCCATGCACACCAAAGTTAGTCATGGAGTTCCACAAGGAGCTGTGCTCAGACCAATCCTCTTCACTTTATATATGCTTCCTTTAGGCATTATTATCAGGAAACACTCCATAAACGTTCATTGTTATGCAGATGATACTCAGTTATATCTATCGATCAAGCCAGATGAAACTCATCAGCTAGCTAAACTTCAAATGTACTTTCAGGATGTTAAAACCTGGATGACCTGTAATTTTCTAATTTTAACTGTAATTCCTTATTATCAGGCTGCTCCACTCTTGATTTAGAATGCTGCAGCACGTGTTCTGATAGGAACCAGGAAAAGAGATCAAATTTCTCCTGTCTTAGCTTCTCTGCATTGGCTTCCAGTAAAATCCAGAATAGAATTTAAAATCATTCTTCTCACCTACAAAGCTCTTAATTTTACTTTACAGGGCTACTTGTGGTTCCTCCAGAGTCTCCAAAAATAGAATCAGGTTCCAGTTTGGGTTCAGGAGGCAGACACCATCTCCACATTTAAGAGTAGGCTTAACACTTTCCTCTTTGATAAAGCTTATAGTTAGGGCTGGCTCAGGTGAGTCCTGAACCATCCCTTAGTTATGCTGCTATAGGCCTAGACTGCCGGGGGATTTCCCATGATGCACTGAGATCCGCTCTCCTCTTCTTTCTGTCCCTCTGTATGCAACCTCATCCCATTAACGCATGTTACTAACTCAACTTCTTCCCTTTCTGGTAGTCTTGTGCTTTCTCGTCCCTCTCCTCTCTCCTCCTATCACTTCCTGCAGGTGTTTCTGGCTCTGGAGCTGTGGAGTCTGGATCTGTGGTTGCGAGTCACCTGCTGCCCCCGTGTTCCTGCTCGACACCCTCTGCTCCAATTATTCTGCTCGAGGTTTCTGCCTCTTAAAAGTTTTTCCTTGCCTCTGTCGCCTAGTGCTTGCTCTTGGTGGGAACTGTTGCGTTTCTGTAAATATCATCACAGAGTACGGTCTAGACCTGCTCTTTTATGAAAAGCGCTCTAACTGATGTAGTGATTTGGCGCTATATAAATAAAATTGAATTGAATTGAATATAAAATTTTCTATATAAAATACAAGGGGGTAAGCCAGAGATCGGACAGTGAAGTCGACCAAAGCCTACATGGAGGGATCCAGGCAGGCCCAAAAAATTACATCAAAACCCTGTGACACCCTGTCACTCATAAGAGATGTAACCGTATTGCTTAGATTATAAACTCTTGACAATCAAAAAAAACAAACAATCCGAGTAAGACAAACACACTGAACCATGAAACTTTTTGTTGCCGCAGTTATGCAGCTACCAGAAATCTCGATGTGTCGAGATCCTGAAGCACAGATGTTTTGAAACACTGCTTCAAAGCATGGTTCAAAACATCAGTGTCACTGGACTGTGGTTAAGCGAGGCGTCTGTGCGTTTCACCCCTGTTTCGACAGGTGCCACACCTGCCGCTTCTACGATTGATTCAGTGTTTGGAACAAACCACACATCAGCCTTTAACTCCCAGAAGGCTTAAAAGTCAAGCAGACACATCCCAACTTTGAGGCTTTGGTGAGAAAAGAAACATTTCAAAGATAGTGACATATTGAGTGATTAACAGTGTGATTTCAGTGATAGTTCGGCTGGATATTAGTACATTAATTGATAGGCCAGTGAGAGACAGCGATTTGGGAAAGATATAATAGGCCTAACATATTAATAGTGATAGCTTGGATATATTTAGTGACATTATTTTTAATCCATTCCACCTCATCACTGCTGGCACTCATTATTATTACACTATGGCCTATGTCTTTACAGCTATTTATCATTACAGCTCTGTTAATAAGCTACTGTATAATACTGTAGATATCCACATTTATTATCATTATTATATTCTTAGATTTGCATACTTTATTATATTCTCTACTCACTAACTTCAACTATTATTTCTATTCCTTTTATGCCTTGTGAGTATCTGTAACAAAGAATATACCCTCAGGGATCAATATGATTTTGATTCTCAGATATGAATAGGGTGTGGCGATGGGGTAGTGGATAAGACACATCCCTTAAGTGTGAGAAACCTGGGTTCAATTCACACTATGACACACACACCAATGTGTTCCTAAGCAAGACACTGAACCCCTAGTTGCTCCAGAGGCATGCGACCTCTGACATATATATAACATCTGTGGGTCGCTTTGGATAAAAGTGTCAGCTAAATGACAGATTATATGAAACAACACACAGATGTGTTTTATTTAAACACACTTTTATTGCAATCCCCATCTGCTGTCTCTGATAATCTGAAAGCATTTGTTTGTTTGTTGTATGGTGATTTCTCTGACGTTTAGAATTGTAAACGCCGGTCAATTATTGTTTCAGTGAAACCCCTATCAAGGTGTGTCAATATCAAAAGTGACCAGTAGGTGACATCACAGAGACGGGTGTCAAAGTGTTTCAAAGCCTTGACACTATTCTAGCACAATTGCTTCAAACATTTCAATGTTTCACAAAGCGAGGCTTTGTGAAACATTGAAACGTCAAGGTAGCGTAGTAATGTGGCAAAATGCTGTCCCATTCCTATTTACAGCATTTTGTCCATTTGCAGCCACTTGCTCTCAATCACTTACCAAGTGATGTCAGTTAAGTCTGTGAGGGTTCAGGGCTTAGGATTTAGGGGGGACATTAGGATTGGGCCATTGTGTCCTTCTTGACGGCCCTGCAGTCGCCTGCAGCTCATGTTTGACTATCAAGTCAGTGAAAGTCAGCCACAGTCATCTTGAAAGGACTGGGTATCATTGAATAATACGTAATTCGTTTGTAATTGAAAAATGAAAACAATGTTCATCTGTTATTTGTTTCAAAACAAAAAAAATGAAATTAAAAACGGTTTGTTTTTTGTTTTTGGCAATTTATTTTATCGTTTCTTTTTGAACAAAGAATGAATTAGTAGTGTCTGTTGTGGTGGCAGCCCGGCTGACGGTGAGTGTCCTGGCCTTTTCTCCCTTTTGTCTGTGATTCTGTTTTTTCCCTGGTTTTCTCTGTTCTGCCTGCCTCCCTGTGTCTCCTCCCCTGTGTGTGCTCTCTCTCTCTCTCTCCCTCCTCTCCTGAGGCCCGCCAACGACCTGCACCTGCACCTCGTCAGCCACCTCCTCTGCCTGCCACACCTGCCAGCAATCAGCCTCATCTCTAACAGTTCTTCGACCCCGGTTCTCCTGTCAACCCCTGCTTGCTGTCGTTGCTCCAAACCCAGTTCACTCACCCTCGTCCTCAGCCTAGTGGGCTGGGCTCGCTCACCTGCTCTCTCCCTTCGGGTTCCCCCTCGGCGTCCTCCCAGTTCTCCCGTGCCTCCTCTCTTCCTCAGCCCCAGTGTCCCCCGGACCTCTGTTCTCCGTCTCCTTGGTTCCCCGTGCCTGCGTTTCCCCGGCACCCACCTCTCCCTCAACTCCAGTCCCTCACCCCTTTTCTCCTTAACAAAACCAGTTAAACCTGAGGATTGCATTTGGGTCCACTCTGTCCCCACACCACACCACACCACCATAACAAGTGTCAGTCAGTTCGTTTTTTGTTTTTCGTTTTAAAAAACGGAAGTCACATGGTCTATTCCTTTTTTTGGAAGCGAAAGTAACCGGTAAAACATTCTAAATAATAGTAGCCCATGTACCATGTCGTTAGCAAGGTGATTATAGACTAAAACTAAACTAAAAAAACATTTTTAGTAGGCTATAAAACTACACTAAAAGTGGATGTAAAAAAAACAGTTCAGTTAACTGAAATAAAAATAACAACTAATGAAAAATAAAATATAACTCTGGCTGTAAGACCTGACCTGTAACTTCAGATGAAGCTATGAAGCTTTGGATAGCAATTATATATTTCAGATATCATCATTAGGGATCCAAGCAGCGAAGCTGCTGGAACCCTATTGTTTTTGTTCTGATTATTCTTTCTTTCTTCTTTTTCTCCGCTAAAAGTGTTTGGTCAGCAAAAACTGCTGGACGAAAACTCACCAAAATTGGCACATAGGGTGCAAATTCCACCCACTACTCAGGCAAAAAAATTGGCCCTCATAGACCTCATGGTGGCACTATAAGAATCAACTATGCATTTTTGCAATTATCTCAAACAGCTTTGTTTAGAGTCAAACTTCTTTCATTATTTTAATCTCTGGATTCATCTGCATCTTTGCTCCAAAGGTCTTCTGCTCTAAAAATGTCAAATTATAAGACTTTTTATCACCTTTCTCTAAAACCTATTTTTGCAAACTCGTCCCAAACGGTTTCACCAATCACCCTGAAACTTTGGCAGGATCATCTACGGTCTTGATGCGTCTGTTCAGATGCTCGGTCCGAGCTTCGCTGAGCAGTCCCAGGATATTCTTCTTATATAGCTCGTAATCCGCTTCATGGATTCGTGCAAAATTCGATTTGTACGATCTCTGGTCACTAACCAGTTCATGCATAAAAATTTGGTAATGATTGCACAAAGTGGGTGTGGCTTATTACAACAAATGTAAATTTACTAGATATTTCTCATTCCTAACTTCAAAAAAATCTAAGAAAATCACCCGTACGTCTAGAAAGCTGAACCTCTAATTATACATTTTTCCGAATATGCTAATTCAATTAACACCTATTTTTATTTTAAACTGACATCACTACCTCAAGTTGTGAGAAGGTGTACTGAAACAGCCTCTCACCAGTAGCTCAGTCAGTAAGTCAGCTAGGTCCACCTGAAGTTCCAGGGTTCAAAGATTACAGTCAGTCTAAAGTCTCTCTTTTATTAGGATCCCGTGACACTACTTTCTTCTTATTTTTCTCTGCTTAAAAGTGTTTGTGCAACTTAAACTTTAAACCTTTGGAAACACAAAACAGGTGGGCTGAACATTTCACCCAGTAGTCAGGTATGTATAATGACATCTCTAGGTGATGCTGTAAAAACTATAGTTTGCATTACCGCAATTATCTTAAAGTCCAAATTCTCTCATCACTTTAATCTCTCAAGTCATCTGCATCTGTTCTTCTCGTCTGAAATGTTGCAATTTTTCACGACTTGCTTGGATCCCGATCATTGCCACTCACGGCTATATTTTAATCTATATATTTTAGTTTCTAACAAATTCATACTTGATATGAAGCTCGACCAGCAGAGGTCACTTTACCCCTCTGAGGCGTTCTGACTTGTGTTTCTGTGTCAAAGAGAAGGCTAACACTAATACCAAAGGAAGCTAATCACTGAGTTTGCAGGGTGTCCAGAACTTCACCTGCCTTCTAGCTACTCTTTCAATGGCACTATAACTGCTAAAAACTCTTAGCTTCTGCAATCTAATGCTACCCCTTCTGTGTCGAAACAAAACATTTCCAAAACAAATCTGTGTACTCGTATACTTTTTATTTTCCTTTGCTATTTGAAGACATTAAACTTGCCAGTGTAATATGTCAGTTACCTAAGTAGATTAAATATTTTTAATGCAGCCTATTGTTCTCATTAGTTATGTAAGCCTGTGAAACCTGGTGAGTATTATGATTTAAAAAATCTCCTCTGGCTCTGTGGCTTTCCAGTCTTTTACTGCCTTTCTTGGGTTTAATTCTTTTTGATGAACAATCAAGGGAAAGGCAGAGCTCTGCACTGTTCATACCTGCGTAAAGTAAAAAAAAAAGTGAAATTGAGTCACACTTCTTTTCTCCCTGCTACTCATCCCAGGACCTCACAGATTTTCCCCAAAACTGGTGATTTGAGTCTATGCTGGTTTGAGGACTGATGATAGTAGCAAGGCTGATCCCAGTCACCTACCATCACTCTCTGCTCAAATAAATGCTGACTGTCAGGACAAAGCAGAACAGCACTCCTTCCTCCAGCACCAGAAAAGGGTCCTGTTGTCACTTTCAGATATTTAGATCATGTTATATGGTAAGCCACACCTTGTAATTGTGGCACTGCTTTTGTGCATAATCCTTATGCACACAGTTGCACACAAGTTAAAATGTATTTTCATACTTATCTATACCATATACAGTTATATGTACTACAGTACAGTAAAGCAGAGCTCTGCAGTGCGACACCTTTACTTGCATATACCCTTACATGATGTACATACATACATAGTGGTCGAGTAAAGGATAAAAACTACTATAAATGTTGCTATAATGTTAATGTTTTAATATTATACTGATAGTCATTTACACTAGTTCTCCTCCGGGTTGTAGATATAGTCTCTGCAGTGGAAAGATGTAGATTTAGCCAGAGCCAGGATGCCATTGTGCCAATACAACCTCCTCCTGAGAGCAACACGTTCCCTGGTTCTGTTTTACATCTGTTTTACTAAAGTTATTGTTATGAATATTGTTCAGTAATCTTGTTTACAGAAAGTGCAGTATGGGTTGTGTGTGCATGTGGCAAATGCAGTATGTTAAAAAGCTTTGACAATTGAAAGCCCATGCCGAGTAGCTACATGCAAATAAGCAAGCTAGGAACAGATCCATGATTTGTTCTTTAATTTTAACCCATGGGATTTCATTTTTACAGAGCAAGTATTAATTAAGTGACAGGTTTTAGCCTCCAATAGGGATCAGATAACTAATACAATTCTGAGCTCCTCTTTAAAGATTTTGACTTGATCCAAAATATAAGAACATGAATAACCACACAGGCTAACATACATACTGCAGTGACATACAACTTTACATTTTGGCCGACAGTTGGCCATATTATCAAACTGAAACTTTCTCAGTGTTATTAAGCAGTTAGCTATCTGAAACAAACAGAAACAAACAAAGAGAAGGCCAAATAGAAACCTGGTGCCATCCAAAAGAAAGAAAAAGTCTTATAGACAAATCTAAATATGGCACTATTTTCTCAAGGAACCACATGTAGACACAAACACAGTATTTTTTTTCTTTGTTTAGTTTAATAAAGGGGACTGTGGCCAAACTTCCCTAAACAGATGAGAGTCTGAGCACATTGTTCAGTCTTCTCCAGAGCAGCCTTTACTGCCAGTTAACAACCTGAGGAGTCATCAGTCTGATGGACACCAAGCTTTATGTGGACATTAAGCCTTTCATTGACAAACACCTCAGAAGTAATACCTTTTGGATATTTCCACTGTCACATCACAGAATACCAACAGCAACTTTTTCTCACATCTGATACAAATCGGCAGTCTCCAAGCATGATGATGAAGCCTCACAAAGTCTTAATGTTGCAACACGTCTGCAATGATGAAGAAAGAACCACATTAGCAGTGCTGTACATAATTTTGAAAACAAATTGGAGCAACAAACACATAACCCACCAAATGATCAGGAACATTAACTTGATCCAGTTACCATCGCATGGCTGTTTTGGCTCTGGATAGAGCCCTCACCTCTCCATTCATCCAGGCCTTCTGATTGGGGAATGATTTTAGCGTTTTAGCGATCCCCACATCATCAACACATTTGCTGATGTATGATGTCACTGATGATGTATATTCCTCAAGGTTGATGTGGCTCTCCTGGGTGGCGGCCTCTCTGAACATACTCCAGTCCGTGCTCCCAAAACAGTCCTGCAGAGCTGCTGTAGCCTCATCTGTCCACACTTTAACTGTTTTAATTGTTGGCTAGACCCATTTAATCAGCTGGGTGTAAGTGGGCTGAAGAAGCAGAGAAAGACATGGTCCAGCGTGTTTGTTCCTCTGGTTGGGGATGTGGACATGCTGGTTGGAATATGGGTTATACTGTTCTAAGCTTTGTGTGATTAAAACCACCAGCAACAATAAAATATCAGTTGCTGTAGTGCATTTTTTGAATTTTCAGGTGGAGGAATGTAAACAGCAACGACAGAAACAAAGGTAGTATGGCCGACATCTCAGCATTAAAAATTCTACATCTGATAAACATTGTGCATCCACTTTGGCTGCGTTTGAGCACCAAGCATTATTTATGTAGATACACAGTCCTCCTCCCCTCGTCTTACCAGACAGACAGGTGGATGCAAATCTCAGCAGGTAGCCTACCACATCTGTTATGCCGAATTATCTCTTACACCTCTTGTCCTCTTCAGACACTTTGCTCTGCACACAAACGCGGTTCTCACCACATATTTTAGCTAAATCATAAGGAATGCTACTTCTACTAAGTGTAATAACGACTCTAAAAGTTCATAAAATATATACTTCAAATCATTTATCACCATTGATGAACCCCACAAAGGATATTATAGTGTTTAAAACATAGTCCCGCCCCTTAACAAATCAAAATTTTAAAAATGTGATAGGCATCTACATAAACGAATCAGAGGCCTCTCTTAAAATAAAGATCATAGTCTGTCACACCTTAGGGTCAGAGGTTACCCTCTTAAAGTGACAGAGCCTAATATAACAACACTTGTATACTGCTAAGCACCTTTTAACTCAAACGCAGAGGTTACACAATATATACAGTATATAACGTTTTATGCATTTGCTTCTCAACTGAGGTGGCCACCAATTTTATTAGGGTGGCCGGGGCCCCCCCTGGCGGCGCCACTGGCCAGAGGGAACGACCACTGACAGTCCGGTGCGCCGGTTCCACTGGCAACACAACCCATGGTAGGTCTACCAGAGGGGGAGCGGGGCTCTGGAGCCTACAGGGTGAGGGAGAGGATGGTTGGTGATCGTTCCCTCTGACTGGATGAAGCCCGACGCATGATCCATTATGGTACAGAAAAATAGAAATAAGTGGCAAAATAGCATATTGTCAATATTTTAGAACCCCCCCAAAATATCACAAATCATATTTTCAGGGGAGCTTAGGGCTTATTAAGAGGAGCCAAACTCCCTAAAAACCCTAGCTCCCCCGTAGATCGCATTGATAAACATATTTGGGTATTTTCTTAGATAGCTCAGGTAACCAGCTGCTTCAGATCAGCCCAAAACAAAATGCTTCATTGAAGCTGAGATACTTAATCTAGAAATTGGAGAATTTTGAGTGATTAAGTGGCTCCTAGGCAAAGCAATGTGTCACAACAAGGAGGTGTTTTTGCTCTAGTGAGTTTGAACCCAGCTTGACACGATCTTGCAAAACAGGTAGCCTACATTTTCTTTTCTTTCTTTTTTCATATGTGGCATATATAATAATAAGAAGAAGAAGAAGATTTCATATAATATAGTACTCACTTCTACAATCATATTCGCCACAGTTGATATGAGATGAAAACTTGGAAAGACTTGAAAAGAAATAACCTTATATAAAATGAAATATAAAAATATTTAATACTGACTTTTTGTTTCACACTGGACATGAACACAGGTCTTCATTGTTCAAAGTCAGGGTTTTGGCCCTCCATTCACTCCAACCACCTCCTTACTCAGTCTGTTCTGTTAAATATCATTTACCTACCTTTACCATCAAAAAGTGACGCTACAGGGCTTCCCCCACTGCGTTGACCTATGACGCTATATAGTTACAAACCGACACGATGGGTTCATATGTGACAAGTCGGGGAGTGAGAACGGGTTGTAGGCATACAAAACCGGTCAAAAATAGAACAAATTGAAACAAATTACAGATAAACGTTTGTTTTGTTTTTTCATTTTTATCTAATTATACCCAGACCGAACACACCTGTTATTTCTTAACTTTACCTCTAGCACCATCATCAGATCAAAAAAATCCATTTATCTGATACTCCAGATACCAAAAATACACCTACAAAATTAATGACTTTCCCATCAGCCTTTAGTTCTAATTTGCAAATATAAGCATGCTAACACTCTAAACTAAAATGTGTGAGCATTGAGCTAACCCCGGCATGGCTGTACTCTATTAGTCTTGTTTTTACATGACCAGGGTACAGTTATGTTTGACGCTTCTTTAACGTTTTATTGTTCATTTTCTTACCCTTTATCTAATAAGAAAGAATTAATCCACAGATTTGTCGAACTATATTTTAATTTTAATGTTTCACAAAGCATTAATTATTACAATTAGCCTGCACTTGTAAGCATTTTGTTAGAGATTCTTATAATTTTCAAATATTGGTGGAACTTTTGACAAATCCACCTTTGTTAGCTGCATTCAGTCTGATGTTCAGTAAAAACAAAGTGTTGTGTTTTTTTCTCAACTTATCCTCTTGCACTTAACTTACTACATTGCAGAGAATACTTGGACAAATCCCAGACTAAATTTTAGCTGAATGAACTTTTGAATGAACTATTAATTTACTGAACCTGATAACAATTGGTGGATTTTTCATTAAAGGACCAATATTTTCAAGAAATATATAGCATATAATAAAAAATTAGAATGATTATTTGTATTATGAATACACCAGACAAATAAACAAGATCCAAAGTAATGTAAAAGGAAAAAGGAAAAGGAAAAAAAATTAATAAATGCAATAGCTGTGGTCACCAAAACCATGTTGTGATGTCAACACCAGCCAGAGGTCCTGGATCTCTACACCATCACAGAGGTCAGACTGATGTCTCCATCAATCTCCAGGGTGTTAATGTGTTGGACGGGAGTGAAACGATGCCTAAAGTTGTGTGCCTGCATCCCATTGACAACAATCCTGAAGGAGTTATTCTCACAACAGATGGTCAACTGAAAGGAAAAAAAAGGGCCATTTAAAAATCACATATTTTGAAGACCTTCCCTCATAGCAGTAAAACTAACAAACTAGCCACAGTGTCTTTTTTTAAACTACCACTAGGAGTTGCCAAGGTTCCAAACATATGACATGTCTGGCTCAAGTGGGAAGCAGATCTCTCTTACTGAATCTTGGATTATTGATGCAAGAGACTACTACAGTCATGTACTGTTCTTGCAAGATGGTAGAACATATATGGTAGGAAATGTCTTCCATCTACTTCAGACACTTCTGGGCAATATTTTTTTCAAACAGTTCGAAGGGGAAATGTTGTAAATCTGTCAGATGATGCCTGAATGATTTGATCAACTCAAATTCACATGATGTCAATGTGATTTCTGCATCTACACTGATTTAGTGTACTGCAGAGGAACAATTTCAGAATTTTAAATGAATATATTCATATTTCTTATGTTATTCTCAGAATTTTGAGATTTATTTAATTATTGACTTATGCTTAGAATTGTGAAAACTCAAAATAACTCATGTAATTAACATAACACTGGAGTCAAAATTGTATCCCTGCACAATGACTGAGAGAGATCGTTTAACTATGCACTACACTATATGCTCAAGTGATAGAGATATGATGGGGTCTATCAACTTTCTCTGAACCCACTGTTGAAGTAAATGCAGGGATATTACCAGTGATGCTCCACCTACACCTGGTCAGTGTGTGGATGTAAAAGGTACCGTAAAAGGCTGTCCCCGGTGGAAGGGCATCCCTCCGCCGCGTTCCTCGTTGCCCCACTGTTCCCTTTGCTTATTGTTTCGAACCACAATGTTCTCACTGAAACGTGGATTGTAATGCAGAGCGATGCCAGACTGATGGCTAAGATTCACATGGAACCTGAGAGGAAACACAGAGGAAATAGTGACTACAATATGATCCTGCTTTTACAGACTACTACCTAGCCGGTGAAAAGGATTCTGTATTGTTTTCAGTGGTTGTGCAGGACCCTTGTCAAGTCTAAGAAAGGAGTTGTGTTTTTTTTTGTATTTGAATGAGACAGGAGGAGTGAAATAGTTTGGTGACCAAATGAATTGTGTAAAACAAATTTAAGCCCTTGCCGCTGATTTTCGCGAATTTGCATCATACCTCTTCCTTGCAGACTGCCTTTTGCAAGCCCTGGTTTCTCGTTTATGCCTGTTGTCACTAATTTGCATCATACCTACATCACACCTGAATATATCTTTTCTATGTTCTAAAGACAAATTAACAATCTTCACTTAATTTAACATCAGCTTGAAAGCAAATGAACACAAATCATTTTTTTTTTTTAATAAAAATTCAGGCGTTAAAGGGTTAAGTAAAAAAATGTATACGTTTGTTGAAAGTAAACAATGGAGAATTATTTTGTTCACTTTCGATCAATAAACGGAATTCCACAAGTGCTTTTTCCTTTAGTGGTGAGTTGCAAATCTCCAAAAAGACGACTTTTGAAGCAGCTGCAGCCGGAGGCTCCCTGAAATCAGCTGATGGCTGCTGCGCCACAAAAATGTTGAATTGATATGATGGAATGATCGATCAGTGACAAGTGATGTGAATAGCAAATAAAATGTACAGAAAAGTGTTAAATGACACCAGAAGATGAAACCAACGGAAAGCCAAGCATGTGGTGATGAACTTGCAACAGTGATGAACATGCGTGGGACCACAGCCGAAGGTGGGGAGCTGTTAAAATCACGCACTGACCAGGCGCGTGCAGACACATAAGGAAAAAGATCCATGCCCTTCTCTTTCTTTCGGTGTGTTGTTGCGTGTGTGGATGCAATAAATGCATACAAATAGTATTTTTTGCCGCGATCTGGTTACAAAAAGTATCAATGAAGTACTGGAGACGTTTCAATACTACTTGATACTGGGCTGTTTCGGTCAATACTACCATCCCTAATAGTAAGTCATTTTTAAATTCTACATATAGTGGCCTACACAAATGTCTCTAAGTCTGAAGCATCACAGAATATTCTCTATATAAATGATTCACTGAGGAAATGAAAATTTCAGTGTTGGGCCCATATTTCATGTTTTTGGATGATTTAGGAGTTTACTTATATGGGCAGCAACTTGAACTATGGTGTGTTATTAGATCGCTTAATTAAACTTGAGAAACGGTACCCATGTTTAGAATGAGTATTCTAAACAACAGTATTATGAACATGTGTCAAAATTTGCATGAGGGTGATGCTGTTCACCCTGTTCTGTGTTTTCCCCATATGTTGGGTTGCAGGTGTTAGCTGGTGATTGGACTGGAGATTGATGACACCCACTTTAAAATGGCACAGACCAATGCCGGTTCACTTGCTGTCGTGCTGTTTTAGACTGGGCTGTGCTGCTTAGCAATCGCTGATTCAATGTGATGATCTTCTAAAAGAGCAGTCCTGATAGCTGTAGGGATGAGAAGCCTTTTCTGCTGTTGTCTAGTCTCCTGTTTATGTTAGGGAGGTAGATAAGCTACCTGTGTTTTAATCTGTTTTCTTTTGTTGAAGGTATGGTTTGGTTTATTATTTTGTTTCCAACGCCCATTTCTAGCATGATTTATGAATAAATCCTGTCTGTTTTGGACTGTAGCTGCTGCTGGGTCATCTTTGCGAGAGGCGAAGTAGGGAAGTAATTTTACGCTGTGCTGAGACTTCCCCTAGGCTGGATGTAACAGCGGTCATTTCCTGCTTGGAGAAAAAACCCTGAGATTCATCCTGTCAGGCATGACCAATAAATACAGACCATCACCTTGTCAGATAATCCTTATCCTAGAAGATACATTCCCTTAAAGCCTAGCTACTACATTTGATATGTTTCACAACTCTACATACTGCAGTTGCAGTTAAAGGGCAAGTTAACGGTTCATGCCACCACATGATCTGGTTTTGCAACCAAATGTTGCAAAAGGGAACGTTACTGTTAACTGTTTTCAGTTCTCAATGTGCAAGGAAAAGCCAAGAATGAAACTTTGGTGCTACGTGTGAAGGGCAGAAAGGCTGCCCCCATATCAGGAACTGTTATGTGACTAGCCGTCATCCACAGAGATTCAGAGGAAATCTGGTTCCTTCATTTGAAATGTAAGAGTTTTCAGCTGAGGGCCTGGGTGCTGAGAAATAAAATCCCTGCAGCTTGTTTTACTGGCAGTTTTGAGAGGACATAAGAGTAGTTTCTGGACTCGCATAGCAATCCATTTTCAGTTTCTTTTCTGCTACTGAATGTATAAGTAGATGAGTAAAATGAATACTGTTAAACTCATTTAGATTTTATCTAAGTCCACAGGTTTTGGTGATTTTTAGAAAGCAGCATTAACACCACATAAAACAACTGGATGTGGTTTATGTTCCCATACCATAAATTAGATTCTCTGTAATTGTTTTTAGAAGCCTTGCAGCAAGGTTGTGATTTTAGTTACCTCTTTTCCGTGGCAATTTAACCAGTTTCACACAGGCATACATTTAATAAAGTACTCCCTGAATTATGCATTGCTGATTTAAATTGTTATGTAAAGTTCATAAATTCACAAGTCACTATGTATCTCCTTTGTGTTTCAATACTAAGCGATTGCAGCAATATGTGGTGCACTTTATTCAGTTCAGTTTGAGCATTCAATGATCAAGATTTCTGATGTATGATGTTAACTTACAAAAGACCTATGACCAAATCCTTGTCAGTATGAACTAATAGCTAACTAGTTGTATGGTCTAGGGGAAGATGTGTGGCCTAAGAGCATGCAATCTAGATTCAAATGGACATTCTTGGGACAGATGTATGATCTCTGTATAGGTCAGTGGGCAGGAAAGGGCTACCATCTGTCAGAGTGTGCTAGTATTCCAGCCAAATTTACACAAGGCAATTTCAGCTGTTCTCTTGTAGAAGTTGTACAGGGAATTACAAACAACTTGGGTAGTTACTGGCTGGCTGGAAATGTGGCGCAAACAGTTTGAAAGCGTAATACATTGCAATCAGTGCAAATACTGTATTTATGGTAGACTGTTTTGTATTGTGTCTTTTATGGGTTTAATTTAATTCCTTATTTTCTTAACTACTCTACATACACAGTCCTCAATCTGGAGTAAAAAAAAGTTATATTGTTTCTTTTCAATCATTTTTGTTTTAAACTGAAATCCAGTTAACAATTGATAATTAAGTCAGACCTTGTGGCACTGGGGTGAATAGTCCCCTGGATAGTGATGGTCCTGCCAGGTTGAAGTCCACCACTTATGATGTTCCTGTATGGAACAGCCTGTACAGAGATGGAAATGGAATTAATTAATTATACAAATACACTCACAATCTATTCATTTTTTTAAAATCTAAGAGTATCATTAATTTGCAAAGCAGAAATGTTCAAACTTCTGCTGGTTAGCTATCCCTCCAGACAGCTGTTCTTTGAAAAAGCATGTGAAATGAAATACACTTGCTGTGACATCACTGAATGTGGTGTGGCCAGAAAAGTACCATTCTTCAAAGTTCAATTCTGTAGAGAGCAGTGCAGCAGTAGTTACTTTTTGTAAACTGTAATCTGGTACAGAAAAGGGGTGTTACAGGCTCTAGTGTGATATTCAAAGGAGGTTTTGGTAGTTTGAAGACATAGTAGTGTGGATGTGAAGTAGTGACATCATATAGCTTCACTTCAGTGGAGAGCTGGAACAAGTTTACACACAATATAAATGAGATGCTGTCAGACTGAACAATAAAGAATAATGTCTGGGAAACATACTTATCAAACCATGGTCTAAACAAAGAAACATGGCTCTGTAGTGCACTGTATGCCATCACACATTGGTTTATGTGTGAATGTATAGGAAGTGCCAAGTGTTAAACTACCCATATGCTTCTTTAGAACAGAAACCCCTTCCCCCCCACACTAGCGTGAAGTCAATATATTTGTGTTTCTTGAAAATTGTGTGAACTCACCCTTTAACTCTACAAATAAGGTTTGGCTGCCCTCATAGCAGCTCTGTTAAATGTCTGTAGAACTGTAACTCCACCCTACATGGTACTCACAGCCATTGCAGGAGGAAATCCAGGCTGCGAGGGAAATCCAGGCTGTGAGGGAAATCCAGGCTGTGGGGGGAATGCTGGGAAGCCAGCCTGGGTCTGATAGGCTACATGTGAAGCAAACGCAGGCTGAGCAGGAAATGCCACCTGTCCAGGGAACTAAATACAAAAGGAAACCCCTTTAATCTCATTCATCTTTCTATAGTATACTCTAATATTCTAATATACTATATGTTGACTTATCTATGAGGTTTGGGATTGTTTGTGACTATACAGAACATGAAACAATTAATGCCATACACCTTTTTTGCATTCATTCTGGCATCCTTACCATAGAGTTCTGGAAGGCAATGGAGGAAATTTCAACTTTCCCGCCTACAGAGATGGTGTTCACCTGGTGAAATGGGATCCGATGTCTGTACTCCATCAAAGGGATGCCACCGACATTCAGCTGGAGGTAGAAAATATGGAATTATGTCTGAGCACAAAATATTTTTCCATGCACATATGTACATATTTCGTTTTATTTTTGTATTTATTTATATTACATCTTTTAGAAAAATTATTACCATGCAAAGAAAGTAAAAAAATCTAAGTTTGATTGGCCGAAATTGTGGCTCATTCTAACACGTCAATTTGAGTGAGAGTGCAGGAAAAGGTTATTATATTGTTCTTCGCTTAAATTTCTGTAAAAAATATAATTTCAGTGCAGGCAAAGGAAAATATATCTGTGCTCAAAATTACCTTTTGCACCCACATAAGAGACACAAATGTAACTACTTCACAACCAGGATGTCTAAACATAGTGAAATAACATCTGCTTGAATTAAATGTCTAGAATTGTGTACATTTGTCAGAATGATACTCTAACATGTAGATCATTTCTCAGCAGTTTTGGCCCTACAGACCTGGTAGGAATCGCGGGAGACTGTGATGAGCAGGCTGAAGCTAGAGCCAACAGGGAACGGAGAGTTGGTCTTTCTCTCTTCAGTGCCCCACGCTCCATGCTGGAAGGTATTGGTAACCACATAACCAGGGTGACTGTCATACCGTGGGTTAATGTGGAGAGCAATGTCTGCATTGCTATGTGAACCACACTGTAAATTCACATGGAACCTGGAGAAAAACAGAAGTCATCATTTAATAGTAGATTCTGTAGCTTTTTATTATTATAAGAACTTAAATAACAAAATGCAGCTTAACGACTTTTTTTCTGCCTTGTTAGCCCGGCAGTAAACTATTTATGTAGAGAGCTATGGGACTTTAGTGTAGGGGAGACAACAATTTAAATAATCCCCAAATAATGAATAGCAGGAAATGACCTTAATGTACCCCCTGGTTTTAATCACCCATGGCGGTGTGGAGCAATGTTTTGGTGATACACAGAAATCTGGGGTCTTTGGGCCAATATGCAGACACAGAAACTTGACCAGTAACATGTGAGGTGTTTATTTACAGAAGGTGAAAACTTACAAACAAACAAACAATACATAAGAAGGTGATAAATCCATAAAAGTCCCACGGTGTACATCCAAAGGACAAGAAACTAGGGGTATAATCTAGAAATGACATGACGAAACAGCGATACAAACAGCCATAAGCAGTGGAGAACAATGAACACGTCATGAGGTTAAACTGTAACAGGTGATACTATATCATAAAACAATGGACGTAGTGTCCGTGGCATAACCCGTTGGTTTCTGAAGAGCCGTTTTGAAGCAATATTATGTAGCTGCAGTACCAGAGGCGTCAGTTTCAGGATCGCCGCAATCCTGGCCGTGTGTGCGATGTGCTAGCAGGCAGGTTTAACCTCCTTTGTGTTGCTGTGCGTTACCACCACCACTTCACTAGATGGTGCTGTCGCAAAAGAACTACGGTCCTAGAACTGCGCTCTCAGGATTGCGGCGATCCTGAAACTGACGCCTCTGGTACTGCAGCTACATAATATTGGTTTCGAAGCTCATTTTTGGCAGAGCTGGCCGTGGCCATCTTGGCAGCGCGTCACTCCTGGATAACCAAAAATGGGCAAAGAGGCGGGTCGTGGGTGGAGCTGAGGTGACTGGTTTCTGAAACCACGCCCTCCGGGGGCTTGTGTGGTTGGCGTTTTGGTAGCCTCTGGCTGCACCAGCTTATAATGTTACTGGAGGTAAGTTAACTTGAAACTATACAACAACATTTAGTTATTTAGATTATACTACACAAGTTTTTTAATATATAAATGTGGTAATTTGCTACACTAGATTAGGCTATGTGGAGATGTTAACAGTTAACGTTACCATGAATCACCATTTATTGCTATGGCTACTTGACAGCTGATATTACATTGTCTGTCTTCAAAGGACAACACAAAAACATTGACTATTCTTATTGACTGTCATCTATATATCGAGGTGTTGCTCCCTTGTTCCATTTTCTCTCAAATATGTGACACCTTGGTGGCTTTTTTAATTATGCTAATATTACTTATTGAATTTATTGTTCCCACATAATGGTTTCCAGGACACCTTAAATAAATGAAGTTAAATAAAACAACAATTCAGTCAGATCTTTAGGCTGGGATGTGTTTCTTATACATTGTGTGGCAGTGTTTTAATTTGTGTCATGTACAGTATCTCACGAAAGTGAGTACACCCCTCACATATTGTAAATATTTGATTTTATCTTTTGAACACTGAAGAAATGAGACTGTGCTACAATGTAAAGTAGTGAGTGTACAGCTTGTAGAACGGTGTAAATTTGCTGTCCACTCAAAATAACACATCACACAGCCATTAATGTCTAAACCACTGGCAACAAAATTGAAAGTGAAAATGTCCAAATTAGGTCCAAAGTGTCAATATTTTGTCTAGTCATTATTTTTCAGCACTGCCTTAACCCTCTTGGGCAAGAGCAGCAAAGTCCACATAAGGAGGTGGATGGGGCCAAGTTACGTCACATCATGTTACGTAAGGTATTCAACTTAGTGTTTTCCTAAAGCTAACCAAACTGAGCCTCGCTGGTGACGGCATGACTGATAAAGGTGATGCTTAGATTTTATTTGCACCTGCCCTCCACAGACATTAATGGGAACGATTGGCGTATCACCTGCACACAGTTTATAGTTTAAAGGTGACGTTTCTTGCACACAGATTGATGAGACCAGGATGAATATTTACCTTTCCTTCACAGAGCAGATGGAACAACATACAGTACCTCCACTGCCACGACTGAGCCTTTGGATTATTTATTATTTATTATAGTTAACAAACATCAATCAACAATCCTTCCCTAAAGACATGCAGCAGTTGTTAACGAAGCAGTCCAGGTACACTGGGAAACGGGTCTCCACGTATGTATGCTCACGTTTTCCTGTACTGATTGTTATTTTATAGCATCAATGAATATTTTAAAGCAGTATGACTTATCTGTGTTCAAGGCAAAGCAGCGTATGAACGACATCCTGAATAATGCAGGCACACAGGAGGAAAAGCCTTGAAACTCGTGGTTAGGACAACAGCCTCCCACTATTAAAACGAAATGAATGCAGACACAAACACCACTCTGTAGGATGAAACCAATCAGTGGTTGCAGTTTGCGGGGTCCATGTTGGGGAACAAAGATCAGCGTAAACACTCTTTGCCTCTTGTTATGACCCTGGGGTCATATTTTGTTGTTTGTTTTTCTCTCCTGGCACTGTCAGCTGTTCTCCTCCATTAGAGTGTGTGTGTGAGTGTATGCAGGTACTGGAGAACAGGTGGACACACTGGATTGGTCCTGTTGAGCTGATTGGAGCCTCCTGATTGGGCACCTGGATGACAGCAGCCATCTTAAGCCCTACTGACAGGAACTCTCCCCTCTCTCTGCCATTCCCAACCTGCCTGAGGACTGTGTGTTATGTCTGTGTTTATTGTACATAGTGAACGGTTGTGACTATATTCAACTTAGATTGTAAGTAGTTTATCGTGGTCCTTCTGATTGTCTTATGACAACCTGGTTTTGTTGGCTTTGCCATTTTTGTTGCTATGAAGCAATTTCCTTTGTCGTAGCTATATTGTGTCAGCTACTAGCAGTGAGTAGGAGTGAGAAGCCCTTTTTTTTTGTTTGCACTGTTTTTGGACTTAGAAGCCTAGTTTTAGAGCTTTGTCTTTTCTTTACCTTTTGGTTTTGGCCTTGTTTGGGAATGGGAAGAGTGGGAGGCCACACATTTACGTTACATCCAGGACACCCCTAGACCTTGGGACGTAACACTCTCCACTCTGCAGTCATCCCACAGGAGACGCTGCAAGCACTGATGGACCCTGCTGTAACACTTCCCTCCCCCTCCTGTCTCCTGAACATGAGTCTATAAGGGCGCTGATGGAGCAGTTGGATGCTGAGGTGAGAACGTGATTGTGTCTGAGTGAGCTTTTTAAACCAGGAATTCTTGTTGTCTTCTTTGTAAAGTGATGAGTGCAGATTTTGGGAAGGTGACTGGAGACAGGAGCAGATGGTGCTGAACGCAGTTTTAATTTAAAGAAAACACTAAACACACATACGTACAGTGTTCAATCCCCGGCTCCTCCAGGCTACATGTCGAAGTGTCCTTGGGCAAGATACTGAACCCTGAATTGCCCCTGGTGGCTGTTCCGCCAGTGTATGAATGTGTGTGAATGTTAGTTTCTATTTGAGCCCTTATGGTGCTTTCAGACCAAAAGCGAAGCGAGCGTTCGGGGCGGTGACTTTACATACAAAGTCAACGCAAAGACACGTAGAGCTGCGATCTCCTGTCGGGCGACGCGAAGGCAACGCGAAGGAATCCGCATGAGTTGAATATTTTCAACTCAAGCGAAGAAGTCGCATGACGCTGAGTCGCAATAGCCTATCAGTGTCGAGATTGTCCGTACATCACTGAGGCTTCAGAGCGTTGTGTAGAGAGGACCAGGCAGAGCGGAGGATTGAAAATCTGCTGGTCAGCTGTGAGCTGCTAAACTTGGGGGAGAGGAGCAGGGAGCAGCGCTGCAACCAATGGAGAAATAAACACCCGTATTTGGTCGGTTTCTGCTCTGACAACTACGCCGATTACTCGCGGGAGGAGCTCAGAGTTAACTGCTTTTATTAAATTAGCTTTTTACTTTAGTTTTTGGGATTTCAATGTTGAGTTATCTTCACTGGAGCTTCTCAGCAGCTTCCGTGCACATCCAGTTCCAGTGTTGTTGTTAGCGTTGTTAGCTCTGTCGGACTACGACTACATATTTATATAAAAAACGGACAAAATTGGACATTACTGGGAGAAAAGAAAGCGAGGAGGTTGAACTACCTGGTGAGTTCAGAAAACATATGTATGTAACTTTATTCCAGATATCATTGTACTTTACTGTGACCAAGTTAGCATAGCCCTGATCGATCCAAACTCCATTCAGAAAACAAACATCTTAGAAGTTGTCCTGCTGTCTTGCTGACAGACCTGACAAAGCATGAATTCATGTTTAACAAATCTGCATCATATTGTAGTTATTTTGGCATCAGTTTAATCAGTTTATTGCTATTTAATCACAGCAAAATGTTTACTTAGGGTTCATACAGCTGTAGTAAAGGTGAGTTGTGTTTATTCACGTTATCGCGTTAAAACCGCCTTCTCGCGTTGTGTGTGAACACTTGCCGCGAATGTACACAGGCGAGGAAAGCGGTGCGAGGCGCGGTTGGTCTGAATACGGCATTAGGCTCAGTATGAATGTGTATCACTGGTGAATGCAGATGTAGTGTAACAGCGCTCTGAGTGGTCGAAAAGACAAGAAAGGCGCTATACAAATACGGAGCATTTACAAAGTGAGGCATCCTTTATAGCTAACTTTATATTTTACTCCCTGCAACATTTAATTCTCATTTATTTTCCTTCAATAGTCACAGTGTGGTTCAGATGTCCCACCTAGTGCCAGACAGCTGCAGAGACCTGGAACACATCCTCAGTGTGCTGGACGTCTGTATCTGATGGCATGGACTGACGTGGAAAGGCCTTCTCCCCTTCTGTTTACTTTTATATTTAGTTTAATGTTGTCCATACGTGTTTTTTATTCACGTTTTAATAATCTAGAAATTATGGCAATACATTCTCCATATATTTCCACTAATTTTGTCAGATTCCATCTGTCAATTCCATGGACAATATATCAAAAAATAAGGCTGAACTCTTGCTAAGTCTAGTATACATTTAAAAGTGAAAATGCTCCCAAAATTGTTTCATGGTTCACATAAAATGTTGAAAAATAATGAAAGCTCCAAGGACATCTCATTTCTTAAATGCCTGTTTCATCGACTCCTCTCTCCTTGACCTTAGTTGCTATAAACCTTGTTTTGCAGATCTTAGGTGTTTGTGACTCCTCTGTTGCCCCCCTTAGCCAGGGTCATAAAAAAACGGAAACAGAATTCTCGCTCTGAGAGGCAAGTTGCTGCGTGCCGGTGGAAATGTGAGTCAAAGATGGAGAGAGGATGTTGTTGTGTTGGAGTAACATTAGGAAAAAAGTCTTGCTAGCAGTTCCTCTAATTATACAAACTCCTCTCCATCTTTTCCACTGGTGGAGTGAAGAAATTCTCAATATGAGACAATACAGAGAACATATGGTTACATTGTAACCATGGTTACAGTGAGTAAAGAGGACTTTCAGGCTGCTCTGAGACACGCTCAGATGAAACTAAGTGATTCAATGGCAGCACAGTTGCTTTTATAGGTAAACAGACAGGTGTGACCGGGCAAGCTGGCGTGAAATATCCACGTAGATCTTAACTCGAGACGATCAAAACATATTAATCTTAAAATACATAAATCATACATAAATGTTTGTTCCAACTTCTGCTTACAAACTCAAAATCTAAATAAGCCCTTAGGTGAAAATATAGAATACTTCTCTTTTCAAAAGGATCTTTTTTTATGTCCCCTCATGGGGTTTTTCACATGTTTAGTCATGATATGTCAGTATAGATGTACGTAGATGGCAGATCAACAACTTATGGGCCAACCCATGTAAATGAAGAGCATGTAAGGACTAACAGCTGTAGAAATACAGGAAAGCAAAACTGAAATGATGATGAAGAGGGGTGTCTGACCTATCGGCTCCAGGCAGGACTCGTCCACTGATGCTGATGGACTTTCCCTCCTGCAGACCACCATGGATTGATCCAGTGAAGGGGATTATCTAGAAAGGATATGATTTTACATGTCAATAGCTTCTTTTCATTCAAACTGCTAATATATATTTTTGCAAGTATACTGGAGACAATAAATGAAGCCTGTGTGTTGTCTCCAGTCCTTTTTAGTCCACACCTGTCAGAGGTTAGATCTGGAAAGGTTTCTAAAAAGATGGAAATGGATCAACTTTGCTCCTTCTGTACATACAGAAGCCTAAACCTAAATTATACTACCTATATTTTTGTATACAAACACAGAATATCATAATCTCTGAAAGAACTTAAGTATTGAAGATGTTAGTTGAAACTAAAGGAACAACCCAGTCTAAGACAGAGATACTGTCGAATTGTGGCAGACATTTAGTCAGCTAAATGACCTCTCCTAGGAGAAGGAGACAGGGGGAGTGGGAAATAATTGATATTTAGATGCATCGCGATGCGGACTTGGACGATTCTAATCGCTTAACAAATGTCAAAAATCTATCATCTAGAGGTTAATTTATAACGTAATGTTGACAGAAGGAAAAAGGCGGAACTCGGAAATGCCGAAGTGCAGGTGCACACAACGTAGACATGTGGTTCTCCCTGTTTACCACAGACAGGCAATTGAGTGAGTTACTGCTGCTTCTGAAACTTTACATGATTAGTAAAGTCAATGTGTAACTCAAGTTAATGATTTTCACCTCCACACTGTGCAGCGCGGTAGCTTAGCGAGCGTCCTCTGCTCCTTCTTCAGAGGACGGCTACGTGGCAGGCGGTGAAAGCGGAGGAGCAGAGGAAAACATGAGCGCTACGCTTCAGTCTGGCTGTAAATGAACAGTGTAGGTCAGTGTGTCCGTTTATCAAAGTCTGTTGTTTTCCAACTACTAGAAAGGCAGTTAGCGCTAGAAAACTTCTCCTCTTCAGACTGCGGTCTGGAAGCTGAGCAGGATGTTATTTGGCTCCATTCATCCACATATCGAGGACACAATGAACGAAATGCTGTTTCTAAAAGGCCCATGGTGCTCAGTACTAGATAACAATAATCAACTTACAGGACAAGACACAAACATGTTACTACACTATAGGAGACAAAAAAAGGAACAGATATATTAAGGTGGAGTGAACGTGGTTTGGCTGGATCGTTGTAAAGTGCTTAGTTCAACCTGTATCTGACTATACTAATAACAGCAGCCTCATAAATAAAAATAGCAACAGCAGAGGTCAGTAATAACGCTGTAATAATGTAGTAATGCTATGCAATGTTAGCTACATCTATATGAAGTAACATTAAATAGCTGCATTGGATTGTTACAAATACTTTGCTTTAAAAGTACCAAATAGTCAAACAGTGAGAAAAATACATCTGTATCCTATTCAATTTACAATTGCATCTTAGCCTCATAATCGTAATGAGGTACCTAGAAATTCCCACCCTTGAGGTGATGCATCTTGATGCATGCAGTAATGCAGTAATTATCAAGATTATGTTTTCACTATCAATCTAAAAACGCAACTTGGCCTAGAGTCAGAATTCATTAATTATTTTAATACATTTAGATACAGAGCCATATTTCTGTCTTTAGTTTCGAATCCAAAAACAATACAGGAAAAACAAAAAACAAATAATGGTCCTTTTGGTTGTTGCAAAACTCCTTTTTTTGTTTCTCCGTTTGATTTTTAATGTGGTTTCCACTGTAATGGATGTCTCCCCTCTCTACCAGCAGGTGGCAGTATGAGTCGTTTTTTGTTCACATTTGATACTGACTTTTTAGTTGTTTTTTTAATTAATTCATTTTTTATTTCTTGTCAATTAATATACACACACATGTTTACGGTTTTATCTGTTTTTTTAATTTGTTTTTTAACACACACTTTTGCTGTTTTATTTACTTTACTTTATTTAATGAAATTAATTGCTCTTATGTAATTTATTTGTAGCTTTGGCAATATTGTTGTTTTACATTTATGCCAATAAAGCTGATTTGAGTGTGTTTAAAGCCTGGTTCCTGTTTATGTTAACTTTGTGCCAACAAGTTTGCAGGTTATTGATACAGATTTATTAAATTCTGTTACTGTCATTTGGTATCATATTCATCATTCTCCCTCAGCTTAGAGCCCGTCCTGCATATTGTATAACTGAAACATGGAGATCACAGCTGCTCTCACATTTCTGAGGAGATGTCTCACATCTTTCCTGTCCCGTTACACTCTAGTGATTAGAATAGGCTATACAACACTCTCATTATGTGTCCAGAATCCTATAACCCTGACACATTTATTCTACATGTGTGGCATACGTACTTTCAATAAACATAACATACCTACATTGTAACATTTCAGGCCTACAAGCTATTGGCCAGGCTGATATTTCCGCTTGTGGCTACTTTTTGAATTTCCCTTTGTTAGTGGCTACAATGTGAATCAGACGTTATGGTTTCAATATGATCCATATTTTGCCTGTTTTCCTCCTGTCACGACCTCTTGGACACGTTAATTCTCTCTAAGGATTTCTCAGCCAACAATTCAGATTTAGAAAGCAGCAGTCTGTAACTCTCTTTGTCTCGTTTCACACTTCTCGACAAGATTATTATTAAAAGCAAGTCGCAGAAAACGCACGATTAAACTGCAATAGCGCCTGAGCTGAAATTAAAGGATAAAGCTGGTAGTCTGTAGCCTATATCGTTTTCCTGCGTGGAACTTTGCCGACCTGATCTTAAATTATATACGAGCCAGTAACGGGCAGGGCCTCAAACAGCCTGAGCAGAACCTGCCCCCTCTGCAAGCCGCTCATCACTCCCTCTGTCTGGAAAATAGGCTAAATCCTTCAAAAAACACAAGTTTGAATCACTTACTGGGTTATAAAAAGGTGACTGCTGATTAAAAGCCATTTCCGAAACTGACTTGTTCAGGTATGCTGAGCTGCTGGCAGTGTGATCTGGACTCAAAATGGGAGAATTATCACTAGAGCAACGTAGTTATTTCACAGATAGGTTTCGATTTCTCTGCAGGAGGCGGTGTTTACATTGCGACACAGTTTACACACTAGAATGATGAAAAAAATGATACTGTTACAGGCTTGCATACTAGGTGAAACTGTTTCAGTTCTATCAAGGATCAAGGAAGTCTATCATTATAGTAGGGGAGACGGGGTATGGTTGTAACACTTTTTGGTTCAGCAGCTATAACTCACTGAATTGTTTTGCTAGAGTTAGTAAATTTATCTATAGAATAAACTTACTTAAAAGTATACTTAATAAATACTAGGGCTGCAACTAATGACTATTTTTAGTCGACTAATCTGTTAATTATTTATTCAATTAGTCAACATTGTTTTTATTATTATTTTTTTCGTCAACCCCTAACCTTAACCCTAATTAAACCATTTATCAAATTAAATATCTTTCAAGTGAATTACTGATCTCCAACACACAACCTAACTAGCTAATGTTACCCTTAAGTGAATGAGGTTTACAACAGTATCAACTCCAGGAGGAAACAAGGGAAGAAGACAAGACAGCATAGGCTACTCCGATAATTCACTTATTTATTTAAACTTTAAAACTTTTAACTGTAACAAAGACATTTGCTTTGGAACTAATATAAAAGCAAATTAAAAGCAAGTACTAAAACCACAACTGTACACTAACAATATAATGTCTATTTAGAACAATAAAGCAATAGTCCCCTTTCCTACTTCTGTAGTTTATTTTTCAAAAGTGCTTATAGGTTTTAGGCAATAACTCAGTGGAGAATGTTCTGTGGGCTACATCACGAGCCAGATGTTTCTTGGTTGTAACATGGGGAGAGTTGTAACAACACCAATTCCACCAAATAGAGATAAGATAGGAGTTAGGTGATCATTTCAGTATTTACCTACTTCTTCCTCGATCAGGCATGGTGGTTATCAAGTCTGGAAAGAGGCACATTCAGAATATATAGAGAAAAAACTGATTTTGAGGTAAGAAACTAAATGTTTTGACCAATATTATTTTTTGTTTAGTATCTATACTATTGCAGATAGAATTGTTTGATTTATATTAGATTGAAATATAGTTTCTCAGGCAACATGTGATGCATTCTTTCCTTTCTAATTTCAAACCACAATGGTAATACAGCTAGCTAAACATTGGCTGACAGGGTGGGTTGTAACGCTTCTTTAAAAAGTGTTACAACTATCACCAATATTGTTGTAACGGATTAGTGCGCATGCGCCAACGTGTATGCAGCCTGTTGCAGTTGCTCCATCGTTCGTCGTCTTATTTCTAACTTTTTAAGTTTCTTTTTATTTCTCACGTGTGTGTACTATAAGTCATTTAAACTACACTCTCTCAAATCATGCTAAGTGAAAGAGTTTTGGTAAGTCACGGCACCGTTGCGTAGCAACAACATGGCCGCTTTGTTTACACCCGGGACCAGCTGATTGTGCTGAAGCCGACCGGGGCGCCCAGGCCCACAGACATCCCCAATGAAATCTGGAGGAGGACACACGGAGGATGTAGAGGAGGAATGAAACGGCGAGGGAAGAGAGAGGGAGAGGACATTTAAGCCGTGTCTCCTCTCTCTCATCATGGGCAACGTGAGGTCACTGGCAAATAAGATGGACGAGCTAACAGCGTTAGCCCAGAGTCAGAGGGAGTTCTGGGAGTGTAGTTAAATGTGCTTCACGGAGACTTGGCTACACTCGGATATTCCTGACCACAACGTCTCCATCGACGGCTTTCAGACTGTTCGGGCCGACAGGGACTGCACCGAGAGCGGTAAGCGTAAAGGCGGGGGGCTTTCCGTTCTAGTTAACAACAGACGGTGTAATCCCGGCCACATTACGGTTAAACAGCGTATCTGTAGCCCGGACATTGAACTGCTTGTTGTGGGACTCTGACCATATTATCTTCCACGGGAAATTTCACATGCCATCGCTGTAGCTGTTTACATTCCGCCCTCTGCCAACCCGACGTCAGCGTGTAACATCACCCACACCGCCATTGCTGAACTCCAGACTCAACACCTGAGTGCCCTCATAGTGATCTCGGGTGACTTCAACCACGTCACCATGACCAACTTCACCCAGTGTGTGAGCTGCCATACTAGAGGGCAGAGGACCCTGGACCTGCTGTATGCTAACGTTAAGGATGCATACAGCTCCCCCAGCTTGGACAGGGCCTCTCCCCCTCCCCCACCTGTGACCTCTGTGTGCTGCTGACCAGGTGAGAAGACAGCTGTGGAGACTCCACTCTAATAAGGCTGCAGGCCCTGATGGTGTTCGCCCCGGGGTGCTCAAAGCCTGTGCCCCCCAGCTATGTGGAGTCCTTCACCATGTCTTCAACCTGAGCCTGAGTCTCCACAAGGTCCCTGTGCTGTGGAAGACATCTTGCCTCGTGCCTGTGCCAAAGACGCCACGTCCCAGTGACTCCAAGGACTACAGACCTGTGGCACTGACCTCCCACATCTTGAAGACCCTGGAGAGACTGGTTCTGGATCAGCTGCGGCCCATGGTGAGACCTCTCCTGGACCCTCTCCAGTTCGCCTGCAAGCCCAGATTGGGAGTTGAGGGCGCCATCATCTTCCTGCTCAATCGTATCTACGCCCACCTGGGTTGCGAGAAGTGCCTGTGTGCAAGACAAAGTCCCGGTACGCCAAAGAGTAAAGTGGTCTGTAATATTCTTGTATAGGACTGAATATGTAACATCTGTAGTAAATGTAACAAATGTGGGTACTTTGTATAAAAATTTGAGAACTCAGAATTCAGTGAGTTATAGTTGCTGAAGCAAAAAGTGTTACAACCATACCCGGTCTCCCCTACTTTAAACCATTACACATTATTAAAGCCCCCTCCAGTCAGTTTTAACTGCCGTTTTTGGTGAACGTTCTTTCTCAAACAGAGAATGGGGGTATGGTTAATAGTCGGACATAATACATTACCATGACAACCAAAAACTGACCGCTGGAGTGTTCACTAATGATATGCTCTCTACACTGTAAAGTTTAGTACACTTTACTGTCTGGCAGGAGTAGCTGTTACTTACCCATGATAGAAACTAATGTGCACGTATCAGCTATTATCAATCATACAGTCGATGGTCCTGTTTTATAGTGCGCTTACTTTACAGCGAGGGTGTGGGGGGTGCCTCCGCCGATGTATTGGTAAAACGGCCGTCGGTAAAATACATGTTGCAGACTGCAGGTGAAAGTGCGACGCGTTTTCTGTCATCTGTCCTCCAACACCGCACGCACAAATGCCATAATGAAAATGAACAGCACACTAAACCAAGAGGAGGAAACTAAAAAATAACATAAGACCCTCTGTTAGCTAACTTTCTGAAATAACTATGCTAGCTAACTACAACTTAGTTAACTTAGCTCACTAAACTAGAAAGACAAACCAACAATCAGACACAGAGAGACATACCTACTGTAAGTAATAAGTAAATTACATGATAAATTGGTTAGCTAGCTCACAACGATGTTAACGGTTTGATGCTTTGACTTAATGAGGCGTGACAGTGTGACAGTTTCTTAACGAGGCATGACAGTGCGCCTGCGCAAGCTTGGAGAATGACGTATGATTAATTGAATTGCTATAGTCATATGACACCACCCTGTTTTAACAACTAAGCAATTTTTGCAACTTTGAGCACAAAATTAAGCTATTTGTCAAACTATGTGGGTAATCAACATTGTAAGGAAATATGAAATATCATAGAAATGTCAAAATACACTGGAGGGGGGGCTTTAATAACTTTTTTAAAGCTGGGTCTCCGACATTGCCAGCGTTGTGTTGGACAGATTTGTGCTGCGGTGTTTATGAGAGAGAGAGAGACGAACGAGAGGACGTGCTGCACGAATGTGCTACGGCGCTGATCTGCAATCAAATAAGATTTTACATGGGCCTAGTAAAGTAAAATAAAAACTAAAATCAGTAGCCTATGTGGCGTCAGCGTGGATATTGTGGCGGGCCACCACAAATAAATGAACGTATAGGAAACACTTCCTTTCCTCTGTCTCTGCATCTCTGTTGTTGCTGCTGCAGTAGTCTGAGTAACTGGGACCAGGGCGCACCGTGAGCGTAACTGTCCGGCTGGCTGCCACCGCCAACCCCACGGGCACTTGTGGAGCTTCTCAACCCCGAATACGTTTGAGCACATTTTCGATTGGCCATCAACTTTGGTAAAACTGCCAAAATTCAAGTTCTACACGACGCTAAAGTTAGCATCTGATTTGTAGCTTCCGATTCAGCAGTTAAGGGGAAAGTGAAAGTTAACTGACTTTTGCACCTCTTACTGCTGTGAAAGCTGTTATGCATTTTAGGTAAAACCTTAATGCTGTCTGAAACAGTTTTTTAGATTTGAAAAAACAAATTTTATTTGTGAAAATGAAAAAGGGCAATTTCACTGCTTTTTCTCCACATGCAGACCACATTAAATCAAATTTGTATATCCTTAGGTCTAACAAAAAAGAAGTGTGTGTCTGTGTGTGTCAATTATTATAACTACTGAAGACACAGGTCCATATAACACATCATACAGTACACAATACAAGGAAATACATAAATACAATACACACAAAATTCCATATTAGCCTAGGACAGAGGTCACTAATAGGCGGACCGCGGTCCGGATCCGGACCCAGCCGCCGTCCTCTCCGGACCGCCAACCTACAGCACATTTATTATTGAGACTTACTACCTCGTGACGGAGCGTTTCTATTTTAACCCGTGCAGCTTTTCTAGCCTTTACTGTACTGGTTTAGAGGACCAGGAAACTCACAGACCAATCGCATGTGCTCCAATCGTCTCATGTGACGCTGCTCAGCCAATCAAATCTGTGCATACCGATGCTTGCGAGTCGAGTCCGCGAGATTCAACAGAGACGTTTTGGAAACACACCCGAATTGAGGAGACGAAAGATAAAAGAGATTTCACATGACTTTTAATCAAGAATGTACAGATTTTTACATGTACATTCCTCCCACGGGCAGTTCAAAACCAGAATATCTCATAGATCTCCAATATGCTAGCTGGAGCTCACGTTTCTCACTGAACAACAGAAAGTAGGAAAGTGGTAGCTCTGTAAGAGGAAATGAAAGAGGAGGCATTACAGCTGTTCATTTGTTATGATGTGTTGAGTGTTTATTATAAAATTGGTTAAGACTACACTTCATCACTTCAAGTTACACTTTTTATTAAATTTTTTCTAAAAATTAGGCACTTTAGTTTACTTAAATTTAGAATTTATTATTTGAATAGTTATTATTTATTATCCCTCTAGTTTGATGTGAAAACTGACTGAAATATTATTTGATTTGACAGTCCGTTGTTGACTAAAAACATGTGTTGATACAACTATAGGTTATAGTACTGAATGATAACGCAAGTTCGTCGTTTTGATGTTCCGGACCTTTGCTTCAGGAAATTTTCTCTAACTAGACCTCTTTGAAATCTAATTGAATACCCCTGGCCTAGGATATGCAGACTATTGCACCAATGTCGTCTTAACTTAGAAGTGTATCTATAACAGCTTTTCAGAGGACTGACTAAGGCTTCAATTATATGATTCTCTGACTTGTCCAGG
This sequence comes from Micropterus salmoides, assembly GCF_014851395.1. Taxonomy (NCBI): domain Eukaryota; kingdom Metazoa; phylum Chordata; class Actinopteri; order Centrarchiformes; family Centrarchidae; genus Micropterus; species Micropterus salmoides. Next base: position 4,704,214 of record NW_024042261.1, on the reverse strand, counting down.
CGACACATAAAACTAAACATCAGTTGTCTTAAGAGTGCCTACCAAGTTGGCTACTCCAGTAGACACAAACAAATAACCAGCATTATGCCACCTAGGGACACGAAGCAGCAGCCTCATTGCATCATTATATGCTACCTTAAGCCTCTGCATACTCTTTTTCTTATAGTTAGACCACAACTGAGCAGTACAAAGCGGTGTAATGTAGGTTCTAAACAGAGAGAGCTTCACACGGTCAGAACACATGGAAAACCTCCTTATAGGCACATTAGCTGACGGTATAGGTCTTTGTCATCCGTCCAGTCATTAGATATGACATGACTGAAATATTTAACTTCCTCACACACAGCAAGAGGGCTATCTTTACACTTTATGTCATAATCAAGGCCATACTGAGAGCACACCTTCATCATCTGCTGCAGCCCAGCACTATATGGACATAGCAGGACCAGGTCGTCTGCATACATAATATGATTAACAACAGTGTTGCCCACAAGACAGCCAGTTTTTAAACTATTTAGCTGGTCTGATAATTCATCCATATAAACATTAAAGAAAATAGGAGACATAATTCCTCCTTGTCGCACTCCATTACTCACATGGAAGGGAGCAGATACAACATTGTCCCATTTAACCAAAAGCGTTTGATGGGCATACCAAAACTTTTTACAACAAAAACAAAATTTAGGGGCACCTCTATCTAGCAGTTTTACAAACAAATGCTCATGATTAATTCTATCAAATGCCTTTGAAGCATCAATAAAACATAGGAATATAGATGTATTCAGGCTTATGTACCTGGACACAAATATACACAGGTCAGTTCCATGCTTTCTTTTGAACCCAAACTGATTGTCGGTAATAACGACATCCATTTCTAGCTGTATTAGTAGTATTCTCTCCAGTACCTTAGATAAGATACTGGTTAATGCAATAGGTTGATCATTTTCAATACTGTTGAGCTAGCCTTATCTCTCAGCACAGGCAGTAACATTACAGACATAATAGCATTTGGCAGGACACCATGAACCAGACCACCATTAAAGCACATGGAAAGCAAAGGGCAGAGCTTATGGCTGGCATATTTTAGATGTTCTGCAGCACCATGAATATCTGCTGCCCTAAATATCATATCTGCTGAGAAATCAATATGTTCATCATTGATACTAACTGTGTTACTTTTAACACAATTAAACAGGTCACAGTAGTGCTCACACCAAAGCTCAGCTATTTTTTCTGGGCTACTAATACCTTCAATATCAGCCGGTAGGGATGTTTTATTGGTATTCATTACTTTGACCTTTTGCCAAAAGTTATTATTCTGTAGCTTTCTTGCTAATGAAAGATTAGATTGAAATGTAGTTTCTGTCTCCACCAGCGGAGACAGAAACTACATTTCAATCTAATATTAATCAAACTATTTTATCTGGAATATGATAGATACTAAACAAAATCTTGGTTAAAAAAATTACTTTCTGACCTCAAAATAATTTTTTTCTCCATACATTCTGAATGCACCTCTTTCCAGCCTTGCTAACCACCATCCTTGATCGGGGAGGAAGTAGGAAAATACTGAAAGATCACCTAACTCCTATCTATCTCTTATAACTGGTGGAATTGGTGTTGTTACAACTCTCCCCATGTTACAACCATACCCGGTCTCCCCTACAACACAAGGTTGCATAAGGAAATTCTGTGGCTCAGGAGATAGAGCGGGTTGGCCGTGAATCGGAAGCTCGGCGGTTTAATCCCGGCTCCCCCAAGCTACATGTCGAAGTGTCCTTGGCAAGATACTGAACCCCGACTTGCCCCTGGTGGCTGTTCCGCCAGTGTATGAATGTGTGTGAATGTTAGTTTCCGTTTGAGCGGTCACAGCACCCGCTCTGGTGATCTGTCAAACGTCCGCCGCTCTTTACTCCAAACTCCTGCTATCTTTTCCTGCCTGCTTCTGTGTGGAGCCTATTAACAAGAAACTACAGCATGGACCATACACTAAACAAGGCAGTTCTCAACAATTCTCACTTTTCCTTAAGTTCCTGTGTCCTTTAGCTTCACCAGCCTTCGTGAGGTCATCCACACCTTAATCATTCCCAGGAGCACACTAGTGCATGTCGTAGCTCACATTGCTTAGGATTAAACAAACTTCAGCAGTGGAAGAAGTTGTGAGACCCAGTAGCAGTTTCACAGACTGGGCCTATTATAGCCCTTCCTGCAGTCTAACTTCTTAAAAAACGTTTTAAATTTAAAGGTAGGCCTACTGTAGGTGGACATAAAACCTTTCCGTAAACTTGATCATTTTTAATTCCCTGTTTGGGCTGTTGGGTTTTAAACACGTCTGAAGTGTTTTTTCATAGAGAGAAAAATATACAAATGTGGAATAACGTTTTTCCTGAGCTTACTTCTTTGGTGATTACCTTAAGCTCACTCTCAAATGGCAGTGACACACTTCACAGTAAAGCTGACATTTTGGGTGGACGTATTGTTCACATAATTATTCAAACTTGTTCCTCTTCCTTACTGATTAAACAGGATGTCCTAGGACAGGACCACAAATTGAGGAAGTAAAGCAAATACCCACCTAAAGGCCCTTATCATATTAACTGGTGCATGCAGTGCACTATGTATTTCAATAGTGTATAATTGCTGACTATGAAAGTTTATGTTTATATTTGCTATAATTCTAAGTACTTTGTTTTTCACCTGTTTTCTTTTCTGGCTTATTGCTGAAACACGTGTTACCTCTGACAGAAATACAGTGATTGGAAAAGAAAGACCGGGTTTTGGATTAAAGAGCTGCAGCCCATAGACGATCCCCTTAGCCCGATCAACTGGACCAGGTACTACGGTGGTGATTGCTCAGAGGAGAGGAAAGAGAACCAAGATAGGAGCCATGTTGGCCCAGCTTGGACTTAATTCTGGTCTGGATAGAATGTGACTCATGTTGGTCAAGCAACAAAAATCAGAGACTTGCCCCATCAACATCCTGGATCAAGCACGTGTCGGGTGGTGTTCCGAGCTGTCAGTGCAAGATTCGCATCAGCGGGGGTCCAAAATGCTTCATCTTCACGAGACCGCAGATAGTTCCCAGAAGTCCTAGGCGGGCAACTGAAAATGAGCGAGAAAAACGACAAAACTGCGATTTTAAGCAATTTGTGGTAATTTATACAATAAATGTGTTGATTTACAATATTTGTACAGCACACTGACACGTGTGTACTTGTTGACATTTTTTGGCTAACCTGACATTGGAAAGTGTGTTCCTCTTGAAAATGTTAATTGATCTTAATGACTAATGAAATCTTTATGACTTCAGATAGAACAGACAAGTGACTATCAATGATTGTCATGTATGAATTCAATAAACCTCCAATAAACTCCAGAAAACAGCATGTTAAGTGGTTGTGTCTGTGAATTGTCTTACAATAGTCTACAGCACGGTTTATTGTGCTGTGTGGAGATGCTGCTGCAGTCGGTTGGAAAAAGGAGTACGGATGTTTGGTTTCCCAGCTGACATGGCGAGGAAGAAACAATGGTTGACTCGGGTCAACAGGAGCAACTTTACAAAAGAGGCTAACAACACAAAATATGTGAGGTACGTTTTCCAAAATGTTTGGTTTATTAAAAACATCACTGCAGATCATCTTCAGGCTCCTGAACCCCCTGTGATTCCTGAACCCCCTGTGATTCCTGTGCTGAGAGAGGGAGAACAAGAGAAAGGGTTAGACAAACCTACACATCTGTAAAGATTCATCCAGGTCATGTTTATCCAAGAAAAGTTGAATCGGGAACAACTGGACGTTTCAGAAGAAGTCCAGTTGCTCTCAGTTCAACCTTTCTTGTAAAAGGCTACAGGTTTGATTGAGAAAGTTATGGATTGTTAAATGTTGAAACTGATGTTGGCATCAGTTACTAGATATTTTGTTAGTTAGTGAATGTTTTTATTTTTTCAAACAGTTCTCACACACTTGAACTCTGATGATGATGTGATATGAATTTGTACAAAGTAATTATGTAATTAGAGTAAAGATATCCAGTAAGAATTGAGTGTTCACCAATATGGTGCATTCAGCCACTATGATGTATTAATGTGGGTAAATAAACCTGAATTGTTGTGTGGAAAATAAGCTCATAAGCTAAGACAGGATGCAGACACTGAGAGAAGGGAAAGAAAATGAAAAAACATTTTAAGTATGATTACTTATAAATGGTATAATAGGCACTTACAATCATGTGTTGTTTTTTATCTCACCATGGTCCACTCAGTACTCTTTAGCATCACTGCTACAGTCTACTATAATATAATTAATGTTTACTATGAAGATTGCTTTTATAATATGCTACTATACTACTTTTAGGGTTAGGCGTAAATCCCCAACCCACCCAAAAATAAATAACGTTTTGAAATATTTTATTCATACTCACCAATATATTGAAATAAAATTAAATACCACCCCCCAAATACGTATTTTAGAATAAATTAATAGGCTGCCCCTGTTTATATTGTGTGCTGCTAACTTTATCCATTGCCAGTATCATAATTTGTTTATTCATTTGTTAACTGTTAATGTCCCTAAATATTCTAATTTAGTGGGGGAAATCCACTAACCTGCTTTAACGCACGTGATTGAAAGACAACTTCTCTCCACATCGATACTATATTTGTAATAATAAGGACATTCTCTATAAAAATGTTGGTCAACTGTGTGATACTAGTGGGAGACTATAAAGCTACTCAGAGATTTGACGACATATCAAATTCCCATATCAGTTAAAGAGTATGCGATTGTTTTTGATGCCGTTCCTTCAGGAGTCAGGATGCTGCTGGGGAGCGTTAACTTCCTTTGGCCACTTAATCACACTATAAATTTATTTGACACTGCTGTGGGGAGTTTATGCTTTTCCTCTAAGCAACAGGTAAATTATAAACTAATTAGAGGTTTATTCCAAAAAGACATTGTGACTATGCTTTATGTAATTTCATATTGGAATAGTATAAAAGAGAGTGTGCCTTGGGATAAAGTGTGGATATTACCCTTTAAATATTTGCTTACTATTAAAGTGAGAGACGTTTAAATTGATTCACCGTTTCTACCCAGTAAAGTCTTTCTTTAAAAGAGATAAACTGAATATTGATACTGAGTGTTCATTCTGTAAAGCTGCAGAGGAAAATGTGTCCCATTTATTTTCGAACTGCTGTCACACTGAGAAATTCTGGTCAGACATGTTGGAGTTCATTCAGGCTCATCTCATTCCAGATATTTGGTTTTGTTTTAAGGATGTTTTCTTTGGTGTTTTTGATTTCAGTGAGGATAAAAAAGGACTAGGCCTATATTTCATAACAAATCTGTTATTCTTACTTGCCAGAACAATGAAATGTTGTATGTCGTTACATGTTGTGTCCTTTAACGTTATATGTATCTGATGACCTTCTCAATAAAGTAAGTGAAAAAAAAAAGAAAACAATCTAGCCAAGTACAGTCAAATACCCGGATGTATTCTCGCTGCGCCCGCTTTACACGTGGACAGTAAATTAGTGAACAAAGCCACCCCGCTGGTTTGAATGGAGAGCAGGAAGCCAGTTTTGGACCACTAAAATATTACCACAGGGCCACTTCCTGTTGGCACCAGCGTCTCCTGCGCATGATCGCGCAGCATAACGGCGGTTTAATGACGTGGAGCAACGGCAGAACCGTACTGCTGGTAGCTGACCACAGTCTGTATGGCGGAATTCAGATAGCGAAGTATCCCATAATGCATTTCGCGCCAAAAAGCGGAAATGTCCGAGGAGAAGCTTCACAACTGTAAATAATACTGCTGTTCTTGTATCACTGAATGAGTTTCTTATGGGGCAGTACAGTTGTGTAAACTCCAAATGTGTTGTCGATTTCTCAAGACAGAGCTGATTTGAAAATTTGCTACGACGTATTCGGAGTTGTGAGGTCCTGCCTGCTAACGTTTCCGGTGTTGTGCCAAATTCTGCCTGCCTGCCGAGAATTGCATGCACCTCGCGGGTGGTAGCGATAATTCAAGCTGAGAAAAGAGGTGGATGCAAATCTCGCCAGGTAGCCTAAAACATCTGTTCTGCCAAATTATGCATCCACCTCTTAAGGTCCTTTTCAGACACTTTGCTGTGCTCATTGATCAAACGCGGTTCAAAAGGAATACTACTTCTACTAAGTGTAATATTATTACCGACTCTAAACGTTCATAAAATATATACTTCTAGTCATGCACCATTGATGAACCCCACAAAGGATATTATAGCGTTTAAAAGCAGTTTTTGGAGGTGCGTGCAATTCTTGGCAGGCATACAAACACCGTCATCACGTCTGCTGCTGTTCAGTAGCTGAATGAATGACTGCCGTCTCCCGTGCTGGGACTTTGTACCCCCGAGCCGAACCTGCCGAGTTCGACCTTTAAAGTACAGAAGTCCGAACTGAGAAACGCATTGAGAAACTACCCATGTTTTATGTAATCTCATAGCAACCAGTGCCACGTCAATTTGTTGTTGTGTGGAGCCTTGAGATCGGTGGTCTTATTAATTAGGGTCCCAAGCAGATGTTCAAAGCTACCTGTGTGTCTGTCTCTAAGAAATTAGCTTCTGTCTCCTGGTGTAATTATTTAGTAGCTCTAGTGCAGGTCACTGGGGAATTTAATCATGCCTTTCAGAATTTGGCTAATAATATAATAGTATTGTGTGGTGGACTTAAAATGGTCTATTTACTGTAATATTTTGTCTGCATGGCTTGATTTAAAATTAATTGAATAACTCTTTGCACCTGAAAAAGTTATACAGTTCATTCTCTCCACTTTCTAGAAGTTTCTGTAAGATGCTATCTGCTGAAGGTGAAATACCAGACTTCCAAGCAAGTACATCCGACTACAGTCAGTTTTCTCCTCTTTGGAGTTTGTCAACGAAGGCAAGCAACTATCTTGTATAACAAAATGTAGATGCCTCTATAACAAATAAAAGAACAAGATTTAAAGCATTTTTTACTGTCCTCATGATATTTCATCTTGGCAGTGTGCTTTTTGCGGCAGGCCTTTTTTTAACATTAAAAATACAGGCACTTAATGAATGTATAGCCTTACTACCTATTGCTGTTACTTAGTGAGACAGTTTTAACCAACTTTAAACTTCAGTATTAAAATTGCTCTTTTGTCTTGTACACTGTAATGTTGCTAATAACCCAAATATATATATATATATATATATATATATATATATATATATATATATATATATTTATGTCTCTGAATTTCCGACTACTGTGACAAAGTAGATTTCAAAGAAAAAGACAAATCAGCATCCATCTGCAAAAACAGTTTGACAATGTGGGAGTGGTTGTGATTGTCCCACATACTGTCACAGTTTACATTACATTACATTTATTCATTTAGCTGACGCTTTTATTCAAAGTGACTTACAATTGCTATACATGTCAGAGGTCTGGAGCAACTAGGGGTTAAGTGTCTTGCTGCAATGGTGGATGGGTCACAGTGGGGAATTGAACCCGAGGCTCACACCGAAGGCATAGTCTTTTCTGTTGCGCCAACGCCACCCCCCAGTTTGCTCTAGCAGGTCACCCATATGCTGGATATTTGTTTGTGATAATGTTTTTCCTTATTTTTAAAGACCATTCAACACAATCTACCCAAACGGACCCCATGTAACTTTCGTGAAGTGACAATGACCACTCAGTTGAAGTAGATGGGGGATTTCCATAGGCAGAAATACACCCAGCTTTGAAGTCATAATCCGGTCTACAATGTCGTGTAAAAATTCAAGACTTGGGCCAGATAAGAAAGCTTGAACTTTTACCAACATTTTTATTATCAACAAAAACAGACACCTATTAGAATACTAAAGTTCCACCGCAGTGTGTCAGAGATCGGTGCAAAATAGAGCCCCATTCTGTTACCAGAACAGAGACCCGAGTCGACATGAAAACCATGTAACGACTGACTTTTACCTCCTTTTGGACCTCCTTTTATAGCTCTGTTTCTTGGCTTCACATCATCTGTTGGCTCTCTTACATGCTGCTCCCTCCCTTTTCTCCCAAAGCACACGAACTTGCTCACACACACACACACACACATGTGCTACTGCTGAGCCTGGGCAGTTAGATACAGAAAGGAGCACACACACTCAGAGCTATAGAGTTCCAACACTGTGATCCTAACTTTACACTATAAAATAACACTTTAAATGATGACAATGTAGACCACCATTGCTCTAGTAATTAATGATAACAATTTAGGCTATAATGCTCCAAAATAATTCACAACACTCTCTCCTCTGAGGCTGTAAAGCCTCACAATTTATACACCAACACTGTGACCACTGAAAATAGGCGGCCTATTGTATTTGCAGATCTGAAACCTATTCCTCAGACTTGCAGACCTTCAAGAAAATACCCAAATTAGTGTTTACACGTTGTGAAATAATCAATAATCATGCGGTGGGATGTTCCTGTTTCTAACACATTTGAGCAAGTTATAATGACAAGGATTTCCATTACTTCTCTCTCCTCCTCCTCATTACCCTTTAAATGAGCTTAACATATTAAACTACCTATACGTGCTATAATATAGTGAGATATACCTTGTAAATGGTTTACACTCGTGAAACAAATAATATCTTATGCAGTGAGCTGTTCTTTTCTTATATACTTTAGCAAGCTAACAATTATAACAACACCTAATGTGTTGAAAGGCACACATCATCAGAACAATCACATGGTGCATAGTGAACTTTTTGTGTAACAATACAGTGACCAGACATAACAGTGTTTCAACAATCATTCATGTGACACTTCAGAATGGTGCAAAATGTCAGATAAACATGTATGATGTCCATTTTGAAAGTTTAGTCCGTGGTACTGTGGAACTCTTTTTTGGGCACTCAGGTTTCATGGGGAACAGACTGGGTACCAATTTGAGGGCACTCAGTCGTTTGTAGTTTCAGTCTTGTTCTTCCCTTTTGCTGGTTCACTTGGACTCATAGCTGGTGATTGTCAAAGTTGTCTCTGTGGTGATGCAGGTCGCGCTTGATCTTGTCTGCTGCTGCGTCTGCCTCACGAGGCCTCATAGGAGAGTGGCCTCCTCTGGTCTTTGACTGGCTGTGAAGGATTATTTAACTTGCTTGCACTATTGTTACTATTACCAATAAGTGAGCTTTATCCTACTGTAGTTTAGAGACTTTAACTATCGTCTCTATCTGTTTGAAAAATATCAGTCTTTTTCAACATGAGTTTGCTTCCTAGATATTCCATTTGCTTGCAATTTAACCCTTCTAACATCCTGTATATCTGTGTATTGAATTACATTGTTATTGGACGTACAAATAGTAAATCTTGAAACACTCCATTATTCATTAGTGCACTACAATTCTTCCATACTTCAAACTAGTTTACTAATAATTCCTACAAAAACAGAAAGAAAACATAAATGAACTCAGGTGTTCAGCATCACACATGTGTCTCAGGTTATCATTACAGTTGCTTGGTTGTTCCTGTGGAATACATGACAAAGGTCGATCATGATTTAAGACTCACAATCATCAAATTTAAGCAAGCAGTAGCAATGTGCTGCTGAAATTGCTTTATAAAGGCTTCAATGAGGCTTCTCCTTTCGGCCTCTTTAAAATCAAGCCTGAAAGGCTGCCTGTCATTGTATTTGCTACGCCAAGGAGCTCTGCACTGGCTGTTCCTCTGCACAAATCCAGAGCAGACAGTGATCTCTAAAAGTTATAATATAAAATAATCCCACTAGATTCCCTTTTCCTAAAAACACAAGGAATGCTTGATGTTCTGATCCCTTTTTGCTGAAATTCAGTTAATAGGTGGCTGTTGGAAGAGAGTAGGACAGTACATTTATTAACTCAGTGTATTTGTGTTAATTAATCAGTTATTAATGACATATCTTGCTATTTTATAGATCCTGAGCTAACCTTATTCTTTGTCTTTTTTGGATTTAACATCAGTCTCTATTTTCTTTTTTCTTCCCCTATCTTTCTATTTTTTCTTCTCCTACAAATTATCAACACTCCTACTCCCAAACTCTTGTGAGGTCAGTCTTCAAACAGTTCTTTTTCAGCAGATGTTGCAGTTTTCAAGGCCTCTGACAGTCTGACCATTTGTAATGTTGATCATGTGAGACAGAGAGCGCTTCCTTGGTGATGTCTCTGTCAGCACTCGGTCACATGTGAGAGCATTTTGGCTGAAGTTCATTTTCACTGTTAAACCTTCTTGACCTTTTAAACTTTGTGCTGTTAGGTTCGCAGTCTTTAAGGTGGTGTTGTCCTCTTTATGATTCGACTGTAGATGGTAGATGTGGTCTGACTGGCTGCGTCCTCAGCGTTGGGAAGATGCTGACGTCAGTGGAGGTGGGCTTGGGCCTGTGATGCATCAGGTTGACACGCCTCTCTGTGGAACGCCTCCTGTATCACTGCTCGTTTGTGGCCCTCCCTCTCTTCCTCACAGTCAGATTCTGCTGTGTCCATTTTGAAGCTGCTCTCTCGCCTTCTTCATGAAACTTCAGAGCTGCCATCGTGTCCAGTGCAGCTCTGTCTCGCTGTCGTCATGTCTCATGGTTCGTTGTGCTCTGCAGGTGCCTCGGTCTGTAGGCAGATCTTTTGTCTTTCTGAGTTCTGTGCTCTGACGAACTTTGTTAATGTTAATAATGTTAATGGTAACATTACGATGGTTACCATTAACACTATTATAAATATCTGTACCATTTTTCATTTAGTCTATAGCAACATTACCTTCACTGTGTGTACCTCTGTGTGTATATTGTGTAGGCTGCCTCCCTCCCCTCTCTCTCTCCTTACATCTCCCCCTCTCTCTCCTTACATCTCTCTCTCTCTCTCTCTCTCTCCTTCACCCCAACCGGTCGAGGAAGATGGCCGCCCACCCTGAGCCATGGTTCTGCTCGAGGTTTCTGCCTCTTAAAAGGAAGTTTTTCCTTGCCTCTGTCGCCTAGTGCTTTGCTCTTGGTGGGAACTGTTGGGCTTCTGTAAATAGCATCACAGAGTACGGTCTAGACCTGCTCTTTTATGAAAAGCGCTGTGAGATAACTGTTGTTGTGATTTGGCGCTATATAAATAAAATTGAAAATTGAATTGTTATTCTTTCTATTCCTATCTAGCTCTCGTCTCCTCCCTATCTAATATAGCCTCTCTTTTTCCATCTCTCCTTTATATCTTAACTCAACCCTTTAAAGACCCTAATTCTTTTTTCTTCTTCTTCTGCCTGTACTGGCCCTTAAATGCACTTACTTACATCTTCCTTCCACTTGCTCTGTACGTTTCTTCATCTGGGGGTATATCTATTTAGACCTTATCTAACAGGATGGGGTCTTTCATTATTCCGTCTCTGTGACTCCTTTTCACTCACTAAAGGCTATATAGTATGTTAATATTATCTACCTGTTGGTCAAACTGTTTCTCCCTATTTTCCCTTCATTCTGAGCTTTCTCTATCTCTTATCTAACGTCTTTTATTTTATCTTTAACTACTTAGTTGTGCTGTTACCACATATGTTGCTGCCACAGCTCCCTCCTTTGACCACCTTTGCAGCTAATATTTCTTTTTTCTGCTCTTTACCATTTAATTTCACCTGCTGTGTGCCTCTCAGGACAGCCATCGCACACTCACTGCGAGCAAACACTTACTCTCTGGAAACTTTAGGCCTTCATGCCTCGAAAAAGAAAAAGACAGTTAATTGTCAAGCCACACAACCAAGAAACTAGAATGAAACAATTCATTGAAAGAAACTCAGGCAGCTCCCCTTGTTTTTATATCAAGGAGCTATTCAACTGAAAAATCATCAAAGCAGAGTTTATTAAACTAACTAACTAACTATTAAAATATCAAATTCATTTTCTCACATCTAATACAAAATTGATGGCTCTCAATCCCTTCTCTAACTTAAATCCTTCATAGATAATACCTCACATTGCTGCCTATGTACTTCTGTGTTTCAATAAATGTGCAAACTTTATCAGATGTCATCATGTTTCTAGTTTTGTTCCTTCTCCTCGACCAAAAAGTGTTTTCAGCCTGTTATTCTGAACTAAATTTCCTTTATTATCATAATACTTTAGTAGGCTGTTTCAACTACACTTTTCTTTTCTGTATCCAGCAGTCATTGCCGTTCTTTTACTAATCTGCTCACTGTCAAGCTTATTGCTTCAATGTGGCTCAGGAGCTAGAGTGGGTTGGCCCTGGTTGCGTGTCGAAGTGTCCTTGGGCAAGATACTGAACCCCAGGATACTGAAATGTTAGTTTCCGTTTGAGCACTTAGGCTCAGTGTGTGACTGGTGAATGCAGATGTAGTGTAAAAGCGCTTTGAGTGGTTGTAAAAGACTAGAAAGGCGCTATACAAGTATGGAGCACTAGTCCACATTAACTATTTCTTCAATAGTATTCATATACAATAATTCATATATCTATTACTTTATAACTCCTTCCATCAACTTCTTATACTTTTTTATATCACTATATCAACTCTATTCATCTGTTATCCTTAAGCTTTATGTTAGTTTAATATTAGATCAGTTATTCAACTATCATTATTTTATACTTTTTGTCTAATGGTCTTAAACATGAGGCTTCAAGACTCAAAATCTTAGTATTATTATTTTATGCCTTGGTAACATTTATGTGCACTTTTTGTTAACACACAGCTATCGACTATATTTTCTGCAATATTTACATGCACGTACGTCTCTGACTCCTATCTCCTGCCGGCCCCTGACTTAATTTACATTACCTAGGTTTTCAAATGGACTTGTCTGATGCACTTCCTCAACACAGACTTAATTTACACTACCTACGTTTATTTTCAAATTAACTGGTCTGATGCACTTCCTCAACACAGACTTAATTTACACTACCTACGTTTATTTTCAAATTAACTGGTCTGATGCACTTCCTCAACACAGACTTAATCTACACTGCCTAGGCTTACTTCCAAATTGGCTGGTCTGATGCACTTCCTCAACACAAATCCAGTCTACTTATTATCAACAACAGTGTTGTCACATGTGTTATTTTTCTTTTACAGTACTGCTGCTTTTTGACATTCCTCTGATACACTGAATTACTTTGACCCTTACCAGTTTTTGGTATACTGTTGTTCGAATAATTTGAATACTGAAAACCTATTGTCTCCTATATGAGAGGTGGAAAATGCCTTGGGGAGGATGTCCTTGTCCTGAGATGCACGGGCAAGTGTTTCCTAAATATTTTAAACTAAATTTTATTTAGTTACAACTCTGGACTTTGCTTAAAGGAGGATTCCCTCCCGCATGCAGAAGGAGAAATATGCCCTGGGAATCACTTAACTTTTTCACTTGCTAAAAGATCCTTTCTCTCCAAAAGGTATGAAGAGTCAAGTATACAGAGAGCAGTAAAAAAATCTGCTCGCTGTTCTTCCCTCTGTGATAGTTCAGATTCCTATATTTCCCATATTTGTTGAAAAAGGATTTTTACATAATTGTTTTGGATATTCTGTTGTTTTGATTGATTTGTGAAGTGATCCACTCTTTGGTAAGTTATTTTCATGTTCTGACCATAAAGAATAGTTTAAACCAAAATTAACTGTCTGGTTTCTTCAGCTTTCACTAAGGAGCAAAAATCAGCATTTAAACTCAATAGAAGTAATGATTTGACATTTATTCTGATAATTCATAATGATAATAATAATAATATAACTGATAACATTAATATCTAGCAAGTATTGCTGGATCATAAGCCAGTACAAGCACAGCCAGAGATGCACAGCCAGCAGCAGTCTTAACAGACTTTTTGAGAATTTTGGGCTAGATCTAGAGGTTTCCATTCAGGCTTATAACAGAGGCAGACTGGAGACTGACAGATGAGTCTCCAAGAGTTTGTGAGTTATGGGCAATACTGCTGAACTTGGATTCAGGAATGTTTCATTTATCAAGCTGTTCATGTGGCTTCTCAGTCCTTGATAACCCATTTAAGAATTGATCACAGTTTTTATCCTAGCACCAGGTTTAAGTTGTTTTTCTTCATAAATTCATTGTAAGCATCAGTTTTTAACATAATCGGGTTTCAAAAAACATTTTAAGAGAATTTCAAGCTAATTTTTTTAAAGTCTCCAAGATATTACAGAATTTGGTGATTTAGTGCCATGCTGAGCCCTGAGGCTAGCTGTTTTGAGAACAATGTATCAGGTCTTAAAGAAAATACAAAAGATTTTTGTGCATCAATTATTGCTAAACTCCAAAGAAGTGGTATAGCAAATAGTTTAGTTTCAGCAATTTCTAGAGAATTTTGAAAACCCATCTGTTAGCTTTAATACTGAAACTAATTGAATGAAATATTTCAATGTAAAATGGGGGCTTGTGCAGCCTGTAGAAATAATATTAGGAGTTCGATTTGATATGAGGCGAAATAAATGAACACGTACTTATGATCAAGTCCCAGTCAAAGACACTTTCGTTTACATTCCCATTTTGTAAACAATAAAATTTTGTAAACTACTTGGGGAACCTTGTGTATAAAAACTTTTAAGGTGCTTATGGTGGAGATGAGAGCCTACATATTGTACCCTTATTTTCTCTGTAAGTGTGCATAATTGTGCCCAATCTGACTGGTACTAGGAAGTTTTTTTCTGTTTGTGAAAGGGAATAACACAATTTAGTGTTTAAAAACTAGACTTTCAAGTGTCATAAAACAGCACTGTGAGTGTCAGACATTAAGACAAATAGTGAAAGGTAATAACAGAGTGTAATGTAAAAATAGACTTTCATGTGTCAAAAAACAGCACCGTGTCAGATATTTAACATTATAAAGAGTTGAAATGTTAACACTGTCCAAAGTGTAACTTTAACACTGAACTGGTGAGAATTATATAAACACTGGGATGGTGTTCATTTTAACACTATGTGTGTGGTTTAAGATCTTGCCACTTCTGTGCCCGTTTTGGATCCAAAGGTTTGGAAGTATTATCAGTGAAATATATGCATAATTTTAAAAACAGGATATACATGGATTTCTTATTTTCTATAAGCCATCAAGTCGGCAGAAGCAAATGTCAGTAAGTTGCTAATCACTTGATCCAAGTCATATACCCTGCAGCTCTTCCAGAAGGTAAGTAGTTCAACATCCAATGATGGTGAATAAGAGAGCTACAGTAGTTCAAAGTCAGTGTGTATAGAGGTTCTTTGCCAGGACACCACAGGATGTCAGAAAAGGAAGTGAATCTTCTGAGGTGTGTATGATTTACTGTAAAAGATTATCTATTTGGTTAATAGCTGATGAACAACTTCTGTCAGTTATTTCGGCCATTTGAATGCTGCCCTCCTGCCTTTCTGTTCCTCTTAGTATGTCATACTGTATATTCTGGTAAATGCTTGTTCCTGTCTTAGTGCTTATCTAAAGTCATTCACATAAAATGATCAAGTTTATAAAACAGTAACAGAAACAACATTATATTAAATTGATAGATTCAAAAGAGAAAATGTTACAATAGTTTGGAATTGAATTGAGTAAAATGTACAAACACAATTATGCAGCAAGTCTTTAGTCTAGACCAGGAGATGGATAAAGACACTGTTTTTGTGGATGTAAGATTGTGGGGTTGTTTTGTATGGTAATGTTATCAATAGAATATTTAAATTAATCCCTAATTTAGGGAATTCAGTGGACAGATGCCGAGCTAGGAGTAGTCGGCTCTGTATATATTGTGTTGGGCTCGTGATGTTTTTCATGGTTTGGGAAGCCCCCATAATTCCAGTTAAATAACATTTTGTCCACTAACACCTGAAGAAAATATCTGGCTTTTCAGCTGCTAAATGCTCCACTGTGTTCACCAGCTAGCCAGGTCTTTTTTCACTGAAGACAGTTGCCTGCTGCTACAGGAAACCAGACTGATGAGAACATACACATGGAACCAAAACTGTAAAGTTGCAACCAAAACAATGAGCTGAAAGCCCTTATCCTCTCTATGGTTTTATGCAACCACTCTCACATCACGGTATCTGACACATTGTTTATTTAACATATGTATGTGAATGTGAAGACCTTTCATTTGTATGGCAAGGTAAAATGTGGTATCTGTGAGGCTGTACTACATCAATTACGTATCTTGTTTTTGTGAGCATGTTGGCATTTAGCTCAAAGCACCACTGTGGCCAAGAACAGTTGCATTTTATTTGAAAAATTGGATAACTATGAATCTTCACTGACATCAATAATGATGCTAAAAACAGTACCCACCAACCACAGCCTGGTGAAGCCCGCCACAGAGCAATTCTCCAGGCTGCGAGACTTAAATTCATCCTCAGCACTGCACCATGGAAAATTGTTTATTTCTGTATATACTTTTATTAATTTTGTATACATCATTTGCTTTGTAGCATAAAGGGAATTACAAACTGCATCTCATTATACAACCCTATTGTAATATGACAATAAATGTATCTAGCTGTTTATTTCCTTTTTTTTCCTAACCTCATTAAACTTGATCTTGACACATTTTGGTGTATTGTCATGATTTGTATCATTTCTGATACATAACACTGATTCTATCACAAAAGAAGATCAGATGTAGTCACTGGAGACCAGCTTTAATATATTCCATTGTTCAGAGCAGAAGCTTACAAATTATCAACTCATCCTGTACAAAATACAGAACAGATTAACCCCCCCACCCAAGAAAAAAACAACAAAACACCAATACACCAGCGGCAGTTTACACAGTGTCTAAAGTCTATACATAAATATTACTGAAGTACATATTACACTGTATATTAAATACAATCTCCAACACTGCATATTCAGTACATGCATGAGGTCATCGTTGGATGATGCTTTATTAGGTTCCACTCTGCTGGTGAAGCCCATTACATTCAGACACATTCAGTGAGTGAACATTGCAATCCTGCCTGAGGAAACACACACACACACGAGCCACATCCTGTTCACTAACACCATGTGGTGCACGCAGGAAAGAAACAAATCTGTTGCAATATCACAAGTTGCTGTACACTTGAATAAAACCATTATCTCCAGTTTTGTACTCTAGCTCATTGTTCTGTTAGGAGTCAAAATAAGAATGAACAAACTCCGTAGCTCTCATTATATCTCACTCATGTCTGAGCAAAACAGGGTGTCATGTGACATTTGTGTGTATTTGTTACAGCAAAACAAAGCCAAAGCTGCCCCAACATAAAGTCATTTATGTAATAACAAAGCATTGTTTATTTATATTTTGGGGAGTACACTTTTCAAAGGATCACTTCACCCAAATTACAGAAATAAATATTTTCTCATTACCTCCTGTGGTATCTCTTCATGCAGGTATTGTGATTAATTGTCCGGGTTTGATGACATTTTTTAGTGTGTGTTTGTGTGACTGTGGCAAAAGTCGGTGTCTGTGCCGCTGTGCACATGACATGAACCGTGTGTCTACTAAATACTAAAGTATGCTATAGTGAACACTCACAACAACAACAGCTAACATGCTATTTTTTGGCCAAAGTTTCTTTGATCTTCATGAGATATGGTGGGATTATTGCTCTTATTACGTATTAAGTCCATATTTCTGCTTTTTTTAATGAAATATTGTAATCAACAGGAAGTCAGCCATTTAGCACTTCCTGTGTCATTTTCATCTCACATGTCAATATTCAGTCATAGTGAAAGTGCTGATGTATCTAGACTTACTGGCATCTAGAAAGGACATGTTTCAACCTTACATAGTTGAATCAGAATTGTCAAGTCCTGCCTATACTCGGCTGATCGAATCGTGTCTTTTTGTGCATGGTGATTGCGAGACGAAGCTAAACTGAGGCTTATTGTTGTTGCAGTTCCTCGCGGGTCTATTAAAGTAGCCGGCTATTTAAAAATGATAAAATATTCTTTGTGTGGTTCATCAACAGTGATAAATTATCCGGAAGTCACGCGAGGTGCGCACGACGCTCCACTCTGCAACAGCCAGGCATATATGCTTGGATGTAGTAGTAAATTGTTGAAAGGGAGTTATCATCAACACGTGGGTGTGATATACATTAGAAACAAATGTGTTGCAACAGAGTTTGTGTTGAAACTCTGAGTTTTATGACGCTCTAAGGAAGCGCTAAATATCTAGCAGTATCTCCTCTATTGTCGCACTGCTTTAGTGTTATTAATGCTGTTGGTGCATGGTGAGACACCTCGACATACATTTTCTAAAAAGTGCAGGGAGGCGTCACATCGGCGCCTGTGAACGGGCACTGCACTTATACATACAATTTAATGGTACCACTAAATGTAATGTTTACCTGTTGGGCCACAGAAAATAAGCGTCCAGCAGTAAGACATCCCTGTTGGGTAGATTTGGTTTCTCAAAAACACAAAGCGGCACAGTTCTTAAAATAAGCAGCAGCAGAAACGTCAGACCTCCGTTTTAATTATATATCTTTAAACATTGCAGTTACGGCTGAAAATGAATAAACTATTTTGCCAATTTTACATATCTCCGCAATTGAAATCAACTGCCAGTTGTTTACCCGGAAGTGACTGTTTTTGTTAGCTCTGCGTCACAGTCTGGAGAAGGCTACTGTATCCCAACTAATGTCTGTATGATGCATCTGGTGTGTACTATGGTTGTCATGTACTATGTGGTGCACGCAGGAAAGAAACAAATCTGTTGCAATATCACAAGTTGCTGTACACTTGAATAAAACCATTATCTCCAGTTTTGTACTCTAGCTCATTGTTCTGTTAGGAGTCAAAATAAGAATGAACAAACTCCGTAGCTCTCATTATATCTCACTCATGTCTGAGCAAAACAGGGTGTCATGTGACATTTGTGTGTATTTGTTACAGCAAAACAAAGCTCATCAACTGATGATATCTTCGACTGATGTGCGGACAATGTCAACTGATAACAGTTATTGTTCAGGCAATGATGGTGATCCCATGGCCTTCACCAGAACGGAGTGAGGAGACAAAAACCAGCAGTGTTGAAAAGCAAGTGTGCATAATACAGAAACAGGTAAACAGAGGCATAGACAGAGGTGAAAATGTACGAGGGAGGGAGACCAGGCAGAACAGGAACAGGCAGAGGTGGATCAGTCGGCACCCAGAGGAAAGAAAATCACAAAAAGAGGAGAAGGAAAGAGCTGGGAAGCTCAGAAACACAAGAGAAAATAATTCTACTGACACTGAGAAACACTATTGAAGTGCCAGGGAAAAAAGCGTAGAGTAGAGTAGAATAGAGTAGAATGCCATCTTAGGTGTCGTAAAATGTGAGTCTTGCTTCTCAAAATACCAAACAGCAGTCATAGTTGATACTCAGCAGGACAGCTTCATAATGTTCACATTCCTTTACAAAATCCTATTTACAAAATTTTCCATTTGATTCCTTTTAGCTCCATCTCATTTCTGATTCCATGACATGAAAATATAGATTTTGGCAGATATTTATCGACTAAATAAAATGATGTAGACTCAGACTCCAAGATGTTGGTGTGATTGGTGTTGTAGGCTGGTTGACTCTGGATCATGAATACACCTTCTCTTTCTAGGATACGTACTCAGTTGTCTTCCAGAAGTGTCCAGGGTGAGACAGCCGGCGATTGAGTTTGGGGAGTCTGTCCAGCATGCAAGTCAGCTGGGTGAAAGTCGGCCTGTTGTCTACCTCAGAGGACCAGCAGGCAGACAGGATCTCCTGTTGGGATGGAATGAGGAGGATTACATGATTCAGGATGCTTCAACTGTGATTTCCATTTATCAATTTGTTGGCTGTTTACTAGCTTACAATTCAACTGTGACTGTATCACCAGAAGACATCCACCTTGACTATGATGTAAATGATAAATCTTACGCAAAAGTATCTGAATCTCTAGTACCTGTTATAATGCTGCTCAGAATGTACATAAGGCAGCAGAGCTTGGTAGGTACAAGGGACAAAGAATTTAGACAATGTGTTTCTTATGCCTGTTCTTTTTACTAATTATTGACCAAGCTAGTGCTAAAAACAAAAAGCTGCATACTAAAGGGAAATAACTGGTGCTAAAAATGAGTTGATTGGTTGGTTATCAAATTTTAAACCAGACACAGGACCAAGACTGAGGTTGTTGGAAGACTGTGCAGAGCCAAAGATGGGGACTTCAGTTTTATTTTCTGTAAACTGTAGAAAGGTTTTAGCCATCCAGGACGTAACATCCTCAAGGGACTTCAGGGGGGACCTTAAGTAGTGTTGTAGTCAAGACTTCCCAAACCGAGACCAAGTCTTGACCAAGACCCGAGTATAATGAGACCGAGACAAGACCAAGACTTTGAGGGGTTGAGACCAAGTCAAGACCAAGACAAGTACCCAACACTACTTGACACAAAAAAATGTGGAACGTGCATATGATAGGTACTTCTCAAATTGATCTGAAAGATCCACATTCCCGTAAAAACATCCACTTACAGACACTAAGAGCTGAAATCAGCTAAACATCTTTATTAAACGCTTCTATTTTTTCACAAGTTTTCAACAATAGCGCCACCTAGTGGCTGAGGGGCGCCAACGATTTTGGTTTGCTGTTAATTGGACAGACCAATGGGAAGATCTGAGATAGCTTAATTTATTGCGCCACCTAGTGGTCAATTGGTGGTGGTCAAAATTTTGCATAGAGCCTCAAAGGGCATGGGAAAGTACTAATCCACGTTTCGTGTTAATCTGACAGACCGATGCGAAGATATAACATCACTTCCTTATACTTATTTATTCCAGCATCCTTTGCACTATACTTCATTGCACTGTGTACATGTATGCTGTATATGTACCTGTATATCACATCCACTACTCCTGCATCCTTTGCACTCTGCTCACTGCACTATTTGTCAATATGTCTATATTGTTTTTGTTCATAATGTGTATGTTTGTGTTGTCCGCCTAGGAGTTCAAAAAAGTAAGTTTTGCACATTTCAAGATGCAGCTCAATTCAGGGAATGCATGGACATAAGGTTTTTGAATGTGATCAAAGTGCCATCTGCTGGTTGACGTGTCATTTTTTGCATCTGAGGTGTCTGCAGCAGTCTATGCCAACAAGGCAGTGCCTTTGAGAATTATTGTTTTAAGAAGATGACAGTAAGGCTAACTGTCAAGTATGTTTTGAAGTGTTTGCATGATTGACAGTTATCTCAGCCTATCACACTTAGTGATAGTGGTTGTCTCTTGCTGGTCACATCACAGCTCTGCCCTGACTCCCTTGCCCCAGACCAAATTAGAAAATAAAAACAGATTTTCTGGCTTTAAGATGATAGTGACAGTGTGTGCCTCTCTTCCTTTAGTCTCTCTTTGCCACAGCCATGTTCTTCTATTATCTATGTAACAGGCTCACCGTGACCTCCTTGCCCAGGTTGGAGTCTGTCAGCACCTTCTTAATGCCCTCATTGCTGCCCACTAGCCAGATTGTAGTTTCCACAGGTTGTTTGGTGATTGGCCAATCTCCGACCTGCAGCTCATGCCAGATTGTGCTGAAAGTTACACAACACAAAAATCAGATCAGGGAAACCGTAGTGATAGTGAAACCAACTTATATGCTATCTTAATTAATTAAAGGCCAAAGACAAGCTTTGGCACACTGTT
Source organism: Micropterus salmoides (assembly GCF_014851395.1). NCBI lineage: Eukaryota > Metazoa > Chordata > Actinopteri > Centrarchiformes > Centrarchidae > Micropterus > Micropterus salmoides. Next base: position 4,682,615 of record NW_024042261.1, on the reverse strand, counting down.
GTTATACATTCATGCCAATAAAGCTGTTAAATTTGAATTGACCAAAAAATAGTAAATGTTTATCTTGTAAACTAGAGTGTCTATTCCTCCTTTACTTTAAAATATAGCATATATTGAGTGTTTCTTGATTAACCTGAGTAGGCCGTTAAACTGTAATCAACATCAATCAGTACCCAAATGCATAAACGTCAGCAGCTTTGGAGAAAGGCAGCTGGTCCTCATCAACCTCTGGGCTCATTTTTCTAACAATCTCTGGAGCCAGGTAGTTGATCCAGCCCTGAGGTATCCGGAAAAAGTTCTTTCTTCTAAACAAGCACACACACACACACACACACACATATACAACACTAATGAAGACAACAACTGTGGCTTACCAGACACACATATCAATTTTTTGAGCATTTATTTCACTCCTACCTGCCTTCTTGTACCACTCCAGACATCCCAAAGAGGCCAAAGTCTGTAATGACCACCTTGTTTGTGTCATAGAACACATTCTTAGACTTCAGATCCTTGTGAATGATGCCTTTGGCATGCAGATAACCCATTCCCTGTAAAAGAATCAGATTTGCTGAACACAAGACATTTCTATGACCTGGAGTGAAAGATAAGTGGTAGCTGAGGCTAGGCATTTTTATTATTATCACTGAAAGGCCCAATGAATTTGACTCTTTTAATAACAGAATCCAACCATGATGAAATAAAGACACTAAGTTACTGTACTGATACATCATTCTCTTGTATAAATAAAGTCATTAGGGCCCAAGCCATAACGTGCAGGGTCCCTATTGAAAATGAAGGAATTTTTTTTCCTGCAAAGTAACCTCAACAACCTTTAACAAACTCCTCTTTGGGATTTAGTCCGACCGACTTTTTTTCTGTGCAGTCTAAACCCACTGACGATTAAAAGTTGTACAAACGGTGAGATTCCATGGAACGGCGTGCCCGTGGCGTCCAAAAGCAGGAAGTTGTTGTAACTTCAGTCTACATGCTCATATCTGCACCAAATTTGGGATGCATTATACAGGTGCTGGTCATATAATTAGAATATCATCAAAAAGTTGATTTATTTCAGTAATTCCATTCAAAAAGTGAAACTTGGATATTATATTCAGTCATTACACACAGACTGATATAATTTAAATGTTTATTTCATTTAATTGTGATGATTAAAACTGACAACTAATGAAAATCCCAGATTCAGTGTCTCCGAAAATTAGAATATTACTTAAGAGCAATACAAAAAAAGGATTTTTAGAAATGTTGGCCAACTGAAAAGTATGAACATGAAAAGTATGAGCATGTACAGCATTCAATACTTGGTCTTAAGTAATATTCTAATTTTCTGAGATACTGATTTTGGGGTCAGTTATAATCATCAAAAATAAAAGGAATGAACACTTGAAATATATCAGTCTGTGTGGAATGAATGTATACATTATACAAGTTTCACTTTTTGAATGGAATTACTGAAATAAATCAACTTTTTGATGATATTCTAATTATATGACCAGCACCCGTAAGAGTCCCGCCCTGAACACTCAAAGTCATAGCGCCACCTGCTAGCAACAGGAAATGACACATTTTATGTTTTAATGTACTACATCTAGCAGGTTGGACATATCAACTTCAAACCTGTCCCAGAAAACCCTTAACACACTGATTAAACCATGTTGTAAAACTTGCCGTTAACGGCGTGGCGTCAAAGTTACTCTGCGCCATGACACTGGAAGTTGTTGTAACTTGACTGTACATGGTCAGATCTATACCAAATTTTACACGTTTAATAAGAGTCCTGCTCTGAACACATGTACATACACAACATTCACCTATAGTCATAACACCATCTACTGGCAACAGGAAGTGACCTTCAACGAAGCAGCCCCCGCAACACGTTTCACCTATATATAGGAAATTCCTGTGACACATGTACCAAAAAGCCTCTTGGAGTGATGCCCTAAACCCAACAGGAAGTCAGCCATTTTGAATTTTAGGTCAAGAATTTAAGAAGAAGTGAAGGCCTTATTGGGGGAAATTAAGAGTGATGTGAAGATTGATACGTATTGTAGGAAATGGGAATATTTTAAATATAAGGTTAGGGGAAGGGTTAGGGTTAGGGTTAGGGTCTGTCTCTTAAGTATAGTAAAACCAGGAATAAACAGTTAAGAGAATGTGAATTTAAACTGGTTCAGGGAATTAATGGTGTTTGTAGAAAAAATGAGTTGTTAGAGGAAGATAAGGCCAAGTTATTAAGTTTACAAGCCTGGTTAGATAATTTATTCATCCATAGAGTGGAAGGTGCTTATGTCAGGTTCCAGACAGTTTAGTCCAAAATTGATAGAACAGGGGGAAAGGAATACCTCATATTTATTTGGACTTGAAAGGAGGAGACAGGAGAGAAATAAATGTGTTGATGGTGAATAATACAGAATGCTCTGACACAAAAGCAATTTCTGAAGAAATATATAAATTCTTCTCTAAATTATACTCTTCATCTTATTCAGAGGAACATTCATTGTTGTTTCTTGAAAGCATTAAGCAATATATTCCTCAAATTGAGACAGATTTTAAAGAAAGATGTGACTCTGTGATTAATATGAAGGAGTTGGATTTAGCTTTAAAGCAAATGTCAATAGGCAAATCCCCGGGTGAAGATGGTTTAACCTCAAACTTTTATAAATTTTTCTGGGAAGAGATAAAAGAATTATTATTTAGTGCCCTAAAAGAATTTTGAATATTGAAAACAATCATTTAATGATGACCATGAAACAAGGTATTATTACTTTGTTACCCAAACCTGGGAAGGACAAGAGATATATTGATAACCTGAGGCCAATAACTTTATTAAATTTGGATTACAAATTATTTACACGGATTTTTGCCAATCGGTAGAAAGAGGGCATGGGACAGATAAGTAGTGAGACTCAGTCAGGGTTTCTTAAAGACAGATCTATACACAACAACATTAGGCAGGTTCTTGATTTACTAGATTGTAAAGACTTTATCGAGGACAATGGTTTCATATTGTTTTTAGATTTTTACAAAGCTTTTGACTCAGCTGAACATCCATTTATAATGAAAACTTTAGAGCATTTTGGGTTTGGGTCAGAATTTATTAAGGTAGTTAATATGATGTATAAAGATATCAATAGTTCAGTTTCTCTCCCGCAAGGAACGTCTAGAAGATTTGAGGTTAAATGAGGGATTCGGCAGGGTTGTCCTTTCTCCCCTTTATTTTTTATTTTAGTTGCAGAATTATTAGCGGTTCTTATAAAAAACAGCCCTGAAATAGAGCCTACATCCATCCATCCATCCATTGTCAACCGCTTATCCTGCGTACAGGGTCGTGGGTAGAGCCTACATGTGCTAGGTAATTATCTATGAATAACTGAGACGACACAACCATCTTCCTCAAAACTTCAGAACAGATTCCTCTGGTAATTGAGAAGATAAAGGGGTTCTCTACAGGATTGTTTTTCTCTGGATTACAGTTAAATTTAAAGAAATGTGAACAAATGGCTATACATGAACACCCTCTAGGGGATTTGTATGGTATTCTAGTTAAAATGGAAGTTAAATGTTTAGGGGTGGTTATAACAAGAGACAGGAAAACCAGAGAAGAACAAAATATTGAGATTGGTATAAAGAAAAGTAAATCTATACTTGATTCTTGGTTACAGAGGGATTTATCTATTTTCGGAAGGGTGTTAATTACTAAAATTTAATTGTTATCTAGAGTTATGTACCCCGCGTTTTCTCTGGTCATCCCAGAGAACTTAATTAAATCTATGAATCAAACTAATTTTAACTTCATTTGGAAAAATAGACATCACTATTTAAGAAAAAGAGATGTTTTAAAATCGCTAGAAGAAGGGGATTTAAATGTGATTGACTATGAGGCCATGAATGGAGTGGTAAAACTAAATGGTTACAGAAATTCATACAAAATAGTGAGGGCTTCTGGTTTAATATTCCATCTAAAATATTTGATAAATGTGGAGGGATTGATTTTTTTTACCAAGATGTGATTTCAGTGTTGCTAAACTTCCTATTAAGCTGTCCAAATTTCATGAGCAGGTCCTCCTTTATTGGAAAATGATTTATAAACACAGATTCACTCATTTTGGTGAATTAAAATCTTTATGTCACTGGGTGGGAAGAGAGGTGTCTGGTCTATTTTACATATGATGGATGGGAGGTGGGATTTTGGAGTACAATGTATTCATTAATACATTTAATGTGAAGTGTACAAAGAAACAAGGCAATTCCACAGGCAATGGTGACCTTGGTTAGAGGCATACTGTCTTATGAGGTAGTTCTACCTCAGATGCCGTCACTTTATATAGGTGAACTGGACTTTAAGGAGAGAATAAGTGCTAACAAAATTATAAGGGCAAACTTTTCCCTTTACCATTAAAAAGGAAAAATATATTAAAAGATCAATCAAAAGAAATTATAAGTAGATTAAGAACTGGATACCTCACTGTTCCTAGCTAAAGAAACTCATTTTAAAATATTAAATGAATCCTTGTAACCTGTTTCTGAAACAACGATTTAATATTGATAAGAATAATTGTACTTTCTGTGATGCAGCGCTGCTCCCTGCTCCTCTCCCCCAAGTTTAGCAGCTCTCAGCCGACCAGCAGATTTTCAATCACCCGCTCTGCCTGGTCCTCTCTACACAACGCTCTGAAGCCTCAGTGATGTACGGACAATCTCGACACTGATAGGCTATTGCGACTCAGCGTCATGCGACTTCTTCGCTTGAGTTGAAAATATTCAACTCATGCGGATTCCTTCGCGTTGCCTTCGCGTCGCCCGACAGGAGATCGCGGCTCTTTGCGTTGACTTTGTATGTAAAGTCACCGCCCCGAACGCTCGCTTCGCTTTTGGTCTGAAAGCACCATTAGAGTTTTATATTAGATTTGGAGTTATATTGAAAGATAAAAAAAGAGACTTGATGTATAACAGTTTAATTATTTTAGCTAAGCAGTTTATCCATAAGTGTAGACTTATGAAGGTAAGACCTCTGTTTTTGGTTTTTATGAAGGAGTTAATTCTTTATAAGAAAGCCTTGAAAGATATAAAAATAAGACAAGCCTTGGATGTTTTCAAAATTATACACATTTTGATAACTGATTAGACCTCTTGTGTTATTTTGTGTTTTATTTATTTATTTCTCATGTTTTTTGTATGTATGTATTGTTATGTATGTATTTAAAATGTACTGATTTTGGAGGTATTTATTGTTAATATGAATTTGTAACGCCTGATTTTGATTATTTAGTAAAAGGTTGTAAAAAAAATTCATAAATAAAAAAGTTTGTTTCAAAACTCCTGTGCAGAACAAGCGGCAACCTCTGGCTCTCACTTCTCGATACCAATACGGAAGTATCTGAAGCTGCAATTCATCGAGTGGCCACTTGAGGCTGGCTGCAGAAGGGAGTCAATCTCTATTAACCCCCATGTTAAAATGCCCAACTTTACAGCAGAATAAAACATGTTTACAGCCTGGTTCAAGAAATGGTTTTAGTGCACATCGCTAATTTTGCCCTTCGTAACAACTGTGAGGGGGGTGAATTTTTTTATAACTCACCTGTTTAAATTATATCAAGGCTTAAAGTTCTGCATTATTAGGGGCGTGGCCGCTTTGATTGACAGACGCCTTTAGCCGCTGCCACTCCTAGCATTCGGTCCGTCGTCTGTTAGCCTCACTCAGCTACACGGAGCTCTGAGGCTCAGCCTGTCGGAGCCTTCTGGACATTTCTACATGCAGATACTGTATGAATAATGACAGGCTGTACAGTTTATTGGCGAGAGAACCTCCCGGAAATCCATGTTCTACTTGGTGAGTGAAATTCCTTTATTTTATTGATGTGTTAAAGAGGTGGTATTATGGTTTTTGGCTTTTCCCCTCTCCTTTATATTTATCCTTTATATCTTTTTTTGTGCATGTACTAGGTTTGCATAGTGAAAAAGCCCAAAGTCCAGCCCAAAGGGAGTTTCCATCTCCCACAGAAAACTCTGCTCTGAACTGACTGAAAAAAGCTGGTTTGTAGACCAGCCTTTACTTCTCTTTCTTGTAACGTCACAATGAAAATACGTGTCATAATGCTCGCTGAGCAGCTACTCCGACACGCCCTCAAAAACACCGGTGGACAGTGAGCTGCAGCACACCTCTCCTCTCCCTTCCAAACACTAGCTACCCTCCAAGCAGTCAGTGGACAGGAAGTTCCTGTGATGTAGAGACAGAGCTCAGTTAAAACTTTATGGATGAAAGATACTTTTGTTACAGATTAATAACTCACCACTCTGAAACTCTTGCTCCAGTCCATGTTGCCAAGCTGGTCTGCAACATGTAGCCTACAGCTGAATCAAAGCTGTTTACCGTCTTTTTGCTGACCCGCCCTTCTCTGCTTCTGATTGGCTAGTAGTCCTTAACTAGGAACTGCGCATGTACAACTCTGAGCAAAGATCATTTAGAGACAAGATGCATCACTCCATAGCTAAAACGAAGCCTTCAGCACATATAGTGTTTTTTGAAAATTCAACCATGTAAACCTGTTCTGGTCCAACCCCTAAATAGGATTTTGAATCTGAAAATGAGCATAATACCACCTCTTTAACATTTAACAGGTATCGCTGTTGGCAAATAGCTTGTTAGCTTAGCTCGTTATGCTAATTAGCCAGATAGGAGCAGCCCCAAGCTGCTAAGTTAGTGTAAGTAAGTAAGTAAGTAAGTGTGTTCTCTTATTTTTTTAAATTTTTTTCTTATAAACCTGCCCTGCCTGGCAGCCTGGTATGAGTATGAGGAGCTGGGTACCATATTGTGCCAGACAGATTTTACTTTAACAAGAGCGTATTAATATACTCCTTTGTCTGTATTGTTATTTATTCAAATTTATTTTTCACCGGGCCAGACAGGGGACAGACATGGGGATGAGGAATAGAAACACCACATAAACAGACAGCACAGAGAGAGGGCAACACCTGCAAGAGAACGGGGATGGGGGGTGAGGACAACAGGAAATAGAAGGAAACACCAATTGCAGAAAGCAACAAAACTTGCAAGAGAACGGGGAGGGGTGCTTGGGGTGGAGAAAAACAAACAAACAAACAACAAACAACAAACACACCAACAAACAAACAAAAACAAAGAGACAAACAGCCGAACAGCAGCAATAAACAGCTGACATAGGAAGACAATTGAAAGAGAAATGAAAATGAGAAAAAATCATAAATACAGCTTGACACACAACACCGTGAGAGCTGAAATAATAACAATTAATTTAAATAAGTAACTGAATGAAAAACATCAAGAATAATTCTACCAGGGACAACCATTGTTTGTGTGTGTGTCTATATGTGAGACTGTGTGTGTCTGAGTGCGTGTGGGTGAGTGTGTCTGTATGTGTATGTGTGTGTATATGTTTGTGTACATAAGCCTGTTACAGAATGTAGTTCATAGTGAGAGTGGGATGCCACAACCGCGCCGTACCGACTCCAGCAACAGGCAGGCAAGACCCCCAGCAGCCAATAGGGGTGGGAGAGAAGTCGACTCCCAGACGAATTGCGACCCAAACGCAGAAGACCCCGACCCGACCAATAAACGCCAAAGACAGTGGATGTATGTCATGGATTGTGAAGTGTTGCATGGTGGAGTAAAGATAAGGTGTGTGGTAATTAAGGTGTAGTTAAAATAGGAGGGTAGTTGTGACACAGGCACCCCACAACTGTCAGGTAGTGGAGCCTCCCAACGTGCCCCTCCCACCCCCCAATCCCTCTGTGTCTAAGATGTAATTAAAATTGAGGGGCGGCCAGTGGGGGAGGAAGAAGGGCAATAAAGTAGCCCCACCCACCAAATACCCTGCAGCCTGTCCTCCCCCCAGATTCCTAAGGGTGTATGTAGTGAGACATGACCAAAGGAGGGAAGGTGAAGGAGGTCATAGGGAGGCTAGAATGGTCCTCCCCACTGGGTCCAGATTCCTGACTGGTCCCATCATTTAGCCCTGTCCCCCACCCCCCCTAAGCAGGAGGACACCAGGTCCCTCCAGCCCAGGGCTTGTAGCAGCACCCCAGAGCCAGCGACAACCCCGCCCAGCCCCAGGACAGGTCCAAGGGGGTCCAGCCCCCCAGTGCGTAGACCCGCGCCCAGACCCAGAGATACCAAAGCCCCGAGCCCCAGGCCCCCACACACCCCCCGAGGCAGTTCAGTGCAGCCTCGACCCGAAGCCCAATAACCCACCCCACAAGTTAGTGTGTTCTAACCGCAGCTTTTAAGGAGTCAAAGATAAGAGAGAAGCCAAAATGTAACTTATTAGATTAACCTTAGTGTTAGACATTAAGGTGATAATGCTTTGAAGAAAAGGCGTAAGTAAAGGCTCAGTTAGCTGACGTTAGGTTAGCAGTAAACTTTACATACGGGCAATGTTAGATTTGGCTAACGTTACGTACTGTAACAGAGTCACTGTTCAGTTAGATACTAGTCCGATACTATTATAAGTGGCTGCACCTGATCCCGATGGACACGAAGGGTTTAAAGGCAGAGAGCCGAGGGGGGAGCGGCTGCAGAGTTCTGCCTGAAACTGTCACACCGAGGAGAGCCGTGTACCTCCAAGTGTACTGTTTAAAAACAATAACGTTATACTATTCTTTGTGGGGTTCATCAGTGGGGATGATTGATTCGAAGTACATATTGAAGGCAGTTTTGAGTCATCAATAAGTTATTACACTCAGTATATGTAGCATTCCTTGAGATTCAGCAAACAATCTGAGGTGCTTAAAAACACACGATTCGACTATAGGTAGGACTTGACGATTCTGATTTGACTATGTAAATCCTTAGTTGGGGACAGCCCTACATCCATGCTTTCATGATGTTAAGGCCAAATTCTGACCCTACCATCAAAATGTTGCAGCTGAAATCGAATACTAGGAATTGTAGCATCAGTATCCTGTTCTTAGCTGACAGGAGAAGCACTTCTTCTGCTGCTGTAGCCCATCTGCTTCAATGTTCAACGTGTTGTGCGTTTGAGATGGTATTCTGCATACCTTGGTTGTAACGAGTGGTTATTTGAGTAACTGATGCCTTTCTGTCATTTCGAACCAGTCTGCCCATTCTCCTCTGACCTCTCACATCAATATTCATGAATGTCAGTTTGGTATGTGATATTTTGTTTCATAGATTATCCATCCATTTGATATTAAAATTATAGTTTATAATTAGGGGTGTGATGAGACACTTGAGACGAAATTTGAGATTTTAACACTTTGTTAAAGAAATCTTTAATGCTGAATAATATTTTAAAAAACTGAGCATTAAACACTTTATTTCCTGCATTCTGATGTTTTTTTTCTGCACCAGTTTATGGTGATTTATTTTATTTATATAAAGAGGAACACAAAATTCAGGTGGCGGGTGACAATTCACAATCTATAACCTAACTATAACAGAATATAATGCAGTGCAGCTCTCGGGCATTCTGTGTTGCTTTCAGATCTGTTTTTCCTGTAGATCAACTTTTCTCATGTAATATCAAATTCTCTCCACAAATCCCCACATGTTAACTTCAGCGGCTCCGATAAAGTGCACAGTCCCAAACAAAGCAAGGTTGCGCTTCAGTTATTGGATGTTTATGTTGCAAAACATTACCAGCTGTGTTACCACTCATCACACGTGTGTGGACTCACAGCGTGAGTGGGTTCAGTTGATTACTATCACAGCGTATGCAGCGTCAGCTGTGCGGAGTTGATTAGCTTATCAGTTTTACATTTGTATTTCACTGCATGAGAAAATGAATGTGTCGCTTGACAACATGTGAAAAATGTCTTGCTTGAGTCAGCTTTTTACCTTACAAGAAATCTTGTCATAATTTAATCTCGCAAGATCTTGTGGCACAGTATCTCGTCACACCCCTCTTTATAAATGTATATATTTATTTTTAAATTCAGGCCATCTGACACAGCTCGAGGGATGCTTACCTTTACAATCTCCTGTGCAATCTGTCTGATTTTATTGATGTCCAGCATATGACCTCTTTCTCTTACAACAGAGTGTAGAGTCAAACCTTTACAGAAACTGCAGAGAAAATATTGCAGTACATGCAATATTGTTACTAAAACTGAATTCACAAATCACGATCAGAACACAAATATCCACCAAAACAGCCCATCACATCTAATATTAGATACAATTATCCCAAAGTATGATTATGCATTTGTGACTGGAACTGTACTGCACATTAGGTAATTACAGGGAACATCTGATCTCAGTTTTTAGCTGACGAGTCATGCAGCTTTACCTGGTGATGATGGCGAGGTGGGGTGGAGCCATGCAGGCACCCATGAACAAGACAACGTTCTCGTGCCTGGTCTGCCTGTAGTTCATCACCTCCTTTTTAAAGAGCTTCAGGTGATCCTGATTGTTGCCGTCAATCTCCAAAAGGCGAATGGCCACCTCGCCGTGCCAGCGACCCTTATGCACCTTCCCCCAACGACCCTGGACAAACTCAAATGTGTTAGCTGTGTTGGAACCAAATGTTGATATTTTATGCTTTCATACCAAGATTTAGTGTGCCCGTATTACATCTCAGTCCTTACCTTGCCAATAAGCTCTCCCAGCTGCAGCTGCTCATATGGAATGTCCCACTCCTGCAGGTACACACTGGTCTGACTGGCCTTACGAGAGATGGGGCCCCTCCAGCGGCCAGCAGCCCCACGACGACATATGGAAGAAGGCAATTCCTCCAGCCCATCCTCATCACACTCCTCAGTGGAAAGGCTCTTTTTTCTGCTGCGCTGGTCAGCTGTTTCCTCATCTTCAGCTGTGTAGTCTTCGCTTGCCTCCTCCTTGTGTGACATATAACAATATAAGGGAAGTGAACACTGACACTGAATGTTTAATTAATGATTGATTTTAGTAAAACTCAGTTCGAAGCACATTAGAAAAAAGTATTGTAACAAAAGCATTGTGAAAAACATAAGAAAACCAACTTGAAGGTACAGTGGTACATATATACTCTAAAAGGCCAAATCTACATTGGAGTCCTAAAGTCTGAGTCAACTACCAGAATATGTTTAATTCTTAATTAAATTTTTTTATACATTATTACATGCATTTAATACATCATTATTCCATCACTGTAGAGCAGGGGTTACTAAACTTTTTTAACATAAGAGAAATTTGGTGCCCGGGCAACCAAACTTACAAAAATATATTGATACATTATGAATTGCTGTAACATCTACATGTATAATCTACTGATAAACACAACAAAACATGAATTTCAACTGTATATGAAATGTATTTATTTCATAATAAAAGTACATCACAGTTAAAATCTAATTTGCCGAGTATAAAGTTTTCAGCCATCTCATAATGACCCACTCACTATGTCAGCTGGAGTTGGGAGTGGGCTGAAGTGTATAAAGTATGCTACATCTTAGCAATAATCAAATTTTCTGAGTGTAATGTGATCAGGACCTGGACAGGACAGGATCCAGGACCTTGAGTTGATCAAATTTAGCAATTTAACAATTTAGAGCAAAAAAGGGCCTGACGTCATCTGCATTTTTTCCCCACTGTCGTATTGAATCAGACCAGATTTGTGAGATAAAACACGCTCTGTCTGTTCGGCCTGTTTGCTTTTTGTGGTTGTAAATATAACTTTTGGACAAATTCTATTTCACCCTATTGTAGTAATCCACAGAAGGGAGTGGGAGAGACAATTTATCTCTCCCACTCCCTTCTGTGGATTACTACAATCTCTCTTTCCAGAGAGAAAGAGAGAGAACTGAAAACCTTAAACAGCTGTTTCTCAGCACTGATTTCAAGTAAGTATTGTTTCGAGTTCTTAGTGCTTTGTTTGTGATGACAGTTAGCTTAGTTTTAACAGCTAGGCCCCTGTGTTGTCCAGTGTGCTCCAGCCATTGACGCCAACTGGCGACCCAATAAAAACTGATCCATTTTAGGTCACGACCATATAGGATGTCACTTTGGTTGTCCAAAATACAGTTATTGACTCGCCTGCTTTATCCATTTAGTAATATAGTCTTGAAGTAACGTCATAACAACAACATGGTGCAGGATGAGAGAAGTTAGCAGACAGAGAGCGATGAACTTCACATGACAGGATTCAGGATTTTTCGGAAAAGCTGTTTTGATTCTTTTGATTGGTGAACCCTTACAGACTAAAGGAAGATAAATAATCAAGGAACGGACACATTCGGACTTAACGAGCGCTTCAAAGGTAACGGCAGTCATCACTTTCCTCTCTTGTACCAGGCAGGTTACACTGGTAAATCTCTAAGAATTAGACTTTGGGGATGGTTGTTTCCATTGAATGAACTGAACAATTGAATTGTGGAGAATCTAACCAATCTAACGATGTGTAGCATGGTCATACTGACATATTGACCATACGTTTAAACATTAATATTATATGAACAATCTAAGCAGCTTAGAAGCAGCTAAAGTGGGCAACCCTGCAGGCTTTAAGAGGTTTTATACATCCAAAGAACTTCTATAAAAACTAGACCAGACAGACTTTTAAATTGAGGCAGGCGTTTATTTGTCAAAATGTGTTCCCAAACCAGGCCAGTAAACAGGATAGGCAGCTATTTGGGACTCGGCTATTAATTGAAGTTTTATGGTAACTGAACTGCACCCAGCCACTTTAGCTAGCTAGCAATTCATCCACGTTAGCAAGCAAGCTACTGTTAACTAACAATGGGCAGCTAAACCATAATATCACAATATACAGTATTTTATATGCTTTGCAGTAATGTTAGCTTTGAATTTGTATGTTGTGTTGGACTCTGTATTGTGGTGGATGCTGATGGTTTGTCAATGTTAACAGACTCTCTCACCTAACATTAGCTAGTGTTGCACACTGTCGCTCTCTCCACCACAACTGGTAAAGGCAGATGGCTGCTCACCCTAAGCCATGGTTCTGTTCGAGGTTTCTGTCTCTTAAAAGGAAGTATTTCCTTGCCTGTGTAGCCAAGTGCTTGCTAATGGTGGGAATTTTTGGGTCCCTTTAAATAACAGCACAATGAGTACGGTCTAACATGCTCTATAGGAAAAGCGCTATGAGATAATGTGAATTGGCGCTATATAATTAAAATTGTATTGAATTGAATGATTGTCATTGTGGAGGAGTGGAAGAGAAGGCACTCTGGAGCGCACACAAATTTCACATCCTTTTGGATTTTCCTCAGAAATCTGCCCACAGGCATAGGCAACACTGTCTAATTTTTCAGTTTTTAAGCTACGTTACATTGGCAATACAAAGTCATTAATGCATGTAAAGTGCTTCACATTCTTACTTATGGTACCTTTAAGAGATCTTCCAACTTCTACTGATGACAAATATGTCAGTGATAGAAAAAAAGAACATAACTAACTCTATGCGACTGCCAGTACTCACCCCTTCTTGGTCCACTGCTGTTAGCTGTGTCTTAGTGACGGCCACCTGTGACATTCTGAGAGAAAAACCTCACAATTAGCAACCAAAAAATATATTTTTTACTAGCCTGACTGATACTCTACATGATTTATCAGGCTATGTGAGTTTAAAAAAAATCAAATGCAATCAGAAAAAAGTATGTGAACCCCTTGGAATTACCTGGGATTTCTGCATATATTGGACATAAAATGTTATCTGGTCGTTATCTAAGTCATAACAATAGACAAACACAGTCTGCTTAAACTAATACCACACAAACAATTATGTTTCATCTTTTTACTGAACACACCATGTAAACATTCTCAGTGCACGGCGGAAAAAGTACGTGAACCCTTGGATTTAATAATTGGTTGACTGTCCTTTGGCAGCAATAACCTCAACCAAACGTTTCCTTAACCTCATTGAGCATTCTGCACTGTGCTCGTGCAGTCATCTTTGCAGGACGGCCATTCCTAGGGAGAGTAGCAACAGTGCTGAACTTTCTCCATTTATGTACAATTTGTCTTGCCATGGACTGATGAACATCAAGTCTTTTAGAGATACTTTTATAACACTTTCCAGCTTCATGCAAGTCAATAATTCTGAATCTTAGGTCTTCTGTAAGCTCTTTTGTTTGAGACATGATTCACATCAGGCAGTGCTTCATGAGAATAGCACAGTTTAAATTGGTCCAATCTTGTCTCATTGATTGGACTCCAGGTTGGCTGACCAGTGTTTCCCATTCATTGATTTATTTTTTTTACTATTTTAAATAGGTTCAATTGTATGTGATTGCAACGCTGGACATATATTTGCTCAGCACCTCCTCTTGTTCTCTCGCTCCCTCTGTCTCTTGCAAACACATTGATAATGAATTCATCTGTGTGAATTGAATGGTTAGTATCATGAACACCTCAGCACAAATCTGTCCAACACAACGCTGTCAATGTCAGAGACCCACCTTTAAAAAAGTTTGTTAGCAAGCATGTAAGGAGTCTAGCTAATAAGGACAGCCATGTTAACATTAGAGTACAGCTGGGCTGTCGAGTTTAGCACATTGTATATAGCTGCTAGTCATTATCGACTGCATTCCCCCCTCCCTCCCCACTGCCACAGTTATGCTGTTATTCTGTGGGAAACACTGCTGACTCCTGACTCCAGTTAGCTTTTGGAGGAGTCATTAGCTTAGAAGTTCACATACTTTTCCACCCTGCACTGTGAATGTTTACACATTGTGTTCAATAAAAACATATAATTGTTTGTGTGGTTTTAGTTTATGCAGACTGTGTTTGTTTATTGTTGTGACTTAGATGAAGATCAGATCACACTTTTGACCAATTTATACGGAAATCCTTTATATTTATATATAGATTTTATTTAAAAATGTTTATCATTTATGTACAGTATAAGCATTGTTGGAAAGGTTACTTTGAAAATGTAATAGGTTATATTGTAGATTACAAGTTACCCTATTTAAAATTTACTTTATCAAAGTATTCTAACTTATTATCTTTAATAACTTTTTGAGTACTTTTCTAAATTTCTAATGAATGTTTTCAACTGTTAACCATTTTCAAAAGATAGCTTGAGAGGCAATTTAACTTTCACATGGTTGCGCTGCAAATTGAAACATCATAACCAATAAAATCCATCTGAATAGCATCAATCCAATGCTGACCGATTTCCTAAATGACATTGTGCACATGAAAAACATGCAAAGCAACAACATGAATATCATTCAACATAGCCATTACAGAAAATATATTTAGATGTATCCACCAATGTAATCATGAACATTTTCATAACTGTAATTTAATTACATTTTTCCAGGTAACAGTAATGGATTACAGTTATTTTGCAATTAAATTAAGTAATTAAATTACATGTAACTAGTTACTCCCCAACACTGCGTGTATGCGATATATAAAATCAAGCCTGAAAAATACTGAATTTGTGATATTGATATGTAACAGTTTATATATTTTAACACCAACACATAAATTAAACAAACATAATGAATGTTGTACTTTACAATTGTGACTAAAACATAATACAAAATGTGATAAGCTAATATCAGCCAATATGGTACCCATGTTGCTGTCTCTTACCCTGAGTCATAGTAGGTGCCAGAATGTTGAACACCAGTATATGTGGAAGCAGCAACATCTGTTGGAAAATACAACTTCAGAATACAGCACTACTACTAAGAGTAATTGTCAATTTCAAAATGCAGAGGATATTAAATGCTTCTGTCTCAAGCTCTTAGGCCACCATATATTAGGGACTTATAAAAAGATTTTTTAAAGAATCTGCTTCACGTTTACCCTGATAGTACTTAGCATACACAGCGATTTAGTATTGCTCAGTTACAAAATACAGATTAAGAACATGTTCACAATAAACTAAAAAAGCATCTTTTTGTCTGTGCTGTAATCCTCTTTCCAGACTAAAACTGTGTTTTTCTTCACCCAAAAACTGGACTTTTTCAAAAGTCTCCCAGGGAATAAATCTTAAAACTTTGACTTCTTCTTGTGTGTGTATATGAGAAACATAGCTTTAACGATGTAAACCTGCCAGTTAGGGTCGAGGGCATTGTAGCAGTAAAGGTAGGAGAAGTATATTGCATTTATGTTGACTTTGTCATACAATGTTGCAATCATAAAATAATGATTTTGTCACCATTGTATAAGTGTGGAACTTAATGTTGTTAATGTTATGTTCTTCTGCCTAAAAATAGTAAATATAAAACATACTAAATATCAGTACAAAACATTAACTACAGTAAAAAAATCAGTTAAATTAAGAAGCCGGACCTTATGTTGTTCAAGTAAGCTAAAGGAAGAATGGAAAACGAGGGAGAGAGGGGTTCTTTCCACAGCCAGAAGTATCACCAATATTGTGTCACAGTCTAAGATGCAAAGAACATTGTCGTCCGTGGTAAACTTATGTGCAACCACCAAAAAGCTTTCAACCGCCAACAATTCTACATCTGCTAAAGCAGTACAGCAACGTGAAACTTGTAGAAAGAAACTCCGGCATTAGTTAAAAAGTCAGGACTGACTTTCTTTATTTTTCCATCCAGTGGCATTAAGAAACATTATATGTTTGGTAAAAAAAACATATTCTTTGCTGCTGTTATGAATATGATATTAGTTAAAAAGTCAGGAGAGACTTGCTTTGTTTTAGTTTTTAAAAATATATATATTTTTAGCCTATACCGTGTACAGCATCATCTGGTCTGAGAGGCTGTCACCGGACCACTGAAACACGGAGAGAGAGAGACGCAGTGATCGTGTTGAACAAAGTGACTCAAAAGTAGGTCAAGTTAACCAAGAGCTTTGTCGTCTTATAATCAGGGTCGTCTTATATTCGGACCAATACAGTAATATTGTAATGTAACAAGTAACTTTGTGGCGGGGACTCATTTCAACCACCACCAACTTTTAATACCCAGTAATAAGTAAAGCAACATTATTACTTTTTTAAGGAGTAATAAGTAACTTATTACAATTCCTGAGTAACTTGCCTAACGCTGTCAATGAGGCTTATAATGTTTGCTGTTTTAGACAGTTTGTACTGTTGTTACACTGTACGTTATACTGAGATGCTTTTGTAATAATTTGTCCAACCCATTTAAATCACATTGCTGTGAAGAACCTGTTTTGTTGGAACCCTGCTTACATTACACAAGGCTTGTGTGTATGTGGGTGATACCAGTGACAGGGTACAGACCTGGGAAGTGGAAGCGGCTGTCCCAAGAGCCCTGCGGTGACGGGTTTGGTGGGGGAGTGGCACTCACACTTGGGGGGTTGCTCTGCTGGAAATGTGCTGGGGAAGAAGGTGTAGAGGAGGTGGCTGATGATGGGTTACTGCTAGAGTCCAGCTGGTTTAAATTGAGGGGAGGTTCCTGCTAACACACACACACACACACACACACGCTCAAACAAACACAATTCTATTATCATAATAGTAAGGAACTTCCATTGACACCATTTATTTCCAGTAGAACAACCTTGACAGTCAGAATTCCATACATATTATAATAGAAAAGGAACCAGTACTTACCCTTTTGGTTATTGCCTTTGGTAAAGTGCCATATTGCAGTGGGATCTCTGCTGTGTGATCAATCCGATTATTGATATCTGATGGCACTGATTCTGCTCTGCGCATCTTTGGCACTGCAAGTCAGATTAAAACATCAGCTAATTTTACATCATATTGTACATGTATATAATAGGTTCCCAATTGTGTAAGTCTGTCTTAAAACAATACACCAGGGCCTGTTTGTACATTGAAACACGTTTTGCTTGCTGTAATCATTCTGCCTGTTCATACTGGCCAGTCCAAGATCCCTTTCTAATGCGCTTCCAGTGTCACTGATGGGGGCAAAATCCAGTCTACATTTGTGCAAAAATACATTCCAAAGTGTATATGAACCTAATATGATGCTTCAACAGTCTGAGTTAGACAACAAAGCAAGTACATATGTTCCAACGTATCTACTGTCTTGTGACAAACATTTTGGTAGCACTTTATTGTACAGCTCAGTAATAACATGGTAATAGTGGGGGAATATAGGCTGGTATAGGCAATATGAAAAACATTTTCCAGAGCTAGAGATGTGGGGCCCCAACGTAGGCTGGTTTTCACGCACATGTGTGATGTATAAAAATTAACATGACGTGAGAATGTGAGGTGAATGTGGCACAGACTTTTTCCAAGATAACCTCAAACAGCATTGAAGAATTGCAAAACAGAGCGTCACTAGTTTTTAATAATATCCTCTGTGCTAGGGCTGACCCCCAATAGTCGAAGATTCGATGCTTCGATGGGCGGAGCCTGATTCAACTGTCAATCTCACAGTCAAAGCTTCGCAGTGAAACAAGGATCATGCCATTTTGGTGATATGGGGGTGCTCAACATCTGATTTTACATAGAATTACCAGTTTTCTCTCATGCAGCTGTTTGCAGCACCACAAAAATTCTGCACAAGCCCGGTGGATGGCAGGTGTGAGAGAGAGAGAGAGAGAGAAAAAAGGGTCTTCAAAAAGCCTCAGTTTAGCTGGACATTTACTGTGTAAGTTGAATGAATAGAGACTGCAGCTCTGCAGCTTCTCAAGATTGAAGCGGAGCTACTGTGTGTAACCCCCCCGCAATCGCTGCGCACAAAAACACACGATTCGACTATAGGTAGGACGATTCTGATTCGACTATGTAAATCCTTAGTTGGGGACAGCCCTACATCCATGCTTTCATGATGTTAAGGCCAAATTCTGACCCTACCATCTGAATGTTGCAGCTGAAATCGAATACCAGGAATTGTAGCATCAGTATCCTGTTCTTAGCTGACAGGAGAAGCACCCGGTGTGGTCTTCTGCTGCTGTAGCCCATCTGCTTCAATGTTCAATGTTGTGCGTTCGAGATGGTATTCTGCATACCTTGGTATGGTATTCTGCATACCTTGGTATGGTATTCTGCATACCTTGTAACGAGTGGTTATTTGAGTAACTGTTGCCTTTCTGTCATCTGGAACCAGTCTGCCCATTCTCCTCTGACCTCTGACATCAACAAGGCATTTTCTGCCGCTCACTGGATATTTTCTCTTTTTCGGACCATTCTCTGTAAACCCTAGAGATGGTTGTGCGTGAAAATCTCAGTAGATCAAAGTCACTTAAATCCCCTTTCTTCCCCATTCTGATGCTCAGTTTGAACTTCAGCAAGTTCTCTTGGCCACGTCTAAATGCCTTAATGCTTTGAGGTGCTGCCTTTGGCTGATTAGCCACATTACTGAGAACTGTTGGGCTTCTGTAAATAGCATCATAGAGTATGGTCTAGACCTGCTCTTTTATGATAACTGTTGTTGTGATTTGGCGCTATATAAATAAAATTGAATTTAATTGAATTTAATTGAATTAGCTATTTGTGTTAAGCAATTGAACAGGTGTACCTTATAAAGTAGCCGGTGAGTGTATATGCCATTACAGATATATCTCTGATAAACTAATATAATCTGATAATATCAAGTTTCAACTACACTCCTAGCAGCACATACAGGGGTTGGACAATGAAACTGAGAGGCCTCTCATTTCATGGCTAAATTGGACCAGCCTGGTGGCCAATCTCCATTAATTGCACATTGAACCAATAAGAGCAGACTGTGAAGGTCCAATTAGCTGGGTAAGAGCACAGTTTTGCTCAAAATATTGCAATGCACACAACATTATGGGTGACATACCAGAGTTCAAAAGAGGACAAATTGTTGGTGCACATCTTGCTGGCGCATCTGTGACCAAGACAGCAAGTCTTTGTGATGTATCAAGAGCCACGGTATCCAGGGTAATGTCAGCATACCACCAAGAAGGACGAACCACATCCAACAGGATTAACTGTGGATGCAAGAGGAAGCTGTCTGAAAGGGATGTTCGGGTGCTAACCCGGATCGTATCCAAAAAACATAAAACCACGGCTGCCCAAATCACGGCAGAATTAAATGTGCACCTCAACTCTCCTGTTTCCACCAAAACTGTCCGTCGGGAGCTCCACAGGGTCAATATACACGGCTGGGCTGCTATAGCCAAACCTTTGGTCACTCGTGCCAATGCCAAACGTCGGTTTCAATAGTGCAAGGAGCGCAAATCTTGGGATGTGGACAATGTGAAACATGTATTGTTCTCTGATGAGTCCGCCTTCACTGTTTTCCCCACATCCGGGAGAGTTACGGTGTGGAGAAACCCCAAAGAAGCGTACCACCCAGACTGTTGCATGCCCAGAGTGAAGCATGGGGGTGGATCAGTGATGGTTTGGGCTGCCATATCATGGCATTCCCTTGGCCCCATACTTGTGCTAGATGGGCGCGTCACTGCCAAGGACTACCGAACCATTCTGGAGGACCATGTGCATCCAATGGTTCAAACATTGTATCCTGAAGGAGGTGCCGTGTATCAGGATGACAATGCACCAATACACACAGCAAGACTGGTGAAAGATTGGTTTGATGAACATGAAAGTGAAGTTGAACATCTCCCATGGCCTGCACAGTCACCAGATCTAAATATTATTGAGCCACTTTGGGGTGTTTTGGAGGAGCGAGTCAGGAAACATTTTCCTCCACCAGCATCACGTCGTGACCTGGCCACTATCCTGCAAGAAGAATGGCTTAAAATCCCTCTGACCACTGTGCAGGACTTGTATATGTCATTCCCAAGACGAATTGACGCTGTATTGGCCGCAAAAGGAGGCCTTACACCATACTAATAAATTATTGTGGTCTAAAACCAGGTGTTTCAGTTTCATTGTCCAATCCCTGTATGAATCAACTGCTGATGGATGGGACCCACCCAGAATGGTTAAGCCAAGGATGGACAGTCCTGATCATGAAGGATCCCCAGAAGGGAACAATCCCATCCAACTACTACCTAATAACCTGCCTCTGCACAACATGGAAGCTTCTGTCAGGCATCATAGCAGCAAATATGAGTAGGCACATGGCTCAACAGGGTTTTTCCTGGCTCAGAATGGGACTTTGGGGGGTGACTTCTCACAACAGTAAGCATGATCAGTATGCGTACAGTAAAGGCAATGAGTTACCTTATGACCGAAATCTATACATTTTTGACCATTTGATAAACAAAATATATCCACAACCTGGAGGACTAAAGGTATAAAAGTAACATCTTAGTATAATAATGTATTTACAGGTTACACTTGATTTAGATTTTCTACCTAGATAGTTTATTAGTTGAGCTTTTTCACAAATAAAACCTTTCTCTGATATTAACCTACACCACTGTGGTTAAGGTTTGATTAGTGCTAATGTTTGTGTATTCATTATAATTTCAGATAATGGTATAGGCTACTATAGCTTACTATTAGTAGCCTAATATTAATTCCAGTTTGACAAAACAGCAGTTACATTTTGTGGGTTGTTTTCAGTCATTAAGTTACTATGCAAGAAAAATGCTCTACAGGGTGTTTAGTCTCTCATTTGTTTATGCAAAGTACTAACTTGTCAGTAATAAAAAACGTGCATACAGAACGAGTTCAACATTTCTAAAGTTTGATGTAGTGCCTCACCCTTTTTAATGTCCCGCCTACTCCAGGCTGTGATTGGTCAGCTCACGAAAAGTAACTTTGACGAACAGCTATATGCACACGGCTGCATGAACGACACCCGATCTCCCTTTGGAGATTAGCAGGCAGGAAAGAACGGTAACAGGTGAGCGTGACATTGTGCCCAGAGAACCTGATCTGGAGAGTCAGAGAAGAGGACCGGGGCCGGTACGCCAAAGAGTAAAATGTAAAAGTGACAGTACCGGCATAGGCGGAAATCACTGGGGGGGAAGGGGGGGTCAGGTCCCGCCTTAAAAACCATCAAATAATGATATATACTTAGAATCATTGTGTAAATAGTAACAACAACAGTAGCAATACAAA
Organism: Micropterus salmoides; assembly: GCF_014851395.1. Classification (NCBI taxonomy): domain Eukaryota; kingdom Metazoa; phylum Chordata; class Actinopteri; order Centrarchiformes; family Centrarchidae; genus Micropterus; species Micropterus salmoides. The sequence continues at coordinate 4,660,737 of NW_024042261.1, read as the reverse complement.
CGCAAACGTGGCAAGTGTGTTGTACGTGTAGAAACATTTTGAGCCCCTCTCTTGCCTCACAGTGGTTTGGTCCACCGCCTGCTTTCTATCTCACAGGAGTCCGGTGGGAGAAAACCAGTTATATCCTTCAGTAGTTGTGGAGCTCCAGTAATGTTAAGCAGGCTGGCAGAGCTGTTTTATTCACTTTGAACGTTGGATGAACTGATTATTTTGTCTTTAATACAGATGATGCTGAGTCATTAATAAATTAATGGTGACAAAAAGTTATGATAACTGATTATTTTTCCATGAGCCCACTCTGTTATTATAACATTACCTAGAGTGTTTGGTAGCTTGTTTAATTTAATTTATTTTATTTAAAAGGGACAGCGTACAGTAAAACGCTTTGGATAAAAGCGTCTGCCAAATGAGTAAATGTAAATGTAAAACAAACGTTACCATTTGATGCACTGTACCAGCTTCAAGCTAATTCACATTTGCAGTCCCTTGGCAGGTCATGGTTAATAACAATACAATAATAAATACATTAATTAAGGCTGACTAGTTCATTTGAATGCCACCAAGATCACAACATCGGCAAACAGCATTCCAGTCATATCGCGGCGTCCACCAAAACAATCGCAACATGACCCCGAGCCACATTGCTCTGCTCCAGCACAAATCAACAGCACACAAAGTTACATAAACACACAAGGTTACACAGAAACAGTCACAAGACGTACAATGTGAACTACTCACAATGAAACATAACAAACATTTACCAATCAATTAAATTAAAAGCAGGTCAAAAATCTCCAATAAAATGTCTGGATCAGTGATTGCAAAGCTGAGTAGCTTTTAACTGCCATTTCAACTTTGATTTAAACATACTGATGGAGTTTTACAGAAAAAGCAGACTGGCCAAATGCAGTACAACGGAATGGTATGACAGTCTTGAGTAGAGGAGATTCTGAAGGACCTAATTGATACTGAATGAGTAAACACAAAATCACAAAGTGGGAGGAGCCAAGCCATTTAAAGTTTTATATACTAAACACAAATTAGAAAATATAAAAATTATCAAAACTAAACAAATTATATTTCTGAAGTATTCTGCAATGATGATAGTGAAAAAAAAACAATAAAACACACACCAGCTGACATGCAGTACATATAATGACCAGCAGACACGTTAACCCAGTGCAAGAGGAGCTGTGATTGGTCGGTTCACGACAAGTGACATTGATGAGCTACATTCAGCACACAGCTGCAGGCACCCGAGCTTCTCTTCTCCCTTGTCTCTCTCCGCCAACAGAGTTTAGCAGGTAGGTGAGAACGGGAACAGGTGAACGTCACATAGCCCCCAGAGAACCTGATATGGAAAAGGCAGAGGATAGGACTGGCAGCTTGGGAGAAGTCCCGGTACGCAAGAAAATGTCCCGGTATGCCAAAGAGTAAAATGTCGAGGTGCCCGTACTGACTACCTGGGTCTCCCCCTAAAGTTACATGGGGCCACCTGCTACGCTGCGGCCAGACGCCGCCCTGACCCTGGGCTCTCTTGACAGACACGCAGCGTGCCAGCTCTTCATGCGGAGGACAAAAGCATAACACACCCGCAGCTCATCAACAGGTGCCTATTGGCTAATCACCACGCACACCGCTGAACTGCAAGTCCGGCCAGAACTGCCCTGCAACGTCAGTTCCCTTAGCTTCATATCCACTCGAAATGTAGGCTTATTAGGTCCTATAAAATAAATAAATAAATAAAGGAAAACTAAGGATATTTACTCTTTCATTTTAGTTAGATTTGCAAACCTACAATACAGTTTTAGTTAGTTATTGTTTTTTTGTAAAGCCTCGTTTTTTGTTTTTGTTTTTCAGTTCGTTTGTAGTATAACCTTGGTGCAGAGCAGCTGGCGGGAGTGTTCCGGCATCTTTTTGACCTCTCGCTGAGGTTGAAGAAGGTGCCGAAGATCTAGAAGACATCCTGTATTGGCCCTGTCCCCAAAAAGGGACGTTCCAGCGTCCTCTCCAACTAACTAACACACATGTAATGTTCTTCGACTTCTCCAGTGCTTTTGACACCATCCAGCCTCCGGCTGGCTGAGAAACTCTCCGTGATGCAGGTGGATCAGGACCTGGTGGCCTGGATCATAGACCTGACATACTGCGGCCTGTCAGTAAGGTAGTCTATGATTACGTTAATCGACTAGGCTACCACAAGTTAGGCAAGTAAACAAACACTCCTTCATCTTTTCATAACTAACGACAGTCAGAGTTAATAGGTCATAGCTAAAGCAAGAAGCAAGCTAACATTAGATGGCCAATGCTGAGCTAAACATGTTGACTAACCTCAGGTTACTAACCTACGTTCAGTCAGCGCTTCTTTGTTTGGGCCTTGTTGTAAGTTTTATAGCCAAAGTTTATGATGAATGGCACAGCAGCTGCCGGTGTTTGTTGTCCTCTCGCACAGGTGGCCACGCGCAGCTGATGCTACGTATTATGTAGGTAGATTATAGGTAACGCATGGAGGGGAATAACAGCAAGCTCATCAGACGTACAGACTAACGGAAACCATGAAGAGGTAGAAAGGAAGTCCGCTACAGCCAAATACCTTTACAGAGTAAGGCAGGTCCTGAAAGGTCATCTGAATTGGAAGAACAAGATACACATACGCCCTGCCGGTCATCAGAGACCCCACTGGTAAAATGAACTGGCCAAAGGAGGAGATAGAGGCCACTGACATCAAGACAAGAAAGCTCCTTACAATGAAGGGAGGGTTTCACCCCAAATCCAGCACCCTGAGACTGTACGCTAAGTGGAGCGAGGGAGGCTTTTAACCTGATGGTATGATAAACATAAATCCAGTCAAGAGCTCGGAGGAAAGGCAGATGCAAATGATTCTGGTGAATTTATTTTTCAGTTTAGTTTTTATCTTTTTAATTAAACTTCCAAGCAGCATTTTTATTATATATATAATAAGAAGCTACTATTTTAAAGTGTTTATCTTAATAGAGGAGCTTTACACACAACCTTATCCGAGCTAATAATAATATTAGTACATTTTAGCACACCATTGTCAATTTTAATCTTATAAAACGTAATTTCCCAAAAACAAAAATTTGGCTAGAGAAAATGCTGTGTGGCTAGTAACTGCAAAAAAGTTAATGTCAAGCCCTGATTGTGGCACAAGAACGGGCACTCATTACAAGATCAATAGAGGCTGAGGTCTACTACACCAGGCAGGACCCCAGGTGCAGTTCACTAACAAAGACCACGCCGATGTGAGGTATAAAAAAGGTTGTTTATTCGATGATGATGATTCGATGATAATGAAGAGTATTTATTATGGAGGGGTCGAGGGGAGAGGGATGAAGTGGTCGAGAACGGAGGGATGAAGGGGGTTGTTTATGGTTTCGGCTAGAAACCGGGGGGTTGAGACTCAGGGTGGGGGCTCGTTTCGAACACTGAATAATTGTAAATAATTGTACAAATTTTCAAATTATTATTATTTTGATTGTTTGATATTTTAGTAATTGTTTTTTTTTACATTTGATACAGATTTTTATTTATTATTATTATCTTTTTTTTTTAATCAATTAATTAAATAAATTTTTTTGTCTATTAATTCACACACACACACACACACACACACAGGTTTACGGTATTATCTATTTATTTTATTTTAATTTTTAATATATTATAATAACACACACATTACTGTTTTATTTATTTATTTTATTTTAATTTTTTATATATTTAAATTTTTTATATATAGATAGAGAGGTGTGGTCCTGAACTTTAGTTATATAACTTAATTTCACTAACAAAGACCCCGCCAATGTGAGGTATAAAAAGGGTAGTTTATTCAGATGCTGAAGAGTATTTACGATGAAGGGGTCAATAGGAGAGGGATGGAGGGGTCGAGTGTAGAGGGATGAAGGGGGTTGTTTATGGTTCGGAGGCCAGAGCGGCAAGGAACCTGGGGGTCGAGACTAAGGGTGGGGGCAAGTGACCGGAATATGATTCCGGAGAAATTCTGGATTTGGATTGGAGTTGGCAGAGATGATGATGGAACCAGAGGCGTGTGGTGACTCTGCCTGATTCCATGATGAATAATGGGTCTTGCAAAGAAGCGTGTTGGTGTAGTCTGTGGTTTACGTAGGTCTTGTTGGGTTCGAAAGGGCTCAAGTAAGAGGAAAATAGGGTGAGAGAGGCCGAGTTGGTCTGTTTTGCTTCGTTTGAGGTTGAATCTGAGGGTGTCTGAGGAGTGGACATAAATGTCGGAGAGGCTTGCCTGCTGGGTAGGATAATAGAAGTACATACAATACAAATACAAGCGAGGAGGTCTGATGTCAGGGGTAATCGTTTCGGAGCGAGCTGAGGTTCTGTTTTTTGAAGGCCTTTCATTAGCATGTGGACATCGGGGTGAGAGATGGAAGGAGTGGGTGCTCCAGAAAGGAATTTGACAAAGACGTTTATCCCGCTAAGATATACATGGATCATGGATGTTCTGATTTTGAGGACAGAGTGGGCTTAGGTGATGAAGCTGGTTACGGATATGATGTTGACGGAAGAGAATGGCAGGACAAAAGAGGTATGGATAGTTCAGAATGTTCACCACCCTGAATCATATGATGAATGGATCTTGGGAGAGTTTACATAAGTTTCCAGCATTATGTGTAATGCTGTCTCTTGTTATGTCTGTTTTGGCAGATGCAGAGTCCTTGCCCATGTGATTCAGCATGCACATGAGCACACGCTTGAAAACGTGGTGGCTGAAATCTGAAACCTCACCACTAGATGCCACTGAAAACTACACATGGATCTCTTAAGTTATATTCTATTATTCATTATTAAATAATAGTAGTAATAATTATTATAATTAAATTATCTAATATACTATAGATGCCATTTAACCCTAATCCAAAATTTTTTAATCGATCCCCATCAAATCCTCATGTTCCATCTAAAACCACACTCCTTGCATGTACACATGGCACCACACAAAAATCGCCCAAATGGTTAGTTTACAGACATGAGTAACTTCCCTCATGTATTGGTTATGACCATGAGATGTTATGAGCTGACATACCCATACAGTACTTTACCAGAGCATTGGCAAAAATGTTCATTTCTCTGACAAATTCATTTTTAAAAGATAAAATTGCTTACATGTGAGAAATGATATCCGACATGAGGGAGCATCTTTGGTACATTTGTTGTGGCACTTTAACCTGTGAACAGATAAATATGACATACCCTAATAAGACCATAACAAGTATTTATAGTACAGGTGATGCTGAGACAGCAATTTCAGATTTCAAAGCTAAATGCCCTCTCAATAAAATACTATATATATATGTGTGTGTTTGTATGTATGTATATATATGTATGTATATATATATATACTGTGTGTATATATATATATATATATATACACACAGTGGGGCCAAAAAGTATTTAGTCAGCCACTGATTGTGCAAGTTCTCCTACTTAGAAAGATGAGAGAGGTCTGTCATTTTCATCATAGGTACACTTCAACTATGAGAGACAAAATGAGAAAGAAAATCCAGGAAATCACATTGTGGGATATTTAAAGAATTTATTTGTAAATTGTGGTGGAAAATAAGTATTTGGTCACCCACAAACAAGCAAGATTTCTGGCTCTCACAGACCTGTAGGCTCTTCTTTAAGAAGCTCTTCTGTCCATGTTATCTGTATAAAAGACACCTGTCCACAGCCTCAAACAGTCAGACTCCAAACTCAACCATGACCAAGACCAGAGAGCTGTGTAAGGACACCAGGAAGAAAATTGTAGACCTCCACCAGGCTGGGAAGAGTCAATCTACAATAGGCAAGCAGGTTGGTGTGAATAAATCAACTGTGGGAGCAATTGTAAGAAAATAGAAGACATACAAGACCATTGATAATCTCCCTCGATCTGGGGCTCCATGCAAGATCTCATCCCGTGGGGTCAAAATGATCATGAGAACGGTGAGCAAAAATCCCAGAACTACACGGAGGGACATGATGAATGACCTGCAGAGAGCTGGGACCAAAGTAACAAAGGCTACCATCAGTAATGCACTACGCCAAGAGGGACGCCACGCGTGTCCCCCTGCTTAAGCCAGTACACGTCCAGGCCCGTCTGAAGTTTGCCAGAGAGCAGATGGATGATCCAGAAGAGGACTGGGAGAATATCATGTGGTCAGATGAAACCAAAATAGAACTTTTTGGTAAAAACTCAACTCGTCGTGTTTGGAGGAAGAAGACTGCAGAGTTGCATCCCAAGAACACCATACCTACTGTGAAGCATGGGGGAGGAAACCTCATGCTTTGGGGCTGTTTTTCTGCAAAGGTGACAGGGAAACTGTTCCCCCAAACACACCGCTCGGGCAACGAAGGAGTGGCTCCGTAAAAAAGCATTAAGGTCCTGGAGTGGCCTAGCCAGTCTCCAGACCTCAACTCCATAGAAAATTTGTGGAGGGAGTTGAAAGTCCATGTTGCCCAGCGACAGCCCCAAAACATCGTTGCTCTAGAGGAGATCTGCAGGGAGGAATGGGCCAGAAAATACCAGCTACAGTGTGCAAACCTGCTGAAGACTTACAGGAAACGTTTGACCTCTGTCAAGTATTGAGTTGAACTTTCATTACTGACCAAATACTACTATTCCACCATAATTTATAAATAAATTCTTTAAAAATCCTGGATTGTGTATTTATTATTCTCATTTTGTCTATCATAGTTGAAGTGTACCTATGATGAAAATTACAGACCTCATCTTTCTAAGTAGGAGAACTTGCACAATCAGTGGCTGACTAAATACTTTTTGGCCCCCGTGTGTGTATGGAGATGGATAGATATGGGGACAGAGGGAGGTTTTTTACATTCTCTTACTTGCAGTGTTTGCACTTGACACCGAACATCATGCTCTTGCGACACACTTGGCAAGTCTGGGAGAGCCAAGACTTGGTTGAAAATCTGCAAAAGACAAGGAAAAACATTTCTTCATCATAATGGCACTATTGTCTATCATTTGTTTCAGATTAAAATGGGTAACTTTTATAAAAACATTTTTTTCATGTTTGCTAAAACTGTCACTATATCCTGACAGCAGTACATGAGACAGAAAATCTGTGAAATAAAATGATCAAGAATCCAACGCGTCCATGGTATAACAACCAATCAGAGCATTCAAAAACATCCCCCCCCCACCTTCATTCTCAAGCAGGTCCTGTCCTTTCTCGGTGGTGTCTACTTCTGTGATGTTTGAGAGCCCACCCCCCTGTCCGGCCCAGTGACAAATATATACATGTACATAATTAAATAATAAAGACGACAAAGAACTAAATTAAAACTCCTTTGTTAAAGCAATATCTGACTGGCACAACATGGTATCCAGCTCCTCGTTCTGTATATATCTGGGGTTAAAAAATATAAATAAATTAATAAAGATATGTTAACTCTCCCCAACAATTTATAAAATGTCAGGCAGGAAGAAAGATCAATACATCAGTTCAAGTGTTACCATTCACACACAGCCCACACTAATGTGGGGCACATCAACCACAGTTTCCACAGCATAATGTATACTGTCACTTTTTCCTAAATAAATTGTTATTCTAAGCCAGGCAGGAGGTCCGTCTATAGGGGGATGGAGGGGCAACTCACCTGTGTGTTACAGCCAGGCCAATGTCTCTTCTCACTGTCTGAGGGGAGCTCTTGTGCATGGTCACATCTGTGAAGAACATGAGAATATATTATGTCAAAAACACAAAAGAGACAATGGGGAAATTAAACAATACCAAAAGCACCAAAGGACAATGACAGCAAAAATCCAGGCTCCATTAACTGTTATAGGGACTCACTGTCCTGCAAGGTCTGGGTGGCAATCATCATATATGGGGCTGAGGCTGGAACAGGGCCTGGGGTTCGGGCAGACAGCAATGGTGACCGCAGCGCTGAGTCATCAAGACTGTTCCCACAACCATTGATATGAATAGCAGCCAACCCTTTGTTCTTCTTACAGGGCCTGCAAGGACAGAGAGCAACTAACAACTACTGTAACAGGAGCCCATTTCATCCTGTGATGCACAGAACAAACTGCTGAAAAAATAACATTGGTCACTGGTAGCAGGTAAACCATAGTGTAAGACTTAGGGATAATAAATAAATCGTTTTCAATGGCCTTGTTTTATTTGTACATTTTTAAGTACCAAATTACAAAAGAAAGTCAGAGCCCTCAGGAGCGGGACCACACATCAACCAGCAGAATCCTAGTTGTTGTTGGTTCTTCAGAACTCCCTCAAAGTGCAGAGCCTTTTCTGCCAAATCACCATTTGCTGTAAATCTTCGGGTCCTTCAAGTAAGAATCTCCGACTGAGTTAGTTAATTCAGTCAGAGATAAAGAGAAATTCCATTCTCTGAAGATCACAAATAACAGCAAAACTGTAATTGTTGGGTGACGTTTTCCCATTCAATGCATTTGTTGATTCACAGTCATATTCCATTATTTTGAGTGTTATGACAAGAAGGGGGTGGTGATGGCGCATGGATAAGATGCTTGCCTTTGGTGTGGAAGACTGTGAGACATCCACCATTGTGTCCCTGAGCAAGACACTTAACCCCTAGTTGCTCCAGAGGCGTGTGACCTTTGACATGTATAGCAATTGTAAGTCGCTTTGCATAAAAGCGTCAGCTAAATGAATAAATGTAAATGTATGACACATACATGGCTGTAGGGCTGGCAATATCAACATACAATGACTTACTTCTCAACTGTTTTTATTTCGGTTGATATTTAGCAGGTGAAACGTGAGGCATATTTTCAAACAGGAGACTCTGATCTACCACCTTTAAAGACATAACTGCAGTATTATCTTGAATACCAACTTGTGTGTAGCAGGCTCCTCTATGCGGTTGGCCAGCTGTGATTCATGACTCTTGCTTCTTGTCATTGTAATGTTGGGAAAGAACTGCAGCAGTTTGCGGGAAGGCGGTGGTGGTGTGTAGGAGGGCTTAGCAGTGCGTGTCTTTGAGGTTCGGGTGGCTGGAGGGGGGCCTGGATCCAGGACGAAGGCATCAGTCATTTCCTCAGGTGATATGTAAGGTCTCTGGTCATCTGAACAAGGTAACACTGATATGGAGATGGAGCGGCCATGGGCACTGGTAGGCTGTAGGGGGGTGGAAGGGCTAATAGGAGAGAAGGTGTCACTGTCCTGTTGGGGCTCAGAGTTGCAGGAGCCTGATTCAGGCCTCGGGTCACCTCCTTAAGTCAAAGAGGAAAGATCACAAATGAGCAAGAAGAGTACAAACTGACACACATTTAAGAAAGATGTTTCGGATGGTTCTTGTGAAATTTATTAAGTATGTATAAATTTAAAATGTACCTGCTAAATGAACTGTACTTGTATAGCACCTTTCTAGTCTTCTGACCACTCAAGTACTTACATGTCACAATCACCCCATTCATACACTGATGGTAGAGGCTGCCATGCAAGGTGCTAACTGCATATCAGAAACTAATCATTCACACACACAGATGGCACAGCAATCAATGTGATTCAGCATCTTTTTAGTGGACGACCCACTCTACCGCAGCCACACTGATACTCTACTGCTACTGTTAAGTAACTACTTTATAAATGTGTTTAGACGCGTTTTAAAATCCGTGTAGTACACACTATAGTATAATGTGTGTAGAACACTAGAGAGTCAGTGTGCATGGAAACATAAAATCATGATTGGAATAATAATCATCATCATCATCATCATCCCTGAGTTTATGAACTTTTCTAAACAGAGTTAGAAAGTGGTAAACTGAAAACCAAAGTAAATGCTGAAAAAAGACAACAAATTTACACTATTATACAAGCTGTCCACTCACTACTTTACATTGTAGCATAGTGTCATTTCTTCAGTGTTGTAACATGAAAAGATATAATCAAATATTTACAAAGATGTGAGGGGTGTACTCAATTCTATAATATACTGTATATAAGCTTAAGAAGGCCAAATTCCCACATCAAGTTCTTGTCAGCTTTTACAGAGGAGCAACAGAAAGCATCCTGACTGGAAACATCAGAAACTGGCATGGGATATGCACGGCCCAGGACCGGAGGGCTCTGCAGCGGGTGATTAAACTGCTCAGAAGATCATTGGTACCCATCTCCTGCATCAGTGATATCGGTGAGGTGAGGTGTCTGCAGAGCCCAAAGGATACTAAAGGACAGTACCCAGCCAGCCACAGCCTGTTCACCCTGCTGCATTCTAGGAAGAGATATAGAAGTTTCTGCTGCCACACCACCAGACTGCAGAGCAGCTTTTTCCCCCAAGCTATCAGAGCCTTAAACTCTAATTCATCCTCAGCACTGCTCCAGTGATGGTAAATATCTGTTTACCATTTTTTACAATTGATTCTGTATTACTGTATATTGTCTGCTATGTAGCAGAAGGGAGTTACAAAACTTGTTATATTGTGACTATAAACCTACCTACCTATATATATTATATATATAGATTCATATCACACATACTACATTTACACATCACACACACTTCACCAGCAAAACTATTATATCCAAGGTAAAGAATTAGCTGTAAAGGATAGGTGAACATTTTAGCAAGTCTTAAAACATTACTGACATTGAAAAAGTTTTTACTCAATCCTCCTCTCCAAACCAGGGGTGTTTCTAGGCTCGTGAAAATTGGGGGCTTAGCCCAGCATATAAATCTTTCATGTTTTAACAGTTTTAGGTGGCAGATGACAATTCAAAATATAATCAGTAGCTTATTATTATTTTTTAGCTTATGGCAAATTATTATTTTTTTGGCCCACAACAGAACAGCTCCAGCAGAGGGGGAGGGAGTGGGTGCTGTAAGAGATGTGATTGGGCCAGCCCAATGTCAGTATAGGCCTGATGCTTTATGGGCCAGTAGTTAGCCCATTTTTTAAAAACAGTTTGGCCAATTTAAATAAATAATTTGACTTGTAGCCTACTCGATGAGACAAGCGCACTGCTCTTCATCAGAGGAAGAAAACCGAAACTGAAAACACTTCAATTCATCAAACAGAAATATCACCACAATTCCACACAAATTTCACTTCAGCTCCTCTGATAAAGTGCAGCTCACAGCCGCATTAGAGGGAATGAAGCATCCTGGAGCAGAGAGACAGTCAAACAGAGCAAAGTGTCACTGAGCAGGACACAGAGAACAGGTGTCAATGTCACGGTCAGGTGTGTCATGATATTCTCTCACTACTTTGCGGCGACTGTTAACTGTTTAAATACACTGATACTAGACACTCACTGACAACATTTATAGTTAAATGTATTGATTACAATTTTGCTGGGGACAATTCAGAAGTCGCGGATAAGCCCTGAAGCTGTGAGCAATGCGCGCTCTCTCCTCTCGTGCTCCCTCTAAATGCAGGCAGGCTGAGTAACGGTGGGGGGTCACGTGAACTTTAAACAAAATGTAGCAATATTATTGCGAGTAGCCTCCGCTCTTTGAAGACCTGCGAGACAGGCTGCATCATGAAGATTATTACATATTAACATGGTAAATATTTTTGTTGCTGTTATTGAGTTACATTCGGGACTTCAGTCAAAACATTCAGGGCTAAAGCCCCGGGAAAATTACCTGCCGACGCTGTTGCTCCAAACCGCTATGTTATACAGCCTTTGGCATTTTACTTATCATAGAAGGAAAAGCAGCATCTACTGAGATTAACAATGGCGCTCTATTGGATTTTATGCTATAAATGACCCCTCTCAACATGGAGGGCAGCCATTGTTCCTGGTTCACCTGTTTCATTAGCACTCTTCAGACAGGACAGGGCAGAAGTGAGGTCAGAACGATCTTCTGAGTTGGAACCCAAGCGTCTCATTGTTCCCTGCAGCTCAGAGCTGGACATTTGTAGCAAGCCGTCCACTGAGAGCTTTCTTGCTGTAGCCTGCAGGAGATAAGGAGGACGTGTTTGTCAATGACTACTTTAAGGACAAGACAAAGATAAAACAAGCAAATTTGTTATGATAATGATCAGCAGTCTGTCTGGGATCCTGTGTGTTCATTCCTAAGTTTTTGTACTTCTCTCCTTTGTCTATGACAAGAAATGTCTCCTACACAGTCCTTGTCCCTGCACCTGCAAATCTTTTCTGACCTGCTGAGGTACAAACAGTGAACAACTATAAGATGTGTGGCAGAGTCTTAACATCATGAGGACATATTTCCACTTACAGGAAATGGCATTTGCAAAAAATATTAGATTTTCACCAAGACTGCCAAGACACATTTAGTTATGTCTGCTTTCTGCTACACTCTCAACAATCATCATTCGAGTGGAATCGTCTCTGATCAACAAAAACAAAGCATTAGGAGTATTTCAAATGAGATGCAAAAATGTCTACAGAAAAAGAAAAGTGGTCAGCCGTCATGGAGAGGACACACTCAATAACCAGACAAGAAGCAGAACTGCTGTAATAAGTAATAAATGTCAGTTTACATACAGTATGTATCGTATGCATTCCATGCATCTAACACACTCTTAGGGCCCTATTTAAACGATCTACAGAGCATGGTTTAAAGTGCATGCCGCACAATAAGGAGCAAAGTGCAAATCGGTTGTATTTAGTCTCATAAGAAATCATAGTTGTGTTTCAGCCATAACATTAAACCAGTGTCATCTCCCATTCCCTTTACAAACCAGCTGTGCCTGCACCTGTTGCATTGCTATATAAATGGCAGATGAATGGAATGTAAACCATCAATTGATCCACCCACCCGCATGGACATTTCTCTCCACCTCTACCAGTCCCTGTAACTTTCCAGGGGATTTCTTTACTGTGTGCAGTACTGATGTACGGGTGTTTCCTTTAAAGACTTACTTTGATGATTAGAGAGGCTGCTGTCAGTCATTTAAAACATTTCCATGCGCACAGCAATGTCACAGCAAATATCAAGTAACATTAAGAAAACTATAGTTACAAACATGACAGGTCAGAAATAAAATGTTTAGATATTAATTCATGTTTAGATGCTCTGAAGGAGCTCAGGACTGATCAGGAGGACGGCTGCTTTACTCCAAACAGTTTCACTGTATGAACCTGGACTGTGTGTGAGACCTTCTGGATGTGCAGAAGAACACAGAACATTAATTGACATTAGATCCTGACTGATCCTGTCAGCCTGTCAGGACATTTAAGTAATCAATGACAGTAAAACTACTTATGCAGGACCATCTTCCTATCTGTATAATGTGCCACTGACTTTAGACCAGGTTTTTGTTGCTCAATTGCTTTCATCCTGTCTCATGATAGCAATGTGCCAACAACGCACATGACCACACCTCATTTTAAGACCAACACTCCAATGGCACATCTATGGGAACAAGTAGCCTACATTTGCTAATTACACAACGTAAAATGACAACAGCGTCGGTAGGAAACTAGCAATGACACTTGCGCTTACTATTTGGTGCTATATAAATAAAACTGAATTAAACGCACACACAAAACAAGCCACACTCACTCAGTACACTCTTGGTAACATTAGCATTTATTTGGACCTCAAGTTTGTGTTCTAAATTCACTCTCCAATTAGCTTCAGAAAAATATTTGACTCTTAACATGCTCAATACTTTAAACAGCAAGACAGTACTACAGCTCCATTTGTTGAGTCACTGCCATGATGTAAGGCAGCTTTTATCAGGGTCAAAGGTGCTCTGACACTACGCTGAACTGTGACTTGTATTTTTCTCATCAGTATGTGTGGTTTGTAATTTCTGACTAGAAAAGGATAATGTTTGATACTGTGTTTGTGTTTGTGTGTCTAAATTAAAAATAAATTAAACATTAAAAAAATAAAATATATAAAAATTAAAATAAAACAGTAAATGTTTGTGTGTGTTTAAATAAAATACATTTACAAAAACAGAATAAATAAAATAAATAAATAAAATAAAATAAACACTAAGCGTGTGCGTGTGTGTGTGTGCGCGCGCGCATGCACGCCATAGATCAGTAGTATGTAGAAGTAATTTTATGTAATATAGTAATAAACAAAACAATCAGTAACAAAGAAATGTGTATGTACCAAAAAACAAACAAACAAACAAATAAATCCAAGAAGTATTTATGGTTCATGGGCTCCAAGAAACAATTACTAAAAATAACAAACAATGAAAATAATAATAATTTGAAAAATTTACAGTACAATTATTTAATTTATTTATAAGTCTACTCTGAGTTTCCACTGGTTGAGCCATGAGGGGATTATTTTGCTGCGATGATTTGGCATTCTGGCATTTCTCCCAGTAAATAGTTTCTGTGTGTCTGATATGAATTCAAATTCAGGGTATATTTGGGAAATGTTTGCAAAGTGTTTTTCTCTTAATGTTTTATATTTATGGCACGAGGTTAGAAAGTGCAGCTCTGTCTCCACCTGTCCTCTGTCACACTGGGAGCAGAGTCTCTCCTCTTGTGGTAGCCAGCTCTGTCTGTGGGAATCCTTTCCTATGGCCATGTTGTGTTCACTCAGTCTGTATGTTGTTAACATTTTTCTTAGTTTAGGAAATTTTATTGTGCTCAGGTAATTTGCCAGTGTGAATTCTCTTTTTAGGTCCAGATAACTTTTTGTATTTTTAGTAAGGGGGATATTGGCTGACTTCTGCTCTGCACAGATTATTTTTAACTTTTCTCTGCACCAGCGGGATGCTCTTGTTGTTTTGTCCCATTTGTCAAATTCGTTATTTAGTTTTGGTCTGCAAATTTTGCCTCCATATAGAATTATTGGTTGTAGTACAAACTGGAATCTTTTTGCCAGATTTCAATTGGAATATAGATTTTGATGTTTCTTTTTATTGCATAGAAAGCTCTCCTTGCTTTGTCCCTCAGATCTTTCACAGCCATGTTGAAGTTTGCTGTGTATGTAATGTTGAGGCCAAGGGAAGTGTAGTTTTTTGTATGTTGTAATCTACTGGTGTACTGGTGGAGAAATTGTGTGCGTCAGTTTCACAGAGCTGGTTCTTGCTGTGTTGTTCTTTCTTAGTTTTTAGGGTATACTTGTATTGTTTCAGAGTGGCCTCATAATGACAGCGTATGCTGTGGTTATCTGGGGCCCTGTGCTTTTCATTTGATAATTTCCTTAAACTATTACTCAGGTTTTTGCATTCAGTGTCAAACCATTTCTTATTGTTTATTGTTATTTTGGTTTGGAGGCTTTTAAATTAGACAATAAAGCCAAATGATGAAAAATTTTATTAATTTTGTCCACAGCAGAATTATTATGGGGAAATGTTTCAGTTAGAAATAAATTAGTTAAATCATGTGTTTTGTATATTTTCCAGTGCATTTTGGTATGTCTCTCTCTCTCTCTCTCTCTCTCTCTCTCTCTCTCTCTCATATTACAAAGAGTATGGTCTAGACCTGCTCTATAGGAAAAGTGCAATGACATAACTTCCAGTGTTTCCCCTAGGATATTTTCTCAACCCCCCAAAACTACCATTGTTCGCTGAGCAGTCATGTTACGGACTGACACTGGCACTGTATAATGAAAAATACTATATATTCAAATGCACGTACAATTATTTATAGGGACATTTCACAATAAAAAAGCCTGCATGGAGGGATCCATGTAGGCGTTTTGGTGTTTGACAGGTGAGGTCAAGGGGTCCTCAGGGGTAGGTCATCCCACCTACTGATTAATCAGTAGGTGGGCTGATTAATCAGTGACAATCCGAGTCAGACAAACACACTGAGCCATGACACTTGTTGTTGGTGCAGCTATGCAGCTACCAGAAATACGGTGTTTCTGTTGTTGCTTTACGTCATTAAACCACGGTTATGCTGCGTGGTCATGCGCAGTAGACGCTGGTGCCAACAGGAAGTAGCCCTGTAGTAGTATTTTATTGGTCCAAAACTGGCTTCACTGCTCTCCATTCAAATCAGCGGGGTGGCTTCGTCCAGTAATATACTGTCTATGGGTTGGGGTCAGGACTCTGACATACGTCGTTGTGCTGACTCATTTCCATTTCCGGTGCTTGTGTGTTGGTAGCGTGTTGTGCTGCTCTCGCTAAATACCAGTTAAATTTGTTAGATTTGTTGTTACAGCAGCCAACTGTCCGCTAAACACTTATTCTTACAGTAATTCTGCCTTAGCATTCACAGTTCTTTCCATCTTTTAGTGACTGCTGTTTAATCTTATAATTGTTTTCAAAAGTTTTGGTAGCTGACGCTACCATACTTTAGCTTAGCCGTTAGAGACTTTATCTTAGCAGCTAGTGATGGCTTCTCCTTCTTCCTCTCACTCTCCTAGTTTCTCCTGCTCAGTGTATCAGATTTTCAGTTACTCCTCTGCCTCCTTTAGCGGTAATGGTACGTGTAACAAGTGTAGTTTATTTGTAGACATGGAGGCGAGGCTCAGTGATTTAGAAGTCCGGCTCTGCACCTTGGTAGATCAGTCTTCTGGCCTGAGTTAGCCTGTGGTAGCTGTCCCCCGGCATCTCCTGAGCAGCCAGGAAGGGGTGGCTGGGTGACTGTCCGAAGGAGGAATAGTGGTAAGCTTTCAAAGCCCATGGGTCACCACCAACCTGTCCCACTCAGCGACACACCTGCTGAGCAACCAACTCTGATCATTGGCAGCTCCATTTTGAGAAACGTGAAGTTAGCAAAGCCAGCGGCCACAGTTAAGAGCATCCCTGGGGCCAGAGCGGGCAACACTGAGTCTTATTTGAAACTGCTGGCTAAGGATAAACGTAAATACAGTAAGATTATTATTCACGTCGGCGGTAATGACTCCCGGTTACGCCAATCGGAGGTCACTAAGATTAATGTTGAGTCGGTGTGTACATATGCAAAAACAATGTCGGACATCAAAGTTTTCTCTGGACCCCTGCCAAATCTGACCAGTGGTGACATGTATAGCCGCATGTCGTCATTCCGCCGCTGGTTGTCGAGGTGGTGTCCAGCAAACGATGTGGGCTTTGTAGGTCATTGGCAGACTTTCTGGGGAAGACCTGGTCTGATTCGGAGAGATGGCATCCATCCCACTTGGGAAGGAGCAGCTCTCATTTCTAGAAATCTGGCCAAGTTTATTAGTGGACCAAATCCATGACAACCCAGAGTTGAGACCAGGAGGCAGAGTCGCAGTCTAACACACTTCTCTGCCCTTCTATTTCAGCAGTTACCCACCCAAAACCCTACGCAGAGTCGCAGTCTAACACACTTCTCTGCTCCTCCATTTCAGGAGTTACTTAGTGAAAATCCTATAGTGACGGTGTCTGTCCCCCGACGATCGAAATTATTTAAAAAGGTAAACAGAAGAGGAGCTGTGCATAAAAACCTCATAAAAATTAAAACCACAAGAGCAATAGTGCAAACGAATAGGAGAGTTAAATGTGGACTCTTAAACATCAGATCTCTCTCTTCTAAAGGTGTACTAGTAAATAAACTAATATCAGATTATACTATTGATTTATTTTGTCTTACTGAAACCTGGCTGGGTGATGGAGAATATGTTAGCCTAAATGAATCCACCCCTCCCAGTCATATTAATGCTCACATTCCTCGAGGCACAGGCCGAGGAGGTGGAGTTGCAGCTATCTTCGACTCTAGCCTACTAATCAGCTCTAAACCTAAACTAAACTATAACTCATTTGAAAACCTTGTTCTTAGTCTTTCACACCCAAGTTGGAAATCACTGCAACCAATTCTTTTTGTTATAGTGTACCGAGCACCTGGCCCGTATTCTGAATTCTTATCTGAATTTGCAGAGTTTTTGTCAACTTTAGTCCATAAAACGGACAAAGTTATTATTGTAGGGGATTTTAATATTCATGTGGATGTTGAGAATGACAGGTTTAGTACTGCGTTTATCTCTTTGTTAGATTCCATTGGCTTCTCTCAGAGTGTTCATGAACCGACTCACTGTTTCAACCACACCCTCGACCTTGTTTTGGTGTATGGTATTGAAATTGAACATTTAATAGTGTTCCCACAGAATCCCTCTTTATCTGACCACTGTTTTGAGTTTGTATTGCTGAACTACACACCATTGGGCAAAAATTTCTATACAAGATGTCTGTCTGATAGTGCTGTAGCTAAATTTAAGGATGCGATTCCATCAGCTCTATATTCATTATCAAGTCACAAAGTAACGGAGGACTCCTATGCTAGTTTCAGTCCCTCCCAAATCGATCATCTTGTTGATAGTGCTGCAGGCTCGCTGCGAATGACACTCGACTCTGTAGCCCCTCTAAAAAAGAAAATACTAAAACAAAGACGGTTAGCTCCATGGTATAATACTGAAACTCGCAAATTAAAGCAAAAATCGCAGAAACTTGAGAGGAATTGGCGTTCCACCAAACTGGAAAATTCTCGTTTAATCTGGCAAGATAGTCTTAAAATTTATAGGAAGGCCCTCTGTAATGCCAGAGCAGCGTACTACTCGTCATTAATAAAGGAAAATAGGAACAACCCCAGGTTTCTTTTCAGCACTGTAGCCAGGCTGACAGAGAGTCACAGCTCTATTGAGCCAAGTATTCCCATAGCTCTCAGTAGTGACGACTTCATGAGCTTCTTTAATGATAAAATTATAACTATTAGAAACAAAATTCACCAAGACCTGCCCTCAACTGGCACCGACTATCTCCAAACTAAGGAACCTTAGAAACAGCTGTAGAACCAGATACATGTTTAGACTGTTTTGCTTCCCTCAATCTTTACCAACTAACTTCAATAATTTCTTCATCTAAACCATCAACCTGCCTCTTAGACCCCATCCCGACTAGGCTGCTTAAAGATGTTTTACCCTTAGTCAGCACTTCTATACTAGATATGATCAATCTATCTTTATCAACAGGCTATGTACCACAGTACTTTAAAGTAGCTGTAATTAAACCTTTTCTGAAAAAGCCCAAACTTGATCCGGATGTTTTAGCCAACTATAGACCTATATCTAACCTTCCATTTCTCTCTAAGGTTCTGGAGAAAGCAGTTGCTAAACAGCTGTGTGACTTTCTACAGAGCAATAGTTTATTTGAGGGTTTTCAGTCAGGATTTAGAGCTCATCATAGCACAGAGACAGCACTGGTGAAAATTACTAATGACCTCCTTATTGCATCAGACAAAGGACTTGTCTCTGTACTGGTTTTATTAGATCTTAGTGCTGCATTTGATACCATTGACCATCAGATCCTATTGCAGAGACTGGAACATTTCATTGGCATTAAAGGAACCGCTCTAAGCTGGTTTAAGTCCTATTAGTTATCTTTGATCAGGATGTTTAAGTCTCACATTAAGCAAATTTCAAGGACCGCCTTTTTTCACCTACGTAATATTGCAAAATTCAGGAACATCCTGTCTAAAAATGATGCAGAAAAACTAGTCCATGCATTTGTTACTTCTAGGCTGGATTACTGCAATTCCTTATTATCAGGCTGCTCGAAAAAGTCCATTAAGACTCTTCAGCTGATCCAGAATGCTGCAGCACGTGTTCTGACAGGAACCAGGAAAAGAGATCATATTTCTCCTGTTTTAGCTTCTTTGCATTGGCTTCCAGTAAAATCCAGAATAGAATTTAAAATCATTCTTCTTCCCTACAAAGCTCTTAATGGTCAGGCACCATCTTATCTTAAAGAGCTCATAGTACCTTACTACCCCACCAGAGCACTGCGCTCCCAGAATGCAGGGTTACTTGTGGTTCCTAGAGTCTCCAAAAGTAGACTTGGAGCCAGAGCGTTCAGCTATCAAGCTCCTCTCCTGTGGAACCAGGTTCCAGTTTGGGTTCAGGAGGCAGACACCATCTCCACATTTAAGAGTAGGCTTAAGACTTTCCTCTTTGATAAAGCTTATAGTTAGGGCTGGCTCAGGTTAGTCCTGAACCATCCCTTAGTTATGCTGCTATAGGCCTAGACTGCCGGGGGATTTCCCATGATGCACTGAGCTCCTCTCTCCTCTACTTTCTCTCCCTCTGTATGCAACCTCATCCCATTATTGCATGTTACTAACACAACTTCTCCCCTTTCTGGTAGTCTTGTGCTTTCTCGTCTCTCTCCTCTCTCCTCCTATCACTTCCTGCAGGTTTTCTGGCTCTGGAGCTGTGGAGTCTGGATCTGTGGTTGCGGGTCACCTGCTGCCCCCGTGTTCCTGCTCGACACCCTCTGCTGCAACGACTATTGTTACTAGTCCTATTGTTATTATTGTTATTATAATCATTAACATTACGACTGTTATCATTAACACTACTATACATATCTGTACCATTTTTCATTTAGTCCCCAACCGGTCGAGGCAGATGGCCGCCCACCCTGAGCCATGGTTCTGCTCGAGGTTTCTGCCTCTTAAAAGGAAGTTTTTCCTTGCCTCTGTCGCCTAGTGCTTGCTCCTGTAAATACCATCATAGAGTATGGCACTATATAAATAAAACTGAATTGAATTGAATGTATTGTTGCAATACATGTATTGTGAATTGTCCACTATTGATAGCCTCCATGCTGCTGAACACATGGTAAGTGGGTCTGACGACGCTACTCTCACGTGGGCACGTTGTTTACAAAGCATGACCAAATGTATGTATGTGGACAACCCCCACCCAAAACAATGGTAGGGGAAACACTGACTTCTATTATGAATTGGCACTATATAAATAAAACAGAATTGAAATAGAAAAATATTAGTTAGCAGGATATAGTATGAAGCAGATAAAGAGACTAGTTTGTGACCCATACCTTTCTGCTCTATGACATTCTCCTTTGATGTGTGCTCATATATTATGTGTGTAGTGCACATTATGCAGCAGGTATTACATATGATGACATTTGCTTATTTAAATCTTAGTCCCATAAAAGTTACTAATCTTATTCCTACGTTGCTGTTCCTACCGTTCAAGAGTTGTAAGGCGCACAGAAGATTTACATCTATTAAGATGTCAGACTATTTTATGTAGGCAGGAGGACAAGCTTCAACAGAATTTACGCAAGTGGAGAAAGGAAGGTATTCTGTGAAATATTCAGAAAGAGGACACATTGCTATAAGAAAAAGTCAGTATCAAGAACTATGGGGCTTCACAAAATTAGCCTAACAGGTATTAGGGGAAAAAAATAATTGTGGGTCTAAATTGTTAAATCAAACACTAGTCTGTCGGTTTCTTTCTAAGCTGCTGTAAAATGCCTGACCTGATGCAAGACTGATTCCTGGAATCTGCTGGCAAACTGCAAAAACAGGGTTTACACTTCACTGCTTTTATTTTACCGGAATGTGTTTTCTCAGCCAGTGAGTGTGTGTGCGCGTGTGTGGACATAAATCTGTTTACAGTGTCACATTATGGGGACTGCAATTACACATTACGTAAATCATTACATGTCAGGGTGAAGACGTGGTTTGGGGTAGGGTAAGGAAAATACTGGTTATGGTTATGTTACAGTAATTCTCCAGGAAATTAATGTAAGTCAATGTAATGTCCTCCGAAGTGATGAAAACACGACTGTGTGTGTGTGTGTGGGGGGGGGGGGGGGGGGAGACAACTAAGGACAACTCTGTGCAGTTCCTGATGACCACAGCTCATGGAAGAACACCTGTGTGTGTGCTCCTTCTTCTTGTGTGCAATTATGATGTGAAAACCAGTGGAAAATATGAAACACCAGCAGCTCCCACACGCCACACTTTGTGTAAAAAAAGATTACTGAACAATATTTATAACCATTCTAAACAAAGGTGGTGAACATGTTAAACATTATAGCTGTTGAACATCAGCATGTGATGTGACTAATGGGATCACAGCGACCTCACTGATGGAGTTGTTCATTTGTGATCATAACTGAACTTTTATTATGTGAGTGAACGATTTCCCAGGAATTCTCCAGATAGTCACACAGACATGTGAAGTCAGCTGTAGCTACGATTGGTCAATGACCTGTGACCTCAGATACAACATTGATAAAAAAAAGTATTTATCAAACTGTATCACAACACAGCAAAAGACTGCAACTGTAAAATTCTTCCCTGCCTGACTGATTCCACAACAAACCCATCAGCTAACCACACCAAAGCAACTTCTTTCTTTACGGATAGGTAATGTACCAGGGCATTGTATAGCTTCACACAGCTTAACGTACTTGGCTAAGCACAGGACTGTAGCTTTGATAAATGTACATTGATGGGTTTTTCATTTAAGTTTTATCTTTGCGATCATTAATGTGACATTATGTAACCATAGTTCTCAGCCACTGCTAAATTGTTGTCAGAAATGTTATTCTTCACACAGACACAGTCTTTGCATGCTAACTCCTTTTAACTTTGCACCGATACACAGATCATATAGGCCCAAACATAAATAGACTTCTGATCCGGCCTTAAACACAACAACACATGCAGAGAGAAACCCTGTTCTCTCAGCTTCTTTTGTCTGCATCACATCTGTGCTTGTGAGGACCCTCATTGACATAATGAGTTCCCTGTACTCTTACCCTACCGTTAACCATTACAAACTAAATGCCGACCCTAACTCTTACCCTAACTAAAACCTAATTCGACCCTAACACTTAAAACTAGGTCTTAACCTTCAAACAGCCCTTCAAAGTTGCGAGGAGTTGTACAAACTGATATATTTACACGTTTGTATATGCTGTGATGATAAATGCTGTCTAGTACTTCTTTACATGAAAAAAGATTCCTTCATACAAAAGAATGATCACATTTGTATTTTTGTGAAGAATACAGTGTTAAACACACCCCATATTAGAGAGAGAACTGAAACACAACTTTAGGGAGAGGCAGGAGGGATTTCCTTTGAGATAACAAACAGGAATAGAGGATCTAATTGAGAAAGACGAAAAGATATGGTGCAGTAATGTAATGTAATTTGGAGAAGCAAAGGGGAAATTGAGGTACATTGGTACAATGTCAGATATCACAGTGAGCGGGGTGGGGATGACGGTCGAGGCAGATGGAGAGAGACCTCAACACCAACAACACCAAAGATATGTGGCAGGCCATCAAAAACATCTCAGTGGGGATGTCCGTTGACCTGGACGCCATGTCGGTCAGCTGGTCCCGGGTGTAAACAAAGCGGCCATCAATGCTGTCCAAGCCATGTCATCTTGGACAATATCGCCCACCCACTCCATGATGCGCTGGTCAACACAGTAGCAAAAATGTAAAATGTAAATGCTCCGTATTTGTGTAGCGCCCTTCTAGTCTTTGCAAGCACTTTTTTACACTACATCGCATTCATCATTCACACACTGAGTGAAAGTGCTCAAACAGAAACTACCATTCACACACATTCATACCCTAGTGGAACAGCCACCAAAAATGCACCAAAATGCACCACAAAGCACCACAGGAAGTCATTCCTGCCTGTGGCCCTCAAACACTTTAACTCCTCCCTCACTGGGTGCTTCTCAAGTCTCTTGTTTGTTGTTTCCTCGCTACTCGATCCTCGCTTGAACCGGAACTTGTTCCGCTCCGCCATCTTGCAGGTCCCAAAGCTCTTATTTGCGCTCCGAGGATAGAGTGTCCACAACAACAGTTTGGTCTTCCTGGCCTGTGCTGTACGCATTGAAGAGGACAGGAGCCTGCAAACTAGGGTATACAGGAAACCCACTACTTACTTTTCAATTCCCATCACCCACTGGAGCGTATGCTAGGGGTCATGAGAACCTTGCACCACAGAACATACCAACAAGTGCCCAAGCCAGAGAGAAGGAACAGAACCACCTAAAGTGGGCACTTACAGCCTGTGCATACCCTAAATGGACCTTTGTGGAAACACAAAGATCACAAGATCCAGTAAGAACAACACTACAGGGGAGGAGGAAAAGAAAGTCAAACACAACAACATTGTGATTCCATATGTGTCTCAAAGAAACTTTTTAAACACCACATCCCTGTGTTTTTTAAACCCAAGAACATGCTTTTGATCCAAGATGGCGCTGAGTATAGTTGCCTTGGTGTTAGGTGCACTTTGTTTTGTTTTGTTTTTGTGTGTTAATTCAGTTTTCAGGGGAAAAACTCCAGCGGATTTAATTCCCACTTTTAATTCCCACAATCTTATCATTAACTGTAAACCGTTTTACTCCCCCCATGAGTTTGCTTCATTCACTCTGGTTGGTGTTTACATCTCGCCGCACGCAAACGTGCGCAACGCACAGCGCATGCTGGCCAACCAGATACTGTGTGTGTAGCAGACAAACCTGGACTCCCTTGTTATTGTTCTCGGTGACTTTTTAACAAAGGAAATCTCAGCCAAGAACCCCCCAAATACAGCGAGTTTATAAAGTGTCCAACAAGAGAGGGGAACACTTTGGATCACTGCTACACCACAGTTAGCAGTGCCTATCACGCCGTTACACGTGCTCTACTGGGACACTCCGATCACATCAGGGTCCATCTGATTCCTGCTTACAGGCAAAAACTAAAGCTCTGTAAACCTGTGGTGAGGACATCAAAGAAGTGGACCAGTGAAGCTGTAGAGAACCTCCAGGCATGTTTGGACTGCACTGACTGGGATGTTTTCAGGACTGCTACCAACAATCTGGATGAGTTTACAGAGGCTGTGACGTCCTACATCAGCTTCTGTGAGGACACCTGTATACCAATATGCACCAGGGTGAGTTATAACAATGACAAACCCTGGTTCACAGCTAAGCTCAGACAGCTGAGGTTGGAAAAGGAGGAGGCATTTAGGAGTGGTGACAGGGCGTTAAAGTACAGGTTTAGCAGGGAAGTGCGAGAAGCTAAACAACTGTACTCAGAGAGACTAAAGAACCAGTTCTCTGCAAACGACGCCACTTCTGTCTGGAGGGGGTTCAGACAGATCACAAACTATAAACCCAAAGTCCCCCACTCCATAAACGATTCACGGCTGGCAAATGAGCTGAACCAGTTCTACTGCGCTTTGAGAGTCAATCAGACACCATCCCCCATGACTCCTCCGCTCAGCTTCAGCCTCAGTCCACCACTTCTTCTCCTCCCTCCTCAGAGCTGGCCAGCTCCACCCCCTCCCCTCCATCACAGAAAGGGAAGTCAATGGTCTTTTCAGGAGGCAGAAACCCCACAAAGCAGCTGGGCCAGACTCTGTCTCCCCATCCACCCTGAAGCACTGTGCTGATCAGCGGGCTCCAGTGTTCACAGACATTTTTAACACCTCACTGGAGACATGCCATGTGCCAGCCTGCTTCAAAGCCTCCTCCATCAAGGACCACTGGACTAAACGACTACAGACCTGTCGCCCTGACCTCTGTGGTCATGAAGTCTTGTGTTGTCCCACCTTAAATCCATCAACAGACCCACTCCTGGACCCCCTGCAGTTTGCCTACAGAGCCAACAGGTCTGTAGATGATGCAGTAAACATGGCACTTCACTACATCTTCCAGCACCCGGACTCCCCAGGATCCTGTTTGTGGATTTCAGCTCTGCTTTCAACACCATCATCCTGGCCCTGCTGCAGGACCTGGCCCTGCTGCAGGACAAGCTCTCCCAGCTGAACCAACAGGAAGTCGGCCATTTTGGATTTAATGCTAATTTTAGGCAATTTACACACTCCATACTTTAACGAACTCCTCCTAGGGATTTAGTCGGATCGACTTCAAATTTCTGCTGTGCCTTCTAAAGGCATTGATGATGAAAAGTTGTGCTATCTGTGAGTTTTCTTCAGTGGGCGTGTCTGTGGCATCAAAGATCAACTCTTCACCATGACACAGGAAGTTGTTGTAACTTCAGTGTACATGCTCAAATCTGAACAAAACTTTACGTGCTTGATAACTCTCCCACCCCGCATACATCTACACGCCAATACTGATTTATATTCATAGCGCCAAGTGCTATGTAGCTCCACATAGGGGACACATATTCTGCAGGTGGATCACAGACTTCCTGACGGACAGGAAGCAGCACGTCAAGATGGGAAAACATGTCTCTGACTCCAGGACCATCAGCACCGGATCCCCTTAAGGCTACGTTCTTTCCCCTCTGCTCTTTTCCCTGTATACCAATACCTGCACCTCCAGTCACCAGTCTCTCAAGCTCCTGAAGTTTGTGGACGACACCACCCTCTTTGGGCTCATCTCTGGTGGGGATGAGTCTGCCTATAGGTGGGATATTGACCATCTGGTGACCTGGTGTGGCCAGAACAGTCTGAAGCTCAACGCTCTGAAGACAGTGGAGATGGTCGTGGACTTCAGAAAGAGCACAGCCCCACCCTCCCCCATCATCCTGAGTGACTCCCCCGTCGTGACTGTGGACTCCTTCCGCTTCCTGGGCACCATCATCTCCCAGGACCTCAAGTGGGAGCTGAACATCACCTCCCTCACCAAGAAGGCCCAGCAAAGGATGTATTCATCAGGACCAAAACCTCTCGCCACAAAAATAGCTTCTACCCATCTGCAACTAGCCTCATCAACAAGGCCGTGGCCCCCACTGACTCTCCCCCCGCTTTCAAATAATACAATCGTCTCTGCACATGTAAATATCACTTCATGTCACATCATGCACGAACCTGGCACATTGCACATATTTGTTAATTTGTTGTTATTTGTAAATTGTTGTTCCATTTTTATTTTTATTATTATTTTAATTTTTTTATATTGTCAGTTGTATTATTGTATGTAACACCAAAGCAAAAAATGTGTAAAACACTGCTTGGCAATAAAGCTCCTTCTGATTCTGATTCTGATAAAGGACACTTGTTTGAGGACCACCAGGTGCACATTTTACAAGCACAGACCAGGTAACGTTAAAGCAACATTGAACACAGGGTGTGGATGTTGGTTTGGGTTTGAGTTGTTTGATAGGCTGCATCATTAACAAGCAAGCGGCTCACCTGCTGCCGTGATAAGGGATCGTGGGTGGAAAAATACGGAAAAGAGATGACAGCGAAGTCTGCCGAAGCCTCCCACCGCTGCTTGTGTGGGTGGGTGATTTGCAGGCTGATACAAATTTCGGTGTACCACCTAAGTCTAATATGTACATAACATTATATTGATAACTGTCTCTTTCTCCACCAAATGATAGCTGTATTTTAGTTTTGATCCTTTGGTCAGTGTTGTGTGCTGAAGCAGCAGAGTGGCAGATAAAGACAGTGAAGTTAGCAGCTTTTTTTTATTTCACACAGGGCACAGGAAACATATGTACTTTAAGTATTTGCAAAATGTGTCACTCAGGATGCTAAGCATGTGAAGCACAATGTGAAGTTTATGTTAAGATTATATTATCGCGATGCTAACGTCCGTTAGCATGTAAATGAAGTTAACCGTCAAAGCGCTATTTTTTTTATTTATCGAAAATCAACGTCATTACGCACACGCAACTAGGGGGCAGAAAGCAGCATATTATATCAGTCTATACAGCATATCTAGCAGCAGTGTTGGGTAAATTACTCAGAAATTGTAATGAGTTAGTTTTTACTTATTACTCCTTTAAAAAGTAATAATATTACTGTACTTATTACTGGGAATTAAAAGTAAATAATAACGTTAGTCATTACGTTACTACTACTTTCAATCACCTCACCCCATCCTTAAAAGTTAGGAGAACCTGTTCAGCAGCTCATTTTAGAAATGAATCCACTTTACTGGAACAATAATTAATCTGAGGAGTCAACAACCAGCCGAACTGAAAACACTGCAGCCTCTCAGACCAGAGGATGCTGTATGCTGATGCAATGAATATGATTTTTATGAAACGTTTTTTAACGCCTATGGCTGAGATGAAAAAAATGTAAGCAAGTGTCTCGACTAGAACTAACGTTACTGTTTTGCACATGCATTTATAAGAGAAGTATTCAGTGTTTTTACAAAACACAAAACTTTGCTTAACGCCACTCTCTCCTGCTAAGTAGATGCTTGGAAGTTGCAGATGGAGTTTCTTTCTACAGGCAAGTTTCACGTTGCTGTGCTGCTTTAGCAGATGATTCAATACAAAATTATTTGCAATTGAAAGCTTTTTGCTGGTCTCACAAAGTTTACAACGGAAGACAATGTTATTTGCATCTCTGTGTGACACAGCAGGCATAATGGCAATACTTACGAGAACACCTCTCTCCCTCGTTCTCCATTCTTCCTTTAGTTTTTTAACAGCTGACTTGAACAACATATGGTCTGGTGCCGCTGACCCGCCACGTAGTCGTAAATGTTAAAATAATATGCAAATGAAACACAAACAGATCCAATTCTGAAATGGCAGATTATTATTGAGTAAACAAGAGTTTCCAATGCAAACATTACCGCATTGATGTTTATTGTGTTGATAATGACATAAACTACTACGAGAGATGTAGTTCATTGAACGGTTTTCACACAAAACTAAAGGTAACTTCACTGCTTTACAAGAAACTGCAACTTTCTTGATGGACAAAATAATCTTTTAAAAATGGACAATCATTATATTCAATTCAGGGCACAGTTCAAACATGATCAAAAAATAAGTCTCTCATCATTGACTACTGTACATATTTTTTTCGAAATAAAAGGTCCCATGGGCCGGAAGCGGACGTGAGTGACTTAGGCTCTCTATACAAGAAACCCGTCTATTTGACGCACAGTAAATCTGTGGCCCCTCAAAAGTTGGGGTCCAGAGCAGTTCTTAGATTTTCCCTGTTGGTTATGCAGTCTTGATTATTGTCTCATTGTTGTGTGATGCCACAACAAGTCAGGAGCAAGTCGAACAGAAATCTTACCAGCAAGTACTGATTGGTGGTCACTGTTATTCTATCCTGTTGTATACTGCAAACTAGTGCACCTACTAAGGTATGAACATAATTCAACCATAAAGCTGTCACAAAGTTTTAAGACTCTTCTTGATAGTTAAACACATCTCACCCCCTGATTGTTGAGTTTAGACCTGGATTTATCAAAACAAATATATTTTGCTCTTTATCTACCAAGACCTACCGCTTTGCGCTGGTTGTTGTGCATGCACAAGTAAAATACTGTCCTAAATAAGCTTCAGCTGAAAAAAGAGGTCATCCTCATGGCACAGTAGGAGCGGCGTGAACTGCATTTTCCCCAGCTGTACATCAAAACAAGAGATACATACCATACTCACATCGTCTGAGCACATAAAGTAGGTGTTAAGATACTGTATGTATGTGTGTGTGTGTGTGTGTGTGTGTGTGTGTGTGTGTGTGTAAGAAAGAAATAACATAGTAAGCTAAAATTGTTGGCTAAGAGAGATCTTTCCAAAATGATTAATTAGTCATCCTTGGTACATTGTGACACCTTGTGTGATATATAGTAAAACACAGTGGACTATATTTACCATTCTGGAGAGGACACAAATACAAATGCTTGTGCATTTGTAGGTTACCTGAGAGATCTAAACTGGTAATATTTAACTTAGATGTGAGAGTGTGTAGATTCTTTTAATGGAGACCGATAATGCTCATCATTTAAGCATTTTGGTTTTCTGTGTCTAAATGTTAACTGGACCATATCTTTTCTAGAAAGGAAGATGGTTTCATGTTAGCTCCCTCTCCATAAAAAATTAAAAAAGGTAAAAAATAAAGGTATGAGAAACTGACTTTGCAAAGCTGACGCATACCAATACCTGGGCAGTGCCTGGGCATGCCTCAGCTGCCTGTGTTTACAGGTGACGAAAGCCCAAGAAGAAAAGGTAGGGAAAAAATGGGAAAGACAGGACACTGACTAAAAAAGACTGAGTAGGAAAGGAAGACTATACTTTAACCACATGAAAATAAATCACACAGAAAACAACCACAAACTCCTCTACCAAAATATCTTCCTCTGACACTAATTACTGGTTTCTTGTACATACTTCAACACACAGAAACAAACTAAAGCACACAGACTGGATGAGAGTCCACACGAACAGGCATGTGTATTTGGATTTATGCCTTCACCTAAGAGACAAATTTAATCGGCTCACACGCTCGCACACACACAACACACACCAAAACATACTGTAACTGCCTGAAACAGCAGCACTACTTCAAATATGCTTAGAACAGCACTCCTGTCAAATAAGGAAATGAAGGAAACACCTTTTCTAACCCCTCTATCACAGGTTTCGTATGCTAAAAGCTGGCAGACAGATACAGTAGAAGTCTGGTACCGTACATTACCATGTGGTTGACAGTATCTACTGAACATTGGAGCCCCTGCTCTCATAATCCAGGCAGTGTTAAAGAATAATCCACGAGTACACCAGGCTGCTGGTAAACACACTAACAGAGAGCCAACAAATCTTCTCAGCGCTGTTATCACACTCCCTGTTTTTCTCCTCCCTCCTTACATTTCCCTCCCCCTCTCTCTGTCAGCAAGCCAAGATAGCCAGTCAGCCAGTTTGTCTTTCTGACATGCCAATGCTCTGCATCAGCAACCAATCGCGGGGCACCTAACTCCCTCTGGGGAAAATCATGGTCATTTTGTTTTCATTTTCATTTAGTTTGGGATCTTATTTTAATTTCTTTTTCAGTCTAACAGCTGGGTTTGAAGTTTGTTTTATGTACTGGCCTGTAAATAATTGAGGACAGTGAGTACTTCTTTCTTTTATTTTGTTTTATTATCTAAGCCACTTTGGAATGCACAACAAACTTACAATTAACCCACAGTTCAAGAAAATTTTTTTCTAGTAGCATTCCATTCAAAACATTAATGCTGTAATAAGATTTCAAACTGTTGCTGTAGTTACCCTCTTTACATTTCCAAAAGCTTAAGTTTTTCAGTGCACATGTGTAATCAATGCTGCCCCCCGCCCTACCTTGTAAGAAATCCTCCACTTCCTCTGCATGCCTGCATGCATTTTCTTCCACTGTACCATTCCCCTTCACTGTCCAAAGCTCAGCGCAAGTGTCATTGCTAGTTTTTGACCGACACAGTAGCCATTTTCACACACAGCGCCCACACTCTTACACCCATCTGTGCGCCCAAGGGATTGTTGGTCTTAAAATGAGGCGTGACCAGCCGCGTTGTTGCCGCATTGCTATCTTGAGGCAGCAGAAAGAACTTGCGCCATTGACCAACAAAAACCTGGTCTAAAGTCAATGGTGCAGTATTTTCCTGCTATTTAAAGGGCGCATTTTTCAGACATTAAGATGCTCCTGCACAGGCGGGTTCTAGTAAAGCGCAGGTACTGTGGAAATAACTACTAATAACGTAAACTTGGAAATAGCATTATACTTTTCCGCATATGCATGTGTCATTTGTGAAAAAATTTAAATGAAATTCAACAATCAATAATAATAATAATAATTTGCATTTTAATTTCCACATACTTGTATGGGTGTTCTATGGCCATATTAAAATGAAAATGGAAAAGCTGTTTGGCAGTTTGACATTTCATTTTAAAAGTCGTACCCACTGTACAGTGTTCATTATTAAAATTTAAAAAATTTAAATATGATTTATAATATAATTATATATTATTATAATTATATCTATTAAAATGAACAGCATCTTTTACAATTTATTTTCAAAGACTGCTGTACAGTGGACAATATTCATGCATTTAATTGTACATATCACCATCCTCTTTTGGTGTCAAAATGAAAATGAAAACAGCATTGACATTTCATTTTCAAAGGCTTAACCTGCTGTACAATATTCAAATGTTAATTCAAATATGAAAATTAAATGAATGGAAGCATTATTTAAGTCACAATTGAAATTTTCTAACAATTCCAAATTGAAAACAGCACCAAGCCACTAACTTGCTCATAGCTGAAAGGTGCAGCAGCACACTGGGCCGTGTGTTTAAAGTCAGGCCAAGATACACAGTGTTAACTTTCAGTAGTATTAGCATTAGAGACAATACTGTAGCTCCGTTACAGTTCCAATATAAAATACAAGAAATACAAAAGGCCTAGGCCTCTTTTGTTGCGGTGATGTAGTCTTGCATTGCACCAACACCAAGTCTTATTTTGAAAAGTTTGCTTTACAGTCAAAGTCAAATGTTATGTGTAATACATTTTTTCATCCATATTTAATATAATTTCTTGATGAAGATTTAACAAATAGCTATTAGTAGCTATAATGCAATACAATTGCTGTCCAGGCCACTATGTCCTGCACTAACATCCACACCAGTAAAGAGACCTCGGAAACAGAGAAGGGTGATGGAAACACAACTCAATTCTATTCGCTGCTCCAATGCTCACAGATGTGGGGGCACATCTCAATAAGTGTCTGCTTTATCATCACCCGGTTGCATTACTGGACTATGTGAAAATGAGCTCTTTGGATGTCACTGAGGTTATTGTGGATGTAGCAAAGGTAAACTTGGGAAGACCACCTGCCAAGGATTTTGATGGTAATTTACTGCTTATTCAACAAGAAACAAAACTTATTACTCAATTAATATAACTATTCATTTATCCAAAATAAATATAAGAATTCTAATTAATAATTGAATATTTTATTAAATCACACTGAAAAAGAGACACATAACGCACTAGCAATAGAATAATTATAATAGTGATTATTATTTCCCCATCAGTGCTGTGCTATAATATTAATAATAAAAACAGACCCTAATTGTCAGATGCTGGATCAGAAAAATACTAGACCTCAAATTCAAAAGGATTGCTGTAACACAGATTAATTTTAACCATTCCCCTGAACTGGAGAATATGAAGAATCTGAATTTTTAAGTCCTTGACTTAAAACTTACAATGGTTCAGGCATGCATTTATTTCATCACTGAGTAATATGCAGTAAGATAATCACTGGTAAATGTACTTTTGCATCAGCGTTTGGGCGAAGAAAATAACTAAAAAGATGTACAGAGTGTAAAAATAGCCCGCATGTCTTGATAAAGCATGCATTGACGTGCTTCCATGGTTCGAATTACAGGGGGGATTGGGTGGGTTTGACCCTAATTGCCCCCCACCCCCCCCACCCAAAGAGGCAAAAACAACATTTCAGGGGGGGTCTTTCTTAACTGTAATTTATATTACAATATATTTCCCATTCTCATGCCTTATATTCAAGAATCTTAAAGCATTCTGACACCCCTAAGATGGACCATACCATTTCCAAACCTTGACGTTACTTCACTTGCAGCTGCCCCAGTCCAGTCCACCACACGCTGGTGGAGACACTATAAGTTAACGGCAGGAGTTAGCTATCTAGCTTCTTTAATACACTTAATTTTCCTACCTTCAGAGTTTCATAATTAGCATTTATTTTACTTTAAATGAGCTATGCGATGTTAGCTAGTTGATAGTCCACCCTGTCATTTCATTACCACTATATCATTTCATATTTTATGTAGACCTAATTGTTAGCCAACACTGGTGTTTAGGCATGAGCAGTGAAATTG
Organism: Micropterus salmoides; assembly: GCF_014851395.1. Lineage (NCBI taxonomy): Eukaryota > Metazoa > Chordata > Actinopteri > Centrarchiformes > Centrarchidae > Micropterus > Micropterus salmoides. The sequence continues at coordinate 4,627,483 of NW_024042261.1, read as the reverse complement.
TGGAATAGTTATTGTAGATACACATTTTGACATCAATATAGAGTTTATTATTTCAATTTTAAGTATTTTGTGAGTCTTTATACAATGCTGTAGAATAGTGTCCTCTGACTACAAAAGTTGTCAGGTGGTATGGGGCACCCATGAACTGGTGTAATGATTTATCATCATCTGTAGACACACATTAGTTAAATAAGCAAGGATATTGTAAGCATTGTAAGATTTTAGTTCACGGAAGCCCGCTCCTGCTGGGTTTTCTTTTTGACAAAAAAAAGTTCACCATCCCGGTTGTCACTGTATAATTCGCACCCTGCATGCTTCACATATTCGTGCTGCTACAGTGTTCATGCACAGCTGTTGTGCTGCTAGTCACAGAGCTCACAGAGCACCACATTGTTGGGTCTCTGTCCAAACTACTCTCAAACTTTAGATGGTCGAAGGTAACATTTTTCAGCAGCAGCTTAGCGGCAAAGCTCTCAGTGATAAGATTAAAAGAAGTACTGAAACATTTTGTGAAATCAGACCATTAGATTTAGCTCTTTCTTGTATAGAGGTAATCAATTTGCCCTGATGGTGCTAGAGGAAAGGTCATGGGGTCAAAAAAAAAATCTACTTTGGGTGGCCATAAATATCCTGACATGTATGGAAGACTTAATTGAACTTTAGTATTTGTAACCCACAGAAGACAATCCATAAATGTGTACTATGATTTACAAATATTTCACTATTCACAAATATGTGTTTTTACATTTGTGTTGTGTAAAATCACATCCACAAAAATACAGAGTGATATGTACACACAAAACTTTTTTTACACATTTGCGGATTACTTCCTGTCAATTTGTGGGTCACGTTACATTTGTGAGTTCCTTTTTACACATTTGTGGAATTTTGTCCAATCTGTCCCGCTGAGATGTGTAAACAGAGATCTGTTTGAGAGCAATTTACTGGGTACACCAGCAGGTGGGAACAACATTCTCTCCCGTGATTTGAAAGGATATTCATGGTACCAGAGCCCTCTGCATGTCACTAGCTAGCGTCATCCTCATCTGTAGAGACAACAAGGAAAAAGACTGTAGCCTTGTTTCAACAGTTTGCTAACTTTGTGTCTCCTGTGGTGAGTTAGCTATGTAACGTTAGCCCACGTTACATATGTGACAGTAAACCATGATGTTACTGCACTGTGTTTCTGTTGTATGGGATTGGCGTGAAGAGGATCTCCTACAATAAATCGCTGAGCCTTTCTCTGTTTCCCCATTTTCTCAGCAGCAACTTGGCCTCATCCTGTCCGAGCTGCTACTGGACTCCCAGCTTGCAGCACTGCTTTCTGAGCTACTTGTCACGATCCTGTCCTGAGTTTGTCTGGGTTATATTATTTTGGCCATGCCTTCTCTGTGTTTTGATTTTGGTTTCTCTGTGTCTGGGTTTCAGTCCTGTCTGTCTGTGGTCTTGTATCCAGTCTTCTGCTTGTTCTGTGTGGTGGTTCTGTTCTGTCCTGTTATCTGTGTCTGCCTTAGTACTTGTTTAGTTCTGTTCCTGTCCCTCATGTGTTAGTTTTCTACCATCATGCTTGGGTTCCGTCTGTTTGTTAGGTGTCATTTATGTTCTCTACCAGTTTCATTAATTAATCTGATTTTGTTCATTCTGCTTTAGTCTCTGTGTTGCCTTTATTATTTCATTCCTCTGCATCTTTAAGTTACTTCATATCTGTCTTGTCTCGTATCTTAGTTCCTAGTTCGTGTCTTTAGTTCTTAGTCCTGTACCTTAGTTCATGTCTTAGTGTTTACTCCTGGTCTGTGTACTTCTGTGTTTTGCCCATGTCTGCTCTGAGTTCTGTTTTATCTTTGCTTCTGTCTGTGTTCCTTGTTGATGTTAGTTTAGTCTGATGGTGTCTGGAGTAGTTTGTTATTTTCATTATTCTGATCTGTTACTTCTTACTTTGATATGTTTAGTGTTCAGTACTTGTGTTATGTCTGTTCACCTCCAGTAATCACCCTGCCAGCCAGTCTCCCTGTTTTCCCCTTCTGTCTCTCTGCCTCGTTAGCCCTGATCCCAATCTCCTGTGTTGCTCCCGCCCTGCTCATTAGCCCCTGTGTATAAATGTTTGGTGTTTCTGTTCATTCCCTGTCTGGTCATTGTTGCATGTATGCGCCGTTGTATGTACTACCAGTTACTGCTCTTGGATGTTACCAGTTTCCTGTACCTGTGAGTTCTGTTCATGCCTGTTTGTTGTGCTTGGGATAAATAAACGCTGGAACTCAATCTCAGCTCACAGTGTCTTGTGTTTGGGCTCTCACCCCCTCTGCACTCACCCTCGGAATCCTGACACTACTTCTGCTGGCCCACTGGACTCACTACATCTAAACCTTTCTGTACATGTGTACATAGTTAGGGCCCGAGCACGACTGTGCGAGGTCCCTATTGAAATTGCTCGGATTATTTTTTTTTAGGGCCCGAGCACGACCGTGCGAGGTCCCTATAGAAATTGCTCGGATTATTTTTAGGGCCCGAGCACGACCGTGCGAGGTCCCTATTGAAATTGCTCGGATTATTAGGGCCCGAGCACGACCGTGTGAGGTCCCTATTGAATTTGCTCGGATTATTTTTTTTTTTTTTTAGGGCCCGAGCACGACCGTGCGAGGTCCCTATTGAAATTGCTCGGATTTTTTTTTTTTTTTTTTTTTCTGCAAAGTAGGCCCAAATGACATGGCCTAAACATACTCGAAAACTCACCAAAATTTGCAAACATGTCAGAACCGGTGAAAAATTTCGTATTCTACAAGTTTCGCACATGGGCGTGGCAAAATGACTCGCTAGCGCCACCTAGAAAATTGGAAATGATTAGCCCCTCGTTCACGTTCAACCTACATGTACGAAATTTTCTGGGGACATGTATCGTATCAAGACGCACAAAAAAGCCTCAAGAACCCATAGCCTAAAGTCAACAGGAAGTGGGCCATTTTGAATTTTATGGCCATTTTTGGATGATTTACATACTTCGTACTTTAACGAACTCCTCCTAGGGATTTAGTCGGATCGACCTCAAATTTCTGCTGTGCCTTCTAAAGGCATTGACGATGAAAAGTTGTGCTATTTGCGCGTTTTCGTCAATGGGCGTGTCCGTGGCGTCGATGATTCGCAATGAAACAGGAAGTTGTTGTAACTTCAGTGTACATGCTCACATCCGGACCAAACTGTACATGTAGGATGAGAGTCCCGCCCTGAACACATGTACATGCCGACATTCACCCACAGTCATAGCGCCACCTGCTGGCAACAGAAAGTGACCTTTAACGAAGCAGCCCCCGCCGCACGTTTCACCTACGTGCACGAATTTTCTGTGGTACGTGTATCTTGTCCAGACGCACAAAAAAGTCTCTTGGAGCCATAGCCTAAACCCAACAGGAAGTCGGCCATTTTGAATTTTACGTCAAATTTTGGATGATTTACACACTTCGTACTTTAACGAACTCCTCCTAGGGATTTAGTCCGACCGACCTCAAATTTGTGCTGTGCCTTCTAAAGGCATTGAAGATGAAAAGTTGTGCTATTTGCAAGTTTTCGTCAATGGGCGTGTCCGTGGCGTGGCGTCAAAGATCAGCTCTTCGCCATGACACGGAAGTTGTCGTAACTTCAGTGTACATGCTCACATCTGGACCAAACTGTACATGTAGGATGAGAGTCCCGCCCTGAACACATGTACATGCTGACATTCACCCACAGTCATAGCGCCACCTGCTGGCAACAGGAAGTGAATTTTAACGAAGCAGCCCCCGCCGCACGTTTTACCTACGTGCACGAATTTTCTGTGGTACGTGTATTCAATTCAATTCAATTCAATTTTATTTATATAGCGCCAAATCACAACAACAGTTATCTCACAGCGCTTTTCATAAAAGAGCAGGTCTAGACCGTACTCTGTGATGATATTTACAGAAGCCCAACAGTTCCCACCAAGAGCAAGCACTAGGCGACAGAGGCAAGGAAAAACTTCCTTTTAAGAGGCAGAAACCTCGAGCAGAACCATGGCTCAGGGTGGGCGGCCATCTGCCTCGACCGGTTGGGGTGAGAGAGAGAGAGAGAGAGAGAGAAAGAGAGAGAGAAAGAGAGTGAAAGAGAGAGAGAGAGAGAAAGAGAGAGAGAGAGAGAGGGATGTAAGGAGAGAGAGAGGGGAGGGAGGCAGCCTACACAATATACACACAGAGGTACAGACAGCGAAGGTAATGTTGCTATAAACTAAATGAAAAATGGTACAGATATTTATAATAGTGTTAATGGTAACCATCGTAATGTTAATGATTATAATAACAATAAGACTAGCAACAATAGTCGTTGCAGTAGAGGGTGTCGAGCAGGAACACGGGGGCAGCAGGCGACCCGCAGCCACAGATCCAGACTCCACAGCTCCAGAGCCAGAAAACCTGCAGGAAGTGATAGGAGGAGAGAGGAGAGGGACGAGAAAGCACAAGACTACCAGAAAGGGGAGAAGTTGTGTTAGTAACATGCAATAATGGGATAAGGTTGCATACAGAGGGAGAGAAAGTAGAGGAGAGAGGAGCTCAGTGCATCATGGGAAATCCCCCGGCAGTCTAGGCCTATAGCAGCATAACTAAGGGATGGTTCAGGACTACCTGAGCCAGCCCTAACTATAAGCTTTATCAAAGAGGAAAGTCTTAAGCCTACTCTTAAATGTGGAGATGGTGTCTGCCTCCTGAACCCAAACTGGAACCTGGTTCCACAGGAGAGGAGCTTGATAGCTGAACGCTCTGGCTCCTAGTCTACTTTTGGAGACTCTAGGAACCACAAGTAACCCTGCATTCTGGGAGCGCAGTGCTCTGGTGGGGTAGTAAGGTACTATGAGCTCTTTAAGATAAGATGGTGCCTGACCATTAAGAGCTTTGTAGGTAAGAAGAATGATTTTAAATTCTATTCTGGATTTTACTGGAAGCCAATGCAAAGAAGCTAAAACAGGAGAAATGTGATCTCTTTTCCTGGTTCCTGTCAGAACACGTGCTGCAGCATTCTGGATCAGCTGAAGAGTCTTAATGGACTTTTTCGAGCAGCCTGATAATAAGGAATTGCAGTAATCCAGCCTAGAAGTAACAAATGCATGGACTAGTTTTTCTGCATCATTTTTAGACAGGATGTTCCTGATTTTCGCAATATTACGTAGGTGAAAAAAGGCGGTCCTTGAAATTTGCTTAATGTGGGACTTAAACGACATGTCCTGATCAAAGATAACTCCAAGATTCCTCACAGTGGTGCTGGAGGCCAAGGCGATGCCATCCAGGGAAACTATATCTTTAGATAATGCGTCACGGAGGTGCTTAGGCCCCAGAACAATAACTTCAGTTTTATCTGAGTTTAACATAAGAAAATTACAGCTCATCCAGGTTTTAACATCCTGAAGGCACATTTGAAGTTTAGCTAACTGATGAGTTTCATCTGGCTTGATCGATAGATATAACTGAGTATCATCTGCATAACAATGAAAGCTTATGGAATGTTTCCTGATAATATTGCCTAAAGGAAGCATATATAAAGTGAAGAGGATTGGTCCAAGGACAGATCCTTGAGGAACTCCATGAGTAACTTTGGCGTGCATGGAGGACTCATCGTTAACATGTACAAACTGAAATCGATCTGATAAATAGGACTTAAACCAGCTTAGAGCGGTTCCTTTAATGCCAATGAAATATTCCAGTCTCTGCAATAGGATCTGATGGTCAATGGTATCAAATGCAGCACTAAGATCTAATAAAACCAGTACAGAGACAAGTCCTTTGTCTGATGCAATAAGGAGGTCATTAGTAATTTTCACCAGTGCTGTCTCTGTGCTATGATGAGCTCTAAATCCTGACTGAAAATCCTCAAATAAACTATTGCTCTGTAGAAAGTCACACAGCTGTTTAGCAACTGCTTTCTCCAGAACCTTAGAGAGAAATGGAAGGTTAGATATAGGTCTATAGTTTGATAAAACATCCGGATCAAGTTTGGGCTTTTTCAGAAGAGGTTTAATTACAGCTACTTTAAAGTACTGTGGTACATAGCCTGTTGATAAAGATAGATTGATCATATCTAGTATAGAGGTGCTGACTAAGGGTAAAACATCTTTAAGCAGCCTAGTCGGGATGGGGTCTAAGAGGCAGGTTGATGGTTTAGATGAAGAAATTATTGAAGTTAGTTGGTAAAGATTGAGGGAAGCAAAACAGTCTAAACATGTATCTGGTTCTACAGCTGTTTCTAAGGTTCCTGAGTTAGAGATAAGTCGGTGCCAGTTGAGGGCAGGTCTTGGTGAATTTTGTCTCTAATAGCTAGAATTTTATCATTAAAGAAGCTCATGAAGTCGTAACTACTGAGAGCTATGGGAATACTTGGCTCAATAGAGCTGTGACTCTCTGTCAGCCTGGCTACAGTGCTGAAAAGAAACCTGGGGTTGTTCCTATTTTCCTCTATTAATGACGAGTAGTACGCTGCTCTGGCATTACGGAGGGCCTTCCTATAAGTTTTAAGACTATCTTGCCAAATTAAACGAGAATTTTCCACTTTGGTGGAACGCCAATTCCTCTCAAGTTTCCGTGATATTTGCTTTAATTTGCGAGTTTCAGTATTATACCATGGAGCTAACCGTCTTTGTTTTAGTATTTTCTTTTTTAGAGGGGCTACAGAGTCGAGTGTCATTCGCAGCGAGCTGCAGCACTATCAACAAGATGATCGATTTGGGAGGGACTGAAATTAGCATAGGAGTCCTCCGTTACTTTGTGACTAGATAATGTATTTAGAGCTGATGGAATCGCATCCTTAAATTTAGCTATAGCACTATCAGACAGACATCTTGTATAGAAATTTTTGCCCAATGGCGAGTAGTTCAGCAATACAAACTCAAAAGTTATCAAACAGTGGTCGGATAAAGAGGGATTCTGTGGGAACACCACTAAATGTTCAATTTCAATACCATACACCAAAACAAGGTCAAGGGTGTGGTTAAAACAGTGAGTCGGTTCATGAACACTCTGAGAGAAGCCGATGGAATCTAACAAAGATAAACGCAGTACTGAAGCTGTCATTCTCAACATCTACATGAATATTAAAATCCCCTACAATAATAACTTTGTCCGTTTTAAGGACTAAAGTTGACAAAAACTCTGCAAATTCAGATAAGAATTCAGAATACGGGCCAGGTGCTCGGTACACTATAACAAAAAGAATTGGTTGCAGTGATTTCCAACTTGGGTGCGAAAGACTAAGAACAAGACTTTCAAATGAGTTATAGTTTAGTTTAGGTTTAGAGCTGATTATAGGCTAGAGTCGAAGATAGCTGCAACTCCACCTCCTCGGCCTGTGCCTCGAGGAATGTGAGTATTAATATGACTGGGAGGGGTGGATTCATTTAGGCTAACATATTCTCCATCACCCAGCCAGGTTTCAGTAAGACCAAATAAATCAATATCATAATCTGATATTAGTTCATTTACTAGTACACCTTTAGAAGAGAGAGATCTGATGTTTAAGAGTCCACATTTAACTCTCCTATTGTTTGCACTATTGCTCTTGTGGTTTTAATTTTTATAAGGTTTTTATGCACAGCTCCTCTTCTGTTTACCTTTTTAAATAATTTCGATGGTCGGGGGACAGACACCGTCACTATAGGTTTTCACTAAGTAACTCCTGAAATGGAGGAGCAGAGAAGTGTGTTAGACTGCGACTCTGCGTAGGGTTTTGGGTGGGTAACTGCTGAAAAAGAAGGGCAGAGAAGTGTGTTAAACTGCGACTCTGCCTCCTGGTCTCAACTCTGGGTTGTCATGGATTTGGTCCACTAATAAACTTGGCCAGATTTCTAGAAATGAGAGCTGCTCCTTCCCAAGTGGGATGGATGCCGTCTCTCCGGATCAGACCAGGTCTTCCCCAGAAAGTCTGCCAATGATCAACAAAGCCCACATCGTTTGCTGGACACCACCTCGACAACCAGCGGCGGAATGACGACATGCGGCTATACATGTCATCACTGGTCAGATTTGGCAGGGGTCCAGAGAAAACTACGGTGTCCGACATTGTTTTTGCATATGTACACACCGACTCAACATTAATCTTAGTGACCTCCGATTGGCGTAACCGGGAGTCATTACCGCCGACGTGAATAACAATCTTACTGTATTTACGTTTATCCTTAGCCAGCAGTTTCAAATAAGACTCAATGTCGCCCGCTCTGGCCCCAGGGATGCACTTAACTATGGCCGCTGGCTTCGCTAAATTCACGTTTCTCAAAATGGAGCTGCCAATGATCAGAGTTGGTTTCTCAGCGGGTGTGTCGCTGAGTGGGGAAAATCTGTTAGAAACGTGAACAGGTTGATGATGCCCCGTGGACTTTGAATGCTTACTATTCCTCCTTCGGACAGTCACCCAGCCCCCCTTTCCTGGCTGCACAGGGGATGCCGGAGGACGGCTACCAGAGGCTAACTCAGGCCGTTCCGCACCGACTACCGGGGACTGGCTAGCTACAGTAGCTAAAGACTGATCTACCAGGGTGCGGAGCCGGACTTCTAACTCACTGAGCCTCGCCTCCATGTCTATAAATAAACTACACTTATTACATGTACCATTACCGCTAAAGGAGGCAGAGGAGTAACTGAACATCTGACACACGAGCAGGAGAAAGTAGGAGAGAGAGAGGGAGAAGGAGAAGCCATCGCTAGCTGCTAAGCTAAAGTCGCTAACGGCTAAGCTAAAGTACTGTAGCGTCAGTTACCAAAACTTTAGAACAACTATGAGATTGAACAGCAGTCACTAAAAGATGGAAAGAACTGTGAGTGCTTAGGCAAAATTACTGTAAAGAATAAGTGTTTAGCGAACAGTTGGCCGCTGTAATCAAACAAATGTAACTGTTATTTAGCGAGAGCAGCACAACACGGTACCAACACACAAGCACCGGAAACGGAAATGAGTCGACACGCTTACCGCAATACGTCAGACGATACGTGTATCTTGTCCAGACGCACAAAAAAGTCTCTTGGAGCCATAGCCTAAACCCAACAGGAAGTCGGCCATTTTGAATTTTACGTCAAATTTTGGATGATTTACACACTTCGTACTTTAACGAACTCCTCCTAGGGATTTAGTCCGACCGACCTCAAATTTGTGCTGTGCCTTCTAAAGGCATTGAAGATGAAAAGTTGTGCTATTTGCAAGTTTTCGTCAATGGGCGTGTCCGTGGCGTGGCGTCAAAGATCAACTCTTCGCCATGACACGGAAGTTGTCGTAACTTCAGTGTACATGCTCACATCTGGACCAAACTGTACATGTAGGATGAGAGTCCCGCCCTGAACACATGTACATGCTGACATTCACAGACAGTCATAGCGCCACCTGCTGGCAACAGGAAGTGACTTTTAACGAAGCAGCCCCCGCCGCACGTTTTACCTACGTGCACGAATTTTCTGTGGTACGTGTATCTTGTCCAGACGCACAAAAAAGCCTCTTGGAGCGATGCCCTAAAATCAACAGGAAGTAGGCCATTTTGAATTTTACGTCAAATTTTGGATGATTTACACACTTCGTACTTTAACGAACTCCTCCTAGGGATTTAGTCCGACCGACTTCAATTTGTGCTGTGCCTTCTAAAGGCATTGAAGATGAAAAGTTGTGCTATTTGCGAGTTTTCGTCAATGGGTGTGTCCGTGGCGTGGCGTCAGAGATCAAGTCTTCGCCATGACACAGGAAGTTGTTGTAACTTCAGTGTACATGCTCACATCTGAACCAAACTTTACGTGCTTGATAACTCTCCCACCCCGTTATGGAGGACCGATCCTGACACAGTCAGAAATAAATACAGAAATAAATAAATGCTCAATAAATAAATAAGCATCCAATTAAATACACAAAAAAATAAAGTAAATAAATAAATGTAGGTAGTAATTAAATTATACAAGGAGACATAAATGTATATATTTTAATTAGTGCCTTTACTATTCACCTTTGTTATAATTACCTTATTTGTTTATTCAACTTTATTTATTACAAATTTTTTTAATGTATTTATTTGTGTGTGTTTTAATATTTTTGTCTGTTTTATTCTTCCTTTGTATTTATTTACCTTATTTATTTTCACCCATGGTATTTATTTCTGCCTGTCTTTTTTAAATTTTTGTATGCATTTCTGCCTCATTATGCAAATGAGGAGGGGCTGTGTCTCAAGGGGTCATCTTCTCTGCTATTGGTGGACCAGTCAGACAGGAGAGCTCCTACTCTGCCTGCAGACATCAACGATCTTGCCCCTCACACAGTCAGATGGCTTCCTTCAGTGCGCTGAGGTGTTTAACAACTCTGAAGACAATACTACCAGCAATGTCTTCCTTCTCTTTTCACGTAGACGCTCCGACAGACGGTGCTTTCAGTTTGCTGCATGCATGGACACAGAACTGCGGTACAGCACACAGTAACGATGAAATGTGTGCTGTTCTCACATTCTTCCTCTGTATGTACACATAAACAACAAGGCAGGGAAATATAAAAGGAATTTATTTTATTGTTTGGGTACATTATTGTTCAGTGTACATGCTCACATCTGAAACAAACTTTACGTGCTTGATAACTCTCCCACCCCGCAGACATCTACACGCCAACACCGATTTATATTCATAGCGGCAAGTGCTATGTAGCTCCACATAGGGGACACAGGAAGTGACATATAACACCTTCATGCGGCGTCATAACCGCGTAGCAAATTCACAGCCGCACCGGCAGAGCTCCAGAATATGCAACTCGGCCGGCTCACACGCGGACGCGCTTATAAGTGCGAGGGCCCGCCCAACGCTGCTTGCAGCTTTAATTTTTTAGGGCCCGAGCACGACCGTGCGAGGTCCCTATTGAAATTGCTCGGATTATTTTTTTTTTTTTTTTTTTTTTTTTTTTTTTTCTGCAAAGTAGGCCCAAATGACATGGCCTAAACATACTCGAAAACTCACCAAAATTTGCAAACATGTCAGAACCGGTGAAAAATTTCGTATTCTACAAGTTTCGCACATGGGCGTGGCAAAATGACTCGCTAGCGCCACCTGAAAATTGGAAATGATTAGCCCCTCGTTCACGTTCAACCTACATGTACGAAATTTTCTGGGGACATGTATCGTATCAAGACGCACAAAAAAGCCTCAAGAACCCATAGCCTAAAGTCAACAGGAAGTCGGCCATTTTGAATTTTATGGCCATTTTTGGATGATTTACACACTTCGTACTTTAACGAACTCCTCCTAGGGATTTAGTCGGATCGACGTCAAATTTCTGCTGTGCCTTCTAAAGGCATTGACGATGAAAAGTTGTGCTATTTGCGAGTTTTCGTCAATGGGCGTGTCCGTGGCGTCGATGATTCGCAATGAAACAGGAAGTTGTTGTAACTTCAGTGTACATGCTCACATCTGGACCAAACTGTACATGTAGGATGAGAGTCCCGCCCTGAACACATGTACATGCCGACATTCACCCACAGTCATAGCGCCACCTGCTGGCAACAGAAAGTGACCTTTAACGAAGCAGCCCCCGCCGCACGTTTCACCTACGTGCACGAATTTTCTGTGGTACGTGTATCTTGTCCAGACGCACAAAAAAGCCTCTTGGAGCCATAGCCTAAACAACAGGAAGTCGGCCATTTTGAATTTTACGTCAAATTTTGGATGATTTACACACTTCGTACTTTAACGAACTCCTCCTAGGGATTTAGTCCGACCGACCTCAAATTTGTGCTGTGCCTTCTAAAGGCATTGAAGATGAAAAGTTGTGCTATTTGCAAGTTTTCGTCAATGGGCGTGTCCGTGGCGTGGCGTCAAAGATCAGCTCTTCGCCATGACACGGAAGTTGTCGTAACTTCAGTGTACATGCTCACATCTGGACCAAACTGTACATGTAGGATGAGAGTCCCGCCCTGAACACATGTACATGCTGACATTCACACAGTCATAGCGCCACCTGCTGGCAACAGGAAGTGACTTTTAACGAAGCAGCCCCCGCCGCACGTTTTACCTACGTGCACGAATTTTCTGTGGTACGTGTATCTTGTCCAGACGCACAAAAAAGCCTCTTGGAGCGATGCCCTAAAATCAACAGGAAGTCGGCCATTTTGAATTTTACGTCAAATTTTGGATGATTTACACACTTCGTACTTTAACGAACTCCTCCTAGGGATTTAGTCCGACCGACCTCAAATTTGTGCTGTGCCTTCTAAAGGCATTGAAGATGAAAAGTTGTGCTATTTGCAAGTTTTCGTCAATGGGCGTGTCCGTGGCGTGGCGTCAAAGATCAGCTCTTCGCCATGACACGGAAGTTGTCGTAACTTCAGTGTACATGCTCACATCTGGACCAAACTGTACATGTAGGATGAGAGTCCCGCCCTGAACACATGTACATGCTGACATTCACAGACAGTCATAGCGCCACCTGCTGGCAACAGGAAGTGACTTTTAACGAAGCAGCCCCCGCCGCACGTTTTCACCTACGTGCACGAATTTTCTGTGGTACGTGTATCTTGTCCAGACGCACAAAAAAGCCTCTTGGAGCCGATGCCTAAAATCAACAGGAAGTCGGCCATTTTGAATTTTACGTCAAATTTTGGATGATTTACACACTTCGTACTTTAACGAACTCCTCCTAGGGATTTAGTCCGACCGACTTCAAATTTGTGCTGTGCCTTCTAAAGGCATTGAAGATGAAAAGTTGTGCTATTTGCGAGTTTTCGTCAATGGGTGTGTCCGTGGCGTGGCGTCAGAGATCAAGTCTTCGCCATGACACAGGAAGTTGTTGTAACTTCAGTGTACATGCTCACATCTGAACCAAACTTTACGTGCTTGATAACTCTCCCACCCCGCTATGGAGGACCGATCCTGACACAGTCAGAAATAAATACAGAAATAAATAAATGCTCAATAAATAAATAAGCATCCAATTAAATACACAAAAAAATAAAGTAAATAAATAAATGTAGGTAGTAATTAAATTATACAAGGAGACATAAATGTATATTTTAATTAGTGCCTTTACTTATTCACCTTTGTTATAATTACCTTATTTGTTTATTCAACTTATTTATTACTAATTTTTTTAATGTATTTATTTATGTGTGTGTTTTAATATTTTTGTCTGTTTTATTCTTCCTTTGTATTTTTACCTTATTTATTTTCACCCATGGTATTTATTTCTGCCTGTCTTTTTAAATTTCTTTCTGCCTTATGCAAATGAGGAGGGGCTGTGTCTCAAGGGGTCATCTTCTCTGCTATTGGTGGACCAGTCAGACAGGAGAGCTCCTACTCTGCCTGCAGACATCAACGATCTTGCCCCTCACACAGTCAGATGGCTTCCTTCAGTGCGCTGAGGTGTTTAACAACTCTGAAGACAATACTACCAGCAATGTCTTCCTTCTCTTTTCACGTAGAGCGCCCGACAGACAGTGCTTTCAGTTTGCTGCATGCATGGACACAGAACTGCGGTATAGGGAGAAGCACACGGTCAGCTGGCTGCAGCTAAATCTGGAGTGCACTCGTATTCAATTCTGTATGGTAAATTCAGTTTTAACGGAGCAGAGCGAGCTGACAGGCAGAGTTAGAGAC